>NC_140513.1:8817052-10017052 GCF_964339955.1 Pipistrellus hanaki | reverse complement strand
AGAATGGAGTAGTAACTTGCTTGGCTCAAAGGCTGGTGCATAGAGGTTTCAAGTCCGGTACCTATGCCCTGAACCTCAAACTCTGAACCACTCCACCACTCTCCTAGAGGCCACATAGTGTTGCACCCTGCAGATGCCTTGTGATTTATTTCAGCAATCCATTCCCTTCGGACTTGTAAACTGTTTCTCATTTTTCACAAATATAAGCATTTTTCTTCTACACCTGGCAGATAGTAAATTCCTAATTAATATTCAGAGAATGAACCTTGCTAAGAACATTCTTCTGATTAAATTTTTAAACACATCAACTGATTTATTTCCTTAGGATATGTTCTTTAGATATGGGATAGCTGGGTGAAGCATATGGCACATGAAGGGCCCTGACACGGAGGAAGATGGTGATAAGACAGTGGCTCCCAGAGGTTGGAGAAGGCTGGTTACCACACTCCTGGGGGGAACCAGTGCTTGGTGGGCCCCTAGGGCCTGTTATCTTCAGGAAGGACAGTCCTGGCTGCTGCCCTCCTATCTGCCCAGGGCAATTTGACCACACTCTCTTTTTGCTCAGCTAGGTTTGCCCCGTCACCTGCTTGATGCCAGCTTGATCTGAGCACCTGGGACCCTCTCAACTTCACCTAGTATCAGAAAGAACCAGATAATTACTAATTGATAACCTTCCAGTGAGAAAAACTGTCTTGGTTTTGCTGTGTGACTTCAGACCAGCTACTGATGCTCCCTAAACCACACTCTGTGCATCTGTAAAATGGGTGCAATAATAATAGCTGACCTTATCGGGTTATTTGGAAAGTTCTGTGAGAGAAACCTATGAAGCGTTTCACACAGTGTCTGGCCTGTCATTGAAACTCAATCATCAATGAGGGTAGCCATCAATGAGTATAGCCACACTGAGCCTATCAATGTGGTAGCCACCAGCTAGGCATAGTTATGTCAACTGAAATGAATTACAATTACTTAAGGTTAAGAATTCAGTTCCTCAGTCTCACTAATGGCTAACAACCTGGGCAGCACAGACACAGAACAGAACGTGTTCTGTCTCTGCAGAACGTTCTGCAGACTCCTCACCCCACTAGTGGCCAGGCCTGAGGAAGAAGTACTGGGAAGGCAGGACTCCAAGCAGTTGACCCCTTGGAGATCCACCCTCTTGCCTGGACTGCAAGGCCCCTAAACACTGTTCTCCTGCTCTCCAGGCCCTGAGAACCCGATCTTGCTCTGCATTTTGAATTTCATCCAGCTGCTTTTGTCACCTCATCTATCAGAGATCCTAAGGAAAACAAACATTTCAAAGCTCGTGGTCGCCTTGAATATGCTTTTGCGGGTGTAAGTTTGTTATCGTAGCTCAGTGAATTAGTTCTGCTGTTAATGGGTCACTGAGCTGAGGGGTTCCTTTAGAAAAACAACAGTAAATCAATCACTCTTTAGATCTGTACAAAGGGGAACAAAAAGAGATTTAGTTTATGGGGGTCTGGTAGCTAGTGGCAGCTCCTAGGCTCCTAAGAGGCCGGCAAGCTTCCAAACTCATGTTATTGTTTATTTTCCATGTGCGTGGCGCTGGCCAAGGAAAGGTGCCGCAGAAATGGACCGTAAGCAGGGCTGTGTGAGGGCACAGGGCACTGGATGTGGGATGTCCGCTGGGCTGGGAGTGGAACCCAGTGGGAATCTGCTTTTGAGGAAATACCCAGCACTCTGGTCTTCTCAGAGAATGAAACCTAAAGACTCTTTATGGTGCTCAGGTGGGGATTGAGTCTTAGACTTCAGCTTTGGACTGTATGAACCTGAGATCCCCAAAGATCACAACCCAAACGGGAAAATAGGAAGACCCCTGGGGATCATCCAACTCAATGCGTGCTCATAGCAAAGCCATCTTTCTACATGCAATCTGAAGCATAATGCCGACAGGAATGAAAAAACACTTGGAGATCCTCCCTAGTTCAAGTGGAAACTGAGGCCTAGAGCCCCACCCAGGGCAGTCTCTGACGCTTCTCTGTGGAGCAGGATGGGAAAACCACCCAGGCTTCTCAGTTTCCCTCTCTTCCATCCTCTGGGTCTTTGGTGAAGAGTGGCACCATTACAGAAGGAAAGAAGCGATGCAGTCAGATGCATGACCTGGGGCACAAAACTTCAGTGCATCCCAGAACTGTTATCTGTAAAATGTGGATAGTTCCTACCCCTTAGATTTTTGGTTAGAATGAATTGAGAATGCGTCTACTCTAAAGTCCTTTATGAATGATAACCTTTTATATAAGTAGAAATACTGTAATTGATAAGCATCAATTTTGTAGGTCTATTATATAAGAGAATTGATTCACTTTCTTGTGTCCCTGGCTCCCTCTCTCCCTTTCTTCCTAACAAGCATTTATTAAGCACATAGACCCTGTTCTGGGTGCTAGGAATATAGTGATGGACTAGAGACAACCTGCACCTTCACAGAATTCCCTTGTTCTAGTGGGAAAAGAGGCCCTAAATTGAGTATTAAAATAGAATCTGTGCAATTTTGTAGCTCTTGCCTTACACAGGGCTCTTGCTTAAAGGGACCAGCAGTGAGGGCTGTGGCTACTCTGGGGAAGGGGTGTCTTGTTTTAATTTGCCAAAGATGTTACAAGGGCTAGAAGTGGTCTTCACAGATGCTAAAAGGAAGTGCGGGGCATCCTAGAACACAAGGAGTGAATCCGTAATACTGTTACTAGAGGGTTTTGGAAGGACATGTGCACTTAGAAAAAGGACAAATCAATCTCATGTAATCATTATGTACTTGCAAAACTAAAAGCATTCCATTTTTTAATTTTTATTGTAATAAAATAGCAAAGGAGGGTGTGAGAGTTTTATGGTGTGTGTTTTTTGTTTGTTTGTTTGTTTGTTTGTTTGTTTACGGTTCAAATACCACGAGCTGAGAAAAATACAGCTGAAAAACCAGGAGGGATTTTAGAAACAGAGTCTAAAGAACCCATTTTCTTGAGAAAAGAGAGGAGATGGGATGGGCTGAAAGGCACCAGGTGGCAGCCACGCCTCTACTCTGGTGTCCTGAGTATCAATCAGTCTGAGGGCTTTCCAATGTGCATCTTCCTGAGGAGCTTTCAAATGCAGCATCACCCACAGACACTTGATGTTTTCAAGGTCACAAAGTTAGTGAAGGCAGACTGAGCACTGAAACCAAGGGGTCTGACCTTGAGGGTTTCATTTAAGCAGAAGCACATAGAATACTTATCAACCAGGGCATGACTTACTTTCTAAGAAAGAAGCTGCAGTAGAAAGGTTTACCAGGAGTATTATCCTGATAGCCTGGAATGAGGAGTTGTTGGGAAGATGTATGAGCAGCGGTAAGCAGCTTGCTCAAAGATACTATGAGTCAGGACTGGAGCCTCTATCTGCCACCCAGCCCCGGGAATCCTGCCAAGAGTGGGGCCCTACCTGCATAGCTCATGAAGTTGTTGTAAGGAGTGTCGAAGAAGCTATGAAAGCCACAGGTGTCGTTTCCTGGCCCTGGGTCACCACAGAACTTGTATTTGGGGGCTGGGTTGGTGTCACTGCAGAGGTCTCCCGTCTCAAAAGAGGGCTCGGTCTCCATGCAGGGGTCACTGCAAGACTGGATTTCTGAGATGCCTCGGAAGATGTGATAGAGGCCCAGGCTGTGCCCGATCTCGTGGATCATGGTGTGGGTGTGCCCAGGAATGCCATAGACAGATGGGTTCAGGACGATGCCACCTGCAAGGGGAAAACCAGAGCATGAGGCAAGCTGGACACTTTGCTTCCTGATTCAGGAATCCCCTAATCAATGGGGTGCTGCCCAAAGTACCCATGGGCTTTTCCATCCTATGCCTCCAACTGCCCTGGGAGCTATTGTGACTTGTCATATGAATCACTGATTCAGTAGGAAGGAGTCTCAAAAGTGATTTTGTGCAATCCCTTCATTTTCCAGATGGAAACACCAATGCTTACAAAAGTGAGGCAACTTACCCAAAGTGATCTCCAACTACTTAAGAGAGATTGCATAATTTGAACTCAAGGCCTCTGATTTCTGGGCCGGGAAACATTTCTGCTGCAACTTCTTCCTTAGAAAGTAAGTCACGCCCAGGTTGATAAGTATTCTATGTGCTTCTGCTTAAATGAAGCCCTCAAGGTCAGACCCCATGGCTTCAGAGCTCATTCTGCCTGGATGAACTCTGTGACCTTGAGCAAGTCAATGACCATCTTTGAGTTCCAGTCCTTTTGCTCTCTAGTCTCTGCTGCCAGCACTGTGTTGCACTTGTAAAGTGACCATAAAGCCAATATTTCTTAAGCATTATGATGTCTCCTCGGCCAGCAGTTGAGTGTTTCCTGTGTATAATCACAGTCATTCCCAGCCCAGCAAGACTGGCACTGATATCTGGAGAAGTGAAGCGACTGGAGCTGAAATCTGAACCATGACCCCTGGACTCCAAAGTGAGGGTTCTTTATCTGAATTCTACAGTGGATGCCTACCTCAGGGACCAAAATATGGTATCTCCTTAAATGTGTGTTAATATTTGTTGAATGCTGACACAACAAAAAAAGTTATACCAACTCAAAGCACATGTAAGCAGCTAGTATAGCATATGACATAACAATGAGTGCCTTTATCACTAACTATTTGTTAAAGTGTGGCTCACCTAGAAGGTGGTTAAAATGCACAATCTCAAGCCCCTCCCAAACCTACAGCTTCAGAATCTGAATTCAAACTAGAGCCCCAGATGACTGGACTGCATAGTTTGAGGACGAATAGTCCACACCGTGTGTCTTAGAATACAGCATTACTTTGCTTGGCGAGACAAATGACAGAGGTCTCATAGAATCAACTGGCAGCATCCTTCCATGTTCATTTCAGGCACTGAAGACATCCATGCAGGCTAGCAGAAAGATATGTAAACTTTAAATCTGAGTGTGTCTAGGGGAAGGTTAAAAGTAAGATCTGAACTTCCTGTAAGTAGTAACTTTAAGTGCAAAGCAACATCTTATGCAATGGCGAGAGGACAGAGCCTCGATCTGTCCTGGCGAGCAGATTTATCTCGCACTGAATTGCTGGGAGGGCGAGCTTGCTCGGTCATGGGGCTGGTGGGGTCTATTCATTCTGAACTGCTCAAGGACTTCTTAAAACGCAAAGATAAAGATGTATGAGAGTGCTGTGGGGATAAGGTATGTGCACGTGTGTATGTGAGAAAGGGCAGGCAGAGGCAGGGAGGAAGAGAAGATAGGAAATCTCAATTATTTTATGTCGATCATAATATAAAACATAATCCCCTTCCCACCCAGACTTTTTCCAGGGATCATGGTATAACTAGCAGAAGAAGAGAATATATATATAATTTCTAATGAATGGGATTTGATTGGGGCTACTTAAGAGAACTTGCTTATGACCAATCTCTCTCAAAACAGGGAGATGGCAGCCTGAAGGACAGCTGATGTTAGCCTGACATGGGTTGCAATCCTCAATTTGCTTCATATTGGCTGTATGATCTTGGGAAAGTAACCTTGCCTCTCTGGGGAGTTCTAAAAGAAACAGCCACAAGAGTGTCAATGACTCTGTCTTCCAGGAAACTTCGACGTTGAGGTAATGGGGGGAGGACCACACAGATATTTTTCAAGGATAAGAACAGGATTGCAGACTTAATGTCCAGGTGGGCTCTGCTTATTCTACCTCATTCCACCTCATTCCCACCAGCGCACCCCCTTGCACAGAGCGATAGCACAGAGTCTGAGTCCTGTTTCATTGCTTCTCTTAAAAGGTGAAATAGCTGGAGCCTGACATCATCCTGAAATACTATAACATGCTATGGATTTATAGCCTTCTGTACTCCTGGTCCTGATCCAGTCTCTGAAATTCATGGAACATCAGGGGTACTTTTCTTTAACTTTAGAAGTCCGCTGTTCAGCCACGTTAAGACTGCTCATGGCCTTTTTCGTTGCTTTTCCAATAGCACAAAATTTCAGCACAGAGAAGGGTCCTTGGAGGCCACCATCTAGCCTAACCTGTTCATTTAAAATCTGAAGAAAGTGAGATCTGGGAAAAGAATGAGCCCTGCCTAAGGTCAAATGAATCTGTTCACTGCTGAGAACAACTATGGATTTTGGCTCAGGACTAACACAATTCCCCAGACATCATACGAAGCATGTGGTATAAGCTGATCATGCCCAAGTTTACCTAAGTTGCAATCTCTCTTTTTCCCAATACCTCTCTGTCTGTCTGTGAATCCACCTGTCTGTCTACCCCCATTACCAACCTCAGAGTTTCTCAGCACTATTGCATTTGGGACTAAATAATTCCTTTCTGTGGCCTTTGCAGGAGATTCAGCAGCATCATTGACCTCTACCCACTAGATGCCAGTAGCATCCCCTCATTTGTAATAATCAAAAATATCTCTAGACATTTCCAAGTGTCTCCTAGGAGATAAAATCCACCCCTCCCCAGTTGTGGATCACCACACACACACACACATACACACACACACAATGGTTTAATTCTTTTAAAAACAACTGGAAAATGAGAGCTGTCTGGAGCAAACTAACTGTAGAGTTTGATTCATTAACATCATCATTTGAAGTTACAGAATCCTTCATCTCCAAGATAGCATAGATGCAGCTCCTGGACCATGGGCTATCCCTGGGAGACCAGGCAGCCGGAGGAAATATCCAGCATGGTCACTTGGCTGAGCCTGGGCATTCCCTGATGAAGACACTCACTGAGTCATCACTGCTCACTGGCGGAAATAATGGGAATATTCTACCAAAGGAAACCGGTTAAAGACACTGCAGTGCCCTCATTCAATGGAGTGTCATATGGCCATTACAAATGGCGTCTTTAGAGAGATGAAAATAACCCAGAAAGATGTGTGTGATGTTAAATGAGAAAAAGTGGGGTGGGAAGCAATTATGAAGATTGCTGCAACATGGAAAAATGTAGATAGCATAACATTCTGGGGAAAAAAGAACACAAAGGTGCATATATGCTATGATTTAAAATATGCACAAGTTAAAAAATGCACGTCTGTGTATATCTGAGAAATGAAAAAATTTTTAAAAAATCAAACAACTCCAATGTTTGCTCACAGTGCGTGTTTCAGAAACCATTGTCATTTCTGTCTTCGGTGACTGATATGTATAAACATGTATCGTGTTTATGGACATGCATAATTTGAATGTAAGAAGAATTCCTGGTGTTGGTGGGTGGAACATGAAGGAACAAGGAGTTCTTACAAACTCGCTTTCTCTTGCCTCTCTGGTGGCTTTCAAGCCAACCCATGTTTGGCTGTGCCAGCACAATGTGGTTGCAAGGGTGAGAAGATATTTGCATGAACAAAGAGGCAGAGAGGCAGGGGATACTGAAAGCAATTGATGGACGAAGTTAATAAATCTGAATTCAAAACATGGCTCTGCCACTGACGTGTGTGACCTTGGATAAGCCCTCACTCCCTCTCTAAATCTCAGTTTCCTCACTGGTAAACAGAGTGAATACTATTATATTATTTTCTTCAGAACATTTCTTAGTGGTTGACAAGAGATAAGGAATGCTCAAGTGTTTTGTAAATGTAAAAAGTAAAAAATAAATTGTTCACTATCCCCATACTACCACCACCATCAGGATCGTGATCACCATGATCCGTCATCATCACCATCACCACTAGTAAATGTATTCCTGTACTAATCCAACTCCCTCCTGGAGATATTTCTAATTCTCACCTAAGGGCATTAGGGCCTCCTTGTCCCATGGCCAAGTGGCTACTCCTGCCAATTCCTCCTCCGAGGAGTTTGCAAAGAAGATATTGAGGTGTGTAGTTCCATCCAGTCTAAGAATGTTCTTCAGTTCATTAACATCCAAGTACGCTCTGTAATAGAAAAAGAACCTTGGCTGTCATCACCATTCAAAAACGTGACTCTTCACATAACAGATACTGCTCATTCAGTAAGAGCAACTATGTGTCAGGCACTTTGCTAAGCACTTTATAGACATCAGCTCATTGACTTCTTTCAATACATAGTCTAAGGTAACTGATATGGTCCCATTTTATAAATAAGAAAATTATATCCCTATGCATTTAAGAGGCTTGATAAGGTTGCTCAGCTTACAAATAGCAGAGTTCAGTTCAGAACCGAGATTTATCTAAGGTCCACATCTGTGTCCCTAAGGACTCAGCTATGTAGACTGGTGACAGGGCCACACAATGTGAATATGTACAGATCAAGAACACAGACCGTGGAAGAGCGAACATATTTTCTAGTCTTGGCTTCTTTCTTTCTTCATTCACTATATAGATCTTGGACCATTCATTTGGTGTATAACGGAGCTGTACTAGGAAGGAAGCCTTCTTTGCATCTCCATACCATCCATGCAAGGAGGCACTGTTACTTGGTTTTCAAGATGAGCAACATGTGGCCAGCCCAATGTTACTAAACAGGCTGTCCAAAGCTGTAGAACTGGGTTTCAGGGTCAATTCTGTCTAGCTTGGAAACCCATACTCCTTTGATTGGGGCATCATGCTGTCACCTGTAGCACATGATTCTGCATTCTGCAAGCTTCTATGTCTTTGTCTGCACATAGATTAGAGAAGGATATTGTATTTGAGGTCACTGCCATGGTAGCCTGACATATCTGGAAAGTGAATTAACTCCCCTTAACTCTTTAATACTTGGGACAAACACATGTTGGAGAGAGAAAAAAATGGACTTTGGAGACAGACTGAGAGATCCTAGGTACTCAGTACTAAGAAGTCTTCCCTTACAGAAGAAGACTCTCCCATCAAGATAGAAAAGCTAAAGTAGGGGATCAGCCACAGGAACCTTATTCACGCTCATTCCTGAACAGAGAGAGGCAAACTGCTCTCTGCTCATAACGCCTCTTCCAGCTCCTGTGTTATGTTTGTCGTCATGTATTTTAGGGACCTCGTGAGCAGCTGATAATCACTTCTTAAGGAAGGTTGGAAATGAATCCAGTGATTCACTGATAAATGAATAAAAACATAAATAAATAAGCAGACAGGCAGCTTGATGTAGTAAGTGAGATAAAGTCTAGGAATAATGATATTTGATGTTTGCTGGGCCCTTCTATGTGGCCCAACTTTACATGGATTGTCTCCTTTCATCGACTTATTTATACTAAGGTAAGCAGCATTATTATTCCCATTTTCCAGAGGAGAATATGGAGGCTTAAATAACCTTCATATCTTGCTAAGGTCACATAGTCAGTTAAAAGTGTTCTCCTTTTTCACAATGTTGTCTCTCCTGGGAGGTTGGCACAGGGCCTGGCATGTAGAGCACATAATGATGGTTCCCTTGTCTTTCCCTCTGAGTCATGGAAGGGCCTCCATATGTGAAAGTAAAGTCCAAGCTTCCAGCATGGCCTGTAAGAACATGTCTCCACTTCTGGCCTCATCTCTCTCTGTTCCCTCTTGAATCCCCCACTGTGCACTGGCATCATCACTCACCAAGAAGCATCAGCACCAATACCTTTTCTCATGCAATTCCCTCTATCAGGCACTCTGATGAATAAATCCAAAGTCCATCTGGGACCTCTCCTCCAGGAAGACCTTCCTGATTTCTACATCACCACCACCTTCTTTATCATCTTTGTACTCATCCACCTCCTATTAGTAGGCACTCTAACACCATTCCAAATAATTACTACCCCTGTCTATATCTACCACTCTTTGTGGCTCTCTGGAGGGCAGGGGATACACCTTAGTCATCTGTTTACTGAGTCCTCAGCACATGGCTTGACACTTGAGAAGCACTCAATACAAATGGTTGAAGTTGAATTCACACTAGGAAAGAAAACGGCCAAAATATTTAGGTCACAGTCTGTTTCAGCACTTCCTTGCTATGAGACCCCAGTTTCCTTATCAATACACTGGATGCTTCACAGAGCATTTCTGTGGGTCATGACCTTACACTTCTACTCCTCCCTTTGGAATGGGAATAAGAGATATTGAGACCTTGAGTGCTCTCCTGTCTACCCATATCATCAAGAGTTCATAAAACCAAATATTCATGTAACCACAATCTTTACAGCTTTTCAAATAATGGGTTAACTCGAATTGTAAATACAGGCAGGGCCAGGAGAGGTTGAATCTATGTGGGCCTGAACATGATTCAAGTGACCAATTTCAAAGACAGCCACATAAGTTCAGATATTGATTCAAAGTCTTGCTATTGTGCCCTTTTCATCCCCAAGGTCCTACCCTCAGCTTCTTGGCCTGGAAACCTCATAAGGAGTTCAAACCAGACTGTTCTGTGGTGAAGAAGGAAAACCAACACTTATTAAGCACTTGCTGTATGCCAGCTCCACATGCTGTTCCATCTCTGTGCACATGTGATGCCACAGAGTGGGCAAGATGGCTTCGTCCCAAGCCAGAGCCCTGGCTTTGAATCAGCTCTTCCATTTGACATTTGGTTCAAATATCTTAAATGGGCAATTTACTTGACTCCTTGCACACCAGTTTCTTTATTCACAAAACACAAAAACAGTAATACTACCTATTTCATAGAGTTGTTCAGAGGATTTAGGACATTAAAACGAAAGTGTAAAGGGCTTAGAATAATGCCTGGCATGTAGAAATAAGTGTTTAGTTATTCCTATTATTTACCTCATCTTATAGATGAAGTAACAGGGGTTTGTAGATCACAGAGTAACAAGGCCAAGGGCAACTCTAGATGTGGCCAACACTTCCCACAGCTTTGCCCTCATTTCCAAGGGTACTGCAGGCCAGAGTGGAGAGGAAAATAGTGTGTGGGAGGAGAATGAAAACACAGAGAAGCTGAGGTTTTCTTGGATCAGCCCTTTTCACATTATTTATTACTAGAGGCCTGGTGCATGAAATTCATGCACTCAGGGGGCGCGGGACGCGGGTATCCCTCAGCCCAGCCTGCACCCTCTCCTAGTCTGGGAGCCTTCAGGGGATGTCTGACTGCCAGCTTGGAGTGGGCCTAGGTTGACAGTTGAACATCCTTAGCGCTGCCGCAGAGGTGAGAGAGGCTCCCACCACCACTACCACTGCACTCACCGGCCATCAGGCCGGCTTCTGGCTGAGCAGCGCTCCCCCTATGCAAGCCCTCTAACCACCTCCTGCATCGAGGGTCTGCCCCCTGGTAGTCAGTGGATGTTATAGTAACTGGTCAATCTGCCATTCAGTGGATTTTCATATTAGCCTTTTATTATATAGGATTTTCTAAAAGATTTGTCCACTTCCATCAAGTGTTCTCTCTGGTAGAGAACACAAATGTTATTAGAGAAAGTCACCTTTTCACCCCATGGCTCTAGGCTGAGAAAATTTCAGTGGGGGGAAGGGGAAGAAGGCCAGAGGAGACATTTTAATTGGTTGTTTATTCAGTTGTAATTGCAGAAGCAATCTTTTCAGAGGGTGGCATTCATTCTGGCCCAAGGCAAAGATGTGGGATGTTGGAAGTATTCCCCTGTTTTAAGTTTTCTTTTTTCATACTTTTGAGAAGCCTCTGTTTCTCAAAAGAGAAAGAATCCACAGTAGCCATCCTGGCTCCCAGCCCCACTAGTCTCTCTTCTCTCCATCTCTTTTTGGGGGCCCCACCCAAAGGAAAATAGTTCTGTGGCTGAAAGTCTTCCTCTATTTGCTAAGTCTTCCCACCAATTCAGAGCCTAGCTCGGTGTCTCCCAAATGCATCAGGAGAAAATCTTGGGGACAGGAGTTCATGTGAGTATCTACCTGCTTCCTCCCATCTCTTTAAGATATTGTGCATTCCTTTCAGTCAATGGCTGGAGGAGAAATCACAGAAGGTCAAATTGAGCAGGACCACAACTCTAGAGGGACTGAGGATGAGAAAAGGACAAGTACCTCCTCATGGCCACGTGCCTTTCCATTTTGCCACTGTGGGAAGGTTGGCCCTGAGTGTATAAGATAAATTGGTCAAATTAATTTTTTTTCAAATCACTAGCCCAGAAAAAAATCAATCCAAATACAAAAACTCTTGTGTGTTTGTTAATTTATAAGGCAATACTATTCAAAGTTGGATGGCCAGAGCTATGTCCATGGTTGCTTTACTTCTCTGAGTCTCCGTTAATGCACAGGGATGCAGTTGCATTAAAGGAGGCAGCTCAGCACAGTCTTGGCAGACCCCTCCATGTCCTGGTCTCCTATTTTCTCCTCCTGGACAACACCTGAACTGATAGTCAGCCTCTGGGTTTCTCCCTCACTCTCGGCTTTCAGTGTCTCATCCCACCATCCAACCTTTTTCTTCCTGCCACATCCTTCCACTCAAGTTCTCATTATTTCCTCATCTGAGAACCTCTGGTTTTCCCCAATTACACCCATTCACTAAGCGTGCCCACCGTTTCCCCTCCTCTGCCTCACAATCTCTTTTCCTGAGTCTCAGCTTTCCAAAACCTAACCCTCCATGCTAAGTTCAGCGTACAGGTGATGTGCTCTATGGACCCACTCAGGACCACCCACCTGTAACATGGGATAATGCTGTCCACACCTAAACGGGTTGTCTGAAGGACTGAAAGCACAGCAGAGGAAGTTCCTCGCACAGAGCCTGGCCCATAGAAGGCACTCCTTAGTTAACCTTGGCTATTTTCATTGCATTATTATTATTATTCCAATGATAATTATTAACAACACCAAAATCATCATCATCATTTCTAGCTGAAAATGATGCCTCCCTTCTCACAGTCTCCCTCCCTGCCAACACACACACACACACACACACACACACACACACACACACTTCGGATTCTGGTGATTCTATTATCACTGTCCTTTGTGTTACCTTCACGGTGTGAGCACCTGTCTTCCCCATCATGCTATGAGCATCAAGAAGGTGGAGCCAAATCTTTATCACCTCTGTGTCTCCCAAACTTTCCCTTCTAAAGAGACAGAGAGAGTGTGCTGCTAATGATTGCCAGTTATTGAGCACCTCTCTCTGAAATTGCATAACCTCAAAACAGGAGGAGAGGCACAGGGCTCAGGAAAATGCACCAACCTGCCCAAGGGTCACAGAAGGGTCTGAGGACAAGCCACTATTCACGAGGCTGGGTGGCAGCACTTTCGTGCCAATGAATGAAGTCATCCTTTCCTTCAGGAGACACAGTCCCCTGTATGAGAGCCTGGCTTGGGAAGTCAGGCATGGGAGAGAGCGCAGAATCTGCAGAACCTATGTTGCTTGTACTCTGGGCCTGTTGCTGCCACACTCTGTGGCCCAGTCTGCAGCGCAGGCTCACCACCTGCTCTGTAAGCACGTGAGTTGGCTCAGTGCTTTTCAAATCCCAATCTGAAGAAGGCTAAACCCACATGAACCAAATACATGTCTAAAGGAAAAATGTTTCCCAGTCAAATGGGTTTAGGACATGACCTGTTAAACAAGGCTAAATACATAGATTTCTTAATTGCAAGCATTTGCAGAGCCCTGAATATGCAAAAGGAAGTGTCGGTCAGATAGTGTATAAAGTGTTCCCAAACATATTGAACCCACCCAACCCCTGCCTTTACCCCAAACCCAAATAATAGAATAACCAAGACAGTTTGGGAAATGCTGAGCGAAAATGGAAAGTCCCTCCTAATTTGCATCATGCCCCTGAGCTGCCTCTCAAGAGAGGTGCCTCCTTTCTTCCCACACCGCCGTGCACCTGAACCCCACTGGGAAAGTTGCAGGTCCCCTGGAATGTCAGTTTCAAGGGGCCCAGCCCCACAGTGCCAAGGCACCCAGACTGTACCCCTCTGCCAGAGCCACATTTCAAAGCCATGAGAGCAGTTTTGGAGGGAGATCAAAGCTCTCTCAACTCAACTGTCATTAGAATATTTTCTTTATGCATCTCATTCACTGGCGAGTGCCAACAACATATTTCCTAAATGCCCTGGCCTGAGATGGTACAACTCAGTAATAATCTCAATGAGAGAGCTGTCAGGGCCTGTTTGGCTGAAAGAGAAGCAAAAGGGAACTACATTCAGAATGCAGAACGATAACAACAACAAATCCCTTAAATGAATCACAGAAAAGTTTTTCCAAGTCTGGAAACATAATACATGAGCTCTCTCATTTTAAAGATGGTTGGTCAGTGCTATGTATGGCTCACAGGAAGCCCAGGTCAAGATGGACCCGTTTCAGGTTCTATTCTCACTAAAAGCAAACTGACTTCCCCTCTGCAGAAGAAAGAGTCTCCAAGGATACCTTTGAGAAGTGTCATGTCATGGGACTGTCCCCTGGGCACTTAATCAGTGTAGGTGGGTTACAGGGCTGGTGCCAGCCAGTTGGAGGCTGGGAACAGTTCTTTCAGATTACAGAAAAAGGCAACAGATTGCTAGAGTTAAAGCCACACCTTAAGAGATGGACAAGGGTTCAAATGCTCCCTCTCCTACTTAAGGGTGGCCTTATAGAAGAGACTCAGCTCTCTTGAACCTCAATTTTGTCATCTGTAAAATAGCAATGCTCACATTCAACCTAGAAAGAGGAATATAAAAACTCAAGGAAGCAATGCATACGAAAGTACCTAGAAAGATGCCTACCCCATGGAGAGGCGCCATGATGCCCAATTCTCTTTTTAGCTTACTCAAGGAGCTAGAGAGAACAGGCCTTCGCCCCCAAGGCTGTGGTGTCCTTTCCTCAGTGAACCCTGGTTCCTATCACTGGACCGATGTGGTTATCTCCCTCACAGGCAGGTGCCCTATTTCCACAGCTAACAGAGCGAGTCATGTGAACATCGCCTATTTGCAAATCCTAATGCAGCCTGCCATTCCCAGGGAGGATCTCAAGTCCATGACCCATTCCTCCACTTTCAGAACACACTGGGCCATTTGAAAGTGATTATCAAACGTAAAGATCAAAGCCACTCAAGACAAGTCATTAAAGCAAGATAAACCTCAGAATGTTTATTGCATCCATATCCCTCCGTTCCAAATTACAAGCTTTCTCCAAGTGCTGACCAGTTCTAAAACCTGGATTTTGTACTTTTATCCCAAGGGCCCTCATGATCTGGACTTTATTCTCCTGCTTACTTTCATTGTCAGAAATGCTTAAATATGCCTCTCTCTTGTCTCTAAGGAGAGGCAAAGGAAGGGGGGGGAGAGAGAGTGCATGGAGAGTTTATTAAATTCTAGGAATTCTGAATGATTGGTTTCCAAAATAATAGCTTTTGTGTAAAAGCTAGATACACAGTATAAGGAAAATGTAATAGCACCAATCCAAGATTAATAGAAAGCATAGCCAGTGCTGCTCAGTGGTTCAGTGTCAACCTATGAACCAGGAGGTCATGGTTCGATTCCTGGTCAGGGCACATGACTGGGTTGGGGGCTCCATCTCTAGTAGGGGGGGCATACAGGAGGAAGTCAATCAATGATTCTCATCATTGATGTTTTTCTCTCTCTCCCTCTCTCCCTCTCTTCCCCCCCTCTCTCCCCTTTCCATTCCTCTCTGAAATCAATAAAAATATATTAAATTAAAAATACACACAAAAAAATCAATTGAATAAATGATTCTTTTATTTATTCCCACCAACTCCCTTCCTCCATGCATATCATTCATTCGGTCTTTTCCTCTTTCCTTCACCAGAATTTACTGAGATGCTACCAAATACCATGCTTTAAGGTAGAAAATGGGCATACAAACAAATTCTACATGGCAGAGTTAGCAGTTTTATGAACGAAGTGAGACAAATCAGATGATCACAACATAATGTGATAATACTAATAAAACCTACCATTTGGGGAGTTGACTACAACCTGGAACTGCTAAAGTACTTTTTTATATTATTTATTTGAAGCATTAGAAGAACACTATAGATTAGGTGTGGGTATTCCCAGGTTATAAGGGAAAAACCAGTGAAGTGACACCATTTTTCCAAAGTCCCTCCTCTCACTCACAAGTGTCAGAGGTGGAATGTGGGTCCCTAGCTGTTGGCTATGACAGGTCATATCCTTCACTGTGAATCTCTTCTCTTCTGAGTGCTATAATAGAAGGGGTGCTGAACATGATGGAAGCACAGAGCAATGACTTCTCCCTGAAGGTGGGTAAGATACCAGTGAGGTTTTCACATGGAAAATAAACACTGATTGGAGGTCAGACTGAGTGTGGGGATCGGAAAAGGGGCCAAAGCTCCAGAAGCCGAGAGGCATGCAAAAGTATGAGAAGAGTGAGGTTCTGCAAGTCCTCTGTGGTGGTTGAGAAGTTGGGGACATGGGAAAAACTCCCCAAGATGAGGCCAGAGGGGATAGCAAGGGCCACATCGAGAAGGTTCTTGTACAGCAGGTTATGGAGGATGGAGTGTCCAGAAAGCTCTAAGCAGACCTGGCAGATGTTATAAAGATAAAAATGACCTGCTTCATGTTTCCCAAACAGCTTTCTTTCCTTTCTGGGGGAACATGGAAGATGGTCTGGAGGAGAGAAGAGAATGGAGAAGCAGGAATTGGCAGTGGCTTGTGGAGAAACCCTAAGAATATCGAGTAGGAGAGTATTTATGCATAGGGGACAATTCAATGCTGAGTGGGGGTGGTAGGGAGGTGAATGAGGATCTAGGTTCTGACTCGGTCCACTGGACATTTCCCCTTACTGGTCTCAGATTCTGTACATCAATGCTCTCCTGCCCCACTGCTGGCCCCTTAGGAGTGTTGTCTCTTGGGGTTTTGCCCTCTGCTGAGTCACATGGAAGGTCAACTTTTGGGAAAATCACTGTCTGTGGCTCACTGCGGGGCAGGATCATGCCAAGCCCAGGACATGGGTTGGATCAGAATCATGAGGATTCGGTTGGGAGGAGAGGAAGGTGCTGACTCACAGGAGGGGTAAGGCCAATGGAGACATTCTTAGATCTCTGGATCATTTTTAGAAATTGAGGTGGAAGTAGTGATTTTTAACTTTGACAAACAAATAAAGCATTCGAAAATGACCCCCTCCACACACACCCACATGTATGATGTCTCTTGTAGAATAAAATAAAAGATACTGGAGTAGTCCTTCAAAGAAAAGAGTAAAATTATCTTGGAATAAAGGATACTAATTTAAAGTGATTACCTTTCACTAGAAACCATTCAAATCCCATTTTTTTCATTTGTCTTTTTGGAAGTGGCTTCTGGAGAGGCTGGAGCAGAAGGCAGAGTGTCAGAACACCTGGTTCCTGGCAAGCTTAGTGACACCCTTGGTGAACATGACTCAGACTGGAAGTGACTCTGACCCCTAACAAGTCAAGTACCCATTCACTGTGTTTCCTCAGCACCTTGATCCTCTCCATAAAGCATGGATCCAATGAGCTACTGACCTACCTACAGGGAATTCCATAAGGGTAGAATCACACCTATCTTGTGAAATGTTCATCGCTGTACTCCAGCTCCTAGCACTGTACCTACACACAGTAGGTGCATACACACGCAGAGTGAAATGATCCGGCACTTCCTAAGATCTCTGCATGGGGTACCATAATCTTTGTTTTACAGCCCCAGGTTCTCAGAATTTACTTATTTTCAAGGAAACCTTTAAGCAACAAGAATACCCTGATAAGAAAGAAGAAGCAACAACTGAATTGGGGTGGTGCGCTGAAAGTACTAGAACAGTCATGTGGCCATCTCACGTCAAATTATTGCTTGCACAACAGTTCCAGGGCCCCCAGCTGCCTCTTCTCACCACCTCATTTGCCTCTTAGAGGATCAAAACCACAGTTGATAAATCATACACTGACCACAGTGAGCAGAATACAGACACAGTTCACCAACAGCCCTGCGGTTTGTCTTATACTTGGAGCACAATTAAATCAAGACAAATCACCTCTATTTCATAAGCCGTGGCAGCCGCAATGTTCTAGGTAGACTGTGTAGTTTGGCTCTACTTATTAGCCATGAAAACCAAGGAACTGATGTGAAGAGTGACTGAACAATATTATGTTTGGGAAGAACAGAGCAAGAATTACAACATCATCATCAATATGGCAACCTCTAGATTTTCAGTCTGCACTATGGCCCCACATACAAATCACCTAACCTTAGGCAAATCACAGAATGATCTAAAGTTAAAACTACATAGTCCTTACAGTAAATGTAGACCTCTCTGGATGACCTCGAACAAGTCTAGGAACTTCCCTAAATTTGGGTTTCTCCCGGGGTTAGAAAAGAGATAGGTCTCATGGGGTCTTGTGACAGTCAGAGATTGAGTATGGGGAAACGATGCTGGGAAAAGCATGACACTATAGGTCAGGCTGTCGAAAGGAGAATTAAATTCAAACTGATTTTTGGAACAAGGATGCCACATTCAGGGCCTGAGGGCCCCTAATAAGTAAAGGAGCAGGTACACAGACTGCCTGAGGTGGGGTACATCATTAGGCCACCGCCGGGACTTGAGTCTAAGGAGTAGGATTTTTTTTTTTAAATTAACTTGTCATAGAGCATACTTGTTCCTTCATTGCTACTCTGAATACATTAAACTCCATTAAGATGTAGGGGCCGGCAAGTCCCTGAGAGGCAAGACCATCTCTTATCTCCCTTGATGTCTCTAGTGTCAGTGTCTGGCATTATTTGTACCTTTTCAATATTAAGTTCCCTCTCAAGCCCGGAACCAGGATGACAGTGTCTGATTTGAAAATGCCTGTACAGGAAAAGATCTGAGAAATATTCTACCCAAATCTACCCACTTTATAGATGAAGAACTGGGAGTCAAAGAAGTAAGCTACTCCATGCTGGCTAGGAAGTTACTGGCAATATCTACTCCCTTCCTAAGGTATTGCCAAGCCACAGGCAGACTGGGTTTTTTGTTGGTAGCACACATTCTCAGGAAAAGAGCTCTCTCTTGTGTCTCTCTTCCATCCTCTGTATGATTCTGAGATGCTTCATGCTTTTTGGAGTTATAGTCACCCTTGTCCTCTGTGTCATAAAAATAGGTCAGTAATCAGAAGTCAAGCTCAAGGCTAAGAGCTGTGGCTGGCTGGCTGCACCCAGAAAGGCTGCGATCACAAACATCAGAAGCTTGAAATGGAAGCAATAGGGCCCTCATCTCCACCCTTCACCACCAGACCACCCACACAACTCTAGGACAGGGCAAAACGTGAGAGAAGCAAAGAGTGAAGGAGAAAGACAGAACAATGGGGAAATGGAAGCTATTTGACTTGCACCAACAAACCTGTGGGCAACACCCCCTGCTGTGCAAACACTAGTTTTGTATTTTCAGAAAGTGAGAGAGGGGTGTAGGGATTCCCTCAGGAGGTGGACAATAAGCCAATGGTGAGTTTTAAAGATAAGCTGAGCTGTGATCCATGTAGGGACATCTGGTTCATGCAAACAAAAGGTCCTGCTGTTTGTCCTCTCAACCCTCCCTCACACACCCTCTGCTTTGTTCCCAACCTGAGAGGGCATGTGACTGAGCACCGAGGCTGTCATGAGTGGTCAGTGTCACCAGTGGAAGGAGAGAGGAAAATGAGAGTGCTGACTATGCCTGACCTAGGATGGAAAAACCCCACCGCCTCCTGCTGAGAGCCTCAAAAGAGCACCCAGTGCTCCCATCCGTCCAGGAGCCAGAAGTGGACACACATACCAAGAAAATGGGTGGAAGGGGAGCCACCTCAGATCCCCGCAAGTTGGGGGAGATTTGAGGGGGGGGGTCTCCCTGGCGAGTTCCCAAGAAAAAGAGTCCAACTGAGCATCAGTAACTGAGAGAGAGTGTGCAGCTGCCAGAGCCTCTGGCCAGGAGGTGGCTCACTCCATCCCTTCCCTGCTCAGTGTGGGCCTGAGGGCGTTAGGGCATCCCCCCCTTTCCCAGGACACCCCCACTCCCCGCCTTCCCTAGGACCAGCGTGAATTACTCAGCCAGCCCCTTCCTCAAATCCCAGCCACGAGCTTGCCTTTTGTTGAAAAGGCATTAACTTGTGTGGTATACGGCTTATCTCTTGAGAAAATGGATACATTAGCCTTTAATATGTGCAGAGCTTCGGGGGGGTAAAGAAACTCTTTCAAAATGAAATTTGCAAGGACCTGGAATAAAAGGGGCCTTGGTGGTAAAGAGTGGCCAGGTCATCCCAAGTCCCATGCCAGTCCCGAGGTTCTGGCGAGGGGCTTAGGATTTGGGGGGGTTGGGAGAAGCATGGAGATGAAGAGACATGTGTGTAAGAGGTCAGAAGATTTCCCGGAGATGGAAAATCCCCAAACTAACCAGCACTGCTATTTTGAGAGTTCCGCTAAGGACTATATATTATTTCACTGAATCCTCTAAACTTTTACATGTGTTACTATCACCCTATTTTACAAGGCGGCTACTGAGTCTTTGATAAAGGAAGAGACTTGTTCAAGGTCACAGGAATGTTAAAGGAGCTGGTTCAAATATGCTCTGTCTCTGAAACCAGTAGTCTTATGGATTTGCTAGATGAGCGATCCTCTGCAGCTCCTTACTGGTCACTATGCTGAGCTCCTTATTAACCTCAATTTAGGGGCCACATGCAGTTCTTCCCTTGCTTTTCATTCACCCCTCTATTCTGCTCTCAAAGACCAAGGTCACAGGCACACAGGGTCACAGATGGGACCTGTGAGCAAAGTTGCACTTTGTTCAGAAGATAAGCCCGAGGGGAGCCCAGATAGAACCAGAGAAAACAAGACCATGTGCATCAGTGGCCTGGGCCTGTGTGTTTGGACCAGGCAGGCATGCGGGCTGGAGATGGCTGAAAAATCTAGGAACTTCAACCAAATTGGAATGTCAACCCATTCTAACCAATCCCCCAACAGTGCCTGGGATTAGTCCATGTGGAAATATGTCCCCTAACATAGTTAGACATTTGAGTCGGTTTCAAGATAAACTAGTGTACAAGCCCAATGAGTTCGATATAACTTTTGTGGTCGTTATTTAAAAATGTCAGTTCTGTGGACAGTCTTAAAAACAAATAATATTTTAAGAATGAAAGCAATCTGGGTACATGCCCTAAGTGTGTGTAGTGGTTCCATTTAGGCGTGTTTTATGAAGCTGCTGGATGGCATCTCTGAAAAAACAATGCCGACTAAGAATCCATGTGTGCAATCCAGAAGAGAGGAAGCTTGCCCCAGCATCTAGTATGCACCAGACGCTGCGCCAGGCGCTTCACACAAAGGACTGCATTTAAGTTTCCTGACGTGTCCCAAGAGAGCCACTCTCACCCAGATTTACAGATGACAAGCCAGCGACTCTCCCTGAGAAATCGGCTGAGGTCAGGCTGTGGATCGAGAGTGGGAGCAAGATTCAAACCCTGGTCAGTCTCCAGCAAGCATCCTTTTTCCCCTCCACCAGGCCTGACCCCTGTTATTGCTTTAATGAATATTAGTCACGTTAAATAAACTCTGATATTCTGATTATAAAATTCCAAGTCATTTCTCTTACATGATTTCTGGAAAAGAATGAAAAAATAGTTGCTGAAAAAATAACCAGGGCCTCTTTCATCTGTACGCTGGTTAACTTCCCAGAACTCTTTTTGAAATATTGTTTTATGTGACTCTCAAGGCAATCTTGCCATCCAGCCGGTCAGATATTGTTACTATTCCCTTTTGACAGGGATGAAAATGGAGGCACGGGACGATTAAGAGACTTGCCCAAGGTTACATAGCTAAGGAGCTGCTGAGCCAGGCCTAGAACTATCTCCCCTCAATTCTTCCTGCATCCTCTAACAGTCAGCTTCTCCGGGCTCTACGACTTGAAGAACAATCATGGCATCTACCTCTCTGCAGTCCCCATCCCCATACCTTCCAGCCTCGATCTCTTTGCTCTCCCCCAACTATTTTTATTTATTTAATCCTCACAGAGGATATTTTCCCATTGATTTTTAGAGAGAGTGGAAGGAAGGGGAGAGACAGAGAGAGGAAAACATTGATGTGAGACACACTGATCAGCACACCCTTGATGGAGCCTGTAACTGAGGTATGTGACCTTGACTGGAATCAAATCTGGGGCCCTTCAGTCTGTGGACCGGCAGTCTATCCACTGAGCCAAACAGGCCAAGGCTCACCCACCTCTTCTATAGCACTACAAAGCCAACTAGATGCTTCTCCACCAGAAAACTTTCCCAAGTTCTCTAAACCACAGTGAGCCTGTCTTTTCTCAGGGCGCACGTAAGCCTTATCGTCTGTGTGGTTCATCTGGAAATTAATCATCCGCTGCCAGGCCGTGTCTGGAGTGATGGTAACAAAGGTCATTAAACCACAGCTTACAAGCGCCTTCAGGACAGAGATTACCTCGTGGCTCCCTGGGGCATTTATCACAGCGCCCTGTTTACTCAAGTGTCTTAACAAAATATGGATGATAGGTAAGAATATAACCGTTCCAAATAGAATTTTTCCTAGTTTCAGATTGCCAGCTTTTAAGGCACAATGCAGGGGTGAAGTGCCTGGGGTCCTGGAGATGAGACTCGGGTTTTGCTCTCAACTCGGGTGCACTTTCACCGTGAGGCTGGGCCAGTGCTGCATCTCTGGCTGCTCAGTCTCCTTGTCTATAGCAAGAGGGGGCTGGATCTTCAGCTCAAAAGCCCCTGGTTCCATGCAACTTTTCCAGATTTGGAAAGAACTTGGAGGAAAGAAGTATATGTCCCACACAATCATCCCAGCAAAGAAGTGAGACCCAGTGAGGGAAGATGAACCACTGAATGGCCTCTGATAAAGGGCAGGCGGAGAGGCTGAGGAGTCTACCAGCAGAGGGGTCAAGGAGGCTGCCTCGCTCGGCTGGCATGGCTCAGTGGTTGAGTGTCGACCTATGAACCAGAAAGTTATGACTCGATTCCTGGTCAGGGCACATGCCCAGGTTGCAGGTTTGATCCCTAGGGTAAGGTGTGCAGGAGGCAATTGATCAATGAGCCTCTCTCATCACTGATATTTCTATCTCTCTTCCCCTTACTCTCTGAAATATACATACACACATATATATACATATATATACATATATATACATATATATACATATATATATATATATATATATATATATATAGAGAGAGAGAGAGAGAGAGAGAGAGAGAGAGAGAGAGAGACTGTCTCAAGGCTTATTGTACCCTTTCCCATGATTTACAGCAATGTCCAGCAGGAATCTGGGTACAACAACAACAACAGTAACATGGATACAGGGAATGCCCTCATTACAAGAAAAAAAACATTAAAAAAAGAGAAAATATAATGTTTCCCTACAAGCCACCAGCATATAAGGGAAACCCCTTTTTTCCTCTGTGTTCAATTCCACATGAAGACATACTCATGGACAAAGCTGAAATTCACCTGATGGAGTTAAAGCCTGCAGACTGGAGGGGTCCCACCAGAAATGTGGTGCGTTTATTGCAATACCCTCTTGCAGTGGGATGACTACAGCCCAAAGTGTCACCTGACCTGGGATTTCCTGCTACTGGAGATTTCTATTAACACCCGGCCAGGTTTTCCATTTTATTTATTAAAAGGTATGTGAAGTGCATTCAAACTTGTTTGTAGACATTTCTGGTGGCTACAGGTGAAGCTCTGCCCGTCTGGCTCATGTCCATCACAGCAGAGAATGCCAAGGTTCATTGGAATTTCTTTCTCTAAGTGCCCAGTCTGAGAGAAAGACTTCTCCTGCTCATACAAACTGCTCCTCCTGGCCAATGTGGGATCCTTCCCTCACACCATTGATTGCAATGGTACCTTTACTTGCCTGTCTCACCCACTAGATCAGTGGTTGCCAACCAGCGATCCTCGGACCACTGGTGGTCCATGAGCTCTGAAAGGTTGGAGACCGCTGCACTAGATGCTGAGCTTCAAAAGGGCAGGGGTTGGACTTTCACAAAAGGGACATTCAACAATTATCTATTGAGAAAAGAGAGGAAGAGAAGGAGGAGGGAGGAGGGGAAGAAATAAATAAAGAAAAAAATGAAGGAAGAAAGGAAGGAAAAAAGGACAAAGTAAGGTAATGAGGCAAGGATGAAGGACTTAGTCTGATAGTAGAGTTTTCCCAAGATGAACCCATCTCTGCTTATGGCCTGGATCTGAGCCACACTGGATGACTTCTTATTCTAAAAGTCCTCCCTACCAACTCCTCCCCTCCCTCTTGCCTATGCTGTACCTTCCACATGGGCTGGCCTTCCCGGTGTTCTGGACATGCTCTGTCCACTCATCCACATCCTCTCCCATGCCTTCTCCACCCTGCTCTGCGCCCTTGTGAGGCTGGCCTCTCTGAATTGCATAAACAGATTCCTTTGCCTTGTAATTCCCAGTCTGATTCTGCAAGAGAAAGCACTGGCTGGAGACCGGAAGGCAGAGGAAAACAATATGAAGAATCTACTCTTCCGACACCCTTCTGGCCAGGGTGCTACAGGCTGGCCACTCCTCTCTACCCAGAGTCACAGCTGCTGCCAGAAAGCCCTCTCCATGCAGCCACCCTCTTTAGGTTCCACAGCCATTCCCTCCTCTTGACCCTACAGGCCAGGGAAGGAAATAGCACCCCACTGTTATAACTCTGACCTTGTTGGTTGTCCTACACTGTTGTAAATAACCGATTCTATTGTAAATACCCTCTCCTTCAAAATAGCTCCTCCTTCAACTCTCCTGAATTATTCCGTTTGAATGTGCCATCTGGTTCCTGCCAGGACCCTCTGATTGATGCAGACTACATCTCTACCTCTCAGAGTGCTGCCTGATGCCTCCTCAAATCAGGCCTGCTCTACTGACTTGCTTTGTTTTCCCCAGACAGAATCAATCCCTGCTTCTTAGGTCTCCTGCCACTGTCTGTCACTAAAACCACACCTCAGGATGTCTTGTTTGAATAAGACTCCCCCACTAAAGTGGGGGCCCTTCAATGCTGAGGAATATGCCTCCCTTGCTGCCAACATCCCTAGTGAATAGCAGAGAGGCCAGCTGAGGGAGACGTGCCCAATAAATGCCTATTTAGAGGACAGAAACACTCACCATGTGGTTCCCTAAAATGACTCGGAATAAGGTATAAGCATAAAGTTGGGCTGTGTAGTTATTCAACCCCAAGACCATCAAGGCCACCTTCTCCACCATTTGCCATAACCCTGGCTATAGCCTTTATGTGCATGCCTCAGATGATGGGGAGCTCACTCACCTGCTGAGAATTACTCCCCTGGAAGGACCATTCTCATAAGAAAAAGGCCTTGCCTGTTACTCAGTTCAACACTGTCTTCCATGATTGCAACACTCCGGTACCAGCCATGGCTTAGAAACCATATGGAGTAATTATGCGCCGTTTTCCATAGAATATGGCTTCTGATACTTGAAGTGTATATGTCATGGGCCTGTGGTCCTTGTGAGACTTTTCTCATCCACGCCAAACATCTTCAAATGGTTACATGACACTGCTCCTGGCCCCCTCACTGTCCCAGTCCCCTTCTTTGTCCTCTTCCTCAGTTGGCTGTGCTTATCATAGCCTCTTAATAAGGAAAACTTGCTGCCTGTGTGGCTCAGGGAAACTTAAGGCCATTATCTAGTTCTCCTCCAAACCCAGTCCTTCAGCACTTCATAATCCCAAGCTCTCTAGAGCAGTTGGGAAGAAGAGAGTGAGAATAGAAGGTGAAGAGCAGATCTCTGTGGCCTGTAAGGATGTCCGGGCAGCGCTGGGGAGCTGTGCACTGCAGACAACCAGGATGCAGGGATCTACACCTCCCTTAATCCCAGCGTGACCACTAAGAGGCCGTGTCAACTTTGGCCTTCAGTTCCCTCTATAGAGAATGTTTCTGAGTCTACAGCCCCAGATCTGCTAGAGCTGGACGCTCTCCTGTAACACAGGGACCCAAGGACTATTAGATAACAAGTGAGTTTAAATGTGTTGAAAGACATTGTACTTCTCTGATGGAGTCTGCCAATCTGCCCAGCTGCATTATGGGTAGATCTTATTTTACTCAAGAGAATCGCTACATAAATTGTCGCAATGATGAAATTTCATTGGGGCTACTCAGAGTAGGCAATGGACCAACTATTTCTTACCAGTCTATTGCACAGTGAGAACAGAAATGGGGAGTGAGCCCTTAGATACTTGTACAGAACTCAGAAGCTGCTTCACCATGCTTATGGTATTTCATTTTATGTCAGTTCACTTTTGCTGTATATTATAAAGGTACTGTTTTATAGCATATAGAAAAAACAAAACCTGGCCCTTCACTATAGATTGAGAAGAAGCAATTTAAATATTGTCTTTACTCAGAAAGGGAGAGGAGGAGGGGGAGAGAGGGAGAGGGAGTGAGAGAGGGAGAGGGAGGAAAAAAGGGAGAGGGAGGGGAGAGGAGGGGAGGGGAGGGGAAGGGAAGGAAGAGAAATAATGAGAATGAATCACCTTGGGCAAGAATTAAGTTGAGCACTTTATTACAAATTACCTACATAATGTCAATCTAATTTTCACTGCCTGTATCACAGGTGCCAGTCTTCCTTCTGTCATTTCTTCTGCCTACCTCCATTTTGAAAAGTCACAAAGTATTTCTCTACAAACTTCCACAGGTTTCTCTCTGCACACAGGAGACCTGATTCCACCAGAATGCTGCCACCTCTAACCCGCCAGGAAATAGCGGCACATAACTTTCTGAGCCAGCAAAGAAATAGGCCCTGGCGTTATTGGTCACAGCACTGGCACAGGGCCACTCACAGGCACGCTGGGCATGCAGTCCCATGACTTAGGAAAGGGGAGGCCACTGGAGCCTGCCAGTTCTGCCTGCTGATGGTGAGGTATCTGGGACCTAGAGTCCCACGACTCCCCCCTTACCCCCGCCCCCGCCCCCCCACACACACAGTGTGCCCTCCACAAAGGCCAGCTGCCCTCTGTCCTCACCCAATCCCACTCAACAGTTTTCTCCCAAGGCTTTAGAGAAGCTGTCCTGCCTGCCAACCCTGTCTTTTAACACTGCCACTTATTGTTCCTTGGACTTAAAAATACCCTCCTTTGGTGGGAGTTCTGGAATCTATATATCTGAGTTCAAATCCGAGCTCTCCATTGAATAGTTGAGTAAACTTGGGTCAATCCCTTCACCATTCTGAATCCTGGATTTCCTTCAGCAAAAGAGGCCTCAGGTTACCTGCCTTCTTGGGACTTGGTAGGTGCTAAATAAACATGTGCTGCATCGATGCCATAATGGATGGATGAATGAATGACTGAATGAGTGAATAAATGGGTAAATGACTTCTACCTATTTCTGATCCTTTGCCCTTCCCCATGCCTACTCTTCCTGGGTACACTGGTAAGTCCTGGAAGTCTAGCTCAGCAGAGCACACATTGCATTAATCTCGGAAGACTTGCATTTGTGACTTAACCAAATGACTTTTCTGATCCATGACCTTGGCTGAGTCATTTCACTCTCGAAGTTCCTCTCTTTTCCTGTCCATCAAATGCAAATGCTAACTAACCTCTGTCTTGTCTTCCTGGCCAAATTCTGTCAAAGCCCAAATGAGAGCAGAGATGAAAGGGTGTCATGACCTGGAAGGAGCTGACCACACACGGCTGCTTCCCACATGGGCTGCCCATGTGTTGAGCCAAGGTGAGAGTCCAGGGCGCTCCTGGTGCCAGGAGGCTGAGCTGACGTGCTCTCTGGCTCACTGCCAGGCATCGTCATTCTTTTGCACATAGGTATTCTGTCTGTACATGGGCGGCCCTTGCTCTTTGGAGAGAGACATAAAGAGGAGAGTCAGCAGAAAACCTGCCGAGGTCTGCAAATGCACCCGGGCTATCAGCAGGTCTAGGGTCCTGCATGCAGACAGAATGGAAAAGTTCAGCCCGAATCTGGGACATCCGGAAAGTGGATGCCGTTTCTCTGGATTGGAACTAGTTCTTCCTGGTCTCACAGAGACTATAAATCACCCAGGGGTTCACCTTTGGGTTTCTCCTTCATGTTCCTGGTTAGAGTTGATACCATAAGACAGAGGCTAAGGGGGGCATTAGATAGAAGACCCTTCTTCTACCCTCTTCTCAGCAGGACAGGAAGAAGTACCTCTGCCCAAGAGCCTTCCTTTCTTTCCTAATCTGGTCTTTGATGTGCAAGTTGTACCTGCACCTTCCCGACATTCATGCTGCAAGTGAGTCTTCTCCGTGACATCCTATGGCACCCCTGAACACAGCACCTGCCCCCCTTTATCATACAAAGAATGACAGATACACTCAATGAGCGCATGTTACCTGCTAGCCACTACAAAGAGACCATGCTTTATACAGGGGTGGACAAAAGGAGGTTTACAGTTGTAGGTGAAACAGTTTATTTTTGTGGTATTATTACCATAACCTGCATGCTTTTTTCTATGCAAACAACTGTGATCCTATTTTTTCCCACCTGCATGCCCTCTCAGTCCTTAGAGCAGCTCAGCAGAGTGAGCACCATGATTATTCTCCTTGCACAGATGAGTAAGTGGCTTCCAAGAGGTCACCAAGTGAGGAAATAGTACCACTGAGATCTGACCCCAGCTTCATTCACATTGCCCAACTGACCACACTGCTCTGTCCAGTATGGGAGCCCTATATGACTACTGTGTACTTGAAATGCAGCTAGTGTGGCTTAGGAAATTTTCAGTTTTATTTCATCTTAATTTACATGTGAATAGTCACAGGTGGCTGGACAGCACAACTCTAGCCCACTCTACAACATATGCTTCAATAGCTGTTTGTACCCAGCTCATGCCCCCCAATTTAGACTGTGAGCTCTTTGAGACGACAGGGTCATGACCATTTCTTCTTATCCCAGAGTAGGCAGTCAACACATTTTTGTAATGGACGATGCTCGATTTGGTCCCCATGATCACATGAGTAACAGCCTGGTCTCAGTCACAAGGCTGCTGTGTGAGCTGGAAAATTCCCGGGACCACCAGGGGCCTCAGGGCGCATGCCTATAAAATGGGGGAAGCTCAGCTTTCAGATGGGCATCACCACCTGCCCAGCGGGTCTTACCTGTGTGGAGAGTCAGGATCGAAGCAGGTCTGGGTGACATCCGTGATGTCGGGGTCACAGCACTCGCCACCATCGTAGTTGAACCGTTCATAGTTACAGTCCATGTCACACACCCCGTTCTGCTGCTTCTTCAGGAAGGCAGGGTAGCGCAAGTGGCGGCAGTCCCCGCCATCGTGGCCTGTCAGTGTGTGGTTACATTCGGGGTCGCAGTTATCGTCCCCGATCTTGCTGATGTCACAGTTGGCCAGGATGAGGCGGCGGCGTAGGGAGGAGTTGCTCACCTCCAGCACCTCCAGCTCCCAGGAGATGTTGTAGGGCTGGAAGGCCTCGGCCAACTGCTGGTGCTGGAGCTCGATCTGCTGGCGGCTCACCGTGGGGTTCTCCTGGCCGTCATCATGGAGGTTGACCACGCGGTAGCGCACCACCTTGGGCCGGCGGAAGCGCGGCAGCTGGTTGTAGCTGGCGATGACTTGCGCATTGTCGCACAAAGTCTGCCCGCACAGAGGGGGCTCCAAACTAGTGTCCAGCAGGAAGCTGTGGGCACCGCTGAACTCCACCTGTGGGCTGTGGCCATCCTTCATGGGGGACCAGGTGCGCTTCACATTGTCCCAGTTCTCCTGTAGGAGGAGCTGAGGTAGAGGCGTGTGGAGGCCATGGGTTTCCATGTCCAACAGAACTTCCCGCTGGGTCCTGGCCACCTTCCACAGACTGAAGCGCTCAATGTAGCCCCGGTAGTTGTGATTCAGGGTGCTGCCCCCCAACATAAGTATTTTACACTTCTGGGTCAATGGGCTGAATATGCCACCCACCTGATCCCCAGAGGTCGCCACCTGGGCACCATTCACATAGAGCTTCATCAGCCGCCCATCGTAGGTGGCAGCTAGGAATACCCACTGGCCAGGGAGGTAGCTTTGGTGGGCATTGATGGTGGTTACTTGCCGGGCCCGGTCTGTCTTCAAGGAGAAAAAGTAGCGTGGGTCTTTGTTGCCTTGGTCACTGACGGTGTGAATGCCCACGACCCATCCTCGGTCACGTGAGGTATAAGAGCACTTGTCATACAGCCCTATGTGGCCCCAAAAAAGAAAGATGAATAAATAAAGGATGGAAAGAAAGGAGGGTATGTTATTTCGTAGTGATAAAATTTATACCAGGATGTCCTAAATCAGTGGTCGGCAAACTCATTAGTCAACAGAGCCAAATATTAACAGTACGATTGAAATTTCTTTTGAGAGCCAAATTTTTTAAACTTAAACTTCTTCTAATGCCACTTCTTCAAAATAGACTCGCCCAGGCCGTGGTATTTTGTGGAAGAGCCACACTCAAGGGGCCAAAGAGCCAACTGTGGCTTGAGAGCCGCGGTTTGCCAACACGGTCCTAGACCAATCGTCTTCAAATTGGCAGTTACCACCGGAGCTGCTGGGGCCACGCCCAGGCCAAGGCAAGGGCTAGAGAAACTGAGAGGACAGGGGAGTTGGGTTTGGGGGCTTCTCACCATAACTGTAACCCAATGTATTTTTATTGGTTTTGCATGTGGAACACACAGAGAAACATTTTTGTTTGAAGAATGGGTACTTGAGCTGAAGAAAACAATGACAACACTACCAATAATGATCATTCAAATCCGAAAACCTTTGATTTTGCAAAGCTGTTCTATGAGAAAGAGGCTTTCTTAATTAATAGAGTATTTTAAGTATAAAATTATATGGGAGGGAGGTCAGAGGAGAAACAGAGGGAGATAATAATGAATAGGTGTTCGTTTAGTAGGACAGCTCTTCCTATGGTTGCCATAACTTGGAGTCATCAGACGTGAGCAACCAGCCATCCAGTGCGCAGTGGTGAAGAATTGTTGGGAAAGCTGGCCTGCAGAGATGGGGACAAGAACTCCATTGTTTCTATCTCTAACAGGAGTCTGGCCAGACCTGACACTTATCCCAAAGAAAGGCAGCAATGCTGACTGGCTGAACTGAAAGGTTTTCAGAGATCACCACTTTCAATGCCTTCACATGATAGCTCAGAGTCTTGAGACCCAGAGAGTAGAAGGCATTTGTCAGGTTGCACAGCGTCATAGACCAATTTCCTGAGACCCAATTCAGCTTGTTCTCCTCTAACACAAAAGTTAATATTTAAACAAATAAAACGAGCAGCCTTTTAACATAAGCAGGTGTTGGGGACCTCTACATAATAGTTAACAACAATAAGTACAACCTACAAAGCCTTAGTGGCAGGTCAAGCATTGTGCTAAAGTCTATGTGTGCGTTAATTCCTTTAATATATGTAATAGTCCCAAGGAGTACATGGAAGTTAAAGAAGATAGATAAATTTAGGGCCAACTGGTTGGTAAATAGATCCTGAATCCATCAGACCCTGGGATTCACGGTCCTTAGCACCTGCCTCTCCCTCATCAATGGCCCTGGGCATCTGAACCATGCCATCTGCATGGGGATGGCACAAGTTTCAGTCAGGTGTTTGGGAAAGTTTCAAGCCAGGACATCTCTAGACTTACTCTAGGAACCCCAAGAAGTAACTTAACAGATTCTCCCTGGATCTAATCATCTTTCCACTCATCAACCCCCACTCCCCAACCTTTCTGGAATATACCTGTGCCCATGGCACAGACAGCCTGCTGGGTGAGGAAGAGGGCTTTCTAAGTAAGAGTATATTTTAAATGTTGGATGATGCATGATGCCGGGTGGTAGGATAAAGAGAGGGGATAACAAGAATTAATAGAAGATGCTCATTTAGGTCAGGGCCTACTTTTAGCTGGAAAATTGTTGCGGTCACTTTAACTCTGAGTGTGCATCTACCATTAGCACTCATCAAATGAGCTTCCAGAAAAAAACAATAAAAGAGGGTCCACACAGTCTTTACTCCTTTGTGGGCACTGGGGCCCTAGAATTTGTGTAAATCTCTCTGTTCGCTATTGACATGGATAACAGTTCTGGCGCCAGGCATGTAAGTTCATCTCTACCTCTCCTCCCACACTTTGCCTGACTGCCCTTCAGGAAATGGCCAGAATGTCCTCTCAGTCAACCTTTTCTCACAGGCTGAGCAACCTTGGTGAAGCCTCAAGAATCTCTTCTGGGTCTCGGTTCTCCACCTGGCAAAGAAAGGCCTTGAATGAAGATCCCCTCACATGCTTGGACTGTCTGCTTTCTGTAATTCTAAGTTTTCCAATGGCTAAAACAGCTTCTCTTCCAAGAAGCTCTCCCTGATAGCCCTATAAGGAATGGTCATTCTCTTCTCTGAACTCATTTTACTTTTAGGAAACTGGACATGTGCTTTCTGGTTTTCAAGTCATCTTACCACACCCTCTCCCACCCAGACTGGATGCTTTTTTTTTGAGAGGGATGGCTCTGTCTGGGTCATCTGTGTTCTGTCAACAGCTCGCTCCACGCCTTGCCTACAGCGCGCACTTATTGTTTCATGAATGAGCACATGAATGATTAGTGGGATCAAAAGCACTGGTTTATGTCTCTATGGCTAGAGGACAGAGAGGTTCAGAAGACAAAGTGTGTTCTCAGTAGGGTAGGCAGAGTAGGGCCTCTGGACTCGGGGTCATTCTGATGATAGCAATTACTAGCTGTACATTTGGGCCAAATCCCCCAACCTCTGTGGATCTTACTTCCCTCATCTGTAACTCTCTTTAAGTATATGGTCATAAGAAAAGCTATAGCAGATACACCACACATGGCACACGGTGGCTCTTCAAATGGCAGTTTCTTTTTCGGATGCTGGAAGGTCTAGGAATGATGTCAAGGGCGAAAAGTAGAAAACGACAAGAAGCAAAACACAGAAAGGTCAGAGAGAGACGGTACCCTGAGGGCATCTTGACCATGTATCAAGAGCAAGTACGACGAAGGTTCAAAAAAGCACCAGTCTTCTTGCAATCTCCTGGCAAGCCTACTCAGAAATCATAAATCCCAGTGGGGCTAACTGCTAGCAGGAGACTGCACCTCCACACTGCCCCTTCCCCCCGAGCCAAGGCTCTGACCCCAGATTTGGAATAAGTTAGCCCAATATGGAAACAAGGAGAACAATGGTTCCTAGAGCCCCAACTCTTGAGTTCCCCACCTCACCTCTAAACTCACCATCTCCTCCTCCCCTGGCTAACACAAAGCCCCTACACTTGAACAGAAAATTTTTCTAATGAGGAAATGAACATCTGAAACGGGATCCTTTCTCCCCCCCCACCCGCTTTCTGTCTCTGCAGGTTTTTATTTTGCCAGGGGCTCTCAGTCCCTGGTTTTCCTGTTGCCTTTGGAAGGCGGCTAGCAGGGTTAGCAAGGTAAAATGTTTACACATCTGTAGGGTGCCCTCAGTTCAGAACCTTCCTGGCTTGGGACCATGGCTCAGGGCACCCCTGTTTGCAGTTGAGAGATGAAGGAAATAGTAAGCAAAGGCCAGACTGTGACACTGAGCACATGGAGCCAGGACTAAGAGGTGGCTGAGCCCCAGGAGGCAGAGGAAGGGCAGAGAGAGCGATTTCAATGGAACCAGGAGGAAACACATTAAGGGAAATGAGAACCTTGAGGCGGCAGCTTCAGAAGTTCAGAGGGAAATATTTACCTGGAGTGTGAGTGGTGAATGGAAATCACTGACTCCAATAGGGTTGGGATGGGGGATATAATGGATATAATGGTGATAGCAACTTATTCTGAATGAAAATAACTTCATCAACAGTAGTCACATTTCAGGGGCTGGATGTGGGGGAAGGGGGGGCGGTGCATGACACTGTGAATCACCAGGGCCCTGGAACCAGATTTGGGCTCAGTTTGCTGGATGAACTTGCCTGGGAGAAGTCACCATCCCCACCCCATGCTGCTGGGCCTTATTTCCTTTCTCTGAAAAAGGAGGGGGTTCACAAGAGATGACATTCCCACTGCAATTTAAGAGCTCCTTTATTCTTTTAGAATGTTTCCTTGTAACCAGAAGTCCTCAAAACTGTGATGCTTTGAATCAGATGCCTCTCGTCACTCCCTATTAATTCTAGCATGCTCAGGTCCCCTTGCCTCTGTGTATCTCCACACAGGGCATGGAACAGTGTTCTCTGGATGACACTTCTCCAGTGGGCTCTCCCCACGATTCTTCAGGAAGATAAAGATGGTGAAAGATGGGGAGAATTGGTCTGACGCTGGCACCATCTGTGTAGTACTGGAGGTTGATCCCAGAGGACGCCTGCCCACCAGGCAAGATGGCGGCCTCAGGCGCCCGTGCGCACATCCACATCTGATTAGCACACGCTGCTCCAGGCTGTCATCATGTAGAAGCAGACAGTGAAGTTGGGAGAGAGCCCATTCCCCAGCCCAGGAGGTATGTGGGGCCCACTGCCCAGGCAGAGAAGTGGAAGCTCATCCCAGGTACGGGGCTTGCCCTCAGCTCCCAGAGTAATCAGCAGTTCCTGCACCCTCGGTCAGCTGGCCTCTCTAATGTGTTCCTGTAGGTAGGCTTACTGTGCAAAGGGCTTCTTATTCCCACCTAGAAGCTTGATGGCCAATGGCTCGCTTTTTTCTCATCTACCCCCTAAGCCTCACCACAGAGGTGAAGATCTGAGTGAAGGGACAAGGCCAATGGCAGCAGGCTTGGAGGTGTCTCCCCAAAACTCAGCCTGGACAGGACTGGGAGACCTCTCTGGGCTTCGGGGTCACCATCTAAGGTCATACTTTAAAGACATTACCCCACGGAAGCTTTGTCTGACCACTGTGTTCCACCCCAGGGACTGAGGAATTTTTCATACCACTTCTCAATCACTCACCCAATGTCTCTGTTTCATCCATGTATGTCTACTTGATTCATTCTGAAATGCCCAGCACCTACCACAGAGCCTGGTGCCTTGTGGATGCTCCACAGAGTTTGGTATTGAAAGTAAAAAATAAAGGAAGGGAGGGAGGGATGCCTCTTTATTGCCGGCTTCTTTAAAGAGCAGCGAATCCTTTATTTAGACCTTTCTAAGTACCATGTGCCCTACATTAATTCTCTCACTTAATCTTCACAACAAAACTATCAGCATTGCTCAATTTGTCAGAGAAAACTGAGGCTCAGGGATGGGAAGAGGCTGGTCTAGGGCAATGCGGCTTGGATTAGAGACCTACAGGATTCCTAGGCTCAGGTTCTTAAAGGCGTCATTGCATGAAGCGCCAAGTGTGGGCTGTCTGAAGGCACGGCCCCTCCAAAAATATTTCTGTAAGTCCCACAGCGCCAATACAAGCAAGTGAACTGAATTGCAAGCCAGGAGGCTGCCATCCATGTCATTCTTCGGCCTGGGCCTCCAAAACTGATTAAGACTCAAAGGTCCTTTATGACTAGATCTTATGCTGTCCTTCGTGGCTCACCCCATTTCATGGGGACCCGAGGTTTTCCTGGACCAGTTGTCTCTCTGGAATAAGGAATGCCTCCTTGGGTTTGTCCCTCAGCATCTGGACTCCCAGCACTAGCTTCCTTTGCCTGTTGGAGTCTGACCCAGGTTTCTCCCAACTTACAGGGTCTATACTGAAATGTTCTTCTCACAGTTGCTGTCAAACTCTTAGCTGCCTGTCCATTTGCTATGAGCTCAATTGTGTTCTCCCAAAATTCACAGTTGAAGTTCTAATCTCTAGTTCCTCAAAATGTGCCCTTATTTAGAAAGCCTTTACAGAGGTAATCAAGTTAAAATAGGTGCATAGGGTGGACCCTATTTCAACCTGACTGGTGTCCTCAGAAGAAGAGAACACCAGGACACGTATGCACACAGAAGGAAAGCCATGTGAAGACACAGGGAAAAGATGGCCATCTATGAGCCAAGGAGAGAGGCTTCAGAAGAAACCATGTCTCCCCCCACCCCTCCTTCCGACACCTGACCTTGAATGCCTAGCTTCTAGAATAGTGAGAAAATACATTTCTGTAGTTTAAGCCACCCAGTCTGTATCACTCTGTTATGGTAATCCTACAAAAGGAAAGTACCATCACTGTATGAGTTTTTTCAGCTTTCCCACAAAAATTTATCTAAGATATATGTTATCTTCCAGTGCCTGGTGCCTGGATTCCTGCCTGGTTATGATACATTGCCTCAATGTACTCAACTCCTATTGATGCATTAGGAAGATGCAAGAACTGCCATGTGCAGTCACCATACACAAGAAGTGGTCCTCACAGGGGCCAGGTGCTTCTGTTTTTCAGCTCCAGTGTGCATTTCTGAAGCACCTGCTGTATGTTGAGCAGGTGGATAGGTGCTCCGTGCCAAGGTGTCTCATATAACCCTCATAGTAACCTGGTGTAATGGATGCTATTTACAGGTGAGAAAACTGACAGATAGGTGAGGTCACCTGCCCAAGGTCACACAGCACTAAGCAGTAAGAAAGACTGGAATTCAAGATTCCTGCTTTCAAGTTCAGTTCCCCCACAGACAAGTGGGACCTCAGCTATGCCTCCATCCAGCATTTTTTGCCCTCAAATATATCCCCAGGATGGGTTAACACAGCACCAAGTTAGCTCGGATAACATTTGACTTTCTCCCATCACCGTCTAGAGAAGACAATTAGCAAAAGATGACAATGTGTAACAAGTTTATATTATTATTGGTTTTCTCTCATTGGGAGAGTAGAGATGGGAGGAAAGAAAACTCAACCGGATTATTTCTACCTGTGACAGTCACAGAAGCCTCTATGTAGCAGTCTCTCTAATAAGCGCAGATGTCTTAGTCCTATTTGGTGCTCAGAGTGACCCACTGAAGTGGGATTTTCTGACATCCCTTTGACAGAGAAGGAAATGGAGATGTAGAAAAGCTAAGCGACCCCACCCCATCCTCAAGGGTCCCAGCTAGAGAGTGGTGGCATCATAACCAGACCGACACCAAGCCAGAGCTCCCCTCCAGATGCTTTTCTCCAATGGGAACAACTCCTAGCCCAAGGTCAAGGTTCTTTGCTCAGCTCCACCACTACTCAGCCATGAGACTAGCTCCCTTCTCTGGGCTCCCTCATGTCCCCACCTATGAGACAGGAGGGGTACACCAGATGGCTACAGGGGTCCTGTTCATCTCAGATTCCCTGTGACTCTGATATCCCAGGTTTGTCAGACATCCCAGCCTTGGTTCCCACTGTGGAGAGATGTAAGGTCAAGGAGGAGGGGGGAAAAGGGAAGGAAGGCAGTTTCAGGCCTTCCAATTTAAGGGTGTACACTCTCTGCCGGGGACCTCTGCCGGGGAAAGACAAGCAGAGGTGAGAGGATGAGGGAATGAAAGGGGGGAATTCAGGTCAACAGTCTGGTTTCTCTCAGGAGGCTAAAAAATTTAAGAGCTAAAGGTTGAAGCTGGCCCCTCTTGTTGTGTTTTGTTTTGTTTTTCCTTCTGTGATTTAATGGCTGGTATCAAAGCTACAGAGCAATGCATGAGAGAACAATCCCATGGAAAGCTTTTATCTGTCCAGAGAACAGTGATTAAAACAGACAGATTTGGGTTAAGTGTACCCATGGCCCCTGCATTTGCTACAGTTGGGAGGGAGGACCATCAAGGGGACCCTGGAGGACTCGGCGGCTCCAAAAAGGCTGGGACATCACTGAGACAGGCATCTCAGTACTGCTCCTCGGCATCCTCAGCCCTCCAGGCCCACCCTGGCTCAGAGGATTGATTGTGGGCTCAGTGGGGGGAGGAGGCTTACAAGAAATTACACCTGGCTGGAGGCTTATCCCAAACTGATCTGAGCTCTGGACATCCCTGTCTCCTGGTGTAAGAAAGGCTAGAGCACATGTGTCAAACACAAGGCCTGCGGGCCAAATCCAGCCCGCCAGGCCTTGCAATGTGGCCCGCACCGCGTTGTCATCACTGCACTCCGCTGTCAGTTTATGACATTGTCAGTTTATGACTGTTCAGTAAACCATTCGGCCCGCGATTTAGGCTGGATTTTAGATTTTGACCCCTTCTCTGATTGAGTTCGACACCCCTAGGCTAGAGCATCAAAAGAGACCCTTTGGAGCAATCCATAAGATCAAGATTAACTCAGGTGTCTCCTATGTGTTGGCCATGCAAGTGAATGTGCGGGGCTAATTCCCCAGTGCAGGACTGTGTGGAGCAGTAGTGTGTGTGTATGTCTGTTCTCTGCCTGTTGGGAACCAGTATCTGAAACTCCCCCCAACTCCATGAGTCTGCTTACCTTTTTTACTAGCTGTTTGACCTTGGATGAGTTCACTCAACTCCCTGAGCCTCAGTTTTCCCACAAGTACAGCAGGGATTAAAAAGTCTTATCCTGAAAACATGATAGATTGCTTTCAGAGATGAGGGAGAGACATGCTGCATATTTCCTGGTAAAGTAAGGCTTTCCAGATGTAAGGTGAGATTGGCCAGAGTATGCCTAAGGGTTCCTAAAACCCATAAGCTTTATTAATACACAGACCTATATGGTGTGTTTGGGACGGCAAAGTGTTCACGAGGGCTCAGGGTTCACCTGTGATTCCTTCTGGCTCTTAACGCTCCAGCTTGCCTTTTCTGCTTCTACGCAAGCAGATTGTGTAGACACAAAAAGGTCAGGGTCTTATAAACCAACAAATGTGCATTCAAATGCTGCCTCTACCATTCACTAGCTAAGTGACTTGAAAGTCGGGGCACCTCTCCTCATATTAGTCTTCATCTCTCTCTAAAATGAAGATGATACTGCCAAAACCGGTTTGGCTCAGTGCATATTAGTCTTCATCTCTCTCTAAAATGAAGATGATACTGCCAAAACCGGTTTGGCTCAGTGAATAGAGCGTCACCCTGTGGATTGAAGGGTCCCGGGTTCGATTCCCGGTGAAGGGCATGTACCTTGGATGCAGGTACATCCCCAGTAGGGGGGTGTGCAAGAGGCAGTTGATAGAAACATCGACAAGAGAGAAACATCTAACTATCTATCCCTCTCTCTTCCTCTCTGTAAAAAAAATAAATACAATATATTTAAAAAATAAAAAATAAAATAAAATGAAGATGATACTACCTTCCTCTCATGGTTGTAGAGCAGTGGTTCTCAACCTTCCTAATGCTGCGACCATTTAATACCGTTGCTCATGTTATGGTGACCCTCAACCATAAAATTATTTTCATTGCTACTTCATAACTGTAATGTTGCTGCTGTTATGAATCGTAATGTAAATATTTGTGTTTTCCGATGGTCTTAGGCGATCCTGCTAGTGGTTCTCAGAGAACCGCTACTATAGAGCCTCAGACCATGGGAAAACACAGATATTCCTTGGAATCCCAGGGCTGCCCCTTGTTAACTACGGAGCCCTGGGCAAAATCCCTCCTTCCACTCCTCCCCTCCACCCCGTTTCCTCATCTGGAAATTGATCACAACAGTACGTAATGCATAGTGCCATTTTCAAGATTTAGTGAGAGAACGAAAACACCCATGCTCAGAGCAGGGGACAAATGTCAGCTACACTTTTTATTAATATTCATCATAAATGTCTCTTCCCTTTTCTCGGAATTATAACCAATTGTTTTGTTCCCTCTTTTGTGTTGTTAAACTTTATCCTTTCTGACGTTGTCCTCTGAAATAGAGACATGTTCCCTCTCACTTTTTCACGTTGTCAATGAAACTGGTGCATATCAACTTAAAAAAAGGAAGTGGGAGGAGAGGAAGAAAAAGACAAAGATGAAAGGGGAGGGGCAGGATTCACGCCTTGTTGTTGTCATTCCCTCTTACATGTTGCCCTAGCACAAAGCTGACTCCCTGCACTGCGTGGGGCTGACATTGGCGCTGCCCTGGAGAAGACAGCCTATGTTGTTCATTCGGATGATTTCAGGACCTATGAGCTCTCCCTGATCACTCATCAAACCTCAGAGAAAAAGATACCGCTTCCCAGCAATTCCTGAGGACCAGTGCATCCTGCTGTCACACTCTTCACAGCAGCCTCAAGCCCTTCTCATTTATGCAATCAGGCATAGTCAGGACTGGAGGTTGCCTTTGAGGTTATCTAATCATCTCCTTTAACCCCGACCTCCTGCTGGGACCACCTGTGCCACATCTCCACAAGTGTCTGTTCATATTTCCAGAATCAGAGAACACCTAAAGTCTGAAGAAGGCCTTTGTACCTTCAGGCATTTCTCACTAGAGTGAAACCCATATCACCCCCCTCTCTTTTCCACTCAGTGGCCCAGGATCGGTCCTTCAGGAACCCATGGAATTATTCTGTGCCCTTGACCTCAGGACAGCCCTGGAAATGTCTGAGGCTTTTGATGATCCCTACCTCTTCTATTCCCCAAATTAAAAATCCTAAGTCCTGCCTGATGTATCCATTTCTTTATTCACAGATTCATTCAACACATGTTCATGGGGCATCTATGTCCTAGCTGGATGTCCCAGGTATAGACCAGACACAGGCTACGCCTTCTGGCAAGAGACCTGATATTCCCTAATTCTAGGGCCAGTCCTGTTAATACAATGTATGTATAATGGGAGCTGATACTATTGGGATGCCTATTATTATCGTACCGACTCCTTACAGTATCCCTAGGATCACTCCTCTGATTTGTTCTAACGCCATTCAGAGCCACATGAACCTACTGAGAAAGAAAACTGTGGTGCATCTACACAATGGAATACTACGCTGCTATAAAAAGGAAGAAACTCCTACCATTTGCAACAGCATGAATGGAGCTGGAGAGCATTATGCTAAGCGAAATATGTCAGTCAGAGAAAGATAAATACCATATGATCTCACTCATTTGTGGAATATAATGAACAACATAAACTGATGAACAAAAACAGATCCAGAGATAGAGAAGCACAGATCAGACCATCAAACCACAGAGGGAAGGCAGGGGAGGGAGGGGGGAAGGGTAGAAATCAACCAAAGGACTTGCATATAAGCATAACCAATGGACACTGCCACTAAAGGGGAGTCAGGGCACAATCAGGAGGTGGGAGTAGGAGGGAGGGACACAAATGTAATACCATAATCAATAAAGAAAAAAAGAAACAGAGCAGCCATCTATGGCATGCCATGTATAATAAGACCAAAGAACTTACTGTGCGTCATCTCTGAATTATTACAACTACTTTAATATGAGTGCTTTTGGTCCCATTTTATAGATGAGAAAACTGAGATTCAGAGTGTTACACTGACTTGGCAAAGGCCATTTTATTTGTTATAATATAACTAGGATGAGAACCCAGCTCTCTGACATCAAAGCCAAGTGCTTAGGTTTTCTATGAATAAATATAAGCAAAACTTGTTTAATTAGTTGCATATTTACTTCTTTATATGGCCACTTTTTGTGTCAAGTACTAAGTGACAAGGAGTCAGGAAAGCACAACTTGTCTGAATGCTGGCATGATTGATCCCTGTGATCTGAGGCAAGTGGCACCTCTCTCTGATCCCCTTTTCCTTTCTGTGAAAATGAAATAACATCTAGGGACTTTTTTGAAAAGGTAGGAAAAAGATTTCTGAACTTTGCCTTGATTCATCACTGGTATACTATTGGTTTTGGGGAAATTCCTCTACATCCTGACTTTCATGGGCCTTAGCCAATTTTTCCTTCCCCCATAAATATAATTATATTTTATGACTGCCCTGCTATAAAGATTTATATAATCAGGAAGCTAGATTCATTATTACTTACATAGTATTATTATATTAACTTTTTCTTCTGATTTTAAAAGAGATCAAGCCATTTTATGGGTCCCTAAAAAGTACTGTGGACTTTTGGCTCCGGGCCAACTTTGCCTAATGGATGTGTCAACTTTGGGTCCGTCTTTGGACCTCAGACCCTCATCTACACAACAGCATCGGGAGGGAACACAGAGCGCTTATAGTGGACAAAGGCGCTCAGAGGGGTGGGGAAGATTCCCACGTGGGCAAGCCAAATGATGCCAATTTCAGAACTGATGCAGGACCATAGCAAGTTATGTAAAAACACATCCTTGACAGTGTGGGCTGAGCTCTGGAAACAAAAGCTCCTCTCTCGGGTGAGCCTGCCATCACCACATCATAGCCCACACAGCCAGGGGTAAGCCTTTCAGGGAGAGAGATGAGAAAGGGTGATAAAGAAGAGACATGGCCAGGCAGGCAGATCCTGGCCTCACAGGGCTGGTGGCATGCGGAACCACCCTCCAGTGCAGGGAGAGAAAGGATGGCTGATGGCGCCAAGCATTCACTGCACTGTGCTAAACCCTTTGCATTGGATTAGCTCAGGCAACCTTCACCAATAATCCAAGCAGTAAGTATTACTATTATCTCCATTTTACAGAGAAAACTGAAGCTCAGAGAAGCTCTAGTAGTGGGCCCAAGCCTGAGGAACTCCTGGCAAGTGACAGAGGTGGATTCCAAACCCCGGCAATCAAACTCGAGAATTCGTGTCCTTAACTTCCACATTAGGCTGCCCAGCCAGAGAATCAGACCATGTGAGGCCGAGTGATTGATTGTAATTATTAATAAACAAAGCATGATAGAGTAAGTTCTAGCATAGGTACAAACAAACAGAGCTACTTGATTGGAACAGGGAGGCTCTGGGAAGTTTTCCTGAATGAGCAACTCAGTAACCAAGCCTTGCAAGAGAAACAGGAAATTTGGTGGTGGTGGAGGGAAGTGGAGGGATGGACAAAGACCTAGCAGAAGGTGAAGCATATGCCAAGGTCAAGAGTTGTGATCTCTGCTTTCCATGGAACTGATGGGACACAGAGCAATAGAGGGAAATGAAATAATAGCAAGGGCTGTCTGAGGCTAGGTTGCAAAGGGCTGTGAACAGCAAGCTAAGTATCTGAAGTCTATTCCATAGTCAATAGGGACTCAATGGTGGTTTTTCAGGAGGAGATTCCATGGTGGAGATCACTGTCAAGGGATTCCATCACCTTCTAATCCAGTGGTTATCAACCTTTCTAATGCCTCGACCCTTTAATACAGTTCCTCGTGTTGTGGTGACCCCCAACCATAAAATTATTTTTGTTGCTACTTCATTCTGTAATTTTGCTGTTATGAATCGTAATGTAAATATCTGTGTTTTCTGATGGTCTTAGGTGACGCTGCTAGCAGGGTCACGACCCACAGGTTGAGAACCACTGCTGTAGAGCCCAAGACCATGGGAAAACACAGATATTTACGATTCATAACAGTAGCAAAATTATAGTTATGAAGTAGCAACAAAATAATTTTATGGTTGGGGGTCACCACAACATGAGGAATTGTATTAAAGGGTCGTGGCATTAGAAAAGTTGAGAACCACTGTTCTAATCTATAGGGTCACACAGCTGAAAGAACTAGGACTCATGTCTTAGGACTCCCTGTCCAGTGCTCAGTGGCCATCTGCAGTCATTAAGACATAACTAAAAGTGTGGAATGTAAGCAAAATTTTGAAAAGAGAGGGCTGACAGACTACTCAGATATTTTCTATTGTTTTGCTATCTGCTAGAAAATTGTGAATTGTGACTCAATTCAAAAGAGCTCTTTAAAGGCTCCAGATGAAAAATGGTATTTAGATGCTTACTAGGACTTCGGGATTTTAATATTATTCCACAGATGGAGGATGACCTAGCTCGCCCAGCTCTCAAGTTGACCTTGATCAAATATCACCTACCTTCTGGGGCTTGGTTTCCCTCTACTTAACTGGGAGAGGGTGGAGAGTGGAACTCTTAAGTTCCTTACCAGCTTGGACAGTCTATCACATAAACTCTTGAGTTGCAGGGATTGGACCTTCTTTAACCTCATACTCTGAGTGCCCAGCTTGGGACCTGATACAAGGTAGACCCCAATAAACAACTGCTGAATACATGAAATGAGTTGAAATGTTGACTCAGGATTCCTATGGAAGCATTAGGGGATTTTAAATGTAAAGTTGATAATCAGGGACCATTAAAAAAAAAGTCATAAGCCGAAACTGGTTTGGCTCAGTGGTAGAGCGTCGGTCTGCAGACTGAAGGGTCCCGGGTTCGATTCCGGTCAAGGGCATGTACCTTGGTTGCGGGCACATCCCCAGTAGGGGGTGTGCAAGAGGCAGCTGGTCGATGTTTCTCTCTCATCTACGTTTCTAGCTCTCTGTCTCTCTCCCTTCCTCTCTGTAGAAAATCAATAAAAATATATATATTAAAAAAAAAAAAAAAGTCATAAGAGCAAGCAGATCAGTAACCTAGACAGACTAGTGTTTCTTCTCTGGCTATAAAAGATGTTGAGGAACTGGGAGATTGGAAGGGGGAAATCAACTGTGAAAAAGCACGGAGGTGTGAGTATATGTTTCAGCAACACCAGATAATTCTACTTAACCAGAAGAATCCATGTAAGTCAATGGTGCTCAATCAGGGCACATTTGGTGATGTTTCTGCAGACACTTTTGATCAACACCATGGAAGAGGGGCTGCTACTGCATTTAGTGGGTGGAGGCCAGGGATGCAGGCAGCTAAACATCCTCTAGTGCACAGGGCAAACTCCCAGGACAAAAATTATCTGCTCCCAAACATCAACAGTGCTGACACTGAGGAACCTGATGTAAGAAATCAGGAAAGCTATGGAAGGAAACAATGTATAAGGAGGAAGTTGCATGTGAGGGTAAGGCATTCTGAGCTGATCTGGAGAGTTTTATGGAGCAATGGTTACAATGTGGACTCTGGGACTGATTTTACCTCTTACTTGCTGTGTAACCTTGGGCAAGTCATTGAACTTTCCTGGACGCTGATTCTGTCATCTTGAAAACTGGGGCTATAACAGAACCTATTTCAGCAGGTCACTGTGAGGATTAAAAAAATGAATGCATGCAATGTACTCAGAACAGTGCCTGGCACATATTACATGCCAAATGTGTTGACTATTATCATTATCATGTGTAGGTAATAGGGAGCTATAGTAGACTCAAGTTCAAGATGGTGGTGAAAGATTTTCTCCAGTTGCTGATAATCCTAGAAAAATAATCTAGAGCTGCATGGTCACCACCATGTGACTATTACATGCACCTAATTAATAATCCTTCTTCAATCAGCTTCTGCTTCAAATGACACTACTGGTTGGGTGTGTTTGGGTCTGTGTTGCTGTTTGTAAGCAAGTCCCTGCCTGGGCTCTGTTTTCTAGAGATCCATGAGGCTCAGGTCAGCATCTGATTGCTTCTGGCAGCCAGCATCCTCACGGTTTTAAGAAGTGGAGGGAGCCAGAGGAAGCCAGACATGAAGACAGATGGAAAGACGGAAAGGCATGAAAGCTGTTGCCAGCGATACACACTGTTCATAAAGACTCCAAGGACGGAGCTGGGGGCATGTTTGAGAGGTCTGTTTGAGCTCCTGGTACTGTTCACTTGAAGCGTTTGTTTGTAAACAGATATTTCTGCTGACACTGGGCTTTGTAAGGGCCGACAGATTGGGGCTGGGGGTGGGAGGGTGTTGGAGAAAAAAGCAGGTTGTGTCTGCGAGTCTTAGACCATGTGTTTGTTGTTGAGAATACAAAGACTTCACTGTATTAAATGAAAATGCTTGTTTTACAAGGCGAGTGGGAATATGATAGGTACATGTCGAAAATGCTTCGGAAACTGAAACAACCTCATGCCATGAGGGCTTCCTGCTACATCATGCATCCAAGAACACACATGGATCATGAAGGCTTAGAATCGCTCTACAAGGGTTTGGGGGTTGTGGGCAGAGAGTCCCATGAGCCAAGTGACTGTGAGCTCCCTTCTCTGCTCTCTTCATAAAGTCTGCCCTTTCTCTGAGAACCCTGCCTCTATTTCACTTTCTCCATTGGCCTCCCACCACCTGCTGACCCAGGGGTAGAAGCTGCTATTGAACAAAATATGAGTGTGTTAAAGGAGTCTCCAGTGGTCTAGACTCAGACTCAGAGCATACTGTAAAAACTTGTAATCATATAACTGTGCAGGCAGACCACTTTCGTTTTTTCAAAGCAGTGTTCAACTTCTGAAGTGGGATTCCACACTAGCGCTCTTGCAGAAGCAAATGGTTCAGGGGAGGTTTCTCAGGGGATTATTTCAAGGACACACAGCAGCATAAGAACAAGCATTCAAGTCTTCAAACTCTTGCTCCCAGCCCTAACGGAGAGCCCAGTAAAGGGAAGAATAAATGATTGGACAGGTAGATGGATGACAGCATGGAGTGATGGAAGGGTGGAGAGATAAAAGAAAGGATGGATGGGTGGATGGTAGATAGATGAATGAGAGTGATGGAGAAAGGGGGGAGGTAGGTAAGGTAGAGGGAGGGTAGAAGGGAGGGAGAAAGATAGGGTAGGTGGGTGGATGGGTGGATAAGTGGATGGATGGAAATGGGATGGATATTTGGACTCAGAGATTCGTGGGTAAAGTTCATAGTAAATAATTATGGTCAGGACCACCTCAAGCCACATTTGAAGTGAATTTTCCTATTTTAAAACTCAGAAAAACTCAGAGACCAGAGTTTGAATAAACAAAGTTGTAGGTTATATTTCTAAGGAATAAACTAACTTGTCCTTAGAGGGGAAAAATGTCCCAAATTCTATTTACTCCAACAAGGGTACAGATGAAGGAAAGTGCAATTCCTCAGGCTGATCTGACAATTCAGCATCAACATTCTCATTTTCACAGATCTGCTTGAGTGTTCAGATTTTAGAGCTGGGAGCAGGCGTCAGGAAATGACCTCTTGTGCCCCCTGCTTTCCAGCATTTAAGTCATCATTTGGGGACCACAGACCCCTTTAAGAAACTGATGAAAACTTTGGACCCTCTCCCCAGAAAAATGTGCACAGCCTCAAAATTTTACAGTAAATGTATTGGGGTTCATAAATCTCTTCAAGTCCTCCTGGACCAAGGAAACCCTCCTCTCCCCCACCGATCTTAAGTATTAGTGCTAGTCAGGTTATTTCAGTTGGTAATGGCTTTGGCAAGAAAATAGATGGTGATGATATTAAACAAAATACCAAGTCATATCAAAAATAATATCAGCAATCAATTCACACCATGATAATGGTATGATTGAGACTTTGCTCTTGTCTTCACATATTATATTCTCCCCTTAGAGGTCAGAGTGATCTTTGGAAAACCTACACCAGATATAATTAGTAATTTCCTTGTTTGACACTTTCTAATAACTTCCTAGGTTATCTAGATTAAAATGCAGATTCCACAACCTGGGATGCTTTCATCTCCAGACAAACATCTCCAGATACCCACTCCTCCACATCCTGAGCTTATCTTATGCCATGGTTTATAACCCTTCTCTCTTCTCTAAATCATTATACTCCCATCTTCCATCTTCATTTACTGTATTTCTCTTCCCACAAGAACACAGAATCCATGAGGAATGAACCTGCTCTGTCTGCTCATTGCCACATCTCTAAAGGTGCTGGGCACATCACATACTACCTATTTGTGGTTAGATGGAGACATGTTCAAGTTTTTGCTTTGGTATTGTCACTGTCATCTCCCCTCCCACCTTTGGATTTGAGACTTTCCACTTGTAAAAAGATAGTATGGGTCTAACTACAGGATCCAGTGCTCTGAAATCTTTATGGCCAAATTTAAGATGTCTAAGCCCAAATCCCAGGACAAAATGGTTAGAAGAAATAGACAAATGGACTCCAGTCCTTTTCTGCCACTACTTTGGGAATGGAATGTGGAAAAATATCCTTGCCTCTTCTGGACATGGGTTTCTCTGAACTGAGGAGACTAGATGAGAGGCACTATCAATTTACACCATTTCTTCATCTAAAAATCCACCCACATACATTGGTTGAACCCTTGCAATATACCAGCCCCTGGGAGGTGCCCTGAGCACAGCAGACATGATTTCGTGCCGGTGTGCTGTGCTCATTTCCTCTGGGAGGTCTACATAGCCCAGGTGAGGGCTGTAGGGAGAGCACTGTTGCATCCCACACTGTCACACCTGGCTCTGCAGCAGCTCTCCAGGGACGGGATTGGAGAAATTGAGAGAAAACCATGGAGAGAACTTAGAAGCAACAGAATGATGCACTGGCTCAGGAAAGAGAAAGGGAGGTGGAGAGAGATGTGGAGAAGTGGTAAGAATACACACGGGTAATGGTCAGCTCAGAGAGACCAGGACTATATCTAAACGGTAATGCCATTCATAACATGTTTGCGGACACTGCTTGACCTTTCTTAGGGGCCATAATATCTTTTTTCAAAGCATCTGTCCTTCACAGCACCCACTTTTGGTCACCTGCTGTCTCCCTTATTTGGAGCATCTCCAATCCATTTAACAAAGTTTACTGAGCACCAATCCACAGGGCTAACCATGTGCAAATGGTAGGAATAAAGCAGAGACAAAGACAGAAGTGATCCTTGCATCTGAGGAGCTTGGACAACAGTGGGGGAAAACAGACAAGCTCAAAGGCAATCACAACAGAGTGATAAATGCAATAAGGGGAGAAACAAGGGGCTGTTAAGACTGGATTTGAATGGTGATGATTAACTGTCCAATCATTTCCTAGTGTCAAACTCCAAAAAGCTACTCGTGGCCAATGTCCTCCGCTGAGACATGAATCAAAAAGTGCTCATTGTTCTCATTTGACCTATGGCTCTTCAATTTAAGTGATGTGCATGAGGTTTCCATAGGAAAGGAAAGGCATGCACTCTACATACATACCCGTGCAACTTAGTTCATAAATAAGTCCCCAAACCCCTCCAGGTGGGAGCAACCTCTTACGCCTCTGAAATCTCAGAACACTTTCTAGGCTCCTTAATAAAAACACTACATATTCAAAAAACACAGAGTATCTGACTCTGTGCTTGGCCAGGACATGATTAATTGCTTAGTTAGAGTAGTTACCGTGCTTCCGCCACTAGGACTGGGAGCTCCTCAGGGATGGACCTGTACCCTGTCCTTTTTAATCCACATATCGCAGCTCAATGCATAATATACAAAGATTTCACGATAACTAAATAAATGAATGAGCAAATGGATAGATGGGAAAATGGATGGATGGACAAATAGAAAGGAGAGAAGGAGGGAGGGAGAGAAGGAGAAAGGGAAGAAGGGAGGAAGGGAGGAAGGGAGGGAGGGAGGGAGGGAGGAAGGGAGGGAGATTTACCTCGCTAATTTGTTTTTTACCTCTCCTAATATGTTGCCATTCTGAACCTCGCAGAATGCTGAGGGCAGAGGTTTGGCACATAACAAGTGCTTAAGAAAAGCAACTGTCTGATGGATTCTAATAAGTTCAGCAACGTGAACCACCAGTGCCACTGTCATCCCACATGGAAGGAAAAACGAAAGGATCCAGTGGAAAGAGCACTGATTTGAGAGACAAGAAACCTGAATTCTAGTTTCCATTTTGCTGCCAATTTGTTGCTTAAGTTTACTCAATATAGTTTAACAAGTTAACTTGCTCAGACCTCAGTTTCTCTATCTGTAAACTGAGAAGATTGAATAAAGCAGACTCCATCATTCCAGCTTCAGAATTTGGGGAAGGAATGAACAAAATTCTGTTTTTGCTTCTTTTTAACAGACCATACCTAATCAGCCTCGCAGAGCTCAGCACTAGTTCTGAGGAGGCTTGATCAGCTCCAGGGAGAGCACATGGTATGTCAGCCTTGTTACCAGTCCTTCCTCCATTCAGAACCCTAGTTCATGCGGCACAACCACTACACGCATCTCGGATTTGGCCCAGAATGTACCCAGGACCTCCAAGAGGGTGATAAACTGTCTCCATTGGGCATATTCTGGAAAATGCACCCCAGAATTTCTCAAAAGAGAAATCTAGAAACATTTTTGGCAGAGAGCATCTTTGAAATATGTGTATATCTTCCAGTAGACTACTTAAAGATGGGAAATGCTCTCATGGATATAAATGGTCTATTTGCTCAAAAGTCACCTGCAAATTAATTTTGCATATCAGAAATTTCTTAGCCAATCTCTTTTAATATTCATTAAGATTTTTCCTCCATCTTTCCCTCCGTTCCATCCTCTCCCCCTTGATCCCTTCCCTTTTCAGTCTACAATCTCTGAGTGCATTAGTGATTGGATATACCATTCATTCATTCATTCATTCATTCATTCATTCATAATTCATCCTCTCATTAGGATCATTTACAGGACAACTACAGCATCCCAAGCGATGCACTAGGCCCTGTGGATAGAGAAAAGTTACAATGTCCTATATTTGAACTCCAGTTCCTCAAACCTTTAGCTGTGGGGCCTTTAGTGAATCCTGTAAGTTTCTAAGTCATATTCAAAGGATTCAAAGTGTAGCACTCAGCACAGTGCCAGAACATAGTAAGTGCTCATTATAAGCTAGCTGCTTTTATTACTGTTATTACGGCTGAGAATGTGTACTCTCCCCCTCAAGGGTATATAAACAGTAGATAGAGGATTCCAGATCCTGAGGTCATCCCAAGGTCTCACAAGATCAAGGGAAGCGGAGGGAAGACCCCCTCTCCCATCAAGAAGAAGGGAAATGGATAAAAACCCAGGCAACAGATATGACTGCCAGGACACTGGAGGCCCAGTAAGAAGCTGATAGAGGCAGAGAGAGAAATCTGAGAGGGAAGCTTCAAATTATGTGCGGCAGTGCACACACAGAACCATGTTTGCAAAGAGGCGAGGGGCTGGGAAGGGTAGACCCAAGGCTAAAATGTGGCTTGGATTAGAAAGGCCGAAATATGAGTTGAGGAGGCATTTAAATACACTCCTCCCTCCTGGCTCGGTTTTGGAAGACCAGATTTCATTTCTCTTCTGACTTCTTTGCTCAAGGGGAAATGGAATTAACCACTGTGTAATGTTTTTGAGTGTGACGCACGGAGTAGGTCATGTGCTTTGGTTACGTAATGCACAGTGCCTGAGGTTCCTGAGCTCTTTCTTCCAGAATCATTAGATATTTAGCCGGCTATCTTTTGCAGTCATGCATTCATTGAGCAAAAATATATATGTAACTCCTTTAAAAGCCAGGCACTGTGCTAGGCAGTGAAGAAGTGGAGATGACCTCAAATATGCACATAATTAAATGTGACAGAAAGAATTCCAGGTCTTTTGATATCTGTGTGTACAGGATACAATGGAGGCAGATGGATAAGGGAGGTAGGGAACCAATTCTACTTAGAGAAGAATCAGAGAGGGCTTCTGAATAAAAGCCTAAGTTATCTGGGATACTGCAAATAATTCTGTGCTACTAAAAGACCTCTAGCTAGAGTCAAATTTGCATTTTAGAAACACCTCGCTATCAGATATTGAAGGATAGGTTGAAATGGTGCAGGGGTCGATGCTCATAGAAATAGGTACCATATTACTAGGGAAAGAGTCAAAGCTAGAGATGAAAAGGGCCTAAGCTAGAAAGAGGAAAGGCAGCTATAAAACTGTCAAGGAGGCAGGACAGACAGGAACTGATGACTGATTGAATGTGGTGGATGGTAGATCCACAGTTGGTGGCACTAGATGGGGACACAAGGAATTTGGAGGAAAAATGATTGAGCTACAAGTGCATGCTGACATTTCTGGCGGATAGCTGATTCAATCGGTCTGGAGTCCAAAAAATCTGGGTATAAATGGTGCACATCAGCAGATAGATGATAATTACTTCATGGGTCTGGGTGCAAAGTGAGGAGACAAACAGACGTAGCTCTAGCCTCACACTCAGAAAACAGAGGAACTTACCCAGCCTGATCACTGCTCTGGGGTAGTCACCAACCCTCAGCTCCTCATCTATGAAATGAATGGCTTACACAGTATTTCTCACTCTTACACACCTTGAGACTTTGCACTTACATGAAAACAAGTATGTACTATGTTTTCTGTCTGTATATTTTGCATCTCTTAAAGCAAGGCCTACCTATTCCTTATTGGCTTGTTAATGTAGCTTTCTCTATTTTCTCATTAGCTTTTGTAGCTGAAATATGTCCAATATCATAAAAGCACATTTGTTCCTATTCAGTCCTGCTACATTTCATGTTTAAAGAGCAACATGAATTAGGAATTAAGGGAAAATGGACATGGGACAGATATAGGAATGGCTTCTTGACTACAAAGGTGATGGTACAGGTTAAAGCACAAACTTCCAGAGGGCAAAAGAGGCAGGACTTAGTCACATGCTTCCCCCAGTGCACATACTTAAATTCCAATCTGCACCCTCCCATCTACTGGACTTTCTGTCTCTTAGAATGAACTTGAACCTGAGACCTACTCAAGTTCTCTAAAATTTAAACATGGTCATGTCTCCTACACTTCTAGGACCCTGGGCTTGTGGTAAATAATACTGAAAAACAAGTTTTCTTTCTGTTGTTTGAAGAAAAATTTTAATGGCCAAAGTCAGTGCAGTAGGTCTGAGGGGTAGGAAGAAAGAGAGAAAGGAAGGGTCAGAGGGAACAAGAGGTCCTTCATGGATGACAGTACTAGGGATTCCCAGAAGGAAAATAGGCTAACAGATGGCTAGAGACTCCAGAATCTTACTATTTTAATTCATAATCATATTAAAATGATAAGCAAGACTAAAAGGCCAGTGCCCTACTCTGATGTCAAAAACTTCTTTGGAATGGCCTTTGTATAGTAAGAAATTGTGAAATTTGAGTACTCTGACCATTAGCCAAGTAAGTGATCACAGGAAAAGTTACTCAATGAGAGTTTTGCATATTATGGTACCTATTATTAGCAATACTATTGGTGAGATGGCTTCCAGCCATTGAGAAGTACACATATTCCCTAAATAATGTCTTCAGTCAGTCTTGGACTGAAATTCTACCTATTGGTACTTTGCTTCTTGAGTCAAAGTTTTTGGGGTTTTTTTGTGGGTTTTCTTTGCGATATTAAAGTACATATGCTTCTGGAAGAGTAACACTATAAGTTGTTCCAGTCATTGATACCTTAGCAAGAAGGAATGCCATGTCCTTTTCTGAGAATGAGTGATGTTGGGGGAGAGAACGTGTGCGGGCACTTGGCCCCTGAGGGAGACAGGCACAGGCACCACCTAGTGGAGGGAAATGCACCAAGAAAGGGAAGAAACTTGGAACTAATGCCAACTTCACAATTTTGTTTTTGGACAACCCTGATTAGAATTATCAAATCCTAGGAGATGTCTACTAAAGGTTCTCTAGGACAAAGATAAGATCCTCCCGACACACATGATTCAGATGATGAAAACTGGCCCAAGACATACAGAGGACTGCCCAAAGTCACACATCAAGCGAAGCACTGATGGTCTGGAACGGACCTCTCAGCTCCTAGCGCTCTGCTCTTCCTTCTGCAGTGCACATGGCCTTCTCTGAATGGCCATTAGTCTGCTCTTAGGGCTCACCATCAATGCCACTGCTCAGCACAGCCTCAGGCAGCCCTGTTTAAATCCCTCCCACAAGCCCCACACCATGTTCCCTAGAATCCCTCCTCTGCTTTATTTTCCTTCTTAAGCATTCACCTGACATTGTGTGATATGTTTATCATTCATTTATGATAAACCTTTTCCCTCCCCTCCCACCCACCCCTCCCTTCATATGAACTCCCAAAGGCAAGGGCATTCTCCTCTGAGGTTCATCGCTCTGTACTCAAGGCCTAAAACTGCACCTGGCATGTAGCAGTCACTCAATAAATACTTGTCAAATGCCTGGGAAGGGGTGGTTACATTTTACTGTGTCTCTTGTTTTTATCTCTTATTTCTTACCTTCTCTACAATGAGTACACACTGCTTTCCTATTTTGAAACAATCAAGTGTTTCTTCTGTTTGTCCTTCCTTTCACTTTTTGTTTTATGCTAAGAGGATCCCAATGAATCTTTTCAGAGTAGCCAGGGAAAGGCAGTGCCTGGCTCTGCCAAAGGGGAGAAGCATGTCTATCTCTAAGAGTTGTTGAGAGAATTTAAAATAACGTGTGGCAAGGGCTGGACACACATGATACCAATGTGAGTTAACGTTTACTGGGTGCTTACCCATGGTCAAGATTCCATTACTAAGCATTTTTCCACATGGAGGCCCAGTTAATCTTCAAAACAAGCCTATGAAGTGGGGGCCGGTACCGTCCGCATTTTGTGCATGGGAAAAGGGGAGCTTGAAGAGATTAAGTAACTTGCCCAAGGACATGCACTAGCAGGTGGGAGAGTCAGGAAATCAAACCCAGGCTGTCTGACTATGATCAACCAGCACAAAATACTTCCTCAGTGAACACAGGCTCCTTTCCCGTTTCCGGTGGTGTCAGCTCCTGCTGAGATTAGTCAACTGAAGGTCATTCCCCCAGGGCTCTAGGTGGCCCTAGGAGACTCCTAAGACTGCTGGAGATGGAGAGAAATAATGAGCCAGCCATTTGCAGTGGGAGGTTTGTGGGAACATGAATGTGTGTGTATGTGTGTGTGTGCCACCACAATATGTTCTATATGGACACATGACTAGCAGATCCTAGGAGATTCTTATGCGCAGAACCAAGGATGCTACACTTTTCACAATGTGTGGGCAATTCCATACTGCAATGACTCTCCTCCCTCAAAAGCCTTTCACTGCCCAGCAAAGCTCCGCTTGCCCCTTCCACATGTCCTTCCTAAGGCTCCCCTCCCGTCTTTCTTCTCTTCCCCCCGGGCTTTCCCAGGATGGTCCATCACTTAAAACTCTGCAGCCCAAACTGGGTTCTTTCAGTTATTCTCTGTGTGACCTTGGAAGAGTCCTCCATCCTCTTAAAGTGCCACTTCTGTATTTGAAAAAACAGCAGCTCACCCCACACACAGGGATCTAAGACTTCAACTCCTCCTGTGGCTCTGAAACTCTTTTCATTTTTAAAACTTTTAATGATGGAACTCACACACAGAAAGATGGGCAAAACTGTGTTGAAGCCCGACATCTCTGTGAGCTGGGTTCAAAGATGTCATCAGGTTACCAATCTTCTTTCATCTATACCCTCCCTCATCCCAATACCCTATTTATTTTTTTCTGGAAAATTTTAAATAAACCATACAAAAGTAGCATCATTTTATCCATAAATACTTTAACAGGCATTTCTAACAGATTAGGATCTTTAACAATATGTATTATCATTATCACCCCTAACAAAAGTCACAATCGTTCCTAATGTCAGTCCATATCCACTCAAATTCTGCAACTAAGCAACCTGCACATTCCTTTAAATGGAATCTTCTAAATTCCCACAATTTAAGCAGAATAAGGTGGCAAGGTGGGAGAGTCAGACCTTCACAGGGGGTCCATAAAATTGTGGGCACAATTTGAAAATCTCTATTATATCCCTATTTCTCATTGTGTATCCTGAGAACATTGAGGCCCAGAGAGGGGCAGTTGTCAAGATCACACAGTAAATAAATGGCAGGATTTGGCAGACCTGTGAAATCCCAACATCAAAGGACTCCAATGAAGTCACAGGTAACCAAAGATTTGCTAACACTGTTTATCATTTACAGTGTGGATAACAAAATAAAGACACCTCTGCAGGAATGACCTTGAGTGCACAAATCCTTCACCTCTCCCACCTTCTGGCTCCTCGTCCTATTTGTTGACACTCATGTGGACTGGGTTCTGACCTTGGCCAACAGCTTCTGCCACCATGCCTCACCTGGTTCCTGTGGCAACTTGTGAAATAGGGATGCTGAGTGTAACCACACCTGGATCCCTCTCCCATGAGGCCCCAGTGGCTGACTCAAGAGGCCAGGCTAGGACATGAATTCAGAGGTCCCAACTCCCAGTTTTAGATCCTCCAAGGAGCCAAGGGGGCCAAAGTCCACAGGTCAGCACTCAGCATTTCCGATAAGTTCTTCAACGTCTGAGGCTAAGCCCGCAGAGCATCAAGAAGATAAAAGGAATGCTGAGGCAAAGAAAATGAAATTCCAGGTAAGGGGTGTGTGGCAGGTGAGGGGAGAAAATGCTTTTGCTGCATTTCTGAGCCCTTGGCCACAGGTGGACAGGCACGGGCTGCCTATAGAGGGAGTCCTCCTACCTGGGGCACCTGGGAATCTCTCTTTCTCATCTGAGACCTGCAGCTGGTGCTGCTTTCACAGCGATCACAGGTGTGTGTGGAGGGTGGAGGTAGTGAAATAGGAACATACCCCTTCCTGCAGGACTAGCCACTGCAGGAAGGCAAAGTGGGAATGCCTCGGCACTAAGCTTCCCTTTTTAATATCCCCTGGTCCTGTTCTGAGGGGCACCCCTCCCAAGCACTTGGGGAGATTCACTTAAAATCAGATGCATAAAACTCAATGTGTTATACAGTACAAACATGTTCACACTTTAAAGGCAACGCCAGAAGGGGGGGATGACTTCCCACACAGCAATCGCTCTGGAAACGGGTAATGTCACAGCCAGGGCACCTATGGGTTTGGGCTCAGCAAGGGAACTAAGAACAGAAGAAGGGTCTTTCCTGATGTTTGGCAACTCAGAATCGGGACAGCTGATTTCTCTGAAGGCTCGGCCACTAACCAGTTCCATAAGCAGAAAACAATACTTCCCCTCTAGGCCTCAGTTTCCTCATCTGCAGAGTAGGGAGGCAACACATTGAGTGAGTGATTCTCCCCACTGAGGGTCCTTCCACACCACCTGAGAAGACTTTTGAGAACCACCAGTGCCCAGGCCAACCCCAAGCCCTGACATCAGAAACCCTGGGAGGTGGCCTGGGCATTGGGATGTTGTAAAAGCTGGTGATGCCAAGTGCTGCCGGGGACAGAAACTATTGGACCAAATGAACTCCCTGGCCCGCTAAAGAGGAGGTGGCTTATGAACATAATTTAACTCTTAGCTCCTGTATGACCTTGGTCTTCAGTTTCCCTGCTGCACAATGAGCTGTCTGACCCCGTCTGTGCCTGGGCTGACCATGCACAGCCCACTCTCCTGAGCCCCACACCTCCCGCCTCAAACGTGCCTTCCTCTGCACAGAGGGGCCAGGGCAATGCAGCGTCCACCCCCCGTCTGTGCATGCAATGGCTGCTTGGGGGAATGTGGAAGTTGGGGGAGGAGCAAGCAGCATGTGACAATAGATCTGTGACCTGGACTCCACTGTGAGCACGGTCTGGCTCGGGTGTGTGGGGGTGCAGGCTTTCCGTGGAGGCTATCTGCTTTTCCTGCTTGCAGGTCCAGTGCTTCTGGACCTCTTCTGGCTCTCACTAGCAAGGGTTCATCCAAGTAGGTCACAGAAGAGGAAGTCAAAGTACAAGGAAGAGATGTGAGGGGGTCTAACTCTTCCTCAAAATACACTACTCTACACAGACTCCCCAGCCACTCAGGAGGAGAAGCCCTACCCCGGGCACAAACAGCCCCGCTTTCTGAAGACCAAGCTAACAAACTGGAAAGAGAATGCGGTTATTGACTAGATGTAGCTACTGTTGACTGAGTCCCTAATGTGAGCTGGAACTGTGCCAGGCGCTTTCTGCATAGTTCTTTTACTGCAATATCCCAATCTTATTAGGCCCATTTCACAGATGAGCAAATCAAGGAGAGAAAAGATGAAGTGACTTGATTCAACTCACAGGACATCTAATTGTCAACAGAAAGTCTAAGCCCAGTCTGTCTGATAATTTGGCTTGAAAATAAAAACAGATCTTCTTGGTCAAACCTTGGTTCCAGCTGAGATGTATGCTTATTCTTTATCCTCTTTAACCTGTAGATGATGATCAGCAGGCAGAGAGGAAGAACACAAAGCAGTCATTTCTTCTCTCTCCAGAAAAGACTGCCGAAGAGCAAACAGGCACTCTGTACTCAAGTTCACACCTACGCTCTGTCCACCTGATGGCTGGGGGGGGGACTCTGTTTCCTCCTTGGTAAAAAAGAGCCGAGAATGCCCACCTCCCAGGGTGGTTGTGAGAGTGAAATGTGCAAGCACAAAACAAGCACCTAGCACAGTGCCTGGCACCTTGAAGACACCCAGGAACCACTGGTCTCCCTCCTGCCTTTAAGTGTCCTTAGTCCACAAAGACCGAGACCATTGGAAAATCATGAGCACTTGGTATATACCAGATCCTGATTTGAGCACTTTTCACATATGAGCTCATTTAATGGATAGATACTCATGCTATCCTAATTCTGTCGACAAGGAAGCTGAAGCCCAGAGGAGCCAACTACTTTGCCCAAGGTCACACAACCAGGTAGGGGCAGAGGTGGATTCCCACTTGGGTAACCTGACTACTAAAATGGGCTTCTAACCATTGCAATATTCTAGACATCCCATGACTACAAATGCCAGAGAGAATAGTATTCATGTACGAACTCCTAGAACCTAGCTTTCTCAAGTTGGGAAAATGCAGGAATTCTTTTTGGGGGGTGGGTGGGGATAATAGGAAGTGGAAATTGTAAAAGGGATGGGGCAAAAAAAGACTTCTGAGTAGCCAGCAAACTCAGTCCAACATTTAGAACGAAAGAAGAAAGCATGGGGAGGGAGGAGGGTATTCCTGAATGGGGTTCAGGTAAATACCTTTCTCCTCTGAGCAGGGATTCTGGATCACTATGGGGTGGGTGGGAGGAGGGCAGCACTTGTGGGGTCCACATTTCATTCATCTAACGGGTCAGGAGAAACTTTAACAAGATTAACTGCTGCTCAGGGCCTCTGCTCCATGGAGCAAATTGAACTCATTGTTTTCGTTTTCTTTCTCTTTCAAACTGGAGGGCCCTGGGGGGGAGGAGGGAGCACTGGGGATGAGGGGCAGGGGTCTGGATCCTGGATGGTATGGTAAAAAAAACAAAGGGATGCATCAGAAAACCCCCACCCCAGGACTTGAAAGATAGCCCCAATAGTCATGCATAAAGACTGAAGGCTGGGCCTGGGTGCTGGGTCTGTGAGGGGTGATGGTGTTTATTAGACACGTTCTCTCCATAGTGTAGGGGATGAGGCATGAAAGTCAGGATGCCTAGGATTGAATCCCCTTTCCTGCCACTGAAGATCTGTCATCCAGGACACAACCTTCCTCTGTTCCTATCTCTGCCTCCCTATTCAGCCGGAGAGAGAACTAGCACCAGTAGCCTCCCAGCACCTTGATCCCAGTAGCCTTAAAGTATTGGCCAAGCCTGAAGTCTACCCCTTGTTGGGGGTCATCCAGAGAATCCTGCACACGGCACTTTCTCTAACTTTACCTTTGTTTTTGCCTGCACACGCCTTTCCTTTTATATTTATTAATATATATCTATTTCCATATACATATACATATACATATACTCCCCCCCCCACCTCCTTCCTTTTTGGGAAAATAAAAGGCATGTTTTCTGAGCTTCAGAAGCAAACCATTCCTTCCCTCCTTCCCTCTGCCTCTCCAATCGCTTGTCTGAACTGGTGTCAGTGAAGTTTGAACGGGGGCAGAAATAGCATCCCAGGCAGATAGATCTGGGAGCTCGGCCCGCCTACCAGGAGCAGCAAGGCCTGCCTCTGCCAGACGATAGACCCGGTTAACTGCACCGTAAAATTAGACCTTTGCGAAACCCAGTCGAATCCTGCAGCAAAGAGTGATGTAAGGCAACCTCTGCCTGAAATAGCAGCGCGGTCCCGCTGAGAGATGCCTGCTCTCTCCAGATAGGTGACCAGGGATTCCTAGGAAAGTGGCAACGCCCAGCCTCCGAGAGCCAGCGGAGGTCAGGCAGCAAACTTGGGCCCTAGTTCTCAGGCAGCAGGAGGATATGGTTAGGCACCTGCATCCCCTCTGCCCCACCTGGGCCCTGCCTCCCCCAGCCCAAACTTAATCGAAGGGAGAAAGGGAGAAGCTGAAAAAGTGCTTCTGCAAAGAACCTCTGTTTGTTTGCTTTTTAATTCAAGGAGAAGCAGGTTCTTTTTCATCAGTCTCTCCCGTGTGGAGGATACGCAGAATGAGACTTCTGGCTCAATGCCAGGTGTTTACACACCGCCAAATCTGGCTCCAACTCAACTAGGGGAGGGGAAAAAAATCCACCAGTATCCTCCGGAGAAAAGCTCCTGGTTTTCTGGTGCTGCGCTACAGCAGTGCTTTTTTTTTTTTTTTTTTTTTTTTTTTTTTCCTTTTTGAGAGGAATGTTATTTCCACACATAAAATGGACCAGGCATTTTATACAAGCAATAATAACCTAGCGTCCCCCATCCAATTAAAGTATTTTACTGCACAAATCTTTGTGTGGGAGAGTGACGGAGTGCAAAGGAGAACACGTGTGGAGAGAGGCTCCTTGTCTGAATTACAATTGCAAGCACGCTCCCGTGCAATCCCAGGTGTTACATATATGTTTAAATGCATTTACTGCCTTTTCAGCGATGATACCTCTATAAGCCTGGGCTCTCCCCTCTGGAAGGGAAGCCTTCCAAATCATTGGTTATGACAGGTAAACACGGGGAAAAAACAGATCCTCTCATCTTTTAAAAATCCTCTCCAAGCAGCAGGCTCTATGCTTCTCCGATGTTCCCAGAGAGAAGTAAACATACCGCAGTCCTGAATTATCATCATCACCATTATTATGAATAACGTCTCTCCTCTACCCTATATTATATCCCGCTCTGGGTGATGAGGGCTTGGGGGCTGAAAGTGAATGAGCTCACTTTCTCTCTCCTTCCTGGGGAAAACGGAGGAAAAAAATAGCATGCGATGACGTCAGGTATGGGGGGGGGGGGAGAAATCACTTTCTAGTTCTTGGTTTGGTAGCAGGAGAGTGGGAGCTTTAGGGGCACATTCTCGGCACAGTAATTGAGTTGGGGGTCCCCTGAAATGGGCTTCATGTAAACAGGACAGAGTCAGAGCTACCTGGGAAGGAGTCCACCCAGAAAGGAGCAGAGCTGCGGAAGAGCTTAGAGCTCTCCCTTCTAAGAAAGTGTGTGTGTCAGGGGGTGGGATCGCAAAAACGCTTCCTCACGTTCCTGGCTGCAGCTGAGGGGGAACCCCTTCTCTGGCTTTAAGATGTCCCAGGACTTGGCAAGGCTGTTTGTGCAGGAAGGGAATCTCCCAGCCAGAAGAGGCAAAACTTTCCTTCTCTCCTCCAGCGCCACCCCACCTCGGTCCCCCGGTTTTATTAAAGGCATTGCCACAGACTCATTTTGCGAGGGTATGGATTTTGGAGCACTTCTTAGGTTTGCAACCCTCCAAGAGTGTCCGGTTTCACTCTGGGCTTTGCTATGGAACCGGGAAGGGGACAGAGGGAGGGTGAGGAGGGAGAACTCAAAGTCCCAAATGAGAAAAGCACCCCGTTCAGCAGCCAAGTCCGGGAAGACTGGCAGGCAGGCAGGCTGTGCGTGAGGAAGGTCTTGCCCCAGCCCCGAGGGGCAGGCAACAGGCTTTAAAAGTGAGGACATGGATGGTTCTGTGTGTGTGAGTGTGAGTGTGAGTGTGTGTGTGTGTGTGGTGTTTGGCTGGGAGGAAACGGGTCAATCCCAGAGGCAGAGATCAAGAAGAGAGCAACTTTGGGGCACTTCAAGGATTTCTAAATCCAGAAGATTACAACAACCTCGTCCTAGCAGGCTTTCAGGATAACCGGGTCAAGTGAAGGGGGTTACCTCCATTAAAAAGTCCAAGAAAGCAATGGTCCCCTAGCCTCTTTCCACATGCATCCCAATTGGGTCACCCTCCCCTCCAGCCCAGACAGACAGCACTTTGGACCATCCCGAAAAAGGCTCCTGTTCTCCAGGCTCCCGGGGAGAAGCTCTTACTCACCGACCTCAGGTCTCCGGACCTCCGGGACCGCTCCCTGACGCCCACCCCGGGACTTAAGTGGAAACACCTTGTGAGAGCACCCATTCCTCAGATGGGGCAAAGTGAGCCCGGCGGCTCGTAGCGGGTGCCTCCGCGCCTCCGGATGGGCGGCTCCCACACTGACACACCCGTCCACCCCGGGACCAGCCCGCCGGCCGCCCGCGCCCAGACCACCGCGCGGCCGCGGGGCCGGTGCAGCGCCCGCGGGGCGCCCTCGCCTACCTGTGATCACCGCCGGCGATCTCTGGCCCCCCTCCGCTCGCAGCCACACTTGCAGCGTGAACGCGTCCCGGGGCAGCTCGAGGTCGGCCCGCAGGCGCAGCTGCTCGCCTCGCCCGCTGAAATAGAGCGCCCGGCTCGGCGGGCTCGGCTCCTCGGCGGCGCCCCTCGCCTCCCGCTGCTGCCGCCGCCGGGGGACGCGCACGGCTTCCCAGGCACCGCCCGGCGGCGGAGGCGGCGGCGAGGCGCGGCGGCCGCGGGCCGCGCGGGTGGCGCAGGTGGCCGGGCCGGCGGCGGGGCGCGGAGGGCGGCCGGCCCGCGGGTCTCTCCGGGCCCGGCGGGAGCGCTCGGCCAGCCCGCAGCCCAGCGCGGCGCTCAGCAGCCCCAGGCGCAGCACCCAACTCCAGAGCCGCATGTCCGACGGTCCCCCCCGCCCCCCCTTCGCCCCTGCACCGCCGCCCGGAGCTGCCAGCTTTGGGAGACTCGGCGCCTCGACTTTCTTCGCTTCTTCACCCTTCTTGGGCGAGCCCCCCCTTTCACTTGGCTTTTTTCTTTTTCTTTCTCGCTTTCCTTCTCTCAAGGTGTGTGCTCCACTACCCCCACCTTTGAAAAATACAGCCCAACTCCTCCTGGTTGGCAATTAATTTCTCTCCCCGCTCCTTTATCTGCCTTATCCCCCCCCCCTCTTAACAGCTGGTTGCCTTCCTCCTTGTTTTATTTCATTTTATTTTATATGATTTCTTGTTCTACCAAAAAAAAAAAAAAAAAAAAAAAAAAAAGCTCCTCTAAGACACCGCTCCGCTGAATTCCCTCCCCCCCAAAAGATGCTCTAATTTATTTATATTTTGCGTCCTTTATAACACAAGCCACAGCCCCCTTTTCCCCCCACCGGTCCCCCCTCCCCTCCCTCCTTCTTCACAAAATGAAAGGAAAGGGGGGGGGGAATCCCTCAGAAGATGAGTAAACAAGCGTATGCTAATCTGCTCCCGAGCGCTCCACCTTCCCAATTGAATGAGTCCCTGTTAAAACTGCGGGGATCATGACTAATCAATCAGTTTGGAGAGGCCAAGCTACCCAGCCTGCCCCCACTTTGCCGTTTGCCTCCTTCCCTCGCTCCGCTTCTCCACCCCCTCTCTCCCTCTCTCTCTCTCTCTTTTTTTTAAAGAAGACAATCTTAAAGTAACAATTTAATGAAATTCTGTACACACCCCCTTATGGTCCTCCCAGCTCTCCTCATTCCTGCTCAAAACACACACATTCCTGTTTTTGTTTTGGTTTGCTTGCGTTTGTTCCCTCCTTCATCCCCCCTCCCCTCCTCCTCATTATTATTGTTCCCCCTCCTGGAGGAAGAGGGGAAAAAATAAAACACCTTTCTCTTCTCTCAGGATCTCCTTTGCACTTTGCTAGTAAACCTCATCCTTCGCTATAGCACATAAAGAGTCTTGAAACTTGATTCTCAGATTTTTTTTTTAATGCTGTCTCTCCCTTTCACTCTCCTCTCTTACCCTCACTCTTTTCTCTCCTCCTCCTCCTCCTCCTCCTCCTCCTCCTCCTCCTCCTCCTCCTCCTCCTCCTCCTCCTCCTCCTCCTCCTCCTCCTCCCTCTTCTCTTCTCTTCTCTTCTCTTCTCTTCTCTTCTCTTCTCTTCTCTTCTCTTCTCTTCTCTTCTCTTCTCTTCTTCTTCCTCTCTCCCTTTCCCTTCTCTCTTGCCTTTCCTATCCTTCCCTCCCTTTCTCCTCAGAATTACCTTCAAGTTATGCAATGATGAAAGTCCCCCCTCTTCTCTGAGCCCCTGTGTTGCTGGGTTCAAGGGGTCCAAAAGCTGCCCTCCGAAGAATAAACCCCGAGGAATGGCATTTTCCAAGGCATTTGCCTTTCAGAAGCTGTGGACTCAGCCCAGCCCAGGGCTCTCACTTTTCCTGAATAGCCTCAAAAAATATTCTGTTGGTTATTAGACATTATTTTAGTTTAATATTGAAAAATAAGAATGAAATATTTGCCTATTTTAAAAAAAATCAACCTGAGAAATTCAGGTTCTCTAACATTGTTCAAGTCCCAGGTAAGGACCTGACCGATGTGCTGCTTTGTATGTCTGTTTTGAACTGGCACATAGACGTAATGTATTTTTGTTCTTGTTCCCCCTCTTTATAGAACTCAAAAGCTCCCCCTTATGGCAAAAAACAGTTTTCTTTTCTTTCTTTCTTTCTTCTTCTTTTTTTTTTTTTTTTCATCCAAGTGTTTAATAAGTCAAAATGAGTTAACAGTGGTGGATTACACATTACCACCAGTCTGTTCAAATAATGTAGTGATAAAAATATGCTGTGTGAGGTTTGCATGTGGATAGCATGCTGGAAGCCTGGGGGTGAAACGTACTCCACCAATGTGCCACTTCACTCCCCACATGCTCTGGTCCTCCGGGCTGCTCCAGATGCTATCTGAGAGCTGGGCTCATTCCTACTCTTCAGGGAGAGGGAACACCAGTGGAGAATAAGTGGTTGTGAAACTCTGCAGAGTTGTAGAATGAGCAAGTGAGTCAGACGTCCCCTCTATAAAAGCCAGAAAGCAGCATGCAGGGATTATGACACCATTCTGAAAACAGGAGAGCCCAGATTCAGATCTTGGTTTGGAAGGAACATGCCATATAGTCCTGGGCCAAGAATGTTTGAACTCAGTTTCTCCAGTTATAAAATGAAAATGGCATCCTATTCTACATGTGTTTCCAGAGACTGGGTGGGAAGAAGTGCCATGGATAAGGAATTTGCCTAGGCAAATCTTTCAATTTCTGCAATGCCAACTCATCTAGAAAAACCATGAGGTTGCCATTCAATTAAAAACAAAACAAAACAAAAAACAAAGGAAAAAACACACACCTATATTAAAGGATATAAATTATATCTCACAAAATCCCTCTCTTTCCTCAATAGAAGTTGGAAGATGCCTACTAATTCACTTCACTTGAGGCAATTAGTCATTTGGAAACTCTATTTCTTCCAGGGGCTGTTAAGTCATTGTATACAATGGTTTTGAATATTTCTAGAAGTTTGGAGCTTTGTCAACTCTTCCAGGAAGTTAGAACATGAGGGCTATAGTTCTCAGTTCCTACTCACTCCAATACATGTCAGTGCTATGCCCTGAGTTGCTTCACTAGCCCTGCACTTTCTCACTTTTAAAATGGGAATAGGCATTTCACAATACTATTTTGAGGACAAAATATGCTCTTCAACCATACAAATGCTATATAAACACCATTTAATCTACTTCTGTTGTCAAGGACTAAGAGCTCCTTAGGTTCTTAAAGACAACATTCTGGGAGCCCCGGCTTTCATTGCTGTCCTGTGGCAGCACAAAGAGGAATGGACAAAGAGATCCACATCTCAGAGGTCCTGGAGCCACTAGACTCAGCCCCTAGACGTATTGGGAGCAATTGGCAAAGCCTTGGACTGGTCTTTCCTGGAACATCCATTTATTATTCTATCTCACCTGTCTTGAAAGCCGCTCTTTTATGCATGTATGTATCTATGCATTCTGTATGTGTGTGTTGGTTTCAACTGAGTGGATAGACTGGGTAAACTGTAACCTTTGGTTCATGACCCACTGTAATCATTGGCCTATGCATGGCATTCTTATTTATATGTAATAAGTGATATGTCACATGCTGCTATCCTGCTTTTGCTCCCTTCCTTGATCTTTCATTATCTGTAGTCAAGGAGCAATCATCTGAGAGTGAGGAGACTTGGGTTCTCATTCTGAGCTGTGTGAGACCTTGGACCTCAGTTTGCTCTTATGTGAAGCGAAAAACAGGAGGTGAAGATTCCTAAGATTACTTCCAAATATGAAGTGCAATGGAGCCTTCAATTATTGCAGTGTGACAATAATTCTCATTTAATCATCTCATACTTGGTCAATTCCCTCTCACCCTCCCCCCACCCTAAGGAGTCCCTTCTTCCTGGGGATTTTTGTCCTAAAAATTACTTTTTTAGAATAAAATTAGTTCTGTCCCTCCACTCTTATTACTTGGCAATAAATAAAAACAAGGTGTTTGCCAGAGAAGGGGTCAGGGTCTAGTGGAAGTTAGGAGAGTAACAACACCTAGGTGGAGTCTTAAAGTTTGGGAAGGGTTTGAGGAAGTGAGGGAGGGTCAAAGTACACATTTCAATCACCCTGCCCTGGGCTCCTACGACCTCCAGCAAGCCTGAGACTCTCTGAGTCTCAGTGGCCTTATTATGGATGTATCCGGAGGTAGTGTGCTGTGACACATAGTAGGTGCTCAATAAATGAGTGACCTCTCTTTTTTTTTTTTCAGGATCTAAATGCTATGCTGCACTTTCAATTAAGAGCCAGAGCACCACCTCCTCCTTACTCCAAGGCAGAAGGATTAGTCTCATCTCAGAATTCCTAGGCAGGCATTATCTGGCTGGTAGGATCAAGAAGGAGATTAGATCTTGCATTGTTCTCAGTTTCCTTTTTAAATCTCTCCTCCAAGATTGGAAGCCTTCAGGGCAAGGATCTTCAAGGGCCACTTCAGCCACCACATCCCTCCTCCACTAGCCTGAAGGGCTCCCTCCTCTGGGCTGTCCTAGAACTTCCTCTGAATTTCTCCGGGCACATCCCCAAAACCAACTATTACATTTAATTACACATATGCTTGTCTCCCCTTTCTGTGCAGACAATGATTTTGTTGCATTCACATTTGTGTATAGATAAATGCTTAGCCCAGTACTTTGCACATATCTCCTGCTTTAGTACCATTAAATTTAATTAAATATGTACATACAAATGCACACATATACAGATTTACACATATGTGTACATTTATATCTGTAAAAAATGTATTTTTTTTTTTGCTTCTTTAGTTTTTTTCTGTCGTGCCAATATGTTCAATGCTCTGAACACACTAGGTTTTTAAAAATTTTAATAATTTTGCCAGTCTTTCCCAAATGATATATCTATGGACACCCAGACAGATACATTGAAGTTCATTGGCTGCCAAGTTGAGAATCACTAGAAAGAATGAGAACTTGTGAGTAGAAAAAATTTGGATTCAAAGCCTATCTTTGCTAAATAATGATCCTAATAACAGCTTACATTTATTGAGTATGAACTGTGTTCCAAGCAATATTTAAATGCTTTTTATAGGAATGATCCCATTTAATCCTCCTAAGGAGCCTACAGAGGAGGACCAGTAATCATTCTATTTCACAGGAGAAAAAAACATCTAAACACCCTGAATCACAGTGACCAAAGTAGAGAGCTCAGCCAATCTGCATCTAGCACTATGTGTTCTAGCTTTAGAGGCTAGGAAAAATTCCCTAACCTTTTTATACTGTTCTTCATTTTTATAGATGTCATAGGGTTACCTGGGAGATTAAATGAGATGAGGGATATCATGTTACATAGTGACTAGTACATATGTCAGTGGGTGTTAACTAAACACGGGCTTCTCTACTTTCTTCCCAACAGTAGTTCCATTCTATTAATTTAGCACATATAGTAGAGTTGTCAATTGTAAAAAATGTGTCAGAGTAATAATGATCCACCTGCACTAAGCACTGAGTATGTGTTAGATACTATACTTAGTTTTTAACTTTTCACAAGACTAGGAAGTAGATTAGTAGACTCAATCTATCTGAACTGCTCAGCAGTATTCTGTAAATCCCTCTATCTTCTTAACTCATATTAAAACATAAGTTTATTTTCAGCCCTGAGAATATTTTAGCATCTCTACACTCAGTCTGGAAAAAAAAATTAAATCAGTAATTTAATAATTGCCTGTTCTACAAAGCCATAAAGAAAAGAGAGCCGGTGACCACAATGCTTGCCTGAGGTAGGGTCAGGGGTTCCAGCTTAGGAATCTGGCTGGAGGTGGAGCTGGTGAGCTCCAGCTGTCGTCCTCTGTATTTGTTTAACCTTTTGTGTCCACAAGTGGGTGGTTCTGGGATGAACTGGAGTCCTTTCTTAGTCTTCCTGCAGGCTTATGACTAGGGAGCTGAAACAGCAGCTTCTAGAGTCCAACCCTGGTCCTCTGATTCATTCCAAAGTGTGTCATTTTGTTCACCTCAGGTGCCCAGGCATTTCTTAAATGTAGAGTTTTAGTTGAGGATGAAGATTGTTGCCTGACACTGCATTTTTTATTTGTAGGAAAACACAGTTTTATCACTTTTATTTTTACTCTTTAGTAATAATAATAATTAGCTCTAATTTATTATGAGAGAGTACCTTGAATGGTTATTGTATTATTTCATTTAATCCTCAAAACTGTAGGTAGTTTTTCTTATCCCCATTATAGAGTTTTTAAAGAATGAGGCTCAGTAAAGTTGGATTTTATGACACATTTGAACCCAAGTTTATCTCACTCCAAAGTTCCCATTCTTAACTGCCTTGCTGGCCTGGCTTTAATCTATTAATCTTTCTATTGTTTTAAATTGGACTCAGGACCATATCTCCTTAATCTTGTGGAAGAGGAAGCTTTGTGAGAAATTGGAAATGGAAATGGGCAATGGTGGGCATTCTCTTCATTTCTTTTGTCTTTTTTGTTGAACAGAAAATAAAACATCTGATAACCCTTTCCGCTTAATTCCAGGACAAATGTATCTTGTGGCGTTTTGAGAAGAGGCCTTGAGTCACATAATGGACAATGCTTTCAACTTTGTTGTGTCTGTTTTCTTTCCAGAAATTGCAGAATCACTGTCCAGTTGGCCACTTTTTATATCAATGAGACTGAAGAAATGCAATTAATTGTTCTTTCAAAAAGACCTTTCCCTGGGAAACGAAATCAGCAATGGTTTCTGATAAAACTCAGTCTGTGCCAGTGAAGAATAACAGGACTTGTTGAGCACCTTCTGTATGCCATGTATAAATATGAGGGCACAGAGTCTCATAACCACTTGATTAGGTTGGTTTTGCTCTGTTTGTTTTCAAAGATAAGGACATTCAAGTTTAGAAAGAGGGAGCACTTTACCCAAATCACCGCACTGGAAGATACACCTCCAAACCAAATCTCTAACCTTTGTGCTTTTTTTCCAATCTAGTGCAAATATCACTTTCTCCATAACATTATTCTTTATTAAACATGAAAATAAATCGTTCCCAGAAGATTATTTAGCTTGTTTGGGTCTCCTAAATTGTTGGATTTATGCCCTGTCTTCCTTTCTGTGCCAGCTCTTAAGCTTCTCGAAGGTGAGACTGAGTCTTCTGCCTTTTGAGATCCCCTATGGGATTAACCCTCTATGGTTCATGCTGAACAGAGACTCAGCGAACACTTGGCGAATGCCTAGGGACCTCTGTTTCTCCTTGCTATGTTTAACTTCCAGAATGATGCCAGTTTCTTTCACTTCACCTTAGCTCGGGTCCTTTGAATTCTTAAAATCCAGCTGAAGAAAGTCCTGGCTCTTTCAGGAAACCTTACTCATGCCCTCCACCAGTCAGAGTTAATCTCCCCATCCTCTGAAACTCTCATTTTGTCATCAAGCCATGCCACCAGTTCTCATGCACAACCTATGTGGCTACTTACTTTGTCATGTGGACATAATCCTTCCCTTCCCAGGTGGTATTTGGGGATGATGTTAGTATGTAGTGCACCAGCCCACTGTCATATATATTTCTTAAAGTAGAAAGTTTTACAGCCTGTTAAACCTATAGCTGAAGACTCACAGCAGAGAGGGGATTCTTCTAAAGTCACACATCCAAACCATTCCAAAGTGAGAATTCCTTGTTTTCCTGGTTCCCAACAAATATTATTTCTGCTATAATTATGCAGCTCTTATTGCAGATGGTGATAACTCACTTAATCAATTGACAGTTATTTATCAGTTATCAATTTCTGTGCTTGGCAAGTTTGGTTAGCTGTCTAGCATAATTTTTCAATCTCAAATTATTATCATTATCACTTCTGGTTGAAATGTATTGTTTGCTTAAGTGTGGTGAGTGCTTATTCACTGCAGCATGCAGTCTTTACAGCAACCCTAAGAGGCAGGTAATATGACTACTTCCATGTTCCAAAGAGGAAAAGGAGTTTTAGAGCACTGCTTTCAAAGACCTGTGTTCTTAAGCTTTAAGGATAAACTACAGCAATGAGACATTTGAAATTTTCATCCAGAAAATTGGAGATTCACGGTGCAGTATCCCAAGTTTGTCCTGAAACTCATGGCTTCTGCAGTGGTCAGCCCTCCACAGTGAGGTTAACCAAATTGCTCAACACTGATAGAGAATGCCATTCAATTCTGGGAGAAAACAGGATGTGGACTCACTTGGACAACATATGAAAATACTAACTTTAAACAGTGAATCCTATATAATAAAAGTGTAATATGCAAATCAACCAAAGAGCAGAACAACCAGTCGCTATAATGTGCACTGACCACCAGGGGGAAGATGCTCAACACAGGAGCTGTCCCCTGGTGGTCAGTGTATTCCCATAGCGGGGAGCACCACTCAGCCAGAAGATGAGCCTAGCTGTGGTGACAGGAGCCTCTCCCACCTCTGCTGCAGGCAGTAGTAAGAAGTGAGGGGTCCTGGACTGTGAGAGCCCTGGACTGTGAGAGGGATGTCTCCAGGGGGGTGGAGGGAATGGGGCTTAGGCCTAGCAGGCGGATATCCCCCGAGGGGTCCCAGACTGTAAGAAGGTTCAGAACAGGCTAAGGGACCCTTCCCCCGTGCACCAGTCTTGTTCACCTGGCCTCTAGTTAATAATAATAGCAGCGACGACAACAACAATAGCCTTAGACCCACAGTTGGCAAACTGAAGCTCAAGAGCCACATGTGGCTCTTTAGCCCCTTGAGTGTGGCTCTCCCACAAAATACCACGGCCTGGGCGAGTCTATTTTGAAGAAGTGGTGTTAGAAGAAGTTTTAAAAATTTGACTCTCAAAAGAAATTTCAATTGTTGTACGGTTGATATTTAGCTCTTTTGACTAATGAGTTTGCCGACCACTGCCTTAGACCATGGCCCTGGTAGATGTGAAGAACTCTTGTGCTCCTCAGAAGAAGGAGATGTTTAACTTTACTGTGTGTGTGGTATCATGTTCAGAAATGTCCAATTTCCAACTGGATCTGTTCCTGGGGTGGTTAATAAGGACCAGGAGTTAGATGAGGCTGATTGAGGGGCTCTTATAGGAGCCAACAGTTCAGGTTCTGTTCTTACTTCTGCCACTAAATCCCTGTGTTGCCTTAAACAAATCCTTTCCCTTTCTCTTTGAAAATCTGTCCCTTTCTTTGGAGGGAGAAAACTACCTAGTTTCTGGACTGGTAGCCAGCAGATGTGCTCTGGGAAGGCCATGCTGTAGGCCATTGTCCACTTTGTTCTCTGGGGCCAATATTCTTCCTGGTGAAGTGGTGACTGGGAATTACCAGTTGTTAAGTTGTTTTGAATATGACCCAAGTAAATAATTCACTTCTGATTTTAGAAGGCTGATTGTCATCATCCTGATTCCAATAGGAATCCAATTAAACCCCCTGAAAGATGTGACCCCAAAGACTCTCACCCACTCAGCTCTTCCTTGGTTCTCATCAGCACCCTGGAGTCATTCCATAGTACTGCTTAGCACAGTTCAGAATGGTGGGCTGCCTCTTGAAGTCAAATGGGTTCTAAGTGTAGAGGTGGTTCTCTGGTCAGCCAGGCTTTTCAATCCACCAAGCAGTCTCAACATCTGTCTGACAATATCTGGGCCACAGGACACCTATGTTCTCAAAGGCAATATGACCTTGTCTTCATGTCCCACATCATTAACTTTACCCCCACAGGGGAGAGGAGCTCTTTGGCCCAGAAAGATAAGTGGGAAAATGCTGTGTAGTTATTACTGGCCCAAGTCACTCAGAGTCTTCGTGCTAACCTGGTTAATAAACCCTTTGAAGACTGGAGAAAAACGAAGAATGCCCATGTGGGCCCACACTGGCTGGGTTTGAATCCTGACCATGTGACTGTCCATGTCCTAATTCCCTCACCAGTAAAGCAAGGCCAGTGATAATAACACCTGTCCTTCGGGGTTTCCATGAGGAGTAAATAGTCAGCATGTGTTAAGCACAGGACTTCTCTGTGCAGAGTTGATGCTCAGCTAGTACGTTATTATTTTAATCACCTTTCTATTAAACTTTCCTCAGTCCTTGGTATCCCAATATGAAAATGAGCACAGTGCTCTCTTACTAATTTAAGAAATATTTGTTACATGTCCATTGGGTACCAGGTATTGGGCTAAGTGCCAAGGATTTGATTATGACCCATGTCCCCATGAGTTTGCCTGTCTAACAATATTAGTAAATAACACACATTGAGGATCACAGGTGCCAGGCACTGCTTACCTCTTTTCTGCATTCACCATTTCAATTATCACAACAAAGTCCTGAGTTAGGTACAATTAGTGACCTCGCTTCACAGAGGAGGCCAGTGAGACCCAGAAAGACTAAACAGCTTATCGACAGTGTTAAGATATGAAGGAGCCACAATTCAAACTCAGGCAGTTTGGGTTCTAAACCTAGACTTCAATCACTCAGCCACATATATCATCAGAAAGGGAAGACATTAATTAAAATAACAAAACAAGCCAAAAGCAAAGCAAATGTGACAGAAGCTGGTTGGAATAGTACCCACTGGGTACCTCTGATGGATGAGATGGGGAAGCCCAGGGCAAGCACACACAGGGAGTCAGGGGACTTTTACTTTGTCTTGCTTGGCTTCTCCATTTACAATGGAGGTATATTTGTGTGTGGATTTTGATATTGAAAAGAAGAAGAAAATACTGTAAGGTGAATGATGAGTACAGAGTCTTTCTATGCACAACTCACTTTAGATTTGTAAAGAGGCTTTCTCTTCCATCATCTCATTTGACATTTGAGATCTCTTGGAAAGGCGAGTGAGACAGCAGGGATCACAACTGGCACTGCTTTAGGGAGGAGGAGCTTGAAGCTCAGGGGTCCCGTGATGGAACCAGAGTAAAACAGCCAAGAGGGGTGAGCCTGGGATTCTTCATGTGCACCTTGATGCGTGAGCGTACCCCATCCTGACGGGCTAACATGGTTCCCTTTGCTGCTAGACAACAGCAGATGATGATGATGACAATGATAGTAATGATGCAATAAATAACATTTCTAGGGTACTTTCTAAGACAATGCACTTTGCTTAGCTTTCACTCATCAAATCTTCTCAACACCCATTGGACATAAGCACATTTCTTAGTCACACATTCTGGACAGGTAGCCTGAAACTTAGAGGCTCACTGATTCATGGGAAGTTGTGTGAGAATTTCAGCCAAAACCACTAAACTTTTGCGCCTAAAATGAAATTTTGCTCCTAACTGCTCCCTCCTTGGGCTTTCACAGTTAGTTATAAGAAAGGGGGAAAAAACAACAACAGACTTCCCCATTACCTCAATGTCAAGAACAACTCCTGAGGAAAACTTCATTGATGTCCTGAGCAGCTGTCCCACCGTTATCCTTCTGACAGTGCCTCTATCCATCTGCAGCTCAGTTTCACCATCTGAGAAGTGGAAACAACAAAACCTCTTTACTCAGCAGAATGAGGTTCTAAAATGATATGAAGGAGCAGCCTTTACAGGAACAGCTCCCTGCCTTTGCAGTCTTACATCAATGCCCTCTCTGGCCAAGCAGGATGTAAGGATCTGGACAAGGTTTGTGTCTTGGACACAGGCTTTGGAGAATGAGTTGAATTTCTGGCTCTGTTATTTACAAGATGCATGCCGCTGGGCAAATTACCTCACCTCTTGCTTGGTCTCCGTTTCCTCATCTGTAAACAGGCTTAAAATCACCTACTTTGTATTGTTAATGGGAGGCACAAATAAGATAGGACACCAAAGGCCCTGGCACAGCACCTGACTCAGAGTATGTGCTTAGAGACATGGCTGTCTGCTTTAGGTGTCTGTATCTCACGCTGCACCAGCCTGTTGCCAATGCTCGAAACCCATGGAACAACAGACAGAGTTACACAACTTTTAAAGGAGCCATTCCAACCACAGATATTTGTTCCAAGGGATCCCACTCTATCCAAATGGACTCATTCATCCTCAGTCTATATTTCATAATGGAAAATGAAAAATGACATTCTTTATTTTCATTGGAACTTTTTCTTTCTCCCTCTCTTTCAAAAATTTTTCAGACTCCTGAGGGACTAAGGAAGGAAACTGGAGAAGCTAAGACTTGATGCAAATGAATGTCTAATTGCTGAATTTCAAGTTGTCCTTTTCTCTGCCACATCATGTGTGTCAGCTATGCCAGGCGAGCGGAAAGGAAAGCGAGACAACCCCTTAGCAAGCACACTTGATTTGTGTTCTTGCTTTGTCCACTAGCATGGCTTTCAAACTCTTTGCCCAGACTATATACTCTGCTTTAAATACCTGTTTGTATTCCTGTCCCCAAACCCCTGTGCACCTCCCACCCCTGGTTACCAGAGTGGCTAAATATTAGTTTGATAATGACAACGAACCTTTTCGCAGTAGGTGCTGACCTTCAGATCTGAAGAATGAAACACTGCTTACTTGGGATCACAGACAAAGAATTCCACTGAACTTGAGCCTGTCTTTCTTTTTTCCTTTCTATTGTTCTTCCTTCCTTTCTTCCTCTTTCCCTCCCTCCCTCTTTGTTTTCCTTGCCTCTTTCTTTTCCATCCTTCTTCCCTCCCTCCTTCCCTCTCTTTCTCCCCCCCCCTCCCTTTTTCCCTCCCTTCTTCTTTCCCTTCCTCCCTTTCTCTTTTCCATCTTCCTCTTTCCCTCCCTCCTTCTGTTACCTTTCTTCCCTCTTACCTTCCTCCTCTCCCCTCCCCTCCCCACCTCTTCCTCCCTCCTTCTCTTCTTTCCTTTTTTCTCTTTCTCCTTCCACCCTCTCTCTGTGTGTTCTCCTTTCTTATTTTTTTTTATACAAACAAAACACGAGCTCAGGAGTGAGAACAACCAGCCTCCACAGCAGACTGGGTAAATGAGCCATTTGGACATGGGTCTAACTATTCTTCCTCCTGCCTACCTCATGGGTCTCATGCCCTGAGCATTCACTGTGCCAGAAGCCATGCTGTGAACATTACAGTCTCTCTCTCTCAAGTCACACAGCTTGTATCTATCACATGAGGACTCAACCCAGGTATCTTGCTCTCTTTAAGAGATGCTGTGCACAAATTTAAAAGTTTTCTGATCATAATATAAAGCTAGATAGAATTATTCTCAACATTAACACTCTTTTTAAAACTACACACACACACACAACACACACACACACACACACACACAATACACACACACACACACACACTAGAGGCCTGGTGCATGAAAATTCATGCACTGGAGAGGAATTCCTGATAGTGTCATTAGGAATAGAAAATTCATGCCAGTCCTTCAGCCTGGCCTTCCCCCTCTCATAGTCCGGGAGCCCTCAGGGGCAGGAGGCGACCCCCCCCCCCCCTGCCAATCACACTTCTGTTGCCACTGCTGGTAGTGCAAGCCTCAGCCATCCTAGTTACCTGAGCCTCGGGAAGCCCTGGGTGGCTGGGCAGCCAACATTCAAGGCTTGCCTGTGCCTTGGGCTGGCCTTGGGCACCTGGGGGGCTGAGGGAACTGGGGGACTCTGGAGGCAGGCGCATGGGGTGGGCCCAGCCGTGCTGTGCCTGCCAATCCAGTGGGGCTGAGGGGACTGGGCACTGCCATCTTGTGGCTGTGGGCACTGCCATCTTTGAGGGCATGACAATTAGCATCTTTTCTCCGTATTGGCTGTGGGTGCTGCCATCTTTGTGAGGGTGTGAGATCCATTAGCATATTCCCTCTTTATTAGATAGGATTTTTATTTGTTTCAGAGAGGAAGAAAGAGAGAGATAGAAACATCAATGATGAGAGAGAATCATTGATTGGCTGCCTCCTGCATGCCCCACACTGTGGATCGAGCCCATACCCTGGGCATGTGCTCTGACTGGGAATCAAACCAGTGACCTATGGTACACAGGTTGATGCTCAACTACTAAGCTATGCTGACCAGGCAATCAACATTAATACTCTTGACCCAGATCACAATGGTAACTGGTCCACTTAAGTACAGTTAGTGTGCTTGTTTAATCCCTTACGGCCATAGTAGTTCTGATGGATACTTTCTATGACCTGCTTGACGTGGCTGTCATCACTTTTAGAACATTATGAATGTGAGGATGAGCATGGAACATCTCTAAGATTGATTATAGTATCTTCCTTAAACGTGTCACAGAGTCCAGGGCTATATATCCCTGATCTCATCAGTATGGAAATTTTGATGTTTAAAGTACTTTAACTTTTAATCTGAAGATTTTCTTACAATATTCCATTATAGTGTCATTGTTGAGAAAGATGCAGTTGAGCTAATAAAGCCCTTGGAAACATAGATGCCATGAAAGGCAGAACTAGACAGAAACTTTTCTCATCCAGTAACTCCCATCCCTACATTAGAGACAGGAAAATGGAGAAACAGGTGAGGTAGCCACTGCACCTGCCCTTTGCTGGAACAAGACCCCAGGTCTTCTGAGTCCTACCAAAGCACTAGTCTATTCTCTCACAATTTCTGTGATGGTACTAGATCAGCTGAATCTTTGTGGTCAGATATGTGAATGAATGAAACACTTTTAAAGCCAAGAAATATTAGGACAATGCATAAGCCCACTGCCTGTCAATCATGATAATGATACTATTAGGAATTTCAGGACTCCTGCAATGATGCTTCCTTGCACTGGGTACTTCCAATCCAAGGAGTTCTACATCTCCACAATGCAGAGAAACAGGTTGCCATCCAGATAACATGCCGTGTTTCAAGTACTCATTAGTATTCCTTGTCCTTGAAGAGTGACTATTATACCCTTCATATTCCTGGGGAAGTTATGCATATGTAACAGCATCTCCCACCCCACCCAGATACGTTTTTGAGGTAATTATATACTTTTGTTATTTTTGTTTTTCTGGACTAATAAGCTTCAAACAACACCTTTATTGCCTGGGGGAAAGAAGTCTGACAGCTCCAGATGGCAGCCCATCAAGACTGAATATGCTCCTTGAATCCTCCTATTTCATGGTGATGTCCCTCATGGGACAGATGAGACCGACCACCACTGGCTTGCAGCTTTTGCAGAGGAGGAAGGTAGCACTGGCTACTGCCCACCCTCTGAACCTCGAAGGGGAGAGCCAAGATTTCCTTAAAGATCAGCAGCTCATCCTTAATCCACAGACACATCAATGGACTATCTCTTGCTTGAAGGAATGCTTTGTTTACGATGTGGCTTTCGATAGTCATGCTGTCCATGTCCCCAGATGGCACGGGAAAATGAAAAATCTCACCTCACTTGATTATTCTTCAGATCTTCATGATGACACTAATTACATAGTCTAATTAGCAGACTCCTGTCCGGAGATTGGGAGTTACTTGAAGAAAGAGGGTAAATTCTGAAATTTGCTTGATTTTATCTTTGGCTCAATACTCAGTGCTATGAACTTGTTTACAGAATAAAAGAACTTAAGAATGGTCATAAAATTTGCTGATTTAAAAAAAAATACCATGTGGTTGTTTGTCCAGGTCCAATTTCTTATTTAAAAAAATACTGTTTGTCAGGTGATTGGGATGTAGTCTTAGCCCTCAAAAAACTAGAGAGGAAAGCAAACTCTCAAATAAAGGAGTGTAATAAAGTTTTCAAACCGCTCTGATAGAGGTGCATGTGGAGCACTATATTGCCTCAAGAGATAAATAGTTAATTCTAATTTAGATGAAGGGGGAAGATAGAAAAAGTTAGGGGAATTTTTAAAGAGGAAGAAAACATAAATTTAATCAGATAAGGAGGGAGCTGGCATTTCCACTCAAAGGGAACGACACGTGCAAAGGTCCTGTGTAAGGACTTAGATAGACAATTTGAAAGATGCAGTTGGTTTGGCTGACTAGAGTGTAATATGCACAATGATTAACAAGCTGGAGAACTGCCCTTTTAAGACATTCAGCAGGCCTGGACTTGATCCTCAGACCAGTGGGAGATATTAAATGGTTTTACATAAAGTGGCAATGTTATTAAATTTGTTTTCTTTAAAGGATCACTCTGGCTATTGTTTAAAGAAAGGACTATACTAGATGCTGGAGGTAAGAAAACAAGACTAGAGATCAAAGGACTCACGTGAGAGATAGTGAGGCCTGACCAAAGATAATGAATACAAATATGTTGAGGGAATAAAATCAACAGGACTTGGTAATGGAAGAAGAATGAGACAGGAGGAAGAGTTGGAACATTTTAGAATAAGAAACTTTGGAACTAGATCAAGGGCACTGGAGAATGCAGTGGGGACTCAGCCCTCATCCTTGCTGGTGTAGGTTAACATATCCCTTGTGAGAAAACTGAGGTCAGGCCAGGGTCAGGGGTGGCCCTTTCGATCCCACTGGTAGGGAAAGAGTACGCTTCAGTGCCAGATGGTTCTGAGCTTTCTGACTTTGGTGCACTCTCTATGTTCTAGAAGAGGAACCAAATTCACTAGTCCTATTTATAACAAGGTGCTATTGATAAGAGAGCCTTAGGCATTGAGAGACCTCTCTCCAGCACAGGGACTCCCCTTTAAGTATTTCTCTTCCTAGACATCACCTGGCCTCCTGAAATACTTTCAATGGCCAGAAGCTCCATAACTTACAAGATTGTCCTGTGTGAATGTGGGGAAGTTGAATGGTGGACAATAATACCAATAAATCAATTTTTCGTCTACACAATGCCATTGCCTATATTGAATCCATCTAAGTCCACTACTATCATGCCAGGTAGGTTACAAGATTTGCTCAAGATCACTTTACCAGTACATGGTGGTACCAGTTCTGAAACTCAAAAAAGGTGCCCTGCTCTTCTGCTTCCACAATGCAAATGTACACCATTGAATGTAAACATTGCATCACCTCGATTCTCTGGGTTTGTGTCACTTTCCCCCCATTTGACTGCAGTCCCTTGGAGAGCAGGAACTCTGGTAACTGCTCACCATACGCCTCCCTCAGGCACTGGCCCAAAAGACATAGGTGTTTGATAAATGTTGATTGAAAAACAACAATAATAAAAGATTCAGTCCTTTTTGTTGAAAGAATAATGCCAGAAATCATCTTCTCTGAAACTTTTGATCATGGCTTTCCTCCCTAAAGTCACAGAGAAAAAATATTTGTCTTTTACCTGAGGGTCTTCAATCATCTCTTGTTAATCCAACCTCCATTGCCTACAGTTTTTACATATGGCTTCCAATTCTCCCTCCCAGGGGTAAACTTTCCTTTTTCCCTTTGCTTGTTCTGCTTTCTAAAATGTTACTAATTAATAGTGGGAGCAACAGATAGATCCCTCACCACAACCAGCTGTTCCCTGATTAGAAAAGCCTTTCCCATGTATACAAACGCTTGATGATTTCAAGAGACCAGACGGAAACTGTCACGGCATCGGGATTCAGTGACCGACCTTCAGGCAGTGACTAAGTGTGCCAAGCCATGTGGATGCAAAGAAAACCAAGATGAGTCAGTGGCCCAGATGTTTTGTTGTCAGGTCACCAAGGCTCTGGATGATTGGAGGCCTGAATGCCAAAGTTTGTGTGGCCATGTGTAGCCACAGCTTCAAAGTGAACACAAGCCTAATAAAGCAAGGACTGATTCCAGAACTTATGGGAGGTGAAACACAGGGAGAGGGGGGAGATTTGGGCAGAAGGAAGGGGATAGAGTAGAGGAGAATCAGGCTTTCAGGGAATCAGGATGGGGGATGGTGTTGGGTCTATCAGAGACGTTGATATTGGTCTCTAGCTCATATGGTCTTGTGTCACAATTCCTAGAAGGGGGAGCACCGCAGTAAACATTTCCTGAGCACCAACTCTACTAGAGACTGTGGGAGATGCTGAGAGCATGTGGTGAACAAGACAACCATTGTGTGTTCTCGTATGTAGTTGGGTATTTAATGAAAACAAGGAACATTAGAATGGCTCCTGGTAAGTGTTCCAACAGGGAAGTACAAGGCACAGAGGGGTCTTAGAGGAGGGTCACCTAACCAAGATTTGAGAGAGAGAGAGAGAGAGAGAGGGAGGGAGGGAGGGAGGGAGGGAGGGAGGGAGGGAGGGAACACGAACATCAGAGGGCATTCCAGAAGGCTTCTTAAAGTAAAATTTTAGCTGAGGGTTGAAGCATGAGGATTGAGCCTGGCTGTGTCAAGGGAAGCCCATTCCCATCAAGGGAACAGTATTATGGAAGTCTGGAGGTGAAATCATGATAAGTTTGAGTGATGGACGGAGTGTGTTGATGGGAGTGGAGTGGCAAGAAATGAGTCAGAAGAAGTATGGCAGGCTACATGCTATGAGGTCTTACAAGCCATGTTGACATTAAACAAACTCTGGAGTGGTGTTGCCTGCTGTGCTGTGAGGAGAATGGGTTAAGAGGGACAAGATGGGAGACAGAGAAATCAGTTGGGAGGCTGTGGCAGGAATTCAAAAGAGATGGCAGGCTCAGATACCTCCCAGGTGGTGTGAATGGCCCTTTTTCAGTTCCACTTGGATCACTCCCAATTAATTTTGTTCTAGCCCTTTCACTACATCTTCATCCTTCATGAATTCCTACATCTAGGACAACTCCAGGCACATAGGAAATGCTCACAAATGGTTGTTGAAAAATGAACAAACTAGTTCTGGGCCTACATTATGAAGATTCTAATCACGTTTTCTTTCCCAGTCATAGATAGGAATATTTCTCAACTTCTGAAAAGGATTGAAATCTTATTAAATCAGGAATTAAATGTCTTCCACCCACCACATATCCACTAAATAAATGGATTCCTGATCATAGATATGCTTTTAACTTTTTTGATTTGTCTTTTCTAATCCTTCATTCTCCACTGCAAATGTTTGTCCAATCAGACCTTCTGATTTTATGATCTATGTGAAGTCATATGATCCCAGCTTTGGAAGGGACTTTAAAGATCATGGAATCCAACTGCCCTAATGGGTATAACAGTGTATTTTTAAGTAGAACCAGGTACCAGACCCAGTTCTAAGATCTTTTGGAGATTTTACAATTTAATCCTCACAATAACCCTCCAGTGAGACACTCTCGTAATTCCCAATTTATGAGGAAAAAACTAAAGCACAGAGAAAATAAGTAACTTACTCAAGAACACACAACCACTAAATGGTAGAGCTAGGAACCATACTCAGAGTCTGTGCTTCCAAATAGCTGTCAACCATACCAGCACTGTGAATGTCGCATAGAGATTGAGTTCCTCCAACACCATTCCCAATAACAGACATTCTGTTTCTTCCATGTAAACAATGATGGGAAGGCTGAGAAATAAACCAAAGAGGAATGCCTCTTCTCTAAACACAGAGCTAGAATTTATTAAAATGTCACCCATTGGGATGGGCAAAGGGTACCTTTCCTCTTCCCCTACGATTGAGTGGTTGGGGTTTCACACTCCAGGGATGCTGTTTTCTTTGCCATCCATCAACATATCACACCCCTGTGTAACTCCCCTCCTTGGGTTTGGAAGGCTTTCTGTGACCACTAGGCTGGGTTGGGTTCCCCACCTCTATGTTCTCACAAGGCCTTTCACTTTCCATCCCATCTCCTTTCAGAGTCTTTTATAACTGCTTGGGTGCTTGACTTCCCCTTTAGAGTGGTGTCTGCTAGGGTGATGACCTTTACTGTCTCACTCCTCATGGAGTCCCCATTCCTAGTATAGGAATAGCAGATTGCATTTGTTCAGAAGAATGTGCTAAGTTGATGACGTTTTAAGAAAGATATCACATTTTCTTTCACAAGGACTGTTTGCTCCTTCAATCGAAATGTGTTTCGCCTCACCTTTTTCCTATTCCTTTCACCTTTCTTGCCACATGTATGCAAGAACCACCAGGGAGCTGCTGTTGAAGAATCTGGCTCAGCATCAGTTCTCATCCCAGTTCTGCCAGAAATGTTTGTTGTGACTTTGGGCAATTAATTTGCATTTCCTGGACCTCTAAAATGAGCAATGTGGACAAAGCTCGAAATTGCAGAATGGTAGCCCACAGACTGTGCCAACATGCTATGATTGGTATACACAGTATTTTTAAAAACATGTGCATTTAGTGACAACATTAATATTTTTTAAAAAGTAATTGCCAACTCATCAAATCTAAATGCATTAGATTCTTTCTATGATCATAGAAGACACCAATCCTGGTGCCTCAATAGTAAGTTTGATCTTCCCAGTTCACCTTCCTGACTGGTATCACATTTCCCTGCTCTTTCTGGCCTTGGTGGACATTTACATTCACCACCCTGTACCAAATGATCTCAAAGACCTTCTCCACACTTAAAGTGTTTGGAGGCCAGTCCCTAGTTATAAGAAGCAAATATCATCTAGTGATGCTTTCCCCCCAAATGTACATTTTATTATCCTGTGAAGATGTCCTTTAAAAATCTTCAAGAGGAAATTGAAATCAATTTGGAGAAATTCAATTATCATTTTGTCTATTAAGACATATCATGGTTATTCCCCCACCACATGGGACTCTCCTCACCAGATAATTGAGTGTAGGGAGTAGCATGAAGACTTGAAGTGCAAGCCAATTTAGGTATAAGTAAGGAAGGGAAGAGCTCCAGGAGACCCAACAATGTCATTTGGTATCACCTAACTATAGCCAGGAATCCAACTGCAATTCTCCCCCCAAGGTATTGCCTGTTACCTGTAAGACAAGATGAATCTAAGAGAAGTCAGCGGGAAACCTTAAAAATAATTCAAGCATCAGAAGTAAAGGCTAGAATGAGATCTAAGATGTGCAGTCAGTACAATGTCTAGCACACAGTGGGCATTTCATGAGATGGTGGTATATGTGGGGAGAAATGTGAGGTATCTTTTGCAGGAGAGATACACAGATGGATGTTGAGGACAGAACTGATATAATAGTTGAACCGGACCATTTCTTGATACTATGTTCACAGGAGAACTAACATAGCTAGAATGAGTACTTACAGCATACATGCACTTTATATTTTGTCATCCCATTTTCTATGCATCAGAACTCTAGAGAGAGGTGAAGTCACAGAGCAGGACCTGAACCCAGGCCACTGGCTTTAATTTCATGCTCTTTCTGTGCCACCTGGGCTGCTGTGTCCTCCTCTAATTCTTCATTATGCTTATTTCTGACAGTTCCTTCCATTTATCCAGGTGGTTTGTCTCCTGGTGCCATCTCAGCAGGCACTAAGTTCCATGAATCCTACTCTGCAGCAAATATCCTCTCTGCTTTCTGACCAAGAGTGGGCAACTCAGGTCTCCAGCATGTTCAGCTCACAGATATCCCACCCCCCCTCTCTCTTTGTGTTACTCGAGAGAAGGTTAATAGGTTCTAAGAGAGTAAAATCAGACCATATTTTGTGGTTGTTGTTATGACTGGCTTACTTCACTTAGCATAATGTCTACAAAGATCATCTATGTTGAAGCATATGTTGGAATTTCCTTTCTTTTAAAAAAAATATATTTTATTGATTTTTTACAGAGAGGAAGAGAGAGGGATAGAGAGTTAGAAACATCAATGAGAGAGAATCATCGATCAGCTGCCTCTTGCAAACCTCCCACTGGGGATGTGCCCGCAACCAAGGTACATGCCCTTGACCAGAATCGAACCAGGGACCTTTCAGTCCGCAGGCCGACACTCTATCCACTGAGCCAAACCAGTTTTGGTGAATTTCCTTTCTTTTTAAGGCTGAATAATATTCTTGCCAATTGGTACTTGTATTGCTTTCCTTGTGCAGCTATTGTGAATAGTGTTTCTATAAAGATTGAATGTGCAAATATTATAAAGATATATTTTAATCACCACTTATATATATATTCTTTAAAAGCAAGGATTAATAGCTAAAATTATGTAGCCAGAAGGGAAGCTTACTCAACATACATTAATGATATTAATTTTAAAATTGATTGTTGCTAAGGAGATTATGGGAAATCAACCTTACCCCTTTTACCAGAAGTCTTTTCTAAATATATTTTCATCCTTTAAATATGTCCTCAAATCCACATGATTTTCAGGATAAAATACAAATTCTTTCATATGGCATGCATGGTCTCAGCCACATTTCCCAACCCCTTCTGTTATCTGTTTGTCCATCCCCAAACTCCCTGCACAACAATTGGATTGTACATGAAGCAGGCCTTCTCCTTGATCCTCAGGGCCCTGCACTTTCACCTTCACCTTAAGAGAAGCACTTAAAATACAGTATGATCTAGTGCTATTTTCCCATTTCATTTCCCTGTGGACTACTAGACAGTGAGGATTTTATCTTATTCATTTCAGCACAGCATTCCTTCCTGGTTTTCAAGGAGTGAGAATGCACTTCCAAGCTCATTTTAGTATAGAAGGAACTAACAGTTTTGTTTTGTTTTTGTTTTTAAAAAATATATTTTATTGATTTTATACAGAGAGGAAGGGAGAGAGATAGAGAGTTAGAAACATCGATGAGAGAGAGTCATCGATCAGCTGCCGCTTGCACACCCCCCACTGGGGATATGCTCGCAACCAAGGTACATGCCCTTGACTGGAATCGAACCCAGGACCTTTCAGTCCCCAAGCCGACGCTCTAACAATTGAGCCAAACCGGTCCCGGCAGAACTAACAGTTTTTTAAGTGAAAGTTTGAACTATTTCATTGCCTAAAACAGAATTTGAACATCTTGATTGGACCCTTATTTTGCTGAACAAATCCCTTTTAAATACATAGTGCAAAAGAAAGTATATGTCCCAGACACATCTGAAGTCTGAGGATTGTTTTTTGAGGAGTAAGACAAGAACTATAATTTCCACTTTTTTTCCTTTTCTTTTTCTTTTTCTTTCTTTCTTTCTTTTTTTTTTTTTTTTTTTTTTTATAACAAGGGCGGTGGGAGTGGGTCATTGTAAAGATACAATGAGCCAGAGTCTGCACTAGAGAGAAAAGAGTTGAGGAAGAAACTGCAAATACTGAATATTGATTTTTTTACATAGAGGAAGGGAGAGGGATAGAGAGCTAGAATCATCGATGAGAGAGAAACATCAACCAGCTGCCTCTTGTACACCCCCTACTGGAGATGTGCCCTTAACCAATGTCCATGTCCTTGACCAGAATCGAACCTGGGACCTTTTAGTCCACAGACCAACGCTCTATCCACTGAGCCAAACCAGTTTCAGCAACATGTTCTCTTTTGATAGTTCTCCCTATGGGTCTTTCATAATTCCATAAAACAGAAATAATTAAAATAATTTCTTTATGGCAAAAGACTAAAGGTCAAGTGACAAGTCTTGCTCTTTGGGCCTTGGTTTATTTATTGGTAAATGAGAAAGTTGGACCAAAAATTCTGAAGTGCTGTCCCAATACAACATCTTCAGTTTAAGCATGTACTACATACCTTTTATGGTTAGCCCTGGGCAGTAAGCTCTCTATATTATGGACCCATCCATGTATGTTCTCTTTCCCAAAGAATCAACGGAAATCTGTTTCCTCACCTCTCTGAGAACCCTACAAACAAATTTCTCCCTGAGCTTCAGGGCTCTTTTAGGCAAAACACGCCCAGCCCTTTCTTTTTTCATAATTTTGAGACCCTTTTCCACAATGAACATGTCCCACTCAGTTCTTTCCATTTTCAAGTGTGGCAGTAGCATTGGGTCCCAAAACTTCATGGGAAATCAACTAGGTACAACTAGAGTCTGACTTTGATGTTGCTATGCATAATGACCTGTCATTTATGCCAGCTGAGATTTCATCCAGAGGCTGGGAGTAATTTGAATCTTAGGATATGCGTTACTTGAGAGAAGATTAATAGGTTCTAAGAGAGTAAAATCAGGCCTAAGAAATGGAAGAAGATTAGGGATCTCTTTCTTCATGGCATCTTCCCAGACGAGTGCTTGGTCGCTCATTGTATTAGTCTTTTATTGCTGTTATAAAAATTATTGCCCCATTAGTGGCTTAAAATAAAAAAAACGTATTATCACACAGTTATGTAGGGCAGAAGTCCAGTTTGGCTTGGCTGGGGCTCACAAAAAGGCCAGTGGGCTCTGGTTAGTGTCTCACAATGCTGAAATCCAGGTGTCCACAGCACAGCGTCCCTGGTTTTCAGGGAGTGAGAATGCACTTCCAAGCTCATTCAGATTGCTGGAAAAATTCAGTTCCATGTAGTTGTAAGACTAGAGTTCCTGTCTCCTTGTTGGTTGTCAGCATGGGAGGGTGGCAGGAGATAAAATTGATGATGGAGGCAAGAGCCAAGATGAACAAATTCTAAGTTCAATGAGAACTGGAGGACTTATGCAGGGAAGAGACCTGATGTAATTTTGTGTTTATATACAATACTCTGGGCTCTTTCTGGGGAAAGAGTTGTGATAATACAAGAGAGGGAACATACCAAATTGGATTCTCCTGCAGTGATCCAGACCAAAGATGCGGGTGTTATGCAGTCCAGTGATAGATTCCAAGATCTAAACTCCCAAGCAGTACAGCTTCCAATTATATGGCACAATTTAAGAAACTCTGGTTCAACTCACTTAATTTTTAAAGCTAGAGCCCTAAAGAATATTTAATACAACTTTGCATTTCAAAGGTATGGCCTTTCTCTAGCAAGTTGAGGTCCAGCACAGGCAGCTACTAACCATGAATTGCTTTGTAGCTCCTGACAGGTAGCTTCAAGGTTGGTCATCAAAAGCAGCTGGCGTTGGCCTGCACTGGAGCCACTCCCAAGGGGCTCCAGAACCAATATATCCAGTTACTAGCTTCAGACCACAATATACCTAGTTTCTAGCTTGAGAACCATCTGATTAGCTCCACAAGCCACACACCCAAAAGGGTGGTCATGGCAGGCACCTGAATCCACTGGGGCAAATGCTACTCCATGGGGTCAACCTATGCACAGTGCTTGTACACTGCGGCCATGGCCAGTTCTCACAGCCAGTCAGCCTGAGGGTCAATCCCACCCACTGATGTATCAACAGGAAAATCAAGGGTCAACCACACAGAAGGGTACATGCAACCTCCCCAAAAAAGAGACACTCCTGGAACTCCTGCCTCAAGTGATCAAGGAGACTAGGACACTGGGTCCCACAGGGCACCTACTACAAAGGGCCACACTACCAGGAGTGGGAGACATAGCAAATCTACGTAATACATAGAAATAAGCACAGTGAGGCAGCCAAAGTGAGGAGACAAAGAAACATGCCCAAAAGGAAAGAACAGCAGAAAAAGAATAAAATGAAGCAGAGACAAGCAAGCTATCAGATAGTGAGTTGAAAACACTGATTTTAAGGATGCTCAAGGAATATAGGGACAACTTCAACAAAGAGATACCAAGCATAAAAGGGACATAAATCCAGCCTTGAGTAACATGTCCAAGTTCAAAAAGTCAGTTGGGTGCAGAACTGCCATTAGAACCTGTGCTTCTTGACTTCTAGCCCAGTGCTCCTTCTACTGCACGCACATACTTGGAGTTGGTCCTCATCAAGTATTTCACAGGCAAATTATTGTTCATGCAATACAGTGCCCCCCTTTTCTGGCTGTTGTAATAGGTAAAATAAAAGAGGGCCTGACTGCAGGTGTCAGGGAGATAAGAGTTTCTAGAAACATGCCAGCAAGAGCAGGACTGATTTATTCTGACACCACCAGGGCGAACTGGCAAAGCTGAGGCTGGTCCCCTACCAGGTACCAGATATGGGTTCCTGGAAGTTCAAAATTGTTCATATGTTCTTTGTAAAGTCATAAGGCAGGATGCAAGCACAAAAACATGGTGAATTCATGCCCTGCTACTTTAGAATCTGCTATAATTAGAAGGTATATGTAATGTTAATACATGATAAAGGCCAAAATAGCAATGACATCTTCTCTTAGTGGTAACAATGTACATTTGCATAATGCAATCTTCTTTATTTATTTTTATCCATTTAATCTTACTGTGTCTGTATAATTCATGCAAGTCACATCTGTGTGTGTACATGTATGATAATACTAGTGTATATCATCTATGCTTATGTCTATTTCTTTTTTCTGTAGTCAGATCCTAGCTCAGTCTAAAGGGAATTGAGCCTTGTCTATGTATGTCTAATGAAGCGATAGATTTGGTAGACCCATAGGCATCTATTTGCATGAATTAATTTATGTGAGAGCCTTGTGTTCAGTTTTTTCTCCTAGTGAAGGAGGAGAGAGCAGGCTGGTATGCTGCTTAATGCAGAGAGAGGGGATAGGGAGAAGAGAGAAGAGTTAAGATCAGAAGAATAGAATGGGTAACAGGTCTTGTGCTTCTTGGTAGCACCATAAGTCAGTTCTTGTAAGCAGCTCCTTGGGGCAGAAGGTAGATAAAGAAAGTGAAATGCCGGAGATGGAAAGAAGAGGATTATGCTTCTTTCCCAACTGGGTCTGGCTGACCCTTTGAAGAGAAATGTTGGTGGCAAGAGCTAAAAAATTTGTTTCCATGCGATAATTTGTGAGACTTCACTTACAATAAATATGTCAGTTAGCTATAGCTCTATAACAAGCCATCCTCTCAAAGTAGTGGCTTTAAACAACTGTATGTTATTTTCTTCTCATGTCTGTGAGTTGTTTGGGCAGTTCTTCTGAATGGGGCTGGTCTTGGTCGAGCAGTTCTTTCGGTCTCTGTGAGACTCAGATAATCATTGGAGTGTTAGTGAATCTACAATAGTCTTAGCTGAACTAACTAGCTCTGCTTCACATGTTTCATCTTCTAGCAGTCTGGGCCAGACACGTTTTTGCAAGCCTCTGTTTACATAAAGTTTATTATTATCTCCTTGGATAAAATCAGTCACCTGGCCCAAGCCCAGAGTCAGTGGGTTGGTTTACAATCAAAGGATATGGATTCAGGGAGGAGAGACAATTTTCACAGTCAGTCACTTGCATGTAAGCAAACTTTCTTCAGGCTCAGGTGAGAGAGTCATGCGGAGTTGAAGAGTGGAGCATTCTCCCCATTGCTGACCAGAACACAACTTGGCTCTGATGTAATGTGTACTGTAAAAAACAGCAAGGTTTGGCAAGGAGTTCTCTTTCCTCACTGCTGAAAGGGTGGTGGAAGTCTGTGATGAGTCAGTTACTCCATGAGCACAGCCTCCCTGATGTTCCACTTTGGGCCTGTAGTAGGAGTAGTACATAAATATTTGGTCGTGTATTTTGAGGGACCCTGGGGTGAATCATCCTTAGCAGGAGCATATTATTCCTTTCAGGGTCCTAAGCATCATGTGTATGGTGAGCAATTGTCCCAAGTGACTGTGCAGGAGACAGCAATAAAGGGACCAGAATAGAAGCACCAGTGGCTACTCACTGAGCATATTTATTATTCATATCTGTAATATAAGTTGATATATGTAATAATAAAAGTGTAATATGTTAATTAGACCAGACAGCCAAATGACCTTCCTGACAAAGCCGGAGCTGCGAGGGCTGAGTCCCTTGCACAAATTTTGGGCATTGGGCCTCTAGTAAAAAATAATAGAAAAGAGATGTTAGCTGGATGATGCCGAGGCCCCACATCATGCAAATGAGAGCTTGTACCAATACGATGTGGGTGCTCAGGCCACAGAGACCTCAGGCTGGTGTAACCTGGAACATGCCAGCTTTTCCCCCCCATATTTATCTGTAAAGGTCTGTGCACTGTAAAATATGTTACAACCTAGATTTCCTATCAATGAGGATAAGATTTATTTCTTGAATTAGGAAGACTTGCATCTCATCAACTTAGCTCGTCATTCACATATTTTTGTAAAAAGCAGTATGGCAGAAAGAATAGGAAAATGTTCTGCACTGGCATCAGGCAGATCTGAATTAGCATCTTCATGTTACCCTTTAAGAGATTTAACAGTGGCAAATGAATCTCTATGGCTCTCTTTATTATCTGTAAAATGGAGATAACCATTTCTTTTTTTTTTTTTTTTTTTTTTGTATGAGGTTGGAGGAAGGTCTGGTGATAAAGCATGCAAAATAGCTGACACATCACAGGTTTCTAATAACTTGTTTTTATTATTGAATTTAATGTATGTCAACTGGAGGCTAGGCATGGTCCCACATGCTACTGAGTAAAAAACAGTCCATAGTCCCAGAACCTCACATACAGATTTAATGAATAAACACATGAGTAATGACATGCCTATCTCCCCTACACAGCATTTGAGTTCTTGAGGTCACAGCACTATGTTCTTCTTTGTAGACCCAGTATCCCAGCATCTAATACAGAGCTTGATGAGTCAATGTCTTTTATTTGAATTGGATCAATCTCCAAAGTCTGGTCTTTCTTACCATTATCAACATAGAGTCTCACACAGAAGAGCTGGTGAGTACATTTTGGGAGACTGAATGGTTGAGTAATCAAGAGATAATGAAAAAAAAAAAAAGAAAGGAGAAAGGAACAATGGAAGGGAAGGAGGGAGGGAGGGAGGGAGGGAGGGAGGGAGGGAGGGAGGGAGGGAGAGAGGGAAGCAAAAGTAAGAACAGAAGAAATGGGAGGGAGGGAGGGAGGGAGGGAGGGAGGGAGGGAGGGAGGGAGGGAGGGAGGGAGGGAGAGAGAGAGAGAGAGAGAGAGAGAGAGAGAGAGAGAGAGAGAGAGAGAGAGAGAGAATAAGAGCTTCCTTTTCCTATCTCCTCCATCAGAATTCTTGAATGTTTGCTGCAAAGAAATGCCACTACCCACCTCTGCTGGCAATGCCACAGGAGTAAATGGGCAGGCCACAGGCAACCTGGGGCAAGGAGGCAGAGAAGGTCTTTGAATTCCCCAGTTTTCTATCTTCTTGGAATGAAGTTGCCTTTTTCTTTTTCCACGTTTTTAACCCTCTGATTGACAGCCAATTGCCCTGCCCCCAGTGCTCATGTGTGCTCATCACAGATACCGAGCTCTCCCCCAGTCCTTTTCTCTCAACACCAACGCAAGGGTAATTCATCTTCCCCTGGCTAAGCCCCTCTGGGGAGCTCCAATCTCCTACTCACCTCACCCCCTGCTAGACCCTAACCTCTCACCACCCAACCACTGCCCCCCTCAGCCCTTGCTCCTACCCCTCAGTTGTCAGAATGTGTGAAAATTAATTGATTTGGGAAAGAAGAATTCAGGGGGGGCTGTCGTAAATCAAAACATTCCATTCATACTACCCCAGCTTTCAAGGAGAATAGGGAGTCCTCAAAAAAAAATATAATAATAATAAGGAAGAGAAACGAGCTCAGAGTGGGGTGGGGAGAAGGAAGAAAAATCAGAGGAAGAGGAGGAGATCTGAAAAATTGGATTTAGGGTTCATGTATTAGAAATTTGGCCTGCATGCTTCTTGGGGCTATGTCGCCGCATGAAATAAATACAGTCTTGGGTTTTCAATGAAACTATTGCCATATGTTGTGGGGCTGGAATGTTGCCCACCCCTTCTCTGCACCCCTAACTCTCCTCCCACCCCCCCACCCCTGTTGATTCACTTAAGGCTCTGATTAAGTTTGGTGAAATCCATATCTTTGCCGTCACTTTCCTATATGTTACAGATGGACTGAGAAGGGGAGGCTTGCTGCCAGCCAGTGGAGAAGTGAGACCCACTCCTTGCTATGTGCCAAAAGTACAGGAGTTCAAATGCATGCAATGGTTTTTGCCTGCTTGTGCAAGAACACTGGGCAACTCCAATGAGGTCTGGAGGTGGCCCTTAAAGATTAAGGAGGAAAAAAAATATCTCCTGGATGGAAGAGTGAAAGTTTTAGGGATGCAAATTTCAGCTCAATAGAAGAGAAATTCAGAAATCTTCATAGCAATTAGAACGATTCTAAAATGAAGCAGACTTATCCAGGAGGGAAAAACTTTCTTTAAATTGCCATGTGTAAGCACACATGTCAAGGTGCTGATGAAGGAAATTATGAATTACATGAGGGCTTGAGCTAGATCTATAGATTACCAACTTCTATGGGTATGGAAACCTTACTGTTTGTTCATCTTTAAAGGGACTGTACTGGAACATCATATATACATATGAAAAAAAAAGCAGCTATGGATTTTCCTGGAAATGATTTCATCTTTTCATTGTCTTAATTAATGTAAAAAAAACAACAACAAAGAATCTAGAGTTATTACATGATGACACAGCATGACAAAGTTCTGATTGACGAAGATATATTTGTCTATAACAACATTAAAAACAAACTTGCCTTAAAGACTCTGGATAATTTTAATTAAGAGATGACTGGAAAAATTGTGACCAGAGTTCTGTACCAAAAGCAATACACTAAGCAACCCCAGTTAGCTCATTTGAAATATCTCAAAATGTAGTGTAGTGAAAAATTTATTTTTCATATTGCACAAAGTAAACACTTTCAGAGTCCCAAAACTGTGGGGATCCATGGAACATAGTTTTAAAGCAACTGCATAGATCTGGGGGCTCCCACTTTCCTCTGAAGTTGTAAGAGTTTTGAGTATACTAAAGATAGAAAGATTTATTTCTATGGGATGGGCTGAATAAATTCTATATTTCTTTAGGAGTGTAGATTATGTTCATGGAGCAAAATAGTACTTATCAATTAAGTACTGTACAAAATACACGGATGAATAACATAGATCCATGGAATAACAGAGACACAGAAGCATTGAAAAGAATGTCCAATTGAAGAGGGAAGGTAGGCATGGGTAGGTTGGAACAGATCAGCCAAAGAACTTGTTGTATGCATATATGCATGAACCATGGACACAGACAATAGGGTGGTGAAGGCCTGGCGAGGGGGGCGGGAGAGGGCTAGGAGGAGTCTTGGGGGGAAAAGGGGATATATATAATACTTTCAACTATAAAGTTTTTTTTTTTTTTAAAGTACTGTAATGGATAAGGAATGATCTCAAATAGGTATCTTAGTTCAAGATACTTAGAAGCAGACCCTGAGGCAAGGGTTTGAATGCAAATAGTTCATTGGAAAGTAATCAGAGAATATACCAGAAGAGTAGGGAAATATGGAATCCAGGCAAGTAAGAGAAGGAAACCAATAAAAGCAAGTTACTACTGTATGGGGGCAACTGGCACTCTTATCCCATTGGGAACTCTGGGAGCCAGTGTTGTACATGCAGTAAATATTAAACTAACTGTGTGGCCCAGTGCACGAAATTCATGCACCAAGGGGGGGTTACCTCAGCCCAGCCTACACCTTCTCTAATCAGGGACCCCCTGGGAGATGTCCGATTGCCAGTTTAGGACCGATCCCACAATCTGGGACTGCTGGCTCCTAACCGCTCACCTGCCTGCTTGATCGCCCTTAACTGACTCTGTCTGCCTGCCTGATCATCCCTAATTGCCCTCCCCTGCCAGCCTGATCTCACCCCCAACTGCTCTCTGCTGGCCAATTTGGTTCTGATTGGTCAATTTCTATGCCAGTCAGTGTCAAAAGCTCCTCCTCGTTGGCAGCCATTGGCTCCTCACAGTTGACCCAGATTTGGTTGTTGTTGTTTTTGTTTGTTTGTTTGTTTGTTTGTTTGTTTTTGGGGGGGGCGGAGGAGAGAGGCTGTTTATTAAGTGGTTATTACAGGGGTCAGACCACATAAGTGTTGTCAGCTTTGGAAATGTGACCTCTCAATGCTGATCACAAAGCCCCCAAGTCTGGTCCTGGTAAGCACCAAGGTCAGAAATGAAATTGAAAGGCCTTGGTCACATGCTACTTTCAGACGTCCAGGCTGGGCAGCAGGAAGGAGATGCCTATGACGCGCAAGGTCTCCCCCTAGGAAACCACTGAGGTCTGGTAGGACAGCAGCTGCATGCCTGCCTCTGGCAGGAGCCCAATCATGGTAGGCAGCATGGCAGGGTTAGAGGACTGAGTCCAGAACAGGAGCAGGGGAAGACCCTTGCGGATAGGCACTTCTGGTCTGAAGGCAGCTCCATTGAGTGCCTGCAGCACAAGTGTGGTGCCCTGGACAAACCCCACAGCATGGTAGGGGGCACCTGCCAGGGCCACACTCAGGAGGCCTTCCTCGCATCCTTGCTCTCCTGGCACAGCTGGTTATGGGAAATGGTTACATTGAGGCCAACCTCCTTCACCAGCAGCTTGGCGTTCACCAAGTTCACATCCGCATGATTAGAAGAGTCTTTGAGGAGGCCGACAATGACTGCGAGGCTCAGGCAGTTCCCGGCATTTTTCAAGGATAAGCCCTGCGTTACCACCTGGATGGTCCCTTTGGGGGATGCTGCCCAGGCTCACATTAGAGTCCCCAAAGCTTCTGCCAGACCGATCCAAGATTTGGTGTACAGAGAGAAGGCACTGGTAAAGGTCTGAGCATTCATGACCCCCGTGAGGGCTCTGCCCTTCACCATGTCCACGAACTGGACAGCGATCTCCTCCCTGCAGTGGCTCTGGGCTTCCTTGGTGCTGGTGCCCAGGTGGGGGCAGCTAATGACGTTCTCATGGTCCACCAAGGAGTGGTCCCAAGGTGGCTCCTCTGTGAACATGTCCAGTGCTGTGCTCGCACACTGCCCAAATGCAGGGCCCAGAGCAGGGCACCCTCATCCACAATCCCTCCACAGGTGCAGTTCACTACGCACATGCCCTTCTTGCACAGGGCAAAGGTTCTGTCTTTCAGCAGGCCTGTCTTGGAGGGCAGGAGAGGGGTATGCACAGTGATGAAGTCACAGAGGGGCCAGATCTGCAGGGGCAGCTGCTGAATGCTGAAGAAGGCTGAGACCTCTGTTGAGATGATGGGGTCGTACCCTCCAGTCTTCATCCCAAAGGACTGCATCTGAATAGCTACCTTTCTCCTGATCCTCCCCAGGCCAAGAATTCCCAGGGTCTTTCCATTCAACTTGGTTACCGTGAACTTCTTTTTGTCTCATTTGCCATCCTTCATCGAAGCTGTCGCCTGGGGAATCTGCCTGGCCAGACACATGATCATCCCATTGGTGAGCTCTGCAGCACAAAGACTGTTCCCATTGGGAATGTTCATGACCAGGATGCCCTTCTTTGTGGCAGTCTCCAGATCCATATTGTCCACGCGGGTGCCAGCCCTGCCCACCACCTAGAGCTTCTCTGCTGCGTTGATAACATCGGAGGTCACCTTGGTGGCCAAGCAGAGATAAGGCCTTCGCAGTCCTGCAGCTCAGCTATCAGCTCCTCTTTGCTCAGGTTCTGCTTCTCTACCACCTGCAGTTATCCATCTTGCAGGATCTTCTGGCAGCAAGGGTTCAGGCTGACACTGATGAGCCCTTTCTATAGATTTGTGAAGGCCACTGCTGGAGCCGGCCTCAGGATCAACCACTCTCCTTGGACAGAAACACATCTAAGCCTACAGATTTGGTTCTGATTGGCCAGTTTCTATTCCAGTCAGTGTCAAAAGCTCCGCCTCCTAGGTAGCCATTGGTTCTTCACACTTCACCCAGATTTGGTTCTGACTGGTCAGTTTCTAAGCCAGTCAGCGTCTCTTGGCCCATCAACGGGGCCTGATCAAAAAGATGGGAACTGCAGTCCTGGAGAGAAATAGAGGCATAGCTACTGGCCAGACTGGGAAAGAACGAGAGAGGCAAGTGCTGGTCAAAAGCTGCCACAGAAGCAAAGATCAGTTCCTGCTTCTCTCTTCAGGCCTCTCTCTGGCTCTGATTCACAGCCCCCTCAGCAGCCAGTGCAGAGGCACTGCACCTGAAGCGGAAACAATTGGCAACACAGCACTGACTTCCAGTCTGGTTGAATTTTAGTCTTAATGGTGTTATACCCTGGCTCTTTATTATAGAGATAGGATCCACTTCACACTTATTAGAACTTACTATTTAAAATAAAACAGAAAAGAAAAAATGTTGATGAGGAAGTGGACAAATACCCCTTATTCAGAATTAGTGGGAAAGTGAAAATGGTGAAACCATAATGGAAAATAGTATGATAATTCTTGAAAAATTAAAAACAGAATTACCACATGACTCAGTAATTCCACTCCTAGGTATATATCCAAAAGAATTGAAATTAAGGACCCAAACAGACATCTGCATACTCATGTTCATAACCACATTATTCATAATAGCCCCAAAATGAAAGCAACCCAAGTGTCCATCAACTGATAAAGAAAATGTGAATAATGTGGTAATGAACATAGGGGTATATATCTTTGTAAATAAATGTTTTAAAAAATTGAAACCTATATAATTTTAATAACAAGTGTCACCCCAATAAATTTAAAAGTAAAATCAATTAAAAAACACACAGGAAAATGTGAAATATACATAAAGTAGAATATTATTTAGAAAATCCTACCATTTGGGGCAATATGGATAAACGTAGAGGGAATTTTGCTAAGTGAAATAAGCCAGACACAGAAAGACACATCTATTGTATAAGATCTCACTATAGATAAATGTAGAATTTAAACTAGTTATACTCATAGAAGCAGAGAGTAGAATGTTGGTTGCCATGGGCTGGGCAGAGGGGAAAATGGAGAAGTGATGGTTAAAAGGTACATTTTGGTTATGTAAGATATTAATTTCTGGAGACTCAATATACAGCATAGTACCTATAACTAACAATAGTATGTTGTATACTTACAATTTTTCAGAGAGTAGATTTTATGATTAGTGTTCTTACCAAAAATGATAATACTTATCTCACTATATAAAATGCTAAGCGACTGGCTGATTGGTAACTATAACGTGTACTGACCACCAGGAGGTAGATGCTCAACACAGGAGCTGCTGAGCTGCAGTGACTTGGCAGCAGTGGTCCTTGGGTGATGCACCCCAGAACAAGAGAGAAGGAAGCCTGATTCTGGTGTGAATCACCCAATAACTGCCCTCTCACAATCTGGAACCCCTCGAGGAATGTTGGAGAGCCGATTTCCGCCTGATCCCTGCAGGCTAGGCTGAGAGATCCCCACCTGCTAGAGGGACACCACTCACTCAGCAGCCGCCCCTCACCGCTGCCCCACCCCAGGTGCTGCTGGCTCGGGAGAGAACTGCAGGAGGTTGGATCCAGGGCATGTCCAGCCTGTTTTGCCCAATCCTGCCCTGCTGGCCACCTTCTAATTAAATTCCTTTCAATGTACATGAATCTGTGTACCAGGGCACTAGTTATTATTATAAAGAGGGCAGGAGGAAGTTTCAGTAGGTGATAGATATGTCTATGTTTTTAAAAATATATATATATTTTATTGATTTTTTACAGAGAGGAAGGGAGAGGGATAGAGAGTTAGAAACATCGATGAGAGAGAAACATTGATCAGCTGCCTCCTACATACTCCCTGCAGGAGGATGTGCCTGCAACCAAGGTACATGCCCTTAACCAGAATTGAACCTGGGACCTTTCAGTCCGCAGGCTGACACTCTCTCCACTGAGCCAAAGTGATTTCAGCTGTCTATGGTTTTGATAGTGGCAAGGAATTCACAGATGTATACTAATCCCCAAACTTGAGTTGTATATATTAATTATGTACAGCTTTTTACATGTCAAATCATACCTCAATGTTTTTTTTTTAAGCAGCTATGAAATCTTAGGGTAATATTTTTACTTCACTGTGCCTTGATGATTTCATCTATAAAGTTGAGATGACAGTACCTACAGTAGGTAACTGTCATTTGGTCTGCCACGAATATGGACTTGTTCTCAACTTGGGGACTTCAGTGTATGTTTTGGAGAGAAGTAGGAAATCCATGTGAAGAAATGCACCCCTTTAGGTATCCTGGTCTTGAAGGCATACCCTGGATCTGGCTGATTTGATACTTCTGCTTTGGACATCGGAGGTCAAGTGAGTGGTTCAGAGATAAAAGAATGAGGGAGAGGGGAGGTTTTCCATTACAGCATAGGTGTCCAGGATTGAGTCTACATCCATAAATGGTGGAGGCCTACAGAGATCCTTATGTTTGCTGCCCAGAAATAATCTGTTGTTTAACACCAGCAGAGTGACTTCTGTGGTTGCTGATACAATTCCCTCCTCCTAGGGTTCTAGTGGGAATTAAGTGGAATTATCTACATAAAGTATTTTGTACAGCATCTGGGAGGGAATAGTATGGTTGCTTAAACAGAACTGCAGACTGACTCCTGAGTGTAATCTATTTGACTTCCATTTTCTTGCACCCATCCATCATGCCTTCTCTCCCACGTATACTTCATGCATCCTTCCAGGAAAAACAAAAAGGTGAGCGTTCACAGAAGTTTATTCCATGACTTAATTCTATCCAGAAGAAGGCAAAAAATGATGAATGTTTAAAGTTTGGTTGTAGTTCATTGGCATCATCTATCATAGAGGTTTTTGGACGTTTTTTTTTTTTCCTGTTTCTTACTGGTGGTCACATTTTCCACCCTTCTTGTGAAATTCTACATTAAATCCCAATATGTGAATTAAAAATTAAGTTACTATTTTGTCTCTGCTTTGAAATACATTCATTCTTCCCAGTTTTTGAGAATGACTTTCTGCTATGTATTGTAATAATTTGTCCCTGTCTTATCCCACTTCCTTAGTTCTTCATCTAGATACTCTCTTTTCTATGTCCATTCTCATATTTACACATACGGCAACATTATGAACCTGGCAGCCATTAAATGGCGAGCTAGCAGAGGAAGAATCAAGGAGTGGCAGGGAGCAGTTTTCATAGCTAGGTTAGCCACAAGTACATTTAAATCCCAGCAGCACTTTCATGTGAAGACCAAGTTTTAGTCCTTAATGAATGACCTTGAGTACCTTATTGGATTTCTTCATCTCAGTTTCCTCATCTATGAAATGGGAATACTCCAAAATGTTTCACTTTATATGTATATGTCATAGATATTATAATGCATGAGGTAAATGCCACTGTTCCAGTTTTAAGGCCTATGACCTAGGGGGTCGATGAGGACCTTGTTCAAGATCACCCAATGAATAACAGGCTGAGTGGAGACATTATCTAAGGCAGATAGGTCTTTAAAGCCCCTGTTCTTAATATAAAATTATATCAAGTCCTAAGAGGCAGAATAAAGAAGCTAATAAAGTATAGTGGAACCACCTAGAAGAGATGAGAGGGACCAGGCACTACAGGGCCATAGTCTAGTGTTGGAGGAGGGAGAATTACCTGCCAGGAGAAGTGTAAGTTTCACTGCAATAGTATGTGCATGTGACCATTAAGAGTGGAGCTACATGGAGACACCTGTATACATTTAAAAGATAAGTATCACCCATGAATTTTAAGTTTCAGTGTTATAGAGAGAATTGGATTTTTTTTTTAATTAGGAAAATAGCTTTCTCCAAACTACAGAATATTTTACTGAGAAGAATGGTCACAGACACGAGGATCCAGGAGAAATAGGAAAATTAAAGTTTCATTGTCTTTCTTTCAAAAATAGGCATGGGGCTAAATTAAGGGTTATTTTAGCCACCTTAAAAGTTTTTTGTTTTTGTTTTTTTTGTTTTACCATGTTATAAAAATAAGGATATACACAAAAGGAAACATTAATTGAGTGACTAATGTAGATGCAGCCAAGAATCCCATCAAATAGATGTTTATCTCTTCTTAGAGATAAGGCTTCAAGTGGTGAATGGGCTGATTCATAGTTGCAGAGTCAGTAAACCATAGAGTTGGTACCCAATTTCAGACTTCCCTGGTCCCAAAGACTTGCTCTCTTTGATGCTTTGAGGACTGCCTTTTAAAGAATAAACAATGCTTCTGATTTTGATTCTGAGGAGTTACTTCCCAATATTTCAAAGGAATTATATAATAGATACACTGTGTGGTGTTATTACTACTGACAGAGCCAATGAATCATTCACATCTCTAACCGGGTGGTGTAACTGTTCCTGCCATGGTTGTCTTGTCTGCTTTCCATCCAGAGTTTTGGATTAAATATTCATTCACCATTAAAATATTAATGCAGTCCTACTGTTTCTGTAACAAATATTAATTTCTTATGGCATTTCCAGGCAATGCATAAGTTTTACATTTCACATCCCACAGGAAACTGCTCATCTCCTGGCCCCTTTTGTTCACGGTTCTGTTCACTCCTCTTGGCTACAGAAGTCTGGAAGGAGCAGCAGGGGGAGGGACACTGGTTTGCAAACCAAGCCCCTATCCACCCACTGCACTCCTTCCTTCTCACTGCTGTGTTGACTTTGGTCAGGGAATGCGCCAGCCAGCAATCCTGGAAGCCAATGGCACAAAGCAAGGGACAATCACTGGGATCAGAACCTCTGAGTTAAACTTCTAGACATCGCTGAGTGTCAGGACTTCAGGATGGACCATTTCTCTTTCTTCATTATCTCACCACCACTTACTTTCCTCTCTTCAGACATGGGTTCATCCCCCTGCCCCCATGCCCTGTTTTTATTAGGACACCATATTCAATTTTTTTTGGGGGGGGGTCAATTCTTACTAAGAGAGGTCTCTACTTACCATCTTTACAACTATGGTGCTCAGAATTATCTGGTTGTGCTTGTCCAGATGTAAATCCATTGGCCCACTGTAACCCACTACATCAAAATTTGGGTCAAGGCCTAAAAGATTACAATACATCCAAAAGTTTGAGAAGCCTCAGGCTAAGTATTGGGTTAAATAGGCTTTGATTTCAGACAAACTTGAATTTGACTCTGCTCCTTATTTACTCTGGGACTCAGAGCAAGTTAATGTTATAGTTTCTCCATTGATAAAAATGGGCATAGTAACACTTCATTCAATCAAGGCCCTAAATATAACCTCCAAAAGGTTCCTTCTTCCCCACCTATTTAAGAGCTGTTTAAAATAACAATTAGACTTACTTCAAAATATGATGTTTGAGATAATATGAGATATCTATCTAAAAAAATAACAACATGCTAATTGATATCTTTGCTATGCCCACCAAATTAACCCAACAAAGATGTCATAGTGGGCATCGCCCCACCCCTGGCCACTCCTGGCCTCTGAGCAGCATAGGAAGGCGGAAAGGCGGTGCTGGCAGCCAAGGAAAGGAAGGCCCATTCTGTCACGAATCTTCATGCATTGGGCTTCTAGTTATATATAAAACATCAACACAGTGCATGACACAGTGCTCAGTAAATACTATCCATTAATAGTGATGATAGTGTCAAATACATAGGTGAATAACATAGCCAACCACAACCTGTACGCAGGAAAAGATACCAGCTAGTACTGTTTATTTAACTCCTTCTCCATCAGTGTAAGAGTATCCCCAGGATCTGGGGAACGTATAAGATGCCATTAAAGATCTTCAAAGTTAGAACTGGAGTTCAGGCAGCCTAACTGGGGACCTCCAACATATTCTCTGTAAGGCTTTTGATTTTCAAAATTAATTCATACTGGGGAGCTGAGAGGAGTTCCTTTCTGTTAGGCCTTGAAGGCAGCAAGTTCACTGGGCAATTACTCTTGACTATTTCAGGCTGTTGTAAGTTGCTTATTGCCTGGCCCTCCCCCTTGGCATTTTCCAAAGCCGAGATCACTGGTCTTTGCTGTTCCTTCCCAGCACCACTGGGATTTATCTATTGGTTTTGAGGAATGAGTCTTGGAATTATAGAATTATAGGGTTTTAGGATTGACCATACCTGGGTAGAAATACTGCCTCAATAGCCTATCAGCTGATAAAAATCAGACAAGTCATTTAACCTCTTGACTCCATGTTTTCTGCCCTTTAAAAGTAGGGGACGACTCATGCAACTTAACAAAAGGAAGATAAACAATCCAGTCAAAAAACAGGCAAAGGACCTAAATAGACACTTTTCAAAAGAGGACATACAGAAAGCCAAGAGACATATGAAAACAAACTCAAAGGCACTAATCATCCGAGAGATGCAAATAAAAAACGACGATAAGGTACTATCTGACACCTGTCAGAATGGCTATCAACAAATCAACAAAGGACAAGTGCTGGCAAGGATGTGGAGAAAAAGGAACTTCGGGCACTGCTGGTGGGAATGCACACTGGTGCAGACACTGTGAAGTTTCCTCAAAAAATTAAAAATAGAACTGCCATTTGACCCAGTATCCCACTTCTAGGAATATATCCCAAGAAACTAGAAACACCAATCAGAAAGGATATTAATATTTAATCTCCTTATGTTCATAGCAGCACAATTTACAAGATTTGGAAACAGCCTAAATGCCCATTAGCAGATGAGTAGATTAAAAACTGGTACATCTACACAATGGAATACTACCCTGCTGTAAAAAAGAAGGAATTCTTACCATTCGCAATAGCATGTATGAACTAGAGAGCATCATGCTAAGTGAAATAAGCCAGTCAGAGAAAGGTAAATATCACATGATCTCACTCATTTGTGGAATATTATGAACAACATAAACTGATGAACAAAAATAGAAACATCGAAACAGACTGTCCAAACTATGAGGGGAGGCAGGAGGGAGGTGGAAGGGGCGGGAGGGAGGGTGATCAACCAAAGAACTTGTATGCATGCATATGAGCATAATCAATGGACGCAGACAGTAGGGGCATGAGGGCATGTGCTGAGGGATGGGAGCAGCCAGGGAGCGATCAATGGGGCAAAAGAAGATGCATGTAATACTTTAAACAATAAAGAATTTAAATTTTTTAAAAAGTAGGGGACACATCGTTCTTTATAAGGTTTAAATAAGATACATGCAAAATATTAAATCATAATAGTTTTACTTTCTTTTATCATTTTTTAATTCTTTTCTTTTGATCTATACTTTTAAGATTTTTATCTTTCTTGTAAAATTTGGCAAAATAATTTCTGTAATTCATTCTTTACTTTTCATTATGTACCTCCTTTTCCCTCTAGCCCCTTAGTGTATCAATTTATCTGAGCATAGAGAGAGTTCTTTAAGCCATGAGACTATAAAAGTAAACATTCCTTGGGATCAGAGTAGTACCACACAAAACTTCATAATCACTTAGATGTCTGCTTTCTTCAAAAGTTGCCACCATCAACACCTGTTTACCCTTCCAAAGTCACGGCTATTTATAAGGTTGAATTATTGTTAAGAACAGTTGAAGATCCAGTGTGCTGAGGTTGCAAAACCCAGTTGTTCCAAACTAGATGTGTCCATAGAAATAGAAAGTTTAGAGCCAGGAAAATACTGGTTCTGTCCTCACCTGTGCTAGTTGGCTCACAGCAAGAATGGCATGTCCAGTTTTGGAAATCACACTTTGATGTCTGTGCAGACCAATGGAAGCATATTAAAGAGAGAATCATTGTGAAGATGAGAAAGATCCAGATAAGAGCAGGTGAAAGAAAAATGGGACATGAAATGTAGGGATAAGATGATGAGAGATGGATTAATATGTGATTACTGGCTTCAAATATCTGAAGAGAATATTTTCTATGATGGGCATTTTAATTTATTTTATTGCAAGTTAGGTCTTTAAGAAAATAAAAAAGATTTCTTTGCACAATTCCTCTAAAAACTCCCACTGGTCTTAACATTTCCCCCATTGAGTACATAGTCTTTAATAATATAGTTGGGTAAAGTTAATTAATGTTTTAAAATTACATACACATTCATATTTGAATTTTTAGATAAATATGAAATGGCAATAACTGTCATTGAGACTATATTTTGTACTTAAATGAGTTACAATAATAAACTCCAGAGAGAATACTTGAACATCAGTGAAAAAGCACATTTTTTTTAAATAACAATGGTTCAATAATTTAATTGTTCTGTTATGGTTTTTGCTTGAAGTTGCACTTTTAGTGAAAGCAATATGCTTTATTTGTACTGAAAAAATATATAAAGCAATGAGGAAATTTAAAAAAATCTAAAGGGAAAATTAGGATTCGACATACTCTGTGAAACTGCAAATGGGTAAAATTAGAATCGGTGATTAAATTTCACAGGGTTATGTGGTTGAATATGTAATAAACAATGTTATAACAACTGGGGTATCCAAAGATGAAGTTGGCTAGCTCATGAGGTAGTAAGCCCCATTACTACAGAAATTCTAGCAAAGGCTTGTGGGAGAATTGTTATCCATATAAATCTCTGAGTGTAGACTATATTTAAAACGTCTTGCCCTAGCCAGTTTTCTCAGTAGTTAGAGCATCAGCCTACAGACTGAAGGGTCTTGGGTTCAATTCTGGGGAAGGGCAAGTACCTTGGTTACAGGCTCAATTCCTGGCCCTGGTTGGGGCTCATGTGGGAGTCAACCAGTCAATGTGCCTCTCTCACATCAATATTTTATTCTCTCCTCTCCTCTCCTCTCCTCTCCCCTCCCTCCCTCCCCCCCTCTACTTCCCTCTCTCCTTCCCTCCCTCTCTCTTTCTCTCTCTTCTCTTCCTCTTTCCCTCCTTCCCTCCCTCCCTTCCATCCGCTCTAGAAAATCAATGGAAAAATATTCTCTGTTGAGGATTAACAACAAAAAAAGTCTTTAGAAATGCCTGTGATTCTATGAATAAGTCATAAAAATACTGAACAACAAGGACAATAATTCTCAAAGTGTGTTCTTCAGAATAGACTTGTGCTTGATTAAGGGTTTAATAATCAATTAGATTTGATAAATGATTGTTTGGCTTGGTTAAACATCTTCTTAGGGGATTTACTTAATTCATGAGTATTGGGAATCTCCAAAAATATACAGATTATAAAAAATATTTCAGAATTGGTTTGGTTATAGAACTCTTTTATTTACCATGCTATTTTTACTATTTTTACTAGGGGAACATCTCATAATAATAGTGTATGGCAAACCCTTGTGTAGTATTAAAGTAGTAGAGTGGACTTTGGTATATGAAAGAAAAGGTTCAAATCTTCACTCTATTTACCTGCCATTAATGTCTGAACAGGTTTTATTTCTCTCAGTCCACAGGTTTTAAAGATACAGAGCATAATACTTGATACATTGTAAGACTATGCTAAATGTTAACTAGCATCATAATCAGCATTGTCATCATTATTGTCACCACTACCACCTACTTCATCATCCTCCCCATCACTATCATCATCATCATCATCATCATCATCATCAATATTCTTGACAAGATCTGATAGGGATTCTGCTTCTATATTAGTTTTTAGTTATTTAACCCAAAAATTTTAATGACATTAACTCTTTGTAGGAGAATTTAAAAATACAGATGTAATTTTAAAATATGCATGGTCCCTGACTCCTCCAATTTTTTCAAGGAAACTACCTTCAAAAATATTTGTTCATATACGCAAATACACCAGCACACTAGAGCATGGTGCATCAAAAGACTAAAATAACCTAAATGTCTATCACTAGAGGACTTGTTACCAAAATGAAACAGAACAAAACAAAACAAAGCTTTTTACTGTGGAATTCAATGTGATCATTGTGAAGAAAGACATAGATCTTTTCTATTAAAATATTCTTTTTGGTTGTATTCCAGTGCCTGTATCATGATTCGTTGTAGCCAATCACTAAATACTTCTGAAATACGATTCAATATTATGATATATTTCTGAGCAAAAAAGGATTTTGCAAAATAAAACCATATAATTTTTGTATCGGTATGTGTATACACATACATACACACACACACACACACACACACAGACATGAGTATGCATTTATGTATATATAATAAAATGTGTATATATATCAGTAGTTAAGAACTCGAAGCATAGTTAACCTAGGCCCAAACCTAAATTTCAAGTTTTAATATTAAAAAGCCTTCCCTATGATTTCTGTAAGTTGCAGGACTTTTTCCCTTTTGTTTTTCTCCATAGAGTTGTTTCTACATATATTCATGCTACTTCCATTATATCTCATTTGAACTAGTAATGCCCAACTCAATCTTTTTACCTGTATTTCCAAGAATCAATTCATACCCAAGTTCTTTCTTATCTTGTTGACACTGGTGAAGATTTTAGAGTTATTGAGCATATGGGGTGGCACTGAAACACCTATGACATTCTTCTATCTTGCTGGCTTCACTATGACTTTTTTCCTATTTCTTCAGACCTCTCCATTCCTCCTCTACTTCCAGAGAAACAGTCTAATTCTTGGGTTTGTTTCTTCCCAAGCCCTATTTTCTTACTTAAGAGCTCGTTTTCTAACTCAAATATATTCCCAAATGCCTGTTGAACAAATTTTCCATCTAATTGCAATTATAAATTCATAGACAAAAGCATGTAAGGGTACACATTATACCAGTAATAGTCACTATCTTTATGGTTAGAGCTTGTAGATACTGGGATATATGGTTGACTAAGGGATTTTATATTTTCATGGACATACTTCTCTATTGCTTGAACTTTCTCAGTATGTTTTATGTTTATAATCAAATGAATTATATAAGATACACAGTGCCAGTTCACTGTTTCTACTGTCTGAAACGGGTGGGGAACCTTTTTTTCTGCCAAGGGCCATTTGAGTATTTATAACGTAATTTTCAAGCCATATAAAATTATCAACTTAAAAATTAGCCTGCTATATTTGGTCAAACATTCAATTAACTCATCACTAATGCCTTGGGAAGGCCAGACCAAATGATTTCACAGGCCTTATATGGCCCATGGGCTGGATGATATGCCTGGAATAAAAGGACATATGACAATGAGAAGCTGAGCTTCTCTGGAGATGAAACACTGCAGAATGAGAGGAGAAACCAGTTAAGAGGGGACTTGACTCTGTTCCAACTAATTGAACTTTGAACCTTGTGTGTTGGGGAAAGGAGCTTGGATCTCCTTGGGTGATCTAGTGGAGACCTAAGAGCTGAAAAATAGCATTTCTATATTAAGCATATGCTGTGGCTGAAAGTAAAAGCTCTTCAACTTAGTCAAGAGAAGATCATGTTATTCAAATCAAGTCCTGGCTAATACTACTCATACACCTGCAAGGCAGAGTTCTGCTGAGACACTGAGGAAGAGAGAGGGATAGAGAGTTAGAAACATGGATGAGAGAATCATCGATCGGCTGCCTCTTGCACGCCCCCTACTGGGGATGTGCCCGCAACCAAGGTACATGCCCTTGACAGGAATCGAACCTGGGACCTTTCAATCTGCAGACTGATGCTCTACCACTGAGCCAAACCGGTTTCAGCTGCTGAGACACTTTTCAGCAGCTCTCCATTCTGCTCAATAGCTATGGAAGCATTGGATACCCGGCTGCTGAGAAAATAACACCAATGGCATTGGAACACATTAGACCTGTGACTAATCTTTGTTTCCTTCTCCTTTCTCATGCTTGAAATGAAATCTTTCCTTTCTTTCAGGGAGTTGATTTCCATAGAAAATGCTACTAATTGATAGCCTAGAGGATCTGAAGTAAGCATTTTTCTTGGAGGCCCAAGAAGTCCCTAGGGATGTTATTTGGCTGTATATATTTCTCTGGCCTCAAAGGCTCAGAGGAGAGTAGAAAAGAAGTAAGAATCACAACAAAGACAATATTAAATAATAACAACGGCAGCTATAATATGAGTGCCACATGCTAAGTTCGGCAACAAAGAAATTTACAGGAAAGACTGATTCAAACTTTCAAGTCCATGCGATAAGTGTCATCGTTTTATGATTACTTTACATAACTAAACTAAGGCTTAATTAGGTTAATGTGCCCAACATGGGTGATATGACTAGACTGTCTCACCTAAATGAGCCCTAACAAGAGCTATACACTTTCCTAAGTGACTCAAAACCATGAAATTTGGAACTCAAAGGATGCTCAGGGAAAGAGTCCAACCTCCTTGTTTTACAATGGGATGCTGAAATCCAGAATGCTACTCAAAATCATGATATCACAGAGAAGAGCTCGCTATGACAAGGCCAGGAAACTCTATTTAGTACTGCTCTGCTACTCTAGTGTATAACAATCAGTCCAAAAGATGGGATGTCCTCAAGACTCTTACCACTGCACGCAGCCCCACTTACATCTGTGCAAACCAGCCCTGGCATTTACAAAGAGCTTCTCACAATACAACCAAAGAGAGGGGCCTCCAGCATCTAGGAAGAACCCTACTTATCCCCAAATGAAGCCTCCAAAATGGATCAGACAGGCAGGAAGAGAGCTGGCTTGTGGCATCTGGTTAGAGAATGGGAATAGATTGCTGGCATGTTTTGAAAAGCCCATTAAATTTCACTGAATTATTCAGTCCCTTCCTTGCTCCTTACAGAGTGATCTGTCTTCCATGGTTCCATTCAGATCTTTCCAACTCTCCAATCCTCAAGAAGAAAGTCATGCTTTACAAGCATTCTTGCAGAGCTGAGTGGGGATGAAAATGTCTTTATCAGATCAGCTCCGATTCCGTTTTATCTTCTTCCAGCACACCACTGGGAAAAGCACTGGTGTCAGGGAATGTGCACTCTCAACTTCCAGCTGTTGTTTTTTTAACTACTTTACTGAGGTATGATTGACATATCTTTCATCATGAACTCAAAGAACATGGCATGCCACTTTACTCTTCTGAGTCTAATTCCTTCACCTCTAGTTTTACAAATTAGCTACAATGGTCACTTTAACTCCTTTGGGTGAGGGGGCTAAATAAAAAAAAGCAAATACAAACCTGCTTGTAAAGAAAGAGGCAGAAAACAAATACAACAAAGATGTTGATTGACTCTTTTTTTTCTTTTACATTTTTTAATTAAATTATTATCTGTGTACATATTTTAACATTGCCCCCCCCTCCCTACATACCCTCCCTCCCCAGAGTTTTGTGTTGATTGACTTTATGAGGCATTGTGCAGCATGAGAGACTGGAGGTAGAAACTTACAATTTGTCTAGGTTTTGTCATTAACTTCTGTGGGTTTTGATACAGCTTAAAAATAAGAAAGCTATAATACATGTAAAGTTGCCTTCAAATAATTTTAGATCATGAGGGTTTGAAATGACCATTTTCCTGAGCATCAAAGTCCAGGATGCTGTTCCTAAACTAAGTCCTACAAGGTTGCAGAGATCATGGTCTCAGTTTTGTGTCCACAGTTTTTTTTGAATATCATTGTTTTTCTAAGTTACCATTTCTTTTAGCTCATACACACCTTAGCATAAGGGGGAAATTACACTTAATGAATGTATATACGTCATTTATGTTTCAAATTACACATCTGAGCTAGAAGAGCCATCCTAAAATTAGGCACAAAAATGTCTACCTATATCTTAAGTAGACAAACTGTTTATATCTTGGGCAAACATCAAAATAGAGACATAAATGTGATGAAGATTGACTACGGGAGGGTTGAGCAATTGACTAACATGACTCATTCTTGCCTCACATTTAACAACAACAACAACAACAATAATAGCCTGCAGAATGGCTCCTATGTGTCAGAGTTTTATTTGCATCACCTCATGTAATTTTCCTAATAAACCCATGGTGTGAAGTGAATGCCCACTTCTAAGGGATGAAGAAACAGAGGATGAAATATATTGAATAATTTACTCAAGATCACAAAATAATCAAGGGATAGAAACTTGATTAGAAACCAGGATCACCTAAATATAAAACACTTCCAGGTACAACACAGCAAAGTTTTTCCTTAGATGGACAGATTTCATCTGCCTTCCATTTTGGAATTGTGCTTGGCATATAGTCAACAACCACTAGATGTTCCTTGATTATAATGAGTTCACATTGTGAGAACAGATAAATTTGAATGGCAAGAGGATGGAATTATTGCTGGCCTATAAAGCATTAAAACCTGAGTTTTCCTCCTGTCTTGAACATTGTTGTATTGTATGATGTTGAGAAAGCCACTAAATCTTCCCCTGCCTTGGTTTCCATGCTTGTAAATGAGGACTATTGTACCTGCCTCATGTACTATCAGGGCAGTTGCAGAAATCTAATGAGATGTCAGGACAAGTACTTGGCAAGAGAAAGTCATTGCTATTACTGTTGCTCTTTATGGCAAAGCATAAGGGTTTATAGTCTATTGCTCTGAAAGATAACTGTGATAAGCTCACATAAGCAAAGGGCTAGAATGACTGTGGGCAAATACATGAATGGAGGGAAGTAGGAGGTGTGTGGGTGAGAATGATGAGTAATATTGGCACTTTGGGGCATGATGAATATCACAGAAGTTCATGAGAAGCTGAATTCAACCCAGGATAACAAGTATGTAGGGTGAACTTGAGGTGAAACAGGTGGGTATTGGGAAAAGTCAGAGATGGGAATGATTGACTCACCATCTCATTGTTGGATCCATCTCCTAGAACCACAAACCAGGTATTATCCTCACAACACAGCTTAAGACTCCCCCCAAAAGGTCCATCTAATAGATTTTTAAAAATATATTTTATTGATTTTTCACAGAGAGGAAGAGAGAGAGATAGAGAGTTAGAAACATCGATGAGAGAAAATCATTGATCAGCTGCCACTTGCACACCCCCTACTGGAGATGTGCCGCAACCAAGGTGCATGCCCTTGACCGGAATCGAACCCGGGACCTTCCAGTCCGCAGACCAACGCTCTATCCCTGAACCAAACCGGTTTCGGCCCATCTAATAGATTTTTTTATTGGGTACCTATTATGTGCATGGGAATGGGAAGTCAGTCAAGAGTAGCTATTATATAGAGAATGGTTGTAAGAACCAAGAGATGTATTGAAAAATGATTAAAATAGAACCTGGAATAAATTCACCTTTTACTGAGTGACAATGACGGTAGTTGGTGGTGTTCATTTGATGTTCAGGAAGTGTAGGATGCAGAAATGTACAATGTATAGTCCCTACCTTCAAGAAAGCTCACAACCACTTGGACCAGTGCTAGAGCAGGACAGGAAAGACTTGAGAGGGAAAGGAAGAAGATGGGACTATGGTAGATTGCTCACAAAAATGACTCCCATGTCCCTCTGATTCCTGCATCAACACCCTTTGACAGGTTCCCCGATAAAGAGGTAGAGTCTATCTTACCACTCCTGGAATTTGGGCTAGACATAGGACTTGCTTTGCCAAGAGCACACACCAGAAGGTTCTGCACACTTCTACTTTCTCTCTTGAACCCCTGCCAACTGCCATGAGGACAATCCCAAGCTAGCCAGTTGGATGATGGAAGACACATGGTCAAGTCACCCCTATAGCCCAAGTTGACAGTTGGCTAATTGCCAAACAATGAGTGAAGTCTTCCTAGACTAACCAGATCCTGCTGAGTCTCTACTAGACTTTAAGAACATTGTGAACCCAGCTGAGATGATCCAAACTTGACCAGATCAGAACTTCCCAGGGGCTTTGAAGACTTGTGACCAATGACAAGTTGGTTTTGCTTTAAGCTGCACAAGTTTTTCAGTGGTTTGGTGTGCAGAAATGATACAAAAACTGATATTCATTTACTAACATTTTCTCCTATAATTGTCACAACTGGTTTGTGAGGCTCTTGGGTCACTGATCCAATTATTCAGATGAGAAAAGGAGGATTGAATGAGGTGAGAAATAACTCACCCAAGGTAAGAAGGTTAGAAGTGGAGAGCCAGGATTTTACCCAATCTGTCTGACTCCAAATCCCACGTATATTATACTACATTAGATTAACTTAACTAAGGTGAAAAAGTTGTTTTTATAGTTGATCAGGGTGTTTGGCTTTGGGTTAAGAGTTGAGAGGGGAGGACAGGCTACCCATCATCCAGGGGTGGGGCTCCTTGAAGGCATGCACCAATGTCTGAGCAAGAGAACACCAGGAGTGAAACCCACAAAGGTCAAATGGATAATTCCTGTCTAACCTTAAACCATGAGAGAAGGGAAAAGTTAAATCACCAATAAGAAACAGGTCAGGAAACAGAACTGGTTTCAGGATTAAAAAGTGACACAGGTAAAGGCTGGGGACATGGTAAATCAACATCCCCCTCCAAAAAAAGATGTGACCTTAAGCCAGCACAGAATTCCCAGTAATCCCTGCCACTCCCTCCAAGGAGAAAAACAGAGAAGTCTGAAGAGTGTGTGTCAATGATAAAAACCCAGAAAAATCTGTGTCTTGAACTATGCTCTGAAATCTTTCATCCATCTCTTTTGTTTTCCCTTTTGTCAGATTCTTTCTTTTGCTAAGTCAAGACATTCGTTAAGGTTTTCTCCTTGGGATCAGTATTACTGCTGCACACCAAATAATTCTGATCACATGGTAGGTTAGCCCTCTGGGCACATAGCAGGGTCACACTTCCTATTTCTCTTTGGTTAAGTGGAACATGAGGCCAGCCCTGGTGAAAGAGTACTAAAGTTATATGTATCTCTTCCATGCCAGGGAGTATAATAAATGAACTTGTGACCCACTAAGGGTCTCTTTATTGTAGAGACCAGCAGCATTGAAGATAATGGCAACTCCACCAATGTGGCCCCCAAGTAACAACAATTAGTAAAGATCCCCTGCCAGCTGATGATGGGTAAAAATAAGTAAACCTGTGTTATTTTAAACCACTTAGAACTGGAGATTAGTTGTTACTGAAGCAAAACCTAATCTGTCTTCATCAATGGGGCACTCTTCCTCTTGCTGGTCTAAATCGGAGTTTCTCAGAGTGTGTTCTCTGGGATTCTACGTAGTTCTGAGAGGTTGTCTGATAAAGGGATTTAAGATGAAAAAACTCTGGGGAACACACACTACCATATTCTCATCTCAGAAAATCCCAATAAACACCTTGAAACAAATGGGAATATACTTTTTTAGACCCTTGGCAAACCTATTTATTCTTAAGATTTCAACCACTATCAATATGCAGCTTATTCCTAATATTTACCTCCTACATCTAGATATCCCTACATGGAATGTTTTTTTTAGCATTTCAGCTTTAATATGGCAGATCCAAAACTTATGACCTTCCTACAGTTCAACCAATCTCTGTGACTCCCCTCTCTGTGGAAAAGTTTGGGGTAGACTTTTCATTCAGGATTCCCTAAAGTTTCCATGCAGCCACCAAGCTGCGCCAGGTCACCCTGACTCCTGGTGGTACTGAACAGTGTATTTTCTCTTGAAAAGACTACACTGCTAGAAAAGTGTGTGGTTTATTTGGATGCTCTATTAAGTCCACTCTTCTCAGTGTATTCCATAGATAACTGCTTTCAGGAAGGAGACTTTGCTTGCAATCTCTTTTGCACAGATACAGCGTGGAGCTCAGAACTTACTCAAATAATTCCATAGGGGGGAAAAACAAAAACAAAAACAGACAGGATTAAAATCAGCCTAAAATTTAAGATAACCCTTAGAGAGTGCTACCTCTGTATTGGGCATAATGCTAAATGTTTCCCAGTACATGGAGTTTCGTCATTTATTCTTCCCATTCGCCCAAAGGCAGGTATCATTTTTATCCAATTTTACAGATAAAAGAGTGAAGGTTCAGAGAGGTTTAGAGATTTTCTGAAAGTACCACAGTAAAACAGCAGGGTAGCCAGAACAAAACTGTGAGCAATGAAACTCCAGAGCTGTGCTCTAGACTGCTACTTCATTACACCGCATCCCCAAGGAACATACACGGGCGAGTCTGCCCTTCATGTTCACTGTTATGCTAAGTCCTTTGTAGCATTTTCACACGTAACTTCCCTAAAACTGACCTGGGAGGTAAATATGCTCATTCATGGGAAAACTCATTTCCAGAAAGAAGAATGAATTTGTTTAAGGCTCCCAAGTGGTAGAGACATCTTCTGTGGTTTCTTTCACGGGCTGCTTCCTGTGGGGTCCCTTAACCTTCCTTTCCGTCCCACTGACCTGGCAGGAGCTTGCCTAATCCTTCTATGACCAGCTCCACACATTTTTTTTTCATACTCACAAGACTATGTTTCTTTGAAAGCCCATCTATTATCCACTCACTCAACAAGCACATGGTGAAATTTTACTACATACCAGCCTCTGCTGAGATGATAATGCAGAGCAAGTGAGCACAACAGAGTCCCTGTCCTCATGCAGCTCACTCTACAGGAGAGACAATAAGCAAATGTAAAGTATGAGAAGGTGAAACTGAGATAAACAAAGCAGGTTGAAAAAAATGGAGAATAATGGTAGATGAGCTTTTGAATAAGATGGCCCAAGAAGACTCTTAGAGGCACTGACAGAATGAACACTTAAATCAATCCTTAAACATAGGACTCTCTTTCCTCTCTACTCCCCAGTATATTTTAGCATCACCCCCTACACACACACACTTAAACACCAATACACACACACACACACACACACACACACACGAACATGTGCATTCCTCCTCTGACCTGAGCCATCAGTCTTGGTTGCTTCTGCCTTCACAGCATAAAGCTACAGTTCACCATTTACTATTCCATTCAGTGTTCATGAGCATCATCCTACAAGCTCATTAAAAGATGATATTGCCCAGCATGTGTGGCTCAGTGGCTGAGCATCACTTATTACCCAAGAGGTCCCCAGTTCAATTCCAAGTCAAGGCACATGCCAGGATTGTGTGCTTGATCCCCAATGGCAGGGGAAGATGGGGGTGGGGGGGAGAGAAGGGTGTGCAGGAGGCAGCTGATCAATGTTTCTCTCATAGATGTTTCTATCTTTCTTTCCCTTCTCCCTTTCCCTATCTCTCAAAATCAATAAAAATATATATACTTTTAAAAAGATGATCTCTGGGACAGAAACCAGTAGGTCTGGAATGGGAGCCTGTGACTCTAAAGTCCAGATAACATGGGTGCAGGGTCAGGTCCCAGTGTCTCACCATTTAATTTGTTCTTTCTCTGACACCTGGGAAAGGCAGCATCTTCTTCCAGACTAGTGTGGTGGCTCAATAATTGTCTTTGAAATTAGCAAGATGTAGATTTCCAATCCTTATCCAGTTTCCCTAAGCCTTGCTTATCTAACCTGTCAAATGGGGGCAATGATACTACCTTCCTTGGGTTGCTAGAAAGAATACATAATACATGTGAAGCATGTGATACCAAGCTCTCAGGGAACCTCACCAAGAGCTATTTTAGATCCTGTTCATCTGTCCCATGACACTATCTAACTAGTTCCACACACACCCCTTCAGAGACCCTAAATAAACTCTGGAGTCCCCCCCCCCCTGAATTTTCTCTGCAGCCTCAGAGTCACTGACAAGAGAGAATGGCTTGCCCCAGTTACGCAGAAATCTAGTTTCTGAACCAGAATAGGAGGTGAGGTTGCCTAACTCCTGGATATTTTTTTTCACTACTTAGTCATCTCTATTCTCTGTTTTTAAGTCATGCCTCCCTGATTTCCCAGGGAAAATGGGGTCCAGAGGATTTTCTATTTAGAGACATCACAGTGGTATGAATATAGGTTAGGTCTCTCCAGTCACATTGCCTGGGTCAAAACTGTCTCAATCATCTAGTTATCTAGTTGCAGCATAGCCTTGGGCCAGTACATGCTATGTTATATATATTTCTATGTTTAATATATTTTTAACTTACATATATTATTGTATCTATATATATATTTAATGTTACATATTTTTTGAGATAGTAAGTTAAACGTATAGCCTAGAGATTGTTATCATAAACATCTAATTTCAAATACCTGTTTGCCAGTTCTATGACTTTGGGCAAGGACTCTAAACTTCTTGTACCTCAGTTTCTTCCATGTCTAAAATTGGAATTATGATATTGGATTCTTTGTGTGTGTGTGTGTGTTAAAACAGATAATGCATGCTTAACATAAATACCATATCCTACATATGGTAGACATTGAACAAGAGTGGTCATCTCTATGTTATAGATCTTGATCACATTTTGCAGTTGCCTTTGACCATCTGGGTTATCTTTGCTAATGATAGGGATATCTAATTATAGCCCTGATAAGAAGTTGACTATTTATTTCATGAATCCCAGGGACAACAAACTCAATACCTTGCTAGGTAGTATCCGGTAGCACTTATTTTCCAGATAGAAATGCAAATCACTGCTTCTGAAGAAAAAATTTAGTTTCATCCTATGATGTGTGTATTTGTACTGGGCAATGCTTTCTCACAGAGCACCTATTTTCCACTGATGATAACTATTTTAGGATCCAGTTGGCTGCCCTGTGAATCTGTACCCCGGCACCCAGCACTGGACTGTCGCCTATATCCTGAGCTGCATTCAACCTGCTCTCAAGCTCTAACACCTTAACTTATGTCCTGTCTGAACTGGTTTCACGGTCGAAAGGTCAATGTTTCAAAACTCATTTCTAATAAACAAAGGTACTATTTGAGGTTTCTGGCATGGGGACACCATTTTGGGCATTTTAACTTACTTTTATATGTTATTTTGTTTAATCCTCACTAAAAGCACCTGAAGAAGATACAGTTTCACTATTTTAAATATGAGGACACTAAGGCTAGAGGAGTGGCAGGCCACAGGATGAGAGGAAACTAGCTGAAGCCACAGACGTAATAAATGTTTTGAATCTAGGAATATGTGACTTCAGATTTCATGGAGGAATAAGGCATTTGGAAGTGAAGAGATCTCAATCCACATCCTTAACTCTACCACTTATTATATGGCTGGGTAATGTGGAGGAAGTTCCTAAAACTCTTTGAGATGTACATTCCTTATTTGTGAAATAGAAACAGGTCCACCTACTTCACAGGGCCATCATGACCCTCGACAAGGATCTGTAATGTGTGCGGCCCAGTGCCAGGCCTAGAGCATGTGTTCCAAAGATGTCAGTTTCCTGCTTTCTTGACACTGACTTTCAGCAAGTCTTTTTTTTAATGTCAAAGACTAATTGAATTAGAAGAGTTTAGGTAAATGATCAATATTATACTTTAAATAGTTATTGAACAAACACACAAATACTTTTTTTTTCCAGAAAGGAGAGAGGAAGTGGGAAGTGAGATGATTTTCTTAGGGGCTATGAAAGCAAGGAGACCAGAGAGGAGGGATTAGAGGCAAAGATGAGCTGGCTTGGCGCAGGACTCCTACAGGAAATCAGTTGGCAGCTGGCTGAGCTGTCAAGTTGGAATAAGGTAAGAGGGGTAACTGAGGATGAAAAGTTAGACTTGGGGATGGGTTGAGGAACTGAAGTGACCCCGAGAAAGGATGACTAAGCTCTCAGTGGGTAATGACATGCCTGTATCTAAACATAAAACATTAAAAAAAAAAATCAAACTAAGTGTTTGGTGACTCAAACCTAGGGAGAGAGTCCTCAAATACTGGTGAGAACAAAAACACCACGGAAGGAAGAACATTTTGGGGAAGATTAATTACGTTGGAATAACGTTGTTTATTTTCATTGCTGTAAAACAGCCTTACCATCCAGCATTTTTTTTCTCTTTTTTCTTTTTCAGGCAGACAGCATCTCCAGGAGGAAACACCCATGGATTTCAGTGCCTCATGCTGAGTTCCATCTGCTGCCATATTACTCAATGGCAAATGGCACCCATATTTTCTCTTGTGGAAAATGTATTTACTTCTTGGGATGTTGAAAAGGCATACTTCTTTTGGTTTATTTGATGTCATAAAGGGATAATCACAGTTAACTCCAAATATCTGAAATCTGATGGATTCATTGAACCACTGTTCCAATGTGTTTCTGGTGAAGAGAGACAGATGGAAAAGATCCCCATCTTTGGACTAACTAGGAAACCCCTTACAATAGCTCAGGCCGTGGGTCTGCAGAGGAAGGCAGTCAGTGTGTGCTGGGCACCTACACTTTTTTAGTCTCCCATGAGCTTAGTGGAAGGCTGGTTGTGGGATCTTCAGGAGGCTAAACTGTCTGTGTGTCCAAAGGGGCATGGATTATGAAGGGAGACACACTGGCTCAAGCTGAATTTCTAACATTCTCACTTACAAGTTGTGCAAATGTGGAGCCTGCTCTGAGTACCGGTGTCATCTCTGAGATGTTTCCATAGTGCTAACAATCTGAATTACCACGTATGAGGCACTTTGAACAAAGTATGTACTCACCCATCAGGCCCATAGACAATGCTCAGACAAGTTTTTCTTTCCTACAAATTTTTCTCAATTTCTTTAAGTGGAAAATGAAGGCAGTTATTCCCTGACAGTTGTAGAGAATTGAAGAACTCAAATAAATATAAATTATAAATCATAATCTGTTGCTACTTAAAATGTCCTTATTTTGGCATATTGTATGTAGACTAATGTATGTAGACTAAGCCCTTTCTTAGTGTTAAATAAGAATACAAGCACTTATGGAGTGTTTCTTTTAAAATATTTTTATCCATTTCACAGAGGAAGGGAGAGGAAGAGACAGATCGAAACATCAATGATGAGAGAGAATCACTGATCAGCTACCTCCTGCATGCCCCACATTGGGGATTGAGCCCACAAACCAGGCATGTGCCCTGACTAGGAATCAAACATGACCTCCTGGTTCATAGATTGATGATCAATCACTAAGCCATGTTGGCAGGGTTGGAGTGTTTCCTATGTGCTGGATACTATGATCGGTACATTTATTAGTTGTATAAGTCAGAAGAAGTAATACTAACAGTCCCCAAATAATTTTATATATATATATATATATATATATATATATATATATATATATATATATATATATATATATATATTGACCTTACCACAATTTAACATGGCTGTGGCAGGAGCAGCTTTCCCCCATCCGCCTGAGTAGCACCTTTCATCTCGGTCCTCCTTAGGACCCCAGAATATACCTCTGGACTTATTTTTCAATCTAACTGGCAATGAGTGAAGGATCAGTGAGTAGAAGGTCCTGAGGTCCTTAGCTGGAAATATTCTTTATCATAAGAGTCCCATTCTTCTGCCTAGAGTTAAGCACCAATGTCCTCACTTAGAAATAAGGAATAAGATCATTTATGTTCTCATGAGGAAAAGGAAACATTTTACTGAATACATTGTTTGCCATCTGCTCTATTATTTCATTCAATCTTCACAAATTAGTTGCAAGAAAGGGCTTAGTCTACATACATTACCAATGGGAGGCTTAGAGCTGCTAAGTCACTTGCCCAAAGTCACACAATTAGCACTGACAAGCTGGTTCCCCTGATATTAACTTGAGCTGCCCACGCTTTGAATTGGAAGCACAGACAGATGAATGTGGAGGAAAGTACACTAGCATACTCAGATGGGGTAAGGATCACCCAAAGAAATATTAAAACATTGTGGATTTTTAATGTCTAACATACAACAGCCCCAAATAAACATTACAAGAGATCATCTTTTCCAGAAATAAAGTCTCAGTAAAATTACAGTGTGAGAAATATTGAGATCCTTTATGTGCTTAGGACTGAGCTAGAAATACAAACAGCATATGGTTCTAGTTTCTGACTCCCAAAGGTTTTGGCCACGTGGAGAAACTAAGACAAATGTTTCTGTAACACTCAATAAAAATGGCATCATTAGGACAAGAGAATATACTTGCAGACGGCTACATGAACTAATTTTTAAGTGATCAGATCTTTGAGGGAGAATATCTAGGTTTAAGCCTTGCTTTACTCGCTTATTATTCATGTGTTTTGGATGACTTGTTTTCACCTTTTGAGTCTCAGTTTCCTCACTTGTTAACAAAGAAATTTTAACAACTAATTATTTTAACAACTAATCATAGGGTCATGAGAGATAAAGATAAAGATAAAGATAAATAGAACTATCTATAATTTTGCTTTAGACAGATGTTTATTAAATATTCATTTTCTTCTTCCCTTCAGGCAACAATACTATGAAAAGTATTTAAAAGTACTACCATTTATTAGAAGTCTATTATATCTCACTTGATGTGCTAGGTACTCAGATGAGTTATTGTTTGATTCTTACAAGCCTCTTGTTGAAGAGGTAAAGTCACATGCCTGACATCACAGCACATTTGTAGAGGCCCCTGGTGCTCTGGTCCCAGACCCACCTATGCTGCCTACCATCAGCCTTGGGCTGTGAAGATCATCCAGCCCAATCATGGTTGTGCTCTGCTTCTTTAGGGACTCGGAAACGTTCCTTGAATACTTCCGGTATTGGAGGACTCACTCCTCTCTCCAACACTTAAAACATCTATCAGGCAGATTCTTGGTTCGAAACTCCTTTCTGTGGAGCAGAATATCCTTTCCTATAACTTCTACCCATCAGTCATAGTGCCACTCTCTGGGGTTCACCCAGAACAAGTCTACTTCTTCTACCTCAAGGCAGCAACTGGGACATTTAAATTAATTCATGATGAGTCTAAAGATTTTCTTCCTTGGCAAAATATTCTCGGTTTTTCAACTTCCCTATGACATCAGGGTCCTCCATCAACAAGTATAGCAACTCCAGGCAATTTTCAATTTGTTAATATTATTCTAAACGTGTTGTGCCCAGAAGCAAAAGTGGTTTCTAGTTAAAGGCCAGAACACAGAACAGCAGTCTCTGTCCTGGGCTCAGCATTCTTATTCAGAGGACCTGAGACCCCACTAGGTTTCTTGGCAGCCTTGCTCTGTCGTTGGCCCCTGCTTTCCTTGCAGTCATCATATATGCAAGAGCTGGAGAAACTTCTAGTCCAGTGTATTAACTACACTTCTAATCCTATCTCTGTTTCAGAAACCTGACAAGCATGATCCATTATCATCCTTTAAATTGTTGTTGGGAATTTTGAGCAGGAATAGGCTTGACCTCTATGCCCTGACCAACACCCTTAGAATTCTCCCCGTGACCACACAAACAATAACCTCCACAGAGGATGTGGTCACACAGAATATTTGATGCACAGAAACAGCCCACCATCAAGGGCAGCAACAGAAGAAATGGTGACTCTGAGAGAGATAATAAAACAATCTGAAATAGATATGTATCTTACTATCAAAGCAAAAGAACTTTTCAAAGGAGAACCTGAAAATTAAACTTGTAATCTGAAATGTATAGAGCTAGCAGAATTTTAAATAGAAGTTTAGACACAACTGAAGAAATAATTAGTAAAACAACAGAAAATACATTTTAGAACACTGCTTAGTATGAAGCACAGAGATGTGAAGATTTGTAAGAGGGATACCTGATGGGCTGGTCATCCAGGGGCATGTCTTCATGATGTGGGAGAAACTCTGAAGGTGGATTGCTTGATAAGCCCTGGCCAGTCATTATGCTCCGACCTTGTTTACCCAACTAATATCTTCCACTCATTGTCATTCATCTCACCTTAAACCACCTTTCCTACCACCCTCCTCCATCTATCCTTTCTGCCAAAAAGCACCAGGCCCACCCAGGGAAGGCAGTGAGTCTGATGCAAGGAAAGATTGGAGATTTCAACAACTGCCTGAACCACTCAAATAATGATGCATGTCCTAAGCAAGCACCCCCACACGTTTTTGGAATATTCTGAACTACATAGAGCTACAAATCTTTAAGTTTAAAATATTTTCAGTTCTCTCCTTATACTCAAACTATATATTATTATTACATTTTTAAAAATAGCTATCAGTTTATAGAAGTTAAAGATGATCCAAGTAAATAGTTCTGTCCCTTTAAATGTGCCAAGATCCCTAGACAACCTCCACCAGTGAATTAAACATCGGGTGATCCATCAGTTAAAGTTATTTCTGGAGTAGTTATAATTTAAATCATTTTTACCAGAATTTACGGGCACTTAAACATAGGAACTGCCTGTAACTGTGCTTTATGAGCAACATAAATGACGGTGGGCCTTTCTCCTCTTTCCCTGTCTGTTCACACCACAGAAAGTCATACATAATAACCAGAGATATCTAGCACATACTACATTCTTTTGCCTGATGCTTTAGGTAGGGACAGATATACAAGAAGGTGCTGGCATGATACAAGGATGGTGACAGGAAGAATGGATTCTGTGATCTCTTACAGGAGCAAGTACTGTTAAGTTGCATTAAAACCCCAAATAACTGGATTTTTACGAACACTTTATGGTATTATTGTAAGTGTTCATTTCCCAAGGTAAAAACCATCTTAAGGAGATCAAACAAGTTGTAAGCTATGGCATTTGGGGGCTATTATGAGCTGAATTGTATATTCCTCCAAATTCATATTTTGATGCCCTAACCCCTTAGAACAGTGGTTCTCAACCTTTCTAATGCCTCGACCTTTTAATACAGTTCCTCTTGTTGTAGTGTCCCCCCAACCATAAAATTATTTTCGTTGCTACTTCATAATTGTAATTTTGCTACTGTTATGCATCATAATGTAAATATCTGTGTTTTCCGATGGTCTTAGGCCCATGGTCGGCAAATATGGCTCGCGAGCCACATGCGGCTCTTTGGCCCCTTGAGTGTGGCTCTTCCACAAAATACCATGGCCTGGGCTAGTCTATTTTGAAGAAGTGGCATTAGGAGAAGTTTAATTTTAAAATATTTGGCTCTCAAAATAAATTTCAATCATTGTACTGTTGATATTTGGCTCTGTTGACTAATGAGTTTGCCACCACTGTCTTAGGTGACCCTTCTAGCAGTTCTCAACCTGTGGGTCACGACTCACAGGTTGAGAACTGCTGCTGTAGAGTCTAAGACCATTGGAAAACACAGATATTTACATTACTATTCATAACAGTAGCAAAATTATAGTTATGAAGTAGCAATGAAAATAATTTTATGGTTGTGAGTCACTACAACATGAGGGTCATATTAAAGGGTCAAGGCATTAGAAAGATGGAGAACCACTGCCTTAGAACCTTGAATGTGACAGTATTTGGAGATAGGGTTTTTCAAGAGGTAATTAGATACAAGGAGATCACACTACTAGGCACTGATCCAATAGGACTAGAAGTTCTTTTAAGAAGAGAGGATTAGCACAGAAAAAAATACACAGACAAAGGGGCAACCATGAAAAGACATAACAAGAAGGCAAACCATCTGCAAGACAAGGAGTGAGGCATCAGGAAAAAACAAACCTGCAGATACTGTGATACTGGGCTTCTAGCCTCCAGAACTATGACGGAGCCAGTTTCTATGACTTAAGCCATTCAATCTGCAGTACTAATACTGGAACCAACAACTCACCTTGGATTAGATTTGGAATGAGGGGGTTCAAGGTAAGGGAAGCCCTCATACCACCGCTGTAAGGGCATTATTTATCCATGAATAAATACCTGCTTAAATTTCTACCTTAGACCTTTTGTTGCCATACCCTAGTCCTGCCTCAAACAGCTAACAAGAGACCATGCAACAAACTCCCCTGCAAAACCTCACAAAAGAGGTATTTGGACAGGTTGAAAATTTCTTGAAATTCTCTATATTTAGCCAGTCATGTCTCATTTTCATTAATTCACTGAAAACAATTTGAGTGCCCATTATAATTCCAAGTATTCTGTTAGCATCTAAAAGGGACTATCAATCAAAAGAGAATTATTAAGCACCAACTATACACTAGCACAATGTCAGGCCATTACAAAAAAGATACCTCAATAGCTATTAGGGAGCTTTCCTTGGACCCAGATGCTGAGCTTGTCTCCATGTGAGACACACAAAGTGAAAAAGGCATTACTCTGCCCACCAATGGCTCGCCATCCTTCTATGGAAGCAGATATGTCAGCAGTAACTCTAGCCCAAGGCTTAGATTATAAAAAAGAGGCAGAAATACTGAAATACTTCATAGGGGCATAGGGAAGAAATAAATCTATTAACTGAATGGATCTACGAAGACTTTTGTGGAAGATGTGGGTTTTCCATGAAACTTTCAACTTTTAAGCAGAACCTCATAGGTGCCGAGACTGGTTTTGCTCAGTGGATAGAGCATCAGCCTGCGGACTGAAAGGTCTCAGGTTCGATTCCAGTCAAGGGCATGTACCGTGGTTGTGGGCACATCCCCAGTGGGAGGTGTGCAGGAGGCAGCTGATCGATGTCGCTCTCTCATTGATGTTTCTAACTCTCTATTCCTCTCCTTTCTTCTCTGTAAAAAAATCAATAAAATGTATTTTAAAAAATTAAAAAAACACCTAATCCTGCACATTCCTGAGTGATAACATGTGACAAGGAGGTGACAGTTTTGCTGGCAAAGGTGGGCATTAGATGGGCCTGCACATGGTGAGAGATGACATGAGAGGCCTTACACAAGAGGGAGGTGTTCTATAAACTGGATGTTTGGGCTCATGCAGTTGACATTCCTAGATCTTACTCTTCTTTTCCATAAAAGTGGGGGTCATAATAAACCACTGGATTCCAGACTTCTGGATTTCACAACCTAATACACTTTACCAACATCAAGAGTGGAGTGCAACATCTTTCCAATGTGGCCAAGTCAAGCCTTTAAAACGCCCACTATGTTCTGATCTTGTTAGCCAGTGGACTACACCTGGGAACTACCCCTAGAGTCGTAGGACTACCTGCCTCTGAGATTTGACTTCTGGGAGGGACAATGCCTATTATTTTGGAAGATTTTAAAGTCTAAATCAAAACTTGTAAATGGGTGGTCCATGGGCTGAATTCGAGCTATGGCTGGGTTTGGTTTGGATTGCTATGTGTTTTAAAAGAATTTGTATCAGAAGCCAACAGTGAAAAGTGGTGAAATTAATATAAAAATCAAGATTTCTCACTGTGTAAGCTTGTGTTTTAAATTGAGTATTTGTCAACCTTGCGTGCCAATCATTGACAAAACTGCTCCTCCTCCAGAACAGGTTTTCCAGGCCCCTCCCAGCTGCGCATCCCAGTAAGGTACCTGTCTGGCCTCTGGAGGTCCTTGGTTGAAATTCTGTACAGTGGGACCTGGGTACGGTTACTTTCATCAACAAATATCAGTTCTCTCATCAATGAAATGGACATAAAGTGGGGAATAAGTGAAAAGATGAATATGAATTCTTTGGAAGCTATAAGTACTGGACTAGTGCAAAGTTATAATAGTTTATAGTTGATGATTTTGGGTCACTCAAACTCCTCCTCACAAGGTTACTGAGTCAGTCACTTAGAGGTACTGGAGCAAATGTGATTTCTACTCGAAAGAGTAAGGTTGGGCAGTGAGGAGAGACAGGAAAACATAGTAAAAATGGTGTAAATTCAAGTAGTGCTTGTCTCTGAGAAGGTGAGGTAGGCAGAAAAGCTGGGAACTAAGAACACTGGAGCCATCATGACAAATCTACTGGTGGTCGGTTACCATTATAGCTGGTAACAGTTATTCTGACTATGCAAAATTCTCCAGAAACACTGATATCCAACAGTGTAATAATCACAAGCTCTATTACTAAAGGCCTCAGCTGTGTCAGGAATGTGCTAGGGGTTTATTCAACTTAATTCCAAACACAGTTATTGAGGCCCAACCATGTGCCTGAAACTGGGGACACAATGATGCCTAAGGCAGGCAAGGCCCCTGCCTCATGAGATTGAGTGTGGGAGACAGATGTTAAACAGCTGTATCATGAAATCCTTTTTTTAAAATTTTTATTATCAATGTAGTAAGTACAGAAAGAGGAAGTTCCTTATGCTATTGGGGTGTATAATGGATCTCACCTACTCTCAGAAGGTCAAAGAAGACTCCTGAAGAAGCAACATTTAAAATTAAACCTTAAAGATGTATAGAGTTAACCAGGCAACAGAGGTAGGGAGAGCTGTGTAGGCAGAGAGAGCAGACTTATATGAATTAGTCTTTTTAGGCCTTGGGAGGATTATTCCAATTTAACAGATCAAAACCTGTTAAGGAAGACTGAGTTAAACCATAAGCAACAATGTTGGGATTGGACCCCAAAGCCATGAGCTTTCTCCTTAGTTTTGTCAGTCTTCTATTCTCTACAATTTACAGCATTTCTTACCACTATGAAAAATAATAGAGAATTTTACTGGAACATTTTCCCCTTTCTCACTACATAGTCAAGTCCTAATCCTTGCTGGAATCACATTTTATGAGTCTGTCATTTATAATAATCTTTCCCTCCTCCCACACACCAGACTATAAACTTGACAAAGGCCGGTCAAGTATGCTTTGGTTCAGTATTCCTCCTCATGACTATTCCCAGACCTGCACATACTAGGTGCTCAATAAATACTTGTAGGGGAAAATCAGCAGATATGAAGCAAGAAACACTTGCCATAACCTGTGAGCAAGGATTTAAACTAGAATTTTCCCCAGCACAGACAAGAGGGAGCTGTGTATAATTTTCCACAAACAGAAGATCAATTTTTGCTGTGACAGCACAAGTCCTGTCTGGTGGGGAAAGTCAATGTCTGCCCCTGGTGTAAAGTTGTAGATTTTTGGCAGATGCATTCTACCATTTTGGCTCTCACATTTGTGTATGTTTTTGTGTGTGTGTGTGTGTGTGTGTGTGTGTGTGTGTGTGTGTATTTCTTCTCTGATAGTCTCCTTCTGTTTCCGTGGAAAAAAGCCAAGAGTTGAAGGGGGGTTGGGCAGGAGGGGTAGTGTAGGAAGAGAATAAAAGAAAGAGCTAACTATTCATAACTATTCAAGTTCCATCAGAAATAATCAAGGGATTTTCTTTATTAGAGGAAAAAGACTTTAGAAGCAGTTACAATAATCGTAGCTGTGGAAATAATAACAGTAATGGCAATAATATAATCATACATTAATCCCGTCAACAACAATTTAAACTCACTAAGCATTTACTGATTACTTGCTATATGCCAGGACCAGTATTATTATTATTTTTAATTTACAAAACCATTCCATTTAAATTCTAGTGACCAACTTGTGAGGTAGGAAATACTATGTCCATTTTACAGATAAAAATAATTGAGATGAGGAAGAAAAGAATATAATATGATCAAGAACATCTGGCTTGAAAACAGAAAGAGCTATAATTTAAACTCAGGCTCATGTGACATCTCCTCTCTGTAACACACTTTCTCTTCCAAAGGAGACTGATCATTTCTAGGCTGTTTCTCATTGTTTTGGGGCAAAGAGCCTTTAGGAAGGATGATTTGATTTTCCTCTTGACTTGATTCCACAATGACATTTCCATTTTATTTGGTTGAACTATTTAGAGAGGACTTGGTCCTAGTTCCACATTAGAATAGTCTTAAAGTATTACAATCAGGCTTATAAAATTACTAGGGCTATACCTAATAAACTAGCCTGAAAAGGACTAGTACAGCTTTCCTGCTGACTGCTAAGTTCAAGAAAAGAGGTTGAATCTCAATTCAAAACTCACCTGCACCATTTTATAGTTGCATTAATTGGGGACTAATACTTAACCCCTCAAAGTGTCTATTTCTTCCCATAAAATAAGGCAATACCACTTCATCACATGATAATACTATGAGGACTAAGAGAATCAATGTCCATAAAATCCCTCATCAGCAAACAGGCAGCACCTGTTCATGCCTCTCTTCCTTCTCCTTGGATTCTGCCTCGAATTGTTTGAACTACTTTCCCTGACCTCTCCCAAGAGCTACTCTTCCAACCTGCACCCTTTCATGTAGTCTCCCTCGAGTCTTTGTCCAGCTATGCACTACACTGCTCCTTTAACTCTTTCCTCCACAGAGTGATTTACTTTATTTCTTCCCCTACTGGAGGCAGAGCAGGATGTGAAATGTAGTCACACTCCTGGGAGAGTTGCCGGAGAAGAAAGATGTGAGCTCCCGGGAAGCTACCAGGAGCTTAACTGTCCCATGCCTCACCATGCTCTTCCCTGAGGTTCCCAACACCAGGGAGGAGGCCAGCAGGCCAGTTTCTGTATCAGCACAGGATATGGTTGTAGAGACGAAGGCACCTAATCGCTCACCTCCTTCTGACATGCTGCCTTCAAACCTGGGGTGTTTTCCTCCTTGCACTCTGTCAAATGTGGTTTTAATCAGTGGCAACCACAAAAAAACAAACTTGAGGATTTTTTTTTTCTTTTCAATTTCCACGGCTGAATAACTTTGCAGGGGCCTATAGGAGACTAGTTCAACCCTCCAAGGTGCAGACGAGCAGATGGAAAACAGGTGGGTTGTGAACCAAGCGCTGGCCATGCACGTCACTTCTCACAGGGGCGGTGAGCCCACTGATGCCAGAGAAGGCACAGTGCACGTGGCTGCTCAGCTCTGAACCCGTCCCAGCCCTCCATTCCCCGCTGCCAACCTACGGCTGGAGGTGCTGCCACAGTGAGCTCAGGAATACACAGCTGTGAGCTCTCCGCAAATAAACTCCTTTACTGGCTCCCTGCTGCTTAACGCAAATTCAAGATTTACTGCAAGACTTGCAAGTTCCCTAACTGCACCAAATTCTTGATTCCTTATGCCATTCTTGCTTTGCCCACATGGCTAAGTCTGACTCATCCTTCAAAACCTTGCTCAGAATCCCCCTGGTCTCTCAGACCATTGTGTTTCCTCAGAATTTTCACAGCTTCTCCAGGTCTGCCTTCAGAGGCTATTCATACCCTTCTGTATTGTAATTGTTTACTTATTTATCTATCCTCTTAGACTGTGAGTAATTAGGGGATGGAAATAGAACCTATTTAGCGTGGTCCTGACTCATGTGAAAACTACATGTTCCATAGCAATAAAAACACATGGGCTTGGAGTGGAATAGACTTGGATTTGAATCCCCTCACTGCCATTTCCTCTCTAGGTCATGGTGGGAAAGTTACTTCACTTTGCTTAGCCTCAGTTTGCTCATCTGTAAATTAGGGACAGTACATTTGAGACCCCCCTCATAGCACTAAATGAGATAATGCCTGCAGAGTGTGTAGCGCAGTTCTTGGCACACAATGAATGCTATTATACTTACTATAAATATTAATTTTGGTGCTCTTCAAATGTTTCATGGGTGAGCGGTTGCCATGAACCATGACGGTAAACGGTTCTAACGAAATGGACAGAACCCAGGCTTTTGCCTGAAACACCATTGACCTAGGAATAACTCTGAGGCTTTGAGCTGTTCATTAGACTTTATTAAAATTATTTTAACCTTTGGTGGTTGCCAGAGCCAGACATGCCGGGGAGCTGAGGTTGGCCACAATGAGCTGTGTCTTCCCACGCATCCCCACCTCTGGCAGAGCCATAGAGGGGCACCGGCGGAGGGCCAAGGGAACATACTCCTCACTCAAACCTGCACACTGACGTGTGTCTTTTCAAAACTGGCAGAAAGGTTCACCTGTTTGGATCTTTGGGTGACACTGAGTCTTTTAGCTTAAAAATATCTACACACGCCCACCTGACTCCAAAAACCTGGTCTGAACCCAAGTACAGCCAGTCTGACCTTGTGTTGCCCTACCGAGAAGAAATCCCTGACTCTCATTACCTGCTGTGGAGATGGGGTTTATCATCAGCACCATCACGAGCCTACCACCCGGTAAATGATCCCAGGAGTTCCTGCTATAGCCATGATTATTCCCAAGTTCCATCTGGAAGGGGGATTAGAGGTCTCCTGGCACCACAGTGAAGGGCTCAGGTCCTTATTATGGGGTATAGAGTTACTTACTTTTCCATGAAGGCACCTGATGAGCCAACTTCTGAGGGAGTTTCTCCTTTCTCCCCTTGTCCCTGCCTGCCTCCAAGTAAAGTTTCTTCTGTTTTATCGCCCACAGTCCAGTTGCCTTCTCTTCATTCATTGTGGGTCAGAGTCAGCCTTATGCCTTTGAGAGTCTTACCTTAATTATATCTAAGCTCATATCTAAGTAAAGTCACATTCTCAGGTCCAGTGGACATACCTTTTGGGGGGTCCACTATTCCATCCACTATGCTTACCCCTCTTTACCTTTGCCTGCCTGCTACCTGCCTTTCAAGTCTCTTTAGGAATGACTCCCTTTTGGAATGTTTACTTTAACATAGACTCAAGTTAGTTGCTCCTCTGAGCTCAATGGAGTACCATGTTCTGTTTTGTTGATGTTGTTTTTTGTTTGTTTGTTTGTTTACATTATCATGTAAGGTGTGTCAGACCAAGACTAGACTGAGATATTTCAAATCAACACCTCTCATGGACTAACTTGGGTCTTCCCCAAATTCATATACTGAAGCTTAACTCCCAATATCTCAGAATGTGACTGTATTTAGAAGCAGAGTTTTTAAAGATGTAATTAAGCTAAAATAACATCATTAGGGTGAACTCTAATTAAATATGACTAGTGTCCTTATAAGAGGAGAAAAGTGTGGCCAGAGATAGTTACAGAGCGAAGACCATGCAAAGACACAGAGAGAAGATGATCACCTGCAAACTAGAAAGAGGTTTCAGGAAAAAATCAATGTAATGGACACCTATATCTTGGACACAGAACTGTGAGAAAATAAATTTCTGCTTTTGAAGCCACTTACTCTGTGGTGCTTTTTGATGCAACCCTAGAGGGTTAATACACCACCAAGAGAAAAACTACTCATGATGTGTTAAAAAACTGACATGGGATTTGGAGTTAGAGTAGTTTTCTAACTATTTGGGCAATGTGCTCAACCTCTCTGAGTCTTATCTAGAAAATATAAATAAGAATTTTTTCCTTCAGATTTCCTTAGGGCCCTGAAAACTGAGGTCTAGTTATATGTGCTTACGTCCATTTCTTCCACAGTCACACATGAGGTGACTATGACTGTTAGAGGTGCTAAGCACAGATCACTGAATATGATCAACAGGGTCACCACTCATGTGGCAACCATATTATAATGCAGGGAAGAAAGACACAGCAAAAGAACAGACAAGAAACATCAAATAGTGAAAGGCATGATAATGAAAATCAAGGAGTGATGTGATAAGATGTTTGGGGTGAGAGGGCTCTTCTTGAGATTGGTGACTGATTTAATTTGCTGTCTAAAACTTATGAATATAATCCTTATTAACAGCCATTAACAGCACCCTCAAGCCAAGCTGTTTTTCTTCCAACAAAGCAAGTAATTTGGTTTTGCATCACTGTACTACCTCTCCATTGTGTTAACATGTCACTGTTTTTACAGATATCTCACTAAATCTCATCCATAACTGAGAAGCATAGGTCAGATGGCAACCTATTTCCTAGGTATGCAAATAGATATCCAAAGGGTTCAACTGTCACAACTACTGTCAGTGACCATTAAGGAGAGAGCTGGCATCAAATCATCCAGTTCACATTTACTGACTAAGAGCTTAAGTATTCTAGAAGAAAAGACAGGGGAAAAAACTTTATGACACTGGTCTGGGCAATTATTTCCTGGAGATGATACCAAAAGAACAAGAAACAAAAGCAGAAACAGACAAATGGGGCTACATCAAATTAAAACACTTTTTCAAAGTAAGGCAACATATGGAATGCGAGAAAATATTTGCAAATTACATATGTGATAAGGGATTAATATTCAAAATATGTAACAAACTCCAACAACTCAAGAGCAAAAGAAATAAATATGCCAACTTAAAAAGGGGCAAAGGAGTTGAATAGACATACAAATGGCCTACAGGTATACTAGTATGATAAGATGTTCATCATTACTAATCATCAGGGAAGTGCAAATCAAAACCACAATGAAATAACCACATAACAACAAACCACACCTGTTAGGACAGCTATTATAAAAAACAAAATAAAAATAAAAGATAAAAAAGTAGTGGCTCAAATTTGAAGAAATTGGAACCCTTGTGCATTATTAAATGAGACTATAAACTGGTGTAGCTTCTATGAAAAACAGTATGTCAGTTCTTCAAAATATTAAAAATAGAACTTCATACAATCCAGCAATCCCACTTCTGGGTATATATCCAAAAGAATTGAAATTCAGATCTCAAAGAGTTATCTGCACTCTCATATATTTTGCAGGATTATTTAAAAATCCAATTCATGAAAACAACTTAAAGTCCATGGACAAATGGATTTAAAAAAATGTGGCATATATATACAATGGAATAGTATTTGTTACAAAAAAAAGAGGGGGAGGAAATTCTTCCATAAACAATATCCTGGATGAGCCTAGAGGACATTATGCTAAGTGACATAAGCCAGTCACATAAGGACACATGCTGCAGGACTCCATATATGAGGTATCTACAACAGTCAAACTCACTGAAACGGAGAGTAGAATGGTGCCTTCCAGGCAGCGATAATGATATATTTGTCTGTATTTGAACCACAGCCTCCAGCATTCAATGTTGAATTGACTTTTTTATTAGTATCATTAACAATAAAATCCACATTTTATTTCTGCCATCAGAAAATTATTTTTGGCTAAATTTATTTTTCATATCTTCTGATGATCAGAACACAAATTTAAGATACATTTTATGATACTTTTTTCCTGCCAAAGAATTGCAAATTTCCCTTTTTCTTAGAAGCAATGTGAATTTTATGCCAATACCATTCTAAAGAATGGGGGTGGTTTGGGTGGGGAGACAGAAAGAATTAGAATATTTTTTTTAAGGCAGGGCAATCCAAGGCCATTTCCCAACATGTGTTCAAACAGAGTTTTTCAAAGAGGATTATAATAAATACACCCAATGCAAGTGATTATTATTAGCTGAACATCAGAAGTTTTTGAGATGACCTTGACCAAGTGAGGTAGTCTAACAATGTTTTGAGAGAAATTGGTCTGGTCAGTGCCAATATCAAAAAGAACCTTTATAACAAATTAAAAAGACAAGACCTTCTGTTGGAAATCCTTCTTTATTCAATATAATGTAAAAATATACTTTAAATATAAAATTTAGATAAGACTAATCAAAGGAAAGGAAATAAAACTATTCACATCCCCTCATCATAAGACAAAAATTATGGTATATCATTATATATATAGATCTATATACTAGTATACCTTTTTCTCAATCAATACTATATTTTTAGTATTCTTTTATCTTAGTGAATCTCTATTATCATATTAAAGTCTAAAACATATTAGCTATAAGATTCTAGTTTGAATATTCCAATTTTTATTTTGCTTTAAACATTGTTTTGTATAAGATGCTGCAAGAAAAGCCTCATACATGTGCTTCTGAATATTTTTTCTCTTATTTCAAGCCCCCACCCCACCTAAAATATTCTTAAAATGAAGATGGATTTGTAAAGTACTTACTTGGCGTAAGAATATCAGCCTATTTCACAGGAATTATTTTATTGACTAATCCTCAAGTAACTACTAGAGGTAAAGCTCTGCTCAGGCTGCCAGTGATAGGACATTGAAAATTATATCTTCCTCTACAAAACCAACATTCTAGTGGCTGTAAGATTTGTATTAAACAATGAACATGCTCCAATATTTTTATTGTCTTTCATCTCTGTGACTGTTTCTAGAGGCCAACAGAAATATATTTTATAGAAAGTAAAATACAGAAATACGAAACACTTCCTGAGTTGCCTGAATGCAAAATCTGGCAGAGTGCTTTAACATTCATTCCTTCTAAGAGGGAGGGAGGTGAAGCCTTTCTTCTCTGTCCCTAAAGAATCAGGTTAAATGAACCATTTACAAGTTTGCAGAAACTTGTTTTATTTACCCCAGAGCTTCCTATGTAACCCATCATCTGAGGGTCACTATAAACTGGCAGCTGAATAATCACAGCAATAACATTTGCTATATTTTATTTCACATGCCAAAATCACTTGATTATGCATCTCTAGGGGGGTGTAAGTTAGATTTAATAAGCAAGATGGCAAACTTTAGACTCCTAGCCACATATGAAAGCAGAAATGCCAGAGAATGGTGAGGTCTTAACAGCTGTTTTATGAAGAAGAAAGCATCACACAGGGCAAGGGACTGCCATTTATCATGCACTTACTATGTGTCGGTTGCAGGGCTGAGCATTTTCACATACTTTCTCTCTCTACTTTTCAATAAGTACCCTAAGGCATATTTCTAAGATCCAGATTTTTAAGGTTTGTTGCTAAGAGCAAACAAAGAGGTGAATTGAAGTGGCTGCACTGTGATAGCCAAGGCATGCTTGAAGCAGGGTTTGAACACATAGCATTTAGTTCTCAATCCAGCACTCTGTTTTGTTCAAGTTGGAGTAGCGTACTCATAATAGGAGATATGCAAGTAGAGATTGGAAGACCACCTATAGTGAATTTTATTGAGGATATTAAAATATTTGCTAGGAGATAAGATATATGCACTTCAAATTCTGGTAAAATATCAAGATTGCCTATTTTTGTAATTATCGAAAACAAACAAACAAAAAGCCATTAACAACAGCTACAAATGCCTACACTGTGATCATGAAACATTGTGCCTAGTTGTTACTAAGGCAAGAATGCACTTATCTTGGGCCTGGAAGAGCAACCTGTATTCAGACTTGTGCAACTTTTGACAGTTGGTTTCTGTCTGTGTTCTTGGATTTTTTTTTTTTTTCATCTAGAAAGCCACATTTCCTTATTATTCATAACTATTTCCTTTAGACCAACCTCTTCTTTTCAGCCTACCAATCATTATAGTTATTCATGCTTTTCTCTACTTTTCCATACTGTGAGCCTTAAAGTAATATAATCAAGTGCCTAGCACAGTGCTTGACATGAAGGAGGGCCTTGATACTTAGTGAATGAAATGAGCAAGTAGGTATTAAGGGAAGGACAGGGTTGGTGCTTCTGAAGGATATCCCAAGGCAGAAGCAGCAGCATGTAGGGATACCTTTGAAGGGCAAGCATGGCTGCTATGAAGAATTCAAAGAGGCTTCGTATGTTTGTAGCAGGGTGCCTATGGAAGGAAATGAGATCCTAGAGATAGATGGGTCTGTATATATTTTTTTAAAATGACCTGAAATTCTCTTGAGGACAGAAAGAAACTTCTCAGAGAAGGGGATTACGGAGTGGTAGATTCACACTGGTGCTTAAGAATCATCACTCTAATTTCTCTGTAGAGTAAAAGGGGCAAAACTGTGAGTACAAGGACCAGTTAGGAGATCATTGTTGTCCAGGTGCAGCCCAACTTCTACAAGGTGGAGTAAGATGTCAGATGTGAGGACAGTGAACAGGTAGCCTCACTAGGATTCTGGAAGTGGTAGTTCTTTGTGCCTATGGGTAAGGGTTAACAGTGTGTCAAAAATAACACTCTGGCTTTAGGTTAAGTGGTTTGTGGATGGTCCTACTGTCCATTAGGATAGGGGATAGAGGAGGAGGAGGAAGATAAGTTCAGTTTCAGTACTTCAAGTTAGAGCTGTCTTGTACGCAGAAAGTATAAAACTCATAAAAAGAACAGAGTGAGAAATCTAGACTTGAAACAATGCAAGGGTTCATTGAACTTAATGCAGATTGATACTTAAAACTTTCCTAGGATATAACTGAATGCATAAGCATCACAAGAGGTTACCCTTGGACATACTGGGAAACTCACTATGACTGATGGTTATGTTGGAGTTGCCAACTGTTTCAATTGTTCAAAAAAGGCTTATGAAATAAAGCAATCATTTTTATTAAGGTCATCAAGATAAACTAAAATGCCACATTTGAATACTGTAGACTAGAATCATATTGATTCATTGTAGGTATAGATATTATTTCCAAGGAGAAAATGATGTATGTATTAAATACAATGGGTTTGAGAGATAATTAAGGCAGAAGGACCATCAGGAGGAAAAAAAAATAATAATTAACTCATAAAGGGACTCATGAATGAGTAAATGAATAAAGAAATAAAACTTTACATACAATTAAATTAAGCTACAGTGAAAGCAAGGTTAAATATATCAAGAGTCAATTTTCTAGAAAAAAAACTTGAAAAATTTGAATAGAACAAAGGAAAGATGAAGGACAGAGATTGTAGATTAAGATAATCTTACTTTTTTTTTTACCCTCAGGAAGATCAACAATACCTTCCCTACCACAATTGTTTTAAAAAACCCAGACACATACAACACAGAAAAATATGAATTTAAAAAGAAAATGGTTTCTAAAAAGTTTAATCCACAAAACCATAAATATCATAAATTCACTACAATGCACAAGCAAGAAATGCAATGGTAAAAAGTATTAGGATGTTCATCAAAGAAGGGAAAGGAGAATATTAGGAACATGTGCCATAACAGATCACTTCCAACAAGACAGAGATATAATGGAGGAAGGCCAAGAGAGGTTTTTGTAAAACTCCAGGTTGCACAAAATAGCTGGTGAGTCCAGGTCTATGACCAGTGCAGACTGAACATTCAGAAATATTTAGGAAACCCCCCTTCCTATTATGGCCCCTCTCCCCACCAGCATGGACAGAAAGCCTGTATTTACAAAATGTTGGCTTCAAAAACTGTGAGCCAAAAATATTAGAAAAACAAAGGACATTTGGTGAGCAATGGGTGCAGGAAGTACTTTGACAATTGGTGTTGGGCCCCATAGGAGTGAGATTGGAAACGGTAGTTTTTGCTGGCAAAACTTGTGTCCTTAAGTTCTTTGTGTCTTGAATGCTAGAGGAGGCTGAGGGATTTCCCAATATGATAGAGTAATGTAAAAGAAACCATATACCTTGGCAGGCCCCAAGTATTTTATATTCCCCTTGAGGCCAACAAGCTGCTACGTACACATGCACGCGCGCGGCACACACACACACACACATACACGTGCGCGCAGAAACTATTTACATATCACTCTGAACTATTTTGGTTCCTCCTCTCTCTCCTCCTCCACTTGTGTTAAGTCCATAAAAGAACACTTAAGTATGTGTTCTTGTAATTTGGATTGTGTGGTCAATGGAAACCACTGTTTTAAATTCCCTGGAAACATGGGTCATAAATACTATATTTAAATAAATTTCATAGTCATCAGCTGGCTGGATTTTTCCATCAATATTTTCATCTTGTGTTGAGTGATTCACATACACGCCCCGCCCCTTCTTCCTGTCAACCTTTTGTAAGCAAATGCATCACAGTCCCTGCACTCTGATCCACACACGGTCCGTAATGATGTCAGAGAGCCTTGATTTTTCCCTTTTTGAGAGAATTTTCCATGTGGGTTGAAAAAGTAAAGCAAAAGGAAAGGGAATAGGGCAATATGTAGTCACTCAGTTTCTCAGTGTGGATGGTGTACGTTGAGAAGTGGTTTTAAATGATCACTGGGGCACAAGTCCAGCTTGACCAGGGAGGTTGCCAGGCAGAGGTGAGGGCTGGAATAGGGGCTTGGTGGATGCTAAAAAGACTGAGGGGACAACACCCAGAATGTGACCATACCTGATGGAAAGCATGTTAAGTTTCCCTCAGGAACCAAAAATGTGGCTTTCTATCCATTTCAAAGCACCAGCAACATCTATTTTGTACGTAAGTAGAAGAGCCACCCCGTGAGGATTGAGCTATTCTTTGTGTCCCTTCCAGGGTTCAGCTGCCCAAAGGCTGCAGCTACGTGTGTTCCTGACAAGGTCCCACGGGACAAGGGTGTTATGAGCCAAACCTCAGGTCACTCCCGTCACCACTGAAGAAAGGGAGCGCTCTGGTCTCCAATTCAGGAGTTTTTAAGGTTCTGTTTGTGGTTCAGCTGCTGAATCATCCGCACCTTGGGCCTCATTACCTCACCTTCCTGTGTTCAAATCTATAATTCTTGGTAAAGGGGATTACATGAGACCTAGTTCTTACCTCCCAGCTAACGGAAATAAGACAGCATGTTTTTTCAAATGCTCTGTCTACCCGCTTCCATATATAAAATAACCAGTGCAGAATGAACACTCCTTTTAAACTCTTCGTTAGGAAACGCTGTGATAAAAAGTACTTTAAAAATAATTTGTATAGGTAAAATAGCACATGTGCCTAAGGAAACAAACACTTCCTCAGAAACAATATAAAGTGAGCCTTCATTTACTTCAATTTCAACCCTGGAAACAGAGGTTAAAAAAAAAAAGTTTCCTGTAAGATTTTTACATAGATCCAGACTTCAAGCCATGGCTAAGTGTTCTCTTTACTGTCACTTGTTGGCCATATGACATAGAACAGAATAGTGGCAACCTTTGGGACAAATATGGTTCATCCATAAAATGTAGTTGTATCCAAATTATGATGACTTATTATTTTAAGGTGTAAACAGTATGTCATGCTCCTGATGCAAGTGATCTACACTAATAAAAGAGAAATATGTAAACTGACCGCACCTCCACAACACCCACCAGCCAATCAGGAGTATGCAAATTAACCCAACAAAGCTGGTGGGTTAATTTGCATATGCAGGCACTGAGCTGCTGGACAGGGCTGGACACCTGCTATGAGGGTGAGGATGGGTGGAGGCGGAGGAAGCTACAGGAGCAGTGCTCTGGCTTAAGCAGAGAAGACTAAAGGCTCCAGCTGGAGCAAAGACTGAAGGCTCTGGCCAGAATGAAGATGGAAGGCAGTGGCCAGAACAAAGGCCTGGGTGCCCGGTGCCAGAGGAAAACCAGTGCCGGTAGCCAGGGGAAGGAAGGCCTATTGCATGAATCTTCATGCAACAGGCCTCTAGTTTATAAAATAATCATCATCTTATCAGATATCATGATGTTCTTGAAAATAAATTGATTACCACAAAAATGCTTTGAACTCTTTGATGCACTGTACAATAACAGATCCTCTATGTTCTAGCCCTCATATGTACTTGTTGCTGTGAAATATGCAATGCATATGTTAGCTCTTTTAATCCTCACACTTGAAGCTTCAGAATTAGTCATTCCACTTTACAAAGTTAAATAACCAATCTGAGGTAAAAAAGCTAGCACATGGCAATCTGTAGCATTCAAACACAGAATGGATTCCAAAGTTTATGATCCTAAGAAATCATGAACCCCCCTTTCCTTCCAGCAACTCATAATCTTAGAAAATAAAAAAAATAAAAAACATTTTCAAATAATATATATAAGGGCAAATAATATATAATATATACAGAGCTCTTACAACTCAATAATAAAAGATAATAACCCAATTAAAAACAGGTAAAAGATATGCCTAGATATTTCTCCAATGAAGATCCACAAATAGCAAAAACCACATTAAGAGATCCTCAACATCATTAGCCATTAAGGAAATATAAAGGAAAATCACAATTAGTTATTACTTCACTCCCACTAAATTGGTGAAAAGAAGAGAGTTAGACAAAAACAAGTGTTAACAAGAATGCAGAGAAACTGAAGCCTGTGTACATTGCTGGTAGAAATACAAAATGAAGCAGCTGCTTTGGAATATAGAATCTCAGAGGGAAGGCAGGGAGAGGGGTGGGAGAGTGAAATTAACCAAAGATATTGTATGCATATATGCATAACCCATGGACACAGACAATGGTGTGGTGAAGACCTGTAATACTTTCAACAATAAAGTTTTTTTAAAGAAAGAAAAACAGTGTAGCAAGCTTCCCAGGAAATTAAACAGAGTTACTATATAACCCAGCAGTTCCCTTCCTGGGTATATGTGACAAAAAATTAACAATGTTTGACTACTGAAAACTTGTACACATGTTCAGAGTAGCCAAAACATGGATATAACTCAAATACCCATCAACTAAAACATTATGAAACATTATTCAACCATCAGAAAAATGAAGTATTGACACATGCTACAACGTGGATGAACCTTACATTATTCTAAATGAAAGAAGCCAGTCAAAACAAACCACACATTTTATGATTCTACTTTAATGAAACCTCCAGAGCAGGCCAATCTATAGAGACGGGAACTAGTAGTTGGGGAGAAAGAGTAACTCTAATAAACACAGGGTTTCTTTTTAGGATGATGACATATTCTAATACTGATAGTGATGATCATTCATTAACTTTGTGAATATACTAAAAGCCATTTCATGTTACACTTCAGATGCGTGATTTATATGGTATATGGATTATATATGAACTAGAGACCCAGTGCACAGATTTTGTGCACTGGGAGGGGTCCCTCAGCCAGGCCTGCACCCTCTCACAATCCAGGAACCCTCGGGGATGCCTGACTGATGGGGAGTGGGCCTAACCTGCCTGTCAGACATCCTTAGCACTGCTGCAGAAGCAGGAAAGGCTGCTGCCAATGCTGTTGCGCTTACCAGCCGTGAGCCCAGCTTCTGACTGAGCTGCACTTCTCCTGTGGGAGCACAATGACCACCAGGGGGAAGGTCCTGTGTTCAGCACCTGCCCCCTGGTGGTCATTGCACATCATAGCGATCAGTCATTCCATTATCAAGCTGAATGTGACAGGGCACAGGCCAGGCCAAGGGACCCCACAGGTGCATGATCAAAGCCAGGAAGGGACTCTGGAGGTTGGCTAGCTGGAGAGGGACCGTGAGAGGGCTCCAGGGTGTCTCCAGCCCATCTTGCTCAGTCCTGATCAGCGGGACCCCACCAGCAAGCTAACCTATCAGTCAGAACATCTGCCCCCTGATGGTCAGTGCACATCATAGTGACTGGTTGACTGTCTGCTCTCTGGTGGTCAATGCATGTCATAGCAAGTGGTAAGCATTCATTAGCATATTATACTTTGATTGGTTTAACAGACAACTAGACACTTTGCATATTAGGCTTTTATTATATAGGATAAACCTGTTAAAAATAATACTAATAGACATGTATATCATTATGTGTCAGGTACTCTTCTAAGGTCTTTATAGATAGTACCTTATTTTATCTGTACTACAACCCTGTTAGGTAGCAATATTATTACTTTCTCTTTAATGATTAAAAACAGGAGGATTTGGGCTGAGATTCCTATATTGTTAGACTACTGTAGAATGTTCAAACTTAATTACTATGCTATATGACCTCTTATCAATTATAAAATACATGTAATGCCGTTTTTTCCCCCTTTTTCAATTCTGCTTTTCTTGTATGCTTCCTCCTGACAAATGGCTTTTGCTGGGAATCTTTATTTATATGAGTGCCAAAACCCTTCTAAAAATGTGTCATAAGGAACCTATGTGTGTTGCCCCTCTTCTAAGAAGAAAAGTCTGGGTAGGTGAAAATGAATGTTTCCTTTGGGGCAGGATGGACTATTCTTTTATAATGTCTCTCAAAGGCCCTAACAGGTTTGGCTAGATGGATAGAGTGTTGGCCTGTGGACTGAAGGGTCCTGGGTTTGATTCCAATCAAGGGCACAAGCCTGAGTTGCAGGCTCAATCCCCAGTAGGGGGTGTGCAGGAGGCAGCCAAACAATAATTCTTTCTTATCATAGATGTTACTCTCTCTCTCTCCCTCTCCCTTTCACTTTAAAAAAAAAATAAAAACATATTTGAAACAAATAAAATGTCTCTCCAAGGATCTGAACAACATTGTAGGATAGTGGGAGATAATATGGTTATGTGGTCTAACAGGAAATGGGTTCATGTCACATGATCCAGAATTTGAAACATGGCTTCATCTTGCTGGTTGCATGACCCCAACTCCCCAAGGCTCAGGGAGTTACTTCATCTCCTTGAGCCTTAGTTCCCTCATATTTAAAATGGAGATGAAGACAATACCTACTAGCATTTCTGTGATGGCATTGCTGTGGGAATTAATAGGTGAAAAGCGTGAATAATTACCCTTATTCACACTTGCATCCACTAGCATCCCAGCCCGGCATTGTTAGCAGAAGAGACTGGCAAACAGAAGTCCTCTCCAAGCCCAGAAAGCCGTCTTTTCTTCAAGCTCAGGAAGTTCACTTCTCTCCAAATGGCCAACTTAAACCAGATTGAAAACCTGGGGCAAAAACATGCTATGAGTGGGGAGGGCGTGCATGATGGGAGTTGGCTGGATCTCTCAGCTTCTCTAGAGAAATCAAAGATGTTTAAATCCCCAGCCAGAACCCCTGATTTAATTTGCTTTTATAGTTCCAGGGATTGCCTTGTTGTGGTTTCCCTATATCACATACATAGCTGGCCTCTCCCCGCTGTGGAGGGGGACGCCAGTCACTGTAAATAGGTCTGCACAGTGTTCTGTCTCAGACTCTCCCTCTGCTGCCACTTTTGCATGGAGACCCAGACATGAGGACCAAAGGCAGGACATGGGATGAATAGGGAAGGCTTTCTGTGGTCCCAGAAGGAGCCCACACATTGATTTACATCCTGACACCATGGTCTGACTCTATACAACCTCAGCCAAGTCCCCTGCCTAAGCCTTCATTTATTTCACATGTAACACGGAAATAACAATTCACACTTCTCAGGATTGATGTGAGAGCTGAGGAATGACACTGAATCGAGCCTTTTATTGGTATTGTTAGATGTCCACAAGACACAGAACCAGATAAATAGCATGGTCAGCTCTGCTGACCTCAGTTTTACTACTCTGGGCAAAAACAAAAAATTGAGTGAGCAGAAGAAAACTATTTCTTCTTTCTTGGTATGGAAGACACCTGTAATATTCTGGAGATGTCCTATTTCCTCTACATTTAGGTCCAGAATCCTGGACTATCAATAATGGAAGGAAGAGTAGAGATGACTTAGCACTACCCACCCATTCTAACACAGAGATGAAAGATCAGAGAGGAAACGTGATCTGCTGAAGGACACATAGCAAGTGAGTTGCAGAATTTGGACTTGGAATTTGTGTTCTTTTTACTCCATCAAATTGTTTCTGGAAAATTATCTGGGAAAATGCATGGTTGTTGTGGCTGTTAAGGACAAGAAGTGTCTAGAAAAGAAGGACTTCTTTATTTGGCCAGAGGATATGTGACGGTAGAGCAGAGGTAACAAGCCAAGGGCCACCTCACTTAGGGTTTTGAGATTTCGCCTGAAGGCAATGGGAAGCCATTCTTACTGGAATAGAAATGACTTGAAGGCAGATTTCTAGGTCATATCAATTTTGTGAACCCTTCCTGGCATGTAATATTTGACACATAGTATGGATTGAGAAGTGGTTGCTTGATGATCCTAGATTTCCAAATCTGAGAGCCAGCCCTGCTGGAGAAACTTCCTAATGCCTTTGGAGTTTGCTAAGTAGAAGAGATCTTAAAATCTATTGGTAATCATTCACTTTTCTAAGAATTCTTGAACATGGGAAAGTAAATGCTGAACAATCCTTCAGATGGCTTCCTTCGGAAATGGCTTGCCCCTGTTCACACATGGAGAAGGTAATGAGTAACCCTTCCGGAAAGCCAGTGTGTAGGGCATGACTCTGCATAATAGTGGTTCCAGTGAGTGAAGTCAGTAGATGCTACATAAACAAAAATTAATAGCCACAGATAAAGAGGCTCTCCATCTGGCTCTGCTGCAGCCTCAACTTCTACTCTGAATGTACTTGTGTTCCACTGCTTTTGTCCATCAATTCAAGACGTATGGACATCCTCACAGACTTTCTCACATTATAAATAGATCCTTTAAAAAAAAAAGAAATAGGTTTACAAAGAGTATGACTTGGAATAAATTAGTATCCCATGGAAGTTTGAGAGTATAATGGGAATAGTAAAATGTAGACATGTCATTTCTCCAAATGGAGATTTTGTTATTGAAAAACTTAACTGAGTTGAAATAAGACAGCCAGCCCTAGCAAAAAATAGGAAAAGACCTTTAGCTGGTCCCATGAATGGAAGGGGGTTGTGCTCAACAATTGTCAGACTATTTCCATGTACCTAGAACTAAGCTAGGTGTTATCTCTTATACCCTATTTGGTCATTATGACATTATACACAATGAGGTTTATTATCACCATAATGTTGGTCCAGAAACTTAAGCTTCACTGAGACAAGGTTTCATGGAGACAAAAACTGTGTCTATTTTCCTAACTACTATATGCCTGGCACTTGGTCATGAGTTAAATGCCTTTCCTATGTTCATAAAATTGTAAAGTTGTAATATCAGAAATTGAATGGTGATCTATGTATGTAATATTGTAGAAAGGCCTAGCTTCAATGATATCACTCCTTCATTAGTGAACTTTCAGTAACTTTCCATCTATAGGCCTGAATCTGTCTCCCTTGTTGATGGATGTCTTCATCTTCATCCCCATCCCCTCTCCTCATTTTCAGTTTCCAGCTTCATTGGTTGTATTTCTGTCCCTCCAACATGCTGAGTTTACTCTCATTTTGCTGTTGTCCTCATCGCTGAAACAATCTTTGACTATCCTAGCACAGCTGGCTTTTCTCATTTTTGTGGTTTCTGCTCAAATGACATTTCTTCAAAGAGACCTATTCTGACAACCAAGTTTGTACTTCCTGCCCAGACCAAAAAATAATTTTTCACTGTATTTGTTCCCATCTGAAAGGAGCTCTTTTACTTATGTATCTGTCTACTGTTTGCTAGGCCCTTTTAGAATGCTAGTTCTACGAGAATAGAAAAGTTGCCACATATATATATTAGAGGGTGGTGGTGGTGGGGCCTCAACCTGGCCTGCACCCTCTTGCAGTCCAGGAAACCTCCCCACAGGGAGCAGCTCATTCTAAGCCGGAAGTCAGACATTCTTAGTGCTGCCGCAGAGGCAAGAGAGGGTCCCACTATCACTGCTGCACTCACCAGCCATGAACCTGGCTTCTGGCTGAGTGGCAATTCCCCTGGGAGCGCATTGACCACCAGGGAGCAGCTCCTCCATTGAGCATCTGCCCTCTGGTGGTCAGTGTGCATCATAGCAACCAGTCATTCTGTCATTTGGTCAATTTGCATATTAGTGTGTGTGTATAGGCTAATATATATATTTGTGTGTATACATATATGTGTGTATACATATATGTGTGTATATATATGTGTGTATACATGTGTGTATACATATATATTTGTATATATACATACATGTGTGCATACATATGTGTGTATACTTGTATGTGTGTACATATGTGTGTATATACATGTGGGGGGGCATCTTCAACACTTACAGCATCAGTTATAGCATCTACAACACTTACAGACATACAGATGTTCAATAAATAAAGTCCTAAGACACAAGGCTCCAACTTTTTACAGCTTTCTGCATTAGGTCCTACTATGGTCATCTATGCACTCCTCCTCTCAATCTCAGACTCTTCTGTAATGGGCAGTAACTTTCTCGCTAAACATTTCCTCTCTACTTCCCTTTTATGTTTGACTAGGGTACTGGAATTACCATGATTCTCTTATCCCATGCCTGAGCAATGCACTTCTTATAGATTCTCAAATAGACCATCCATTTTGGGGTATGAATGCGGACATTTTATATATGGTATAATGTGGTTCTATTATACCACAATGGAACCATGCCTTCCTGTCATGTTCATGTTGGAAGCTGTTAACCAAGAGTAGAATAAATGTAGACATTACCTCTATCTGAATATCACCTGGAGTATGGAGATTAGTATTAAATGGTTGTCTATTGGCCAGATATGAAGGAGTGGATGACTAGAAAAGAATGAATTGATTCTCAAGGAGACACATTGGTGAATGTATGACCCAGGATCCATTGTATAGTTATATATTTAGAATGGCCAACTGTCCTGATTTGTCTGAGACAGGGTTTCTGGAATGAGTGACCTTTAGTGTACCTGGAAATGCATCATGCAAACAGGAAGGAGTTGGTTCCCTAACAAATCCAACCTTTTGAGACTGACAGTGGCAATATGGAGGCATCTATTCAGTGAGCTTTTTAGGTTGACTTAGTTTTCAGGTAAAGGCTAACAGACAGGAGCACAGAAGTGCATAATACACACAGGACCAAAACTGAAGTGTAGATGCAGGAACTGACACCCAAGGTCACAGTGACATTTCCTCCCATGATTCCTGATACAGAATCATTGGACTTTTGGGGTGATATGGTGAAATACAGAAGAGCAAAGTGAAGACAGGCACACTGAGCCTCTTTCTGATTGCCTCTCCCCATCTCTCTGACATTGGGCATGACACACAACCTTTCATCTTATCTGTGACGTACACTTTCCTTTGCCCAATGCAGGGTCATTACATGACCTGGATCTGCACTGATACATGGTAATTGCTCAATAAAGCACTATTCTCTTTGTCAGGCCATGAACCAGAATGTCTCCAGACTCTGGAGTGGGGCTGTCCCAACATGTAAGGGTAAGTAGCTATTACATTTTTTCCAACCATGAATTAGCAAGGCTTCTGGTCTGACGAACCACTAATTTTATATTTAATAAATATTTATATGTAATGTGTGTGTCCTAACTCCAGTTTTGTGACTTTTAATAGCTCCCTTGTCACAGCAGTGTGTGTCTGATGTGGTGAGGTTACAAAGAGAGCCCCCATTTTTCAAAAATCAAACAAAAATATCCCCCACCAATTTCCACATAAAACATGTTCTATCCTTTTGACTGTGCAATTCTTCTTCTAAAAAATTTTCCAAGGGAAATAACCAGAGAATGTGCGTACAATGATGTTCATCTCAGCATTGTTTATTACAGTGATAAAAATTAGAAACATCTGAAATGCATAACAATAGAGATTTGGCTAAGCTAATTACATTTCAGACATTCAATTGAATGCCTTAAAGACATCTAAAAAAAATCATGTTCCTTCAAAGTATTTAATGACTTGGAAACATGTTCAAGGCATACATTGTTAAATGAAAAAAGCTGATAACAAAACAATATATTTTGTATGTTTACAACTTTGCAAAATAAAAATTATAAAGAAAACAATAATAATAATACCAGAAGTAGTATCATTAATGGTTGAGAACATTAGCTGTGGAATCAGAACTCCTGGGTTAGAACCCCAGTTCTAACACTTTGTTGATAGGTGATTTTAGAAATGACTTCTCTGCCTCAGTGTCCTCATGGGTAAATTGGGGACAACATCTATAACCACCTTATAGGGTTTTTGTGAAGATTAAATGAATTTATATATGAAGCTTTAGAACAGTACTTGACACAGAGTAAATGTTATAGAAGTGTTGGCTATTTGTTTTATTTTTTTAGGTGATGCCATCCGTAAGTTATTTTTTTCCCAAAGTTCAAATAAACAAACAACATGATGACTCATATCAATGCAAAAATAATTTCTTGAACTGGGACTTGAATTTAAGTCTGTCTGGCTCCAGAATTTGAGCAACTAACCATGATGTAATTCAGGAAAAGAAATGTTAGCTATGGATAGTAGTCTCATATTTGCAGGATGATAGATAGCTTTTACTTTCTTCTAAGTGACTTTCTGAATTTTCCAAAACTTTAATAATGAATTCATGTTACTTTCATAACTAGAAAATATTATTTATTCTAAGTTACTTAAAATGAAGCAAAACGTCTTATGTACGATGGCTGTTTATAACAGCCAATCAGCCCATAACTTTCCCTCTGCACAATGACTGCACCAGGATGAGTTACATGGGAGATGCTTCAAATTGCATGGGCTGTCACAGAAGACAGATCACAGGCACCCTCAAACCTTCCAGAATCAGCATGGGTCCCAGAACTAGAGAGAATGGAGTTCAAATCTCAAAGCTATCAGCTATAGGTCCTAGGATAAATTTCTTAAACTAGTCAAGAGTTCAGTTTCCTCACTATGAGCCAGTATAATGAAAGACCCTCATAGTGTCCCAGGTTTAGAGCTCTATGTGAAGAGGTCACCACTGTTCCAGGCATACAGGAAGTGCCCAACTATTGGTAGTCACAGACTAATGAATTTTAAACTGTCTCTTGGAGCTCCCAAATAGTCTATACTGACATGAGGTTGGGTGTGTTCTAATTTCTAAACACTAACTTTTGTGGCAATAAATGCAAAGCCATCAACTACTAGTTGACTAATGTCAGAAAACTCCCTATAACCTGTTTCCTGGTTGGAGGAAATGTTGCCATTGGTCCTGAGTGTTTACTCTTCTGTTAAAGAACAAATAAAACAAGCAATGCAACAGCTTTTTATAAGGTGTTACAAATACATTGAGGATGAAATCCTGCCTGCCTGTTGCTGAATTGGAGACATGCTTGAATGCATTGCTGACATCCAGATTGGATTTTCTGCAATATTGCCAGTCTTTTTATTTTTTATCATCATCATCATCATCATCATCATCATCATCATCATCATTATTATTGTTAGGGCTTGCTCTGAGTCTAGAGCAATAGAAATTATCTCTGGCAATTCTGCAGCTCACCAGTCCCTAAACCTCCACAAGTATTCTGAATTTCAGCTGGAATTGATTGGAAAATTGGCCTTCTAATTCACCAGGCTTCAGATTTGAGATCAGTTAACACCAGACTTCTGGAAACATTGCTGCCCCCGTGGACCAATCAGTGGTGAGGTTTTTCTCCTTGAAAACAGAATGGAAAGTCATCCCTTGCTTTCTAACTCCTACTTATTACAGATTTTGCATCCTGAGAGCTACTCTGAGAGGGGGAGGCTGTCTCACACAAGCTACACAGAACAATAAACTTGTTCACAGAGAAGGGGATCTTGGGACCCACATTCTCAATCTATAGATGGTAGAGTTGAGCCCTGCCAAGGAGGCGGAGCTTGCTGAGGTTACATCAGGAGCTATGGAACACCACAATTCCTGTGTCCTGAATCATAGGCCACAGTTGATTCCCCTCCCCCTTGCTTTGCCATATCTCATTTATTTGTCTTTTATATATGCCATGTCCCAAATGTGGTCCAGATCTCAGCGAGCATATAACCCATGCAATTGATCAAGAAGAGAAAAAGACACATTCACCACTTTTCAAATGGTGGCTTCCTCCTGAATTATCTGGGGCCTTCCCTGAGCTGTTTTGCCATGCAGAGCAAATACATAAGCCTTTAGAAGTTGCAAGTCTGCTTTGGAATGTGTGTCCCTGTTCCAAGGGAACTGCCTTCTGAACGGGGACCTATTAAATATTAGGACACTGCTTTCTTGGAATTGGGAAGAACATATGAGAAGAGGCATGCTGGCAGTGTTTCTTGTAATGCAGGCTCTGACCCAACCTGGAGTTAGCCTTTCAAACCCGGCATCCACATTCTATATGATGATTGATAATCTGGAATTGTGAGCTGAAGCTGTGAGAGCTAGGCAGCAGGAGCTTAATCCAAATTGGCCTTCTGACACACATGAAGAAACCATTTAATTGCATGATCAATACAATTTCAAAGAAAGCTTAGAAGGTCACCAACGTCACCATGGGATGTAGTAAATATGACAGAAGGAAAACCTGAGAGCTCTGTGTCAAGAGTCCGATCGATAGCCGCTAAGTTCTATCTGTGTTAAATTTAAGAACATTTGACATCTGTGCCAGAAAAGTGTACAGGCAGTTACGCAAACCTTCCAGCTGCTTCCCGGAACCCCAAAGTTCACTGAAGATCATTTGTAAAGAATACATAGAAGACAGCCTGTGAAGGGACTCAACAATGCTACTCATAAAAGCTTGCAAACAAAGCAGATTCCCATGTTGGCAAGCCAAGTCCCAAATGTTCCTTACAGCTGGGTAAATTTGACCTTCCAAATGTTTGTTCTTCTTTGTCACCCATTTTAAAAATAAGAGATTCAACCCCAGCTTACAGGGATAAATTTTCAGCATGTCAGGTTTCGTTAAGGCAGTGGTTGGCAAACTGCGGCTCGAGAGCCACATGCAGCTCTTTGGGCCCCTTGAATGTGGCTCTTCTACAAAATATCACATGCGGGCACGCACATACAGTGTGACTGAAACTTTTTGGCCCATGCGCAGAAGTTGGTTTTCGGCTCTCAAAAGAAATTTCAATCATTGTTCTGTTGATACTTGACTCTATTGACTAATGAGTTTGCCGACCACTGGGTTAAGGAATTAGACTGTGAACTTAGTCTCAGTTGGAATCCCATCCCCGACTAAATGCATGACCTTGTGCAAGCTGATTACCTTCTCTAAGCCTTTGCTTCCTCATCTGTAAAATGGGGAAGATAACTGCCTTCCTCATTGGGTGTGGTGAGAATGAAATGTGCTCATCTAGCTAACGTACACAGCACAGTGCCTGGCACACAGCGAGGACTTGATACATATAAAGGTTATTATCGAAATAGTTTCTTGCATCTTGCTAATGAAATGTTCTGCAAATACAACAAAACACTGGATATCACTGGGCTAAGAGCAGGGAAAACAGTGTTCAGGAAATAAGGAGAAAAGCAAAGACTGCTTAGCATAGTCATTATAATTGCTACCTCTTATCGAGAGTTTATTAACTACCTGGCACTGTGTCAAGCACTGCTTGAATATTTTTCATTTAATTACCATGAAATATTATAAGGTAAGTACTACTCCCCATTTTTCATGCAAGCTATCAAAGCACAGAAAAGTTTAGGAATTTTCCCAGAGTAAGATATCCAAAAAAGAGTCTCAACTTTGGGACCTTCTGATTCTACAACTTTTGCTCCTCTGAAGTCTACTGTGACCATGACAAGTCCTCAGCATTGACAGGGCAGACAATGAACCACTGCAGGTGGTGGATGTCTGTAACACCACACCAGCACAGTCCTATATTGTAGGTTGGAGCTCCACTACACACATCATGTGTGCTATCATAGGAATGGAAAGGATGGAGGTCTATTCACTCAGAAAAGTAGAACAGAGCAAACACATGCACAAAGCTAAGACAGATAGTCCCCTGTCCCTGGAAGGTCTCTTCATCCTCATGAGGCCAATTGACAGGAATAAGGTTCAAAATATATTCAGTGCAGGTGAACAAAGCAAGCATCTATAAAAGGTGCACATCGTTGCTATTGTCTAAAGGGGTCAGCACAGAAAAATGAATCATATTGAGATCACATACTAAGAAAACTCATGGAAAAATAAATAAGCAATTATAAAACTCTCCTAAAGCCTACTGATGGAAACCTGTGCTTTGGAAACAGAAAGATCTGAATTTGAATCCTGATGCTAAGTGTATTCAGTATATGGACTCACACATATCACTTTACTTTTGCATCTGTAAAATGGGGCTACTATGTGACCCCTACTACCCAGGACCACCAGAAGAATGGAATGGAATAAAAACACATACATAACTGTGTTTGGACATTTAATGCAACAGCGCAAATTGTTATGATGGAATTAGATCACCTGTATGGACCTGCCTGGGTCTAGTCCTAGTTGGCTTTGTGTCCCCAAGCTCAGTATTGAACTGCCCTGTGCCTCAGTTGTACCATATGTAAATTGGGATCATAATAGTACCTGCCTCATAGGATGGTAACAAAGATGAAGTGAGTTAATATTTATAAAGCTCTTAGAAAAATGTCTGGCACATAGGAAAGAGTCAATGTTAGCTACTACTATCATTGTTGTGATTAATTTTTATAGAGGATGTTCTAAAAAGAAAAAAAAAACACATACTCTAAACAGGCGCTTAACTGGAACTGTGGTGCGTGGGCAGGAAAACAGTCTAGAACACAGACAGCAAGGGCACATATTCCATTAAGGAGCAGTTGGGGGAGGGAGAAAGTAAGGGCAAGAGCAGGATTTAGCAACAGATTTCCTGGATTTCCTCTTCTTTCAGTTTCAGTGGAGACCATGCTTCTCACATCGCCTGCTTTTGCCCATTAGAGTTCATGGGTCCCAAAACTGGTTTGAAGGCAAATTCCAAGCTAGCACAGGAGTGGGAGGGGGTAAGAGGAGAATGCAAGTACCCCCTTTTTGAAAAAGGGCTGTAACCATTTAGCTGATTATTTAACATTGTGGAATGCAGTGAGGTCAGACACAGGTTCACCTTTCAGTGTGGCTACAGCTCCAAGGAGCAATCTCCGAGATTGCTGGAAGTCATTCACACCAGTGAGTGCATGTGCATTGGGGCCTGGTTAAAGATTCAGAGGCTGAGCCTGTTAATAGAATTAATTCGATATATCCGGTATAATTCAGTGGAACATTCGAGTGCCTTTCAGAGCTCCAAACTGTTGGGAAGAAACAAATCCTTGTGGCAGCTATTAAAGAAGGATTAGTTGGACTCCAGAAGAAGTAAGCCCATGACTTTAATTCTTCTCTAGCTGTGTGAAAAATGGATGTCTTGATAAATGGCTAACCTATAAACAACTAAAGAGAAACTTTGGACTTTTGATTTTCTTTTTTTGGGCCATTCTAGGTTTATTCCACAGTCATATCTGATCCCTTTGTCTCCTTCCTGAAGCCAGGAGAGAATACATGGAAAACTGGGGTGCCATATAATCACTGGGGCATTATCCGGTGTGAGATGAGTGGGGAGAAGGAGACTATCTCCATCTTTCCCTGGAGGGAACAGTGGCTAGCTGCCTTGGATTAAAATACGGGCTGGCCCGGTACCGAGGCTGCTGGTGGGAGTTAAGAAGCGAGCCAGCTGAAAGAATATAATATTTACTGCAGTTCACCAAGACGTCAACATCCCCATATTTTGTAGTTGAAACACGACTTCATAGGACCAAATGTCTAGGTTTTTGAAGGTGATTCAAAACAGGAGTAGATCATATTTTTCTAGGAGAAATAAAAGTTTCCTCCTTCATTCCTGTTCATTTTGTGATGCCAAATTTGGGAGAACTCCTAGCCAGGCATTGGGAAAAAAAATTTTTGGAGATGCTTTAAGATGACGAGAGAGGTTCTTTGTTATGCCACTCTCAGTACATATGCTTTTTTAAGGCGTGAAACTGGAACGGTGGTAAGTGTTTCCAATCCAAGAAAAAGAGCTGGTTATAAAGTGCTCATTACTCTTTTAGGGTATGCGTGTCTGTGGTCAGCATTGAAATCTCTGTCGATGAGAAAGACATTGGAAGGATTTTTTTTTTTTTTTTTTTTTTTTTTTTACAAAAGGAAGTAAATAAAGAAGAAAGTATACACTTTCTATTTACATAACAGGAATTGTAGCAAGGCTGTTTGGCTTTTAGGAATCAAGCAAAGTATCTACCTAGTAGAGAGGAACTACTTAAAGCACAAGGGAATGCGCTTGAAGTCTATTTTGGTGTAGAGATTGCATCTTATATTAATTCAAGATCTTAATTACATTACCTTGCTTAAATAAATTTCCCCTCCTCATGGAAGACAGCCACTGTTTTCCTGTTTCTCGCTCCTACTCCTCATTGAAAACCCTGGGCTGATAAACCAGTTCTGATTGATCTCAGGCAAGTCCCTTTGTCTCAATATGCCTCAGTGACCTGAACTGCAAGTTGGCCATAAGAAAGATTACCTTACAGCGTGCTTGTAAAGGATTCAGTGAGAATGTTTTGACAGTAACTGGCCTAGCAAATGGTCATCTAATAGTTTCAATGATTGTCCATCCCTTCCCCTTTGCTCTTCCATAAAGATTCTGTCTCACATATAAGTGTGAGCTGTGCATTGAGCAAAGGTCCCTGATGCTGACTTTGTAGACAGGTTTTCTAAATCTGTTGCAGCTGCTCTGGTTTGCGACCTAAGTGGATGCTGCAGAAGCCCAGGGTCAGTGTGGCAGCTGAGCAGGTCCAGCCTGCTCTGGCCACATGGGCCCTTTCCATGCCATGACAGGGAAAAGTCCATGTTGAATCCAAGTAGTAAAAAAAGGAAGGACAGAAGGAGACAGAAAGAGATAAAATAGGGGGCTGCAGGGGTAAAAAGAGAGAGGGAATATGAATGTGTTTTTGAAATACCCTTCTAAATCTCTGGGAAGAAAAACACAGCAGTGTTGAGCTAATGACACCAAAATAGATCTGCACAGGCATTTGCCAAGGATCTGGAAAAGAAAAGAAAATCTTTCCTGACACTTCTCTTTAAGCAACAGTGGAACTCGGGACTCCAGAAAAGAAGCAGGACGGGGCCAGGCGAGGTCCTGCCCACACTGCAGAGGGTTCTCCAGGGACCACTGCCAAAGGGCAGACCTGGCTGGTGACAAGCAAGCCTCTGAATGCTGTGGTTGGATTTTGCTTGTGGCTTAATGTCCATATGTGAGGTCTTCTCATACCTAAGAAACAGGCCTTGCCTAATCGAAATCAGACAGAAAGGCCACACACATTTGCAAGGACACATGCCATCTTCCCCTTCTTTATTCTTCTCATGGAACTCTCTTGGGAGGAAGGGAAGGGAGAGGTGGGAATGGGAGTTTGAGGTGCTCACTCTTTCTTTTTTACTTATATCTGAGTACTCTGGGCATGGGAACGGATCTGAATAAGAAAAATGTTATTTTGGACAAATGAATTTGGGAAGTGGGTTTGATAAAGTTAAAGAGGTCATTTTTCCTGCAAGGTTCACCGAGATGTTAAATGTACTAGAACTGTGGTCGGTAAACTGCGGCTCACAAGCCACATGCAGCTCTTTGGTCCCTTACGTGTGGCTCTTCACAAAATACCATGGCCTGGGCAAGTCTATTTTGAAGAAGTGGCATTAGAAGAAGTTTAATTTTTTTTTTAAATTGGCTCTCAAAAGATATTTCAATTGTTGTACTGCTGATATTTGGCTCTGCTGACTAATGAGTTTGCCACCACTGTACTAGAAGCTCCGTATTCCAAATTCATGCACAGAGTGGGGGGTCCCTCAGCCTAGCTTGCGCCCTCTCACAGTCTGGAAGCCCTCAGGAATGTCCGTCTACAGACTTAGGCCCAGTCCCCTAGGGAACCCTCACTCCTTACCGCTCTCTTTGCTCAGCTTGTGGCTCCTTATCACTATGGCCAAGGCAGGAGAGGCTCCCGCCACTGTGATCGCCACCTGAGAGCCAAGCTTCTGGCTGAGTGGTGCGCCCCCTGTGGGAGCACACAAACCACCAGGGGGCAGCTTTTGCATTGAGCGTCTGCCCCCTGGTGGTCAATGTGCATCATAGCGACCAGTCATTCTGGTCTGTCCTAATGGAAGCTTAGGCTTTTATTACATAGATAGCCTCTTAGTCATCATGTTGTCCTACCAGCTTCATTTGACATGGTTGCCCACTCTCTCTTTGATGTACTTTCTCCAGTGAGCACCTAGAGTGCCACCCTCTCTCTGCTTCCTCCTATTTCACTGGCCTCCCTTTCTCAGCCTCTTGTTCTGCTTCCTCTCATTGGGTAGTTGCATGGACTTTATGGACCTTCAATACCTTGCATTTGCTGATGGCACTTACATTTCCTTTACTACTACTGTGACCTTACCAATTATAGCTTTAATTTAAAAATTTACACCTACCTTTGACTATCTAATGGATCTTTTCCATGCAATATGTCTAAAACTGAACCTCTGATTTCTACTCCCTCCCTCCATACTCCCTCCTATGGTTTTTACATACAGCACCACCATTTTCCTGGTTGCTTAGGTTCAATATGTGTGAGTCATTCTTGATTCCTCTCATTCCCTAACAATCCACATCCAATTCAACCCCATGTCTTAACTGCATTACCATCAACATATGTAATGCAGCTTTCACATAGATTACTGTGATTGCCAGCTCACCAATTTCCCTGGGACATTCTCACACTCCACAATCAGATATTAGCACTGAATGATGTAAAAAAATAGAAATCAGATGTTACTTCAGTCTTCAAGAACCTCTACTCACCTTACTAAAAATAAACTATGAACTTTTCCCCATATACTAAATGCCCCATTTAATCTGACCCCAGCTTATCTCTGTGATCTCATTTATTACCACCATAGAGACACACCAGTGATTGCATTACTCTGTACAGGCCAGTTTAGCCTCAGGGTCTTTGCATTGGCTAAATCTGCTCTGCCTCAAATCTTCAACTGGCTTTCTGCCACCAGTTCAGCAAATCAATTAGTACATTTCCCTCTCTAAGCCCCCATTCCCCACTCTATATGATGACCTTGAAGAAAATTTGCTTAATTGTTATTGTATAATGGAAGTGCTACATGGACAAGGGTGGAGAGGACCAGGGTTTGTAGACCACAAAGTGTAAGAATATGAAGCAACATTTGGTTCCTTCCATAATAATAAAAGCATAATATACTAATTAGACAGGACAGCCGAATGACCTTCCAGACATCATTCCAGACAAAGCCACAGCAGGGATAGGGAGTGTGGGGGGAGGGGTGCCAAGGCAGAGGTGGTTAGGGGTGATCAGGCAGGCTAGCGATTAGGAGCCAGTGGTCCCAAATTACGAGAGGGATGTCTGACTGCCATTTTATGCCTAAACTGGCAGTCGGACATCTCCTGAGGGGTCCCAGATTGTGAGAGGGTGCAGGCCGGGCTCAAGGACCTTCTCCTGCCCACCCCCCCAATACATGAATTTCATGTACCGGGCCTCTAGTATAGTATGACTAATTCATATTATCAGTAACCAAATAAAACTTAAAAGCTACATTGGAAATTAAGCATTATAATGCACCATGACCTTTGTCATTTCAGTATAGAATATCTTAGTCATTTCAAAGTGAAGACATAATTTATTATAAATCTGGCTCATTTCCATGTCTATTATGTTGTTGTTTCTTTCTTTGGATAGAGGTTAAACTGAAATTGAACAAATGAATTTGAACAATAACAATGTTTCAGAGCTCTTTCCAGTTAGTTCATTTGTTTAATAGATTTTCTCCTCATAACAACCCTCTGAGAGGAGCACTATTATCCCTATTTTACAGATAAAGAAACTGAGGATTGGTGAGTGAAGCTGTCTTGCTCACTCACACAGAGCTAACAAGTAATATAGCCAATTTTTTAACCCATTTTTTTCTATCAATTTACCTTTCTTCATCATGAAACATTATATTCAGCTTAGCTATAAACTTTTCAGTATATTGGCAAGAAGGGTTCCTTCAGTAGAGAAGACATTTAGGTTTGTGTGGTATGCTTGAAGACCCTGGGATTTAATATAAAGAAGGAAAGTTTCAGTTAGCATTGTGTGGTGTTTGTTTTTGTCATTAACTCTGAGCATTTTTATAAAAAAAAGATTACGTGACATTATGGAAAGAGTAATAAGATTAAACTAGAAATAATGAGAACATCTCTCAAAGAAGCTGTCCTCCGTATAAATGGTTCGACCAAAGATACATTAGTTTCCCCATCCCTAGAAGTGCATCATCAGAGACTGGACGACCTCTAGTAAGAGATATTGTAGATTAGAGGACCTTCCTGAATAACAAGGGCTGGACTAGCTATTATTTAGGGTTCTTTCACACTTGAGACATGGTTGGTTAATCTAGCAATTCCAAAGATGCCCTCCTCCCAATCCCTGGAAACTATGCATATGTTTGGTTATATAGCAAAGAACCAATGCTGTCTGCAGATGAAATGAAGGCTGCTAATCAGCTGGCTTTGAGATAAGAAAATGATCCTGAATTATCCAAGTGGACAATATATAATTCTAACCATCCTTATAACTAAAATATAGGGGGGGGGGGGAGAGAGAGAGAGAGAGAGAGATTGAGAGAGAAACTGAAACTCAGAGAGAAACTCAGATGGCAGCATATTTAGAACATTACTATGTGTGAATATAGAGGACGGGGGTCATGAGCCAAGGAATGCGGGCAGCCTCTTGAAGCTGAAAAAGACAAGGAAATGGATTCTTCCTCAGAGCCTCCAGAAGAAATGCAGCCCTGCCAATGCCTCGATTTTAGCCCAGCAAGACTCACTTCAAACTTCTGACCTTCAGAACTGTAGGATAATAAATGTATGTTGTTTAAGGCACTAAGTTTGTGGTCATTTGTTACAGCAGCAATAGGAAACTAATACAGAACCCTATTTCACACTCTGCAGAGTAATCTATGGAGTCCAATCCACAGAGGATCGCTACATCAGTCAGCATTTGGCTGAGATAATGCTGCTGCATGACAACAACTCCCAAGTCTCTGTGTCTAAAAACAATGAGGAGATCTCCTAGGCTCACAGGGGAATGGATAGATTGCTGCTGACTTCAGTTGCAATATATACATTAATCCATATATTATCATATGGCTAAGCTTGACTGGACTTGACTTGGCTACACTGGGTTCTAGGATTAAGGATGGACTTAGGTCAACTCCAAATTTTTCATTGCAGAATTTGGGCTAAAGAAGCAATGGCTCTCTGGGGTATGCTGTTCTCCTGGGCAAGCGGAAATGCTCCAAAAGTCTGGCATATATTTGCCAGACCTCAGAGTCTCAGGATGAAGCCAGGGTCTGCACACATTCATTGTCCTGAGTAAGTCATTAAATGTTGCCCAAGTACTGGGACCAGGAAGGATATTCTGCCAGTGAAGCATAGCAAAGGCAAGGAGGAAAGTAAGAATTGTAGACAAATAATACAACTGACTTTAGTCACTGAGAGGCATCTACATCTGTGAAGCAGTGGGTTCTCAGGTCTGCACAGAAGGGTCCCATCATAGCCTGGCCAAAGTGGCTAGGTTTCCTAAGGAATGGTCCAAATCTATAGATATCCATTAGGCTGCCAACATGTCTAAGCAGAATCAAATGTAAGAATCGTACAAGCAAGTGTAATCCAATCACCACCCATCATAGGAGAAAATGTGGCCTAGATAAAGGACTGTGATTTTCCTACGAATGGATAGTTAGTGAGAAAGCTGATAATTGAAAGAAAGCCTCCAAAAATCTCAGTCCAGGGTGCAACTCACAACTCCCTTAGTTCTGGAATCCTGCTCCAGAACTTGGTTTCATTTCCAAATGCCTTTTTTTTTGGGGGGGGGGGGGTGTCTGTATATTAAGAGCACTGCTGAATTGACAATGGGGAGTTTGATTATTCCAGTAGCAGACACACAAAGTCTTCTTTTTTCTCCTGTGAAGCTCCTGTTTGAACACAGCTTTATGTTGGCCTGGGCTAGGGAAACCCACTCTGCTCCTGACTGGGGTTCAACGTGGGTGTTGTGGAGCAGTGATTCAGAGGGAAAGCACCTTCCAAAACCACATGGGTTCCTGCAGTTGTTTCCCTACACCAGCAAGTTTTGGAATGGTGCAATATGCCCCAAGTGAGAGTCCTGGAGACATACAAGTTCTCTTTTTGGCCGTCAGTCATTGGGGGAATCTTCTGGGGCTTTCTCAGATTGTCTTTCCCAGGAAGCTTCATCTTCCAGAGGGAAAAAAAAAAGATAGGTCTAGTTCCTATGCCTGAGAAGTTGTTCCTATCCCTTTCTTCCTTCTGATGAGGGGGAAATTCCAGGTCAGGTGTCACCTGGTCCAGGAAGCCTTTTTGACTTTCCCTGGGACGAGTTCATAGCTCACTTGTCTCTGCTCACAGAGCAATGTTATGCAGCCTCTTTCTGTCACTTACTATATCATATCCTGCTCTTCTCTGTACACAGCTACCTCACTCCCTGGATTCTGTCCTCTTTTGTAATTGGGACTCTATTTTATCTAGCATTGTGTCATTGGCATTCAGAACAATGTCTACTATATAGAAAGCATTCAGTAAATACTTGATTAATTTTGAAATGATTATATTGCTTGTTTTATTTAGGATGACAGTTCATGATGTCAGTGAAATATACACAATAGTCATTTATTAAATGTATGAATAGACGTAGGAGTGAAAAAATAAGCAATACTAAGTGCCTTTTAAGAATAAATTCTATTCTACACATTATCTCTGCACAGAAAAGCAGGCACACAGATTCACACATATCCGCGTTTACACAAGAAACAAAATGATAAAGCAGAGCTTCCTGGACCTCATAAGCAACCTCTTTTCTTCCTAATGTAGACAGAAACGAATGAAAGAACACTTTTTTGGAAGACATTTTTTCAGAGCTGTAGCTTCCAAATGATTTGTGTGTGCCCAGCAGTCAACCAATGAGCTCTCTTCCATTGATCTAAAAATAACTCAGGAGTACTACACTGCCAGAAATTAGCTCAGCCCACCTCTGGGGGGTAAGGTCTCCTGTGGAGGCACTTTTGTTGCTCAGCTGCAGCATGGAGGTAGCAATAGGGGTTTGGGGATGACTTCAGCAAACCTGACCTAGCTTTGGGCATGAGTTTGTTTCATCCCTCACTGTGCACATCTTGCCATTTCTGAAGCTGTGAGTCAGGCTGATGTCAGCCAAGCAAGTAGCTGAAACAGCATGTCCAAGGAGACTAGAAATGTCCTTGGCGACAGTCTTAGATGCTACCTAGTAGGGGCAGATGTCCTAGAAGTGATGTCACTGTATTCTTATCCAAGTCACACCACCACAACAGGCTTTGGTCAGAGATGTCATAGGGAGAGGATGAGTGTCCTGAGAGAGTTTTCTGAAGGGATGATTGTATCCGTATGTGGGTATCTATGCATTTGTATCTGTCAATTTCCCAGAGACCCACAGGATAGGAATTGTAGTTGTTGCTCAGTCATGATTCATTATGCACCATGGGCAAGTCACTTCTCTTTTTCTCGAGCTCTGTTCTTCTACCTGCATCATGACCATGTTGGAAAGGTAATCTCTGAGTCTCCCTCTGGCTACGTGGTTCTCTTCATTACTGGGGGACCAATGGCAACATTTATTTACTGTATTTGAGGAACTGATGTATCCTTCTGTGGACATTTTGCTAACAGTCAATGGTCTTGTTTTGTATTTTATTACTACTGCCTCCAACAGGTCTGAAATTCATCAAAGTTCAGCACTCTTGCCAACCAGGACAGGACTTAGAAAGGAAGCTGTGTTGCCTTCTGCTGGTTGACTGTGTCCAGGCTTTGGCAGCATGGAACTGAGAACCTGAATCCAGTGGGTGAAGTGGAGTTGTTTTTAAATATATTTTTATTTATTTTTAGAGAGGAAGGGAAAGGAAGAGGGAGATAGAAACATCAATGATGAGGAAGAATTACTGATTGGCTGCCTCCTACATGCCCCAAACTGGGGATCAAGCCCACAACCTAGAAATATGCCCTGACCAGGAATCAAACCATGATCTCCTGGTTCACAGGTTGGTGCTCAACCACTGAGCAACACCAGCCTGGAGTGGAGTTTTGAAGAAAGTTCAATAATTGAATTCCAGATCCTAGATTATAATCAAGTTTTTAGACACTTCAACCCTTGAATTTTTTTGATATTTTTTTTAAAAAGTCACAGCACCACTAAGCTCTTTAAAATAAGCTTTCCTTAGTTTTATCACTCAACCGATGACTTTAGGAAAATTACTTTCAATTGCTAAGCCTGTAAAGTGTAGCTTTTGAATTAGCTTCTAAGATCATCTTTAAATGATAACTAACATTCCTACAAATTGTGCAGGTCACAAACAAATTTACGTTAACATATATTTTCATCTGGAACTGTTACATCTTCTGATACTTTCTCCCAAGTACCACTATTGGTTTGGATATAGACGTGAGCAGAAGAGATTAGAACAAAGGCAGATGGACTAACTTTGACTCATAAATTTTGAATAATATTGTTTTATGAAATAAAGGGGAAAAGCATACTTCTAAGTTAATATATTATTTAATAAGACATAATTTTAAATATGTTTAACTAAAATTACATACTCTATAGCTGTGAATCATACTTAGTGTTCTATGCTTCAAATATTTTATCTCCTCCAACCTCACACCAGCACTGTGGTTGAGGAATTTTATTGATGTGGAAACCTAACACTCAAATCCCACCTTTAGAGGAGATTGTACCAAACAGGTTCATCAATGGAAAAGCAAATTACTCAGAGGCGTTTGATGAAAGTAATATTTTCATCTCAAATTTGTTTTAAAATCCTACTTAGTGTTGCTTGGTTTTAAAATAAAACATTTTAAATATTTTTTGCCTAATGTGGATATTGGGAGTTGATGACATTCAGTATATAAATGGCATTTAACCCTTTTTAATGAATCTTTCTTTCTTAATATCTAAGGATCTCTAAATGAATAATGTCTAATGCATAAAATCAGAAATATAGTCATGTGAGCAAGTGCCCTAGACATTGATTGGGAAGAAAATTGTGCTTTGGAGAAGCGTCATTGGGTAAGTTACTTCTCCTTTGCTTCTGTTTTCAACTTTCCTCCCCAGGTGGTTTCCACTCATGAAACCTGATGAGGTAAATGGTAAGTGGATTTTCCTTTGAGTCCTGGGAGATGTGAGTGTGGTTGTCCTCTAGCTCCTACAAGCTACATAGCCTGGATCTTACTTTGGTCACAACCCAAGCTTCATAATGTTATGATGATGCAAACAACTAGGCTGACTGAAAGGGTTGTGGTTAGGAATGAATAAGAAAATGTCCTGTCTGTCTAAATACCAGGTATTTCCCCTCCAAATTGTGCCTCATTTATGGGAGTAAAGTAGAGATAGAGGGGGTGAGGGGGTACGAGAATGGAGTGAGAGGATAGCCTTCCAATGGCAAAATGTGCAAATAAATGAGCCCTATAAACAATACTTTAAAAAGGAATAAACTAAGTGGTTCTCACTATGAAAATCTTGAATAATCATCAATAGGAAGAAAAAATAACCTTTCATAATCATACATGAATGAGTGCTGTGGTTAAGGAAAATAAAATCCCAGTAAGCAGACCTTTATAAGATTTAAAACCTCTGTCTGAAGCAACGTAGACAATAAAAATTTAAAGAGATGATCAACTAATGACTAAGCAATATAAAAAGATGCATGTAAAATTTGAATAATATTGCTTTAAAAATAAAGGGAAAAAGCATACTTCTAAGTTGATATATTATTTAAGAAGACATAATCTTAAATATATTTAACTAAGATTATACACTCTATAAATAGATGTTTAACTATTAAATCTATATCACTAAAATAAATATTTTCAAGCTGGTTACATTTGTTTTAAGCTTCTCATTGAGAATATGGAGAATTTCTGTATATCTAGAGTGTCTTTCTTTCCTGATGTAGCTAAAATTCATTGAGCTTAGGGCAATTTCTGAAGCATAATGAATTTCATTATACATGCTAGCTTCATAAGACAAGTAGTTATTATTATGATATTCACATGAGCTTACTAATTGCAGAATAAATAAGAAATAAAAATTATTAAAATAAAATAAAGTCTGGTGGAAAAGCATTGCAAGCATTTAAAAAATGTTCAAATATGTAAACTTCATGGAGATTTGAATATCAAAGTGGACCTACAACACATTGAACCATCTCTAGGCCATGTAATCTAATCATTATCTGCAGTGTCTTTATTGCTGGACACATATGATGTAAACTGCTTGACAAACTGGTCTCCCAACAAAGACAGTTACTGGGGAAGTAGTAGTGGGACTAGTGCTGTGAAATTAACCTGCAAGTGAAACACTCAAACCTCATAACTAGTTTTTTGAAGGTCAATGAAATATTGATTAGCTGTCCTTCTGTTTCATGCCTCAATTCTCCTCATCTGTTTATTTATCCATTTATACAACTACCAAATGTTTAATAACTGCTTAAATGTGCAAAGCCCTTGGCTAGATACTGGAGAATCAGAGATAAAGACCACAAGAGCCCTATCTTTAAGGACCTCATATTGTAGCAATTTCATATCAATGTCTGCACCAGGGTTTCTCAATCTCAGCTCTATTGACATCTTTGGTTGGTTAACTTTTTGTTGTATGGGTAAGGGGAGGCTGTCCTGGAAATTGTAAAATGCTGAGCAGCATACCTGACCTGTAATTTCTAGATGTCAGACACCCCCTCCCCAACCTCCCCACAGGCCCTACAAGGTGTAACAACCAAAAATGTCCCCTGGCATTGCTAAATGTTCTGGGGGTGTGGGAAGCAAAATCAATATACATATGAAGATCTTGTTTCCCTAACAAGATTAAGCTCTTCAAGATAAAGGGACACACTTCTTTGTAACTCTCTTATTCCTATACAGTGGGACATGCATAATAGGCATTAATCACTCTGTTGTAATAAAATGTTTTTAAATTCTGGCCAGTTTTTTTAGAAGCTAAAATATTTGAAATCTAAGCTTCAATATGCAATTCCTTTTTTGCTATGTTTTTGCTGCTAAGGTTGATTTTGCTCTGGACATCTTCTCTTCTGAATCCAAGCATTCAGTTACAGTAAGCAGAGTCATGCATTAGAATCTGGGGCATAGAAAAAAAAAAAAAGGCAGTGGGAAAAACAGAAAAGTACCTTGAGATTCAGTGGCCCTTTGAAGACTTCCAAATAGAAAGCATTATGTAAACACTAGCACTTTCCTAATTCTGGCTAATACCCACCTATCGGTATTCATCTGCAATGCTTGGAATTACATAAAGTTTAAAATAAATGCAGATTACCTTCTAAAGAAGATATATTAGTTCTATATAGAGCTGCCAAGTAGGTGTCTCTAGGGACATATCTTGGTAAATAAAGAAAAGTGATTTGTAACAAGCTTATCAGTAGTTGGTATGTAAAGTGCTGGAGAATAGCTCATTCTCTTCATAGTGTTTAAACATTCTTTACAACGATATCAAAGTTATTTTATTTGCTAAGCACATCCTTCTCTTAAATGAGTGCAGTGATAAGCCTCACTCATTCACACATATTATTATTATTCAGGCAATTTATGTGCAATTTTTCAAATATTCAAAAAATTAAGAAACTAAATTCATGGCATTCTTTTCCAGATGATTTGGAAAATATTAACAGGTAAAAAAAAGAAAAACCATCATGAGATTTTAAAAATAATTGATTTTTAGCCATTTCAGATACTTCCACAAGAAGAATCTCACTGAGGCTGGGGTGGGGGTGAGGAGAGAAAGCTTCAGATGTGGACAAAGTTTCACCAGATGCTTAAATTCAATTCAACTTTTCTCTACTAGTTATTTAGCAAAATCCTCAAAGGACAGCTAACTCTTTTTCTGACAACTTATACCCTATGTTCGAATGTTTCTATGCATTAACACACCATCACAACTCAGATTTACTGTCAAAAACATCAGTGTGCAACATTTTCACAACTCAGCCAGTGGAGGAACAAACTCCCCTGTACCCCTTCACACAGGACCCCCTTTCTTCTGTAACATGCTCCCTCATTTATGACCTTCCCTCCTTTGTCCACAGAATCATGTCCCTGCCCAAAATCCACAGAAGAGATCCTCTGAATTGCTGATTTATTCCCAGGCTGCAGGGAATCTATTTCTAAATAGTCAGGAGAGGCCTGAGGTGAACTGTAAAAGGAACAGATTATGGAGTTTGGCAGACCTGGCTCCAAGGTTTGGCCCTTTTTCTGTGACTTCACGGGGCATCTGTTCTCACTAAACTTCAGTTTTCTCAGCACTTATGTGGAAATTGATTTAGAAATATATGGAAACCTATTAACTCAATGCCAAATGACTTGCAACAACTCAATAACTGGTAGGTCATCCATCTCATCACTGAGTCATTGTTTCGTTGTCATTGTCATCATCATCATTGTCGTCGTCGTCATCATCATCATCATCATCATCATCATCTTTGTTGTGGAGTGTAGTATGTGATATCCTGAGGCCCCTCAGAATTGAACTCATGTCCTTGACTTTTAAGGTTCATGAAACCTGAGATACATTTTTCTTTTTTTTAAAAAAGATATATTTTTATTGATTTCAGAGAAGGGAGAGAGAGATAGAAACATCAATGATGAGAGAGAATCACTGACTGGCTGCTTCTTCCATGCCCCACACTGAGGATCAACCCCGCAACCCAGGCATGTACCCTGACTGAAAATAAAACCATGACCTCCTGGTTCATATGTTGACATTTGACCACTGAGCCATGCTGACTGGGGCTGAGATACATTTTCTTTTGCTCATTTGACCAATGTTTACTGATCATGTACTATCCTCTAATCTCTGTGAATAAACCAAGATTTGTAAACAGTGCCCCTCCATACCTTCTGATCACTTAAGCAATTGGTCATACAAACTAGGACATAGTTATACATGGAAAAATGTCCTATTAAGAGAAAGGGTATGCCAAGTTATGAGATGAGTTACTGTGGGCGGTGTGGGGTGTATGTGTGTGTACTCGCATGTGTACACTGATTTGCACTGAGGGAATGGGCTAAGAGGAGACTTCAGTGATGCAGTAACTTAAATGGAGAGCTGACAACACATTAGAATTAACCAGATAAGAGTGAGGCAATGGACATCACAGATCGAAGGCACAGTAAATGTGGAGTCTCAGAGATGGAAAGGATCAAGGCATGTTCAAGATAGTTAAATGACAGTGTGGCTAAAGAAAGTGAACAAAGAACCATGAGTCTTCAAGTCAAGGTAGGAAAGGTGGGTGTGTATCTGACCCCACAGGGCTCTGCAGGTCATTCCCAGAAGAATCTTGGTTCTTATCCAAAGAGAAATAGGTAACCATGTAAGTGTTTCAGCAAGAAAGTAACAAAAACAAATTAACATTTTTAAACACCCAGTTGGCACTGGAAAAATGTGTTGGAGGGAAGCAAATATGACTGCAGGGAAACCTGTACAAGTTTACTCTACTGAGCCAGGAGAGAAGTGAGTGTGGCCTGGACAAAGATGGTAATAGAGCAAAGTAGACCAGACTAGTGAGTCCTTCCTAAGTGCTCAGCTGAGATGGACTGAAACATAAACATATGGATCCCCTCTTTTTCAGTCTGACTTTGAGACTGGTAAAATGTCAAAATTGAGATTAAGAGTTGGTGACGCGTGTCTCACAAATAATTACATCATCTCTGTGGTTCTTGTAACCCTATGCAAGAATTCAACCCTATGAATTCATTCATTCATTCATTCAGTCAGTCAGTCATTCATTTCTTATCAAACATTTACAGTTATAAGGACCTGTGAGGCTCCCTAGAGATATATCATGTAAGACCTTGGGACTAGATTTGCCACCATAACTGAGCTCTATCCCATTCTAACACTGTAGATGGAATGAAAAATACTTTTTAAAACAAGACACCTAGAGTAACTGAGAATACATGTGAAATAGCCAAGATCAACATTAACCTTTAAAGGGATGGTATACTCTAGACAAAGTCCAAATAAAAGTCACCATTAATAGCTCTGGAAGGAACAAGAAAGATGGTGATGTCCTATCTAGTTGAGAAAAACCTCTGGGATTTCTTCTTATGATACACTAGAGGCCTGGTGCACAAAATTCATGCACGGGGGAGGGGAGGTCCCTCAGCCCAGCCTGCACCCTCTCCAATTTGGGACCTAGGGATGGGACCTAAACCAGCAGTTGGACATCCCTCTCGCAATCTGGGACCACTGACTCCTAACCGTCTGCCTGCCTGATTGTCCCTAAATGACTCTGCTTGCCTGCCTGATCGCCCCCTAACTGCCCCCCTGCCAGCCTGTTCCCCCTCTAACTGCCCCCCTGGTTGCCCCCTAACTATCCCCCTGTTGGCCTGGTCTCCCCCTAACTGTTCGGGAAGAAGTCTGATATCTGGAAGATGTGCGGTTGACTGGGTCTAATTAGCGTATTACCTTTTTATTAATATAGATATTTAGTGTTGTTCCATCTCTCCTCTTTCAAGCTAGAAGGGCATGTTCAGCTGACACAATAGCAAAGAGTCAACTTCCCACTCAGATTGTTCTGGTGGGCTGGGGACTATCAGGCTCCCAGAGCCAGAACTCCCAGTGGTTTCTGCCAGCTCTCTGGATAATCTATTTACCGAGGGGATAGAAAACTATATGCCAGCTATTTAAAAAATATCACTCCCTTTAGATTCTGCTGCCACCAGCTCCTTTGACTTATGTTGAAATCATGTCCCATCTCTCTCAGCCACGTTGTTACAAATTTATTATTGAGACCAATGATGACATCACCTGGAGAGAGACCAGGGCTGTGGTCATCCGGCTCCTCTTTCCGCATTACACAGGCAGCTTCTTCTCTGCCCTCACAGGTCATTAATGTTTTAAAAAGGTCTTGCTTTAAATACCTGAGCAGTGCTCTCAGCTATTTGGTTTCCCATTTCAGAGCCCGCAGCACATGCCGGCTTCAGATTGAAGGCTGCTTGCCCAAGTGGGCATTTGAGACCTCTAAGAGTGTCTCCTGAGAAGTCCTTGGTCAAAGTCATGCTAACAGCATGTGTTAACCATGTGTCCAGTTTGGAAAGAGCAGAAGTGTTGGCCAGGGGTTGTAGATAACAAGCTACATACACATTGGGAGGTTAGCACAGCTTCTTCACAGACTCATTGCAGGGTGTTTATCATTCCTTACAGCTCAGCATCCTTCCTTGTGAAATAGGCACATTCTTACCTGTCACCTCCAACTTCCAGGATTATAGGAAGACTTGGAAGAAGGAGCAGGTTTTGTAAAGCCCTGTGAACCTCATATACTCCACAAGTATATGCCAAGGGCCAACTACTGTGTTAAACACCAAGGTACATGGTGAATGAAATAGGCCTCTGTGCCGTTAGGGGGTTTATACTCTAGTTGTGGAGACAAATGGTATACAAATAAATATATTGTAACAGACTGTAAAGGAGGGGTGGGGTTTCATGGCATGAGACAGTATAATGAGGAAACGGTAGTCAATATAGAGTGGTCGGGGAAGTCCTCTCAGAGCAACCGATATTTAGACTAAGCCAGGCTTGAAAGCTGGGAATAACCCAGCCATGTAGAAAGTGATTGTGTGGTATGTATGCAGTGTATGTGGGGTGTAGTGTGGTGTGTGTGTGGTGTATAGGTGTGTGGTGTGTGTATGTGTATGATGTTGTGTGTATGTGGTGTGGTATATGTGTGTGGTATGCTAGTGTGTGTGGGGTGTGTGGGTATGTGTTCACCATATGCACATGCACTGGTATTTCATGCAGAAGAACCAATATGTGTGGAGGACATTAAGTAGAAAAGGGTTTGTTATGCTTAAAGAATCAAATGGAAACTTACATGGCTGGAGGCCAATGATGAGAGGGCTGGAAAGTGTTACCCACATAAAAGAAATAATACGTAGTTCTACATTTTGCAAGCAACTGAGTGAATGGTTAAGCTAAAATGCACCCAAATAACAGATTAAATTTTCCAATCAAATTACAGAACACTAAGGGTGTGTTGGCAGGTGCTACAAAAATGAATGCCTCCTGCTGCTTGTCCTCAGATGGCTCTCAATATGGTAAAAGATGTAAGGACAAGGAGGAGCCATTTTTCACTACAAATACAAGATAAAAATAAATAAGTGCTAAAAAAGGTGTATAAGTGTTTTGGAGGACAAGGAGGGAGAGTTCAGACCTTTTGAAGTAGATTTGTGGTATGAAGGAAAGAATCATTGAGGAAGTGGGCCTTTAATAGTCTCCTAGAAGATGGGCCCCATCTGGAATTCTGCCATTTGTAACCATGTTATGATCTAGTTTTCACTGTTATTGAGGCATGTAATGCAACCAGTTTGAATTTAAGAATAATTAAATGGATTGAGGTCAGGACCACTTTCCAGCTTTTGCTTTGATCTGTGACAAACCAAAGAGTAAGGGAAAAGGAGAAAGGAATCTCTGAGAATGCCTTTATGCTCATGTGACCTGTTTAACCTGGAATGTTGTGAATCACCCCACTATAGTTCTTGTCTATTCGTCAAATTGATAAAGGTTCCTCATTTACTTATCTATTCATCACCAACCCCTTATGCCAGCACAAAGTCTAAAGTCTCATTCATAGACACTGAATAAATACTTGCTAAATGAATAAAAGACATGAGCTAAAATAACATTTTAGGTAAAGACAATGGCAAAGTCACAGAGGCAAGAAGCATGTTACCAACAATGAAAATTATCATTCTTGGCTGGAAGAAAGAACATAAAAGACAGTCTATAGAGGAAAATAAGTCTAGAGTAAGGGAATCAGTCAGAGTATGATGGATTTTGAGTTACAAGCCAAGGATGTTTAATGTTGATCTCAAGATGATGGAGCATCCATGGAAAGGCTTTACACGTCGCTTAAAATAACACCACCAAATGAAACAATAAACAGAGGAGCAATGGAAGGAGCTACACAATCTGTATCTCAGCCTTCCTCTGAAGCGCATCTGTGTGACGAGAGGGAAGTCACTCTTTCCTTCTGAACACATTTTACACATATGCAGAATGTGCAACAAAGATGGTCTGATTTTGTTTTTGAACACAAATGTGTTTTTTTGGTTAATCCTCACCCAAGGTTATGTTTCCATTGATTTTTTTTTTTTTTTTGATAGAGTAGAAGGAAGGGGAGAAATACAAGAGAGAAACATCGATGTGAGAGAGTCCCATTGAACCCAGTATCCTTCACTCCACAGGCCGATGCTCTATCCACTGAGCCAAACCTGCTGGGGCTGAACACAAACATTTTATAGGTACTGATATTTACTGTCATTTAAAAATTATTTTCTTTACTTATTCAAGGCCAATAAACTAAGATTATTTTTAACCAGTTTTTTAAGTCAAATACCATTTGTTTGAATATATTATAGCTGCGGGAATGGAAACACTTTGAAGTAAGGTGACCATAGAACTCAATTTGCCAGGAACACATGGTCTTATTGTCAAAGTTTACAATTTGCCCAAGTTTTTCCATTTTTCGTAAAGTGTTATTATTAATAGTTGCATTTAAGTTAGCTGGGATGGTGTGGAAGACCTCCACGTTGTGTTCCATATTGCACAATAGCCTCATCTAAGAGTGTGAGATACACTGACTTGGAGGTCCTCTTTAACTGAAGAGTTCCGTCCAAATGACAATCATCCATAGCCCAGTTTTCTTCTCAGACTCTTTCTACACTTAAAATCACCAACCCTTCCTTTTCAGACTCAGTGCATAGACAGGACTGGCTAGGAAAAGCCACATCCTTCTTGGGTCGGGAGGTGCAGGAACAAAGAGGTTCCTGGTGTGCCATGTAGTAATGTCACGGCCTCACCACAGGCTCTGAGATGGAGGAAATGGGCAGTAGAAATAAAGATAGGTCAGTGAGAAATACAGAAGTGAGGTATGCATGAAATATGTGTGGGAAATAAAGACTAGTGGCCCTTCCATAGAGAGTGGTCCAGAATGCACTTGATACAGATGTTTTCATCTTTTATTGAAAGGTATAGATCTACAACCATATGTGGCTTTAATTGTTTGTGATGCTTTTTAAATTTTCAGTAAATCCTTTCACTATCAATAAAAAATAGGTGTCCTTTTAATAAAATAAAAATTAAGTATTGAGTTTCTGAATCTCCTTCAAAAGATTTTTAAAGATCATTTTGAGGTGATAGTAAGAAAATGGTGATTGAATGTGGGAAGCAGCAGAAAGTAAGATTGAACATAATTTTGAAGTATCTAGATTGGTAGCAAACATGTTTTGAAGGAGCTCGTATGGTTAATTAGATAACTATATTCTACAGTGTATTGGGATGAAACCAAGAATGAGTTCAATTTTGTAGTATATAAATTTAGTATCACTTATTTGATGAGCTTTTATGTTGTAAAAATATTTGCTGAAAGAGCCATTTGGCTAAATTGAGGGGGAAAGATGGTACCTATAAAAATATTCAGGCTGATTTAACAAATATGGACACAATTAAATATGTTTTTCCCCAGATTGATTCTGGATATTGCCTTCTACCCTATTCCAACAGTTACTTATATCTGGAGAGTTGTTGGATGATCAGGGTCTCTGGAAGGAAAGTCTCCCTGGATACTGGTGGATTCAATGGTCTTACATAAATAATTTGCTATGGAGATTTCCTAATAGAAGTGATAGGGGTTGCTTTCCATATTAATCAACCTTTGTACTCTGGCCATGAACTAAAGGCAGCAATAGCTCTAGATTTATCAGTTTTATCAGAAATGCCTTTCCTCTTATTTTTACCACAAGGAAATTATTGAAGTTCTGTTCTTCCATTCACATTTGTGGCATAAGGAACCCAAGAGAGGTAAGGAATCCATACCTTAACTGTATAAAGTTTTATTAACATCCCGGGCATCAGTTATCTCTCACTGTAAAACCACACTGACATTTAGGAGCTTAGGTCACTAATTCATTTGCTCACAGTTCTATGGGTCAGAAATTTGGGCTGAGTTTTGCTTCTGCTGGGGCTTGGTTTTGCTTCTGCTGTTGGACTCACTTGAAGTAATTTACAATGACTGCAGTTAGCTGGCAATTTGATTAGAGCTGGAGGGTCACATAGCCTCACTCAGATCTGGTGGTGGCCAGGCTGGTAACTGGGATGTCTCCAGGAGGAGGGCTTTAGCTCTTGCAAGGTGTGGTCTCAGGATTCCAACAGAGACAAGAGTGTAAACTCTGATGTATAAGCACTTTTCAAGCCTCTGCTTTTGTCATGTGTGCTATTGTATTGTCCAAAGCAATGCACATGCCCAAGCCCTAATTCAAGGGTGGAGAAGCAAACCTCACTTCTTAATAGGAGGGGAGGCTCAGACACACTGAAGAAGGTGGACATACAAGGATAATAGAATTGTTGTAATTGATATTGTAAACCATTTTCCACATTGCCTAATTTTTGCTCACAGTTAAAACATATTAATAATCCATTATTGGCAAAATGCTGATATAAAGCAGCACAAATAATGCTGTAGTGAGACACACTTATGCGTGAATCCTTTCAGGAGCCAGTTACCCCTATTATACCAGAGGTAGTGAATAACCCCTGCCAACTTTTTGGTTTTTTGAGAGCTATATTAATAATGCAAATATAGAAAGGTCTTCTAAATCACCAAACAGATGAGAATTATCATGAATCAAAATGTAGCTCAAACTCTGCCCCACCACACTAGGGATTCCACCCTTCATTAATTTCTTGAATTGGCATTTGATTGGCATTTGGAATCTGAACCATGTATTTTTGGCCCTAATTCTCTGTTGCTTGGTGTAATCTGTCAATTGCTGGATTCAACAATTCAGGATGCATGAGTTAGCATCACCTAAGTGTTAAATTTAGCAAGTCATTGGAAAGATAGTAAGGAATCAGGCATATTTTCTAATTTGTTGGAGCTTATACTCTAGCTCTCCACCTTTGCTTGCATATAATTTCAGAGAGTTTAAAGTTAGGTGTCCAGATGGGGCATTTGAAGAGCCAGCCGTGGCCAGTGGGCTTCTCTCTTGCCCTCCCTACTCACAACTCTCCAGTATTTGTAGACATCATTAATATAATGTCAAACTTCCTCATTTTCTTTGGCTACAAATACCCTCAGAACCACATTTGTGAACCACCTTGGCAGACAGGCAGAAGCTATGTCTTATTTAAATATACTAGTACCACAGACAGGTAACTGCTAGCAGGTAATATTGGCTGAAAAGATGAAATGACATATTGATCAGTATATATAATACTGTTACTAAATCTTCTCTTGAACTAATTTGTGTGGGGGTTTTTTTTCTGGACTTTTATTACTTTTGTTTTAGTTTCATTTTAGACACTGCTTTCAACCAAATTCTTTTATTAGCCACATTAGTATAAAAACGGAAAGCTTCAAGTGGGTATTAAGTTTTATCATTGGAGATATGCAAGCAATGATTAGGAGACCAGCCTGTATCTGATGGCAGGTTCTAGCCCAGGCTCTGCTGTGCGAATTTACACAAATCCTTTCCCCCTCTGGACCCAGTTTTCTCATACATTAATCTGAAGACAAGGGTGTCACCTTAAGAGAGGCAGTGTCCCCTCAGAGTCCAGCAGCCCACATTAGCCTTCCAGGGGGTGGACAAGGGCAAGAAGGTCTCCATGGCTTAGATGATCTTTGGCCTTCCAGATCACCCCTCATGAAATTGACCAGGAGGAGACCATGACACTCTCCTTCTGATACCACTTCCAGTAATAAAATTTGGAGGTATCTCCAGTAATAGGCGTGAGTTCAGTTTACTGGACCTATTCTCCTCAGAAAAGCTTTGTGGAGAACTGCTCTTCACAGGCAGATGCCTGCTTTTATCACACCATATATCAGCGAGTGAATGACCATGAAATCCTGCCTTGCTGTGCCAGCCAAATGGATAAACAGGAAAATATAATCATCTCATAGCCAAATCACCACTGGCATTTATATTGCTTAAAGAGGAGAGGGACCATGTGCTTGCATATTGTTTCAGCATTCATTCATTCATCCATTAAACATCTTCTTGCATGCTCTCTCTCTCCAGGTACTGTACCTGGAAGTTGGTGTGGGGGTGTGGTGTGGTAAAGGTGGGAGCGTGAGCAAATAGGATGAATTGCTCTGGACTAAGTCCTCAAAGGGTTTAAAGACAAGTAGGAGGAATAAGAGAGAGTTTATTTTATTCTTTGGCAAAGTCATTTGCACATTGTTTGCTATTTAATTGTTAATTTATCAATGTATTCCTCTGGACAGCTATACCTCTTGCAGGGCAAGAACAATGACTTGCTTATTTTCCCTGACAGTCCTAGTCTGAGTTGGCTACCCCTACTTCCCTACCAGAATACTTATCAGATTCCATGTTGAGTCAACCATATCCTCCCAGTGGTGGTAAAGACTAAGCATGTCTTGTTCAAATAGTGATAGGACTCTTATTCTGCATAAGGTGCATTTCTAGGCATGATGTGTTCAGCAGTGAATAGAATAGCTAATATTCTAGTGGCAGAATCAGACAACATATGAAGAGAAAAAATATAGAGTCAAAGGATGATAGGCATTATGGAGGAAAGCTGATCAAGCAAAAGATAGAGTCAGCTTGGGAGATCATTGCAATTTTATGTTATGTAGCAAGAGAAGGTCTGACAAAAGGAGCATTTGAGCAAAAACTTGAAGTTGGTAAAGGAAAAGGTAGGTTAGTATTAGAGAAAGATCATATTGGCAGAAGGAGGAGCAAGTACAAAACACAGAGCTAGGAATATGTTCAAGGACTAGAAAGGTCAGTGTGGTTGGATGGAAATGAGTGAGGGAAGGTAACCATTGAGAGCCATAGGCTTTTTCTCTGTGTGAGATCCACAAGTCATAAGATAGCTCTTAATGTTGTATGCATGTGGAGTCATAATCCTTATGCAGGAATAGGAGGCAAAATAACTAGTTCCCATATCCAGTTCACCCAATATTCAGCATGATCTATTTCTGTGGTGGGCAGGTGAGAAAGTTGCTTCTAGGAGAGGGACATCCCACTTACAAGCCCAAACTTTCCATTTTAGAGCCATCAAAGAGGAGCCAACCAAGCAGGTAAGTCCAGGAGATTGAAAGATAGAATCTGTGGAATGGGCCAAGAGTTAACACTGGCTGCCAAGGAAACATGAAAATAAGAAATGTAGGATGAAGAGAGGGACATCCTGGGGAAAAGGAGGAGCATATGCAAAAACATATAGGCTAGAGAAGTTATTTAATGTATCTAGAAGAGTCAAGTGTGGATCAAAGGATAAGTAAAGGAGAAAAATAGGAAGATACGATGTATAGAGTGTGGTTTGTGGTCAGAAAACAAACATCTTAAGTACCAAGTTCAAATATCAGGAGGGAAAGAAGAACCATGGGTGGTTTTGGACCAAATAAGTGACAAAGCCAAGAAATCAATAGCAACCAATTCTGGTCTAGGAAGGGAGGTAGAAACCAGTCAGGGGGTTACTATGATGAGATCTTATTTGTCTATGGCTCAAGCAGCAGGGAAACTGAGCAAAGAGAACACAGGAAAGAAGGAAAATCCCCATGAGTTAGGAACATATTATATGGGGCAAAGGAGTTTTCCAGTCTACTTTCTCTGGTTTTCCTAACAATTGTTTATGCTATAATATTAATCAGTATTACTTATTCATTTTCTGTCTTCTTCCCATAGGAAAGTGACTTAGAATATTTTGAAAACTCCTCCACTTTAGAAATGCACATCAAATATGTGCTGCAAAGTAGATCCTTCTTAAATGCAAACTCCAAGCAAAAACTATTCCAATGTGGCTGGAGTGTGAACCTTTATCAGAAAGGCCTGTTGTAGTGCAAATGTCAAGGCAACTGAAAGGTGTTTTCTGATGTTAAAGGGCCTCTGATTTGTGATACACAAGGAAAAATAATAAGGTGCTCCTGAGACATTATATTCAGGAGGGGTTGTGTAATATGAAGGGTTAGGAGAAAGAGAGCTGGGAATACACAACATGGGTTCAAATCCGAACTGCTACACTGATTAGCTGTGTGACTCTGGACAAGTCCATGAACTTTTCTGTGTTTTCATTACCTGATAAGTGAGAATGACCTCTACCAAGATGTGCACATTCCATCAGATCCACATACCATGTACCTGACCAGTCATAATTTGGGTGGTTAACATATATAAACACACATCATTATTATTGTTATTAAAAGAGCAACGTGGTGGGTCAGACACAATCTCATTCATAACATTGTCAGGGGCACTGCCATGAGCACAGTCCATGCAGTGAACCAGGCTACAGAGTTGGCCTACTGTGCTAGGCAGGAGTACCAACTTTAGGATACAAGGCCAGTAAGTGGCACAGGTGGGAGATGAAGCCCAGTATCAGTCGTTCCTTCTACACAAGATACACCTTGGGAATTACCTAGTTCAAACTCCTCATTTAAAAAAAGAAACAGAAGTTCAAGTAGATTAAATGATTTGCCCACAACCCCAAGAGTAATTACTGGCAGACATGAGACTAGTATCAGGTATGCCAGACATCTAGGAGGTGACTCTTCATCCAACACCTTCTCCTGCATGTTCTCTCCAAACTGAACCCATATCTGAACTTATTCTCTATAATCTCTTCTCATTCACTAAAAGCCATCGCATAATTGAAGAATCCACTTCCTTCTCTGAACAGTCATTTTCCCTCAAACAGCTCATGGGCTCTCATCCATGACTTATGTGTGAACTTCATGTACCACTGATGACAAATATCATGACAGGAAGGTGGCTCAGCTGCTCCATAAGCTCCCACCTGACATGATTCACCAATAATAACATCCTTCCTCCCAAGCCAAATGCCAGCTCTCAATTTCCACCAGAGGCCTGATTTTCCTGGGTAAGGTTTTCTGGTTAGACAAACTTCTGTGCAGTGTGTGGGATGGATGAGGGAGGGTTAAAATAGCCAAGCCACAAAAGGTTACTTCTAAGCTTAGCCTCCTGAAGTTCCAATCTCCCCATGCTTCTGTATGAAAACCATACCCTGTCTAGAAAAATCTTCAGAGAGTGGGTTGCTAGGTTGTAGAAATCAACTTTTCCAGAATTAACATGAGGCTAAAAAATACCTGTTGGGAGCTTGGCATATGATATGTCCCTCTTAAGATAGAAGTCCAGCCTCCCAAACTTGGCAAACAATAGCTATCTCAAACTAGTCTGGTCAGACCACATCTAAAGTGTTTCATTTCAAACTACGCATTTATTTTCCAAAATGAAAATATATTTATTGATTGCTTCTTAATATAAGAAGGAATTTGTGTTTATTTTAAGACATTCAAGGAGCACCAAAAAAAAGTAGAAACTAAAAGTCCATCACTTATAATTCTCCAGAAATAACCACAATTAATAGATTGATCTTAAAGACTTTTTTGTATATATGTATATGGCCATATATTTTTTCTTAGAAAAATGAAGTTATAGTAGTATATATAATATCTTATAAACAATTTTTAGCTTTCAAATAGGTTGTGCTTTTCCTTCTATGTCAATATTTTTTATTTTTCCCCTCAACTCTTTTTTTCTTTATTTTTTATTGTTTGAAGGATTACAAATAGTAGTACATATGCCTCCTTTTTTCCCCCCTTTAACTCCCCCAGTCTCCCCTACCCCATCCCCCCATATGCCTTCACCTTCCCCCATGTCAAAATAAAGCTACTTTTAAAGATAGATTTATTGACTTATAACCTTTTGATTTATTCACTATTTAGTCATTTTTCAACAATACTTATTGAGCACCTACTAAGTACCATGCCTGTATAATCAGGACCAAGTGATTGACAGAAATACCGTAACTTATTTGAAAAAGAATGCATTTATGGGACAGGGATAAGGAATGATGGATAGGTATTGAAGGGACATATTTGCTCATTATTAAAAGAAGGAAAATAGGAGCAACAGTAGCCTTGGTGATAATTAGATCCAGTGACTAACATTATTCTTTACAGATTCTCCTGAATGCTCAGGTCCATGTTTTTACTCATTATTTTGGCCACATCTTATCCAGCAGCTAGACTCTTTATAGGTGTTAGGGGTTGAGAGATTTTGGCCAATGATGGCTCCAAACATCTTCCTGACCTAGATTCTAAAAAGAAGGAGAGCCTTTCTTTCCTTTATTGAGTAGATATAAACTTCTATGGCTTCTTTCTGATCTATAATTGATCTTCAGCATCAATGAATCACCTTGAAATATGTTAGGAATGAAACTTCTTGGGCCCCACCCTAGGCAAGCTGAATGAGAAACTTGGAGGTGAGGCCCAGAAATTTAGGTTTTCACAAGCCCTCCAGATCATTCTGGCTTACACTCCTGCTTATAAACCATCGTTTTAGACAAAGGATTGCATCTAAGGAGATGGAGTACAAAGACTGGTCATTTCCCCACCACATGCTCACCCTTCTGGTCTAGAAGGAAAAGTTCTGTAATTGATAGAAACCTTCATCATCTCCCAAAAAAAAATCTGGCATAGAGGTGGTTTCCAAAGGCCATGGCAGGGAGTGTGGATTGCTATTTTCAGAGCTGAGAAAATGACACCAGATAGACAAAAATATCAGATTTCAGAGCACCATGGCAAATATTTGGGAATCCCTTCTGAAAATAAAGGGAACCTACCAAAGAGTTTTCAGCAGGAGAGAGACCCAACCAGATTTGTCTTTAAATGACAAAGATGATTGCTGTGTGACCATGACAAGGGGAATCTGGCAGAGATAGCAGTTAGGACACCATTGCAGTTGTCAAGAAATGACAGTGGACAAGTAGAAAGACTTGAGAAATATTTGAGAAACTGATTCAAAACTATAAAGAATGAGAAAAATTTAGGAAATGGATTCAACAGCACTAAGTGATCAGTTGGACTTGAGGCAGGAAGGAGAAGGAAATGTGCGGTCTAACTCCAGCACCCTTATACAGGGGTGGGCAAAAGTTTACAGTTTTTCAAATAGAAAGATATGCATATTCTGATTATTACAAGTTTCATTAACTAAAAAGAATGCCACAAGGCACAGAAAACCTACTGATGCCACACCCTATAGGTTGTTTCCTGTGCCTTAAAATCCCCCTCTCTGATTTCTTTACCTGGAAAAAATGTTACTCCCTCGTTAGATCTTAGTTTAATGTCTCTTCTCCAGGGAAACCAGATCCATAGTCTCTCTCCTAATGCTGCTTAATTTCCTTTCATATCACTTATCACAGTTTATTAAATTATTTTCATTCACATAATTATTTCTTTAATATTTTAGGTCCTCTAAAATTCTGTATCATTGCTAAAAGCAGGAGCTATTTCCTCCCACGAGGAAGAAACGCTCAGCCATTAAGTACAAAGACTCTGGAGCAAGATTTCTTGGGTTTAAATCTTGATTCTGCTACTGGCCACCTGTGTGAGTTCTTGCTAGTTACTTTAACCTCTCTAGACCTCAGTTTCCTCACCTGTTAAATGAGTGTATTACTAGTCCCAACCCATGGAGCAGTGTGAAATAAATGAGGTGATTCATGCAAGCCCTTAGAAGAGAAACATGTGTTAGTAAGCACTAGCTTAGTGCTAGCAGCTTTAATTGTTCTCTTCTTTGTCCCCACCTCCTAACCCAGTGTCTGGCAGCTAGTAGGCACATGATATATGTTTTAAAATGAATGAAAAATGAACAACAATATTCCAGGTATGAGTGAGTGAATGCGGGTCTTGAAGACTGAGTAGGAAGAGTGCTAAAGGTTAGCATGATCAAGAGGGCAGGCAAAACATACCTAAAGTCATCTGTAGGTTCAATGCAAGCACCTTCAAAACAGCAAACTCATTCTTTACAGATATAGAAGAAACAATTACAAAATTTTCATGAAGCTACAAAAGACCCTCGGTAGCCAAAACCATCCTAAGTGAAAAGTAGCAAGCCAAAGATATCATGCTTCTGGATTTTAAATATTACTAAAAAAAACTACGGTAATAAAAATAGTATGGTACTGGGACAAAAATAAACACATACATCAATGTAATAGAATAGAGAACCAAGAATTAAATCTCAGAATATATAGTCAACTAATATTTGAAAAGAGAACCAAGAATAGCCAATAGGAAAAGTGTAGTCTCTTCAACAAATGGTTCTAGAAAAACTAGAGAAACACATGATGATATTGTACCACTTTCTCATACCACTCACAAAAATTAATGCGAAATGAATCAAAGACTTAAACATAAGGCTTGGTACCATAAGACTCCTAGAAGTATACATAGGGAAGAAGTTCATTCGAGTTGGTCTTGGCAATGATGTTTTGGACATGACACCAAAAGCATAAACAACAATAGCAAAAATAAACCAATGGGACTACATCAAACCCAAAAGTTTCTATGTAGCAAGAGGAAATATTAACCAAAGAAAAAAACCTACAAAATGGAGAAAATTTTTGCAAATCATATATCAGATAAGGGGTTAATATCCAAAATATATAAAGAACACAGTCAATTTAGTGATGACAAAAACAACAAAAACTATCTGAGGACAAAAATAGACATTTTTTCCCCCAAAGAGGACATCAAAATGGCCTACAGATACATGGAGAGATGCTCAACATCACTAATCATCAAGGAAATTCAAATCAAAACAATGAACTAGTACCTGCTAGAAAAGCTATCATCAAGAACACTAGATATGCCCTGACCGGTTTGGCTCAGTGGATAGAGCATCGGCCTGCAGACTGAAAGGTTCCAGGTTTGATTCCAGTCAAGGGCATGTACTTGGTTGTGGGCACATCCCCAATAGGGGGTGTGCAGGAGGCAGCTGATCAATGTGTCTCTTTTATAGATATTTCTAACTCTCTATCCCTCTCCCTTCCTCTCTGTAAAAAAAAAAAAAAAAAAAAGGAAAGAAAAGAAAAGAAAAAGAACACTGAAGACAATAGGTGTTGACAAGAATCTGGTGAAAAGGCAACACATATATTGTTGGTATGAATGTAAATTGGTTTAACCACTTTGGGCAACAATATAGGTATTTCTCAAAAAAGTTTAAAGTAGATCTATTATATAATCCAGCAATTCCACCTCTGAGTGTATACTCAAAGGAAGTGAAAACAGAATTTCTGGGAGATATATTTACTCATATTTATTACAGTGTTATTCACAATAGCCAATATATGGAAACCACCAAAATGCCCATCGACAGATGAATGGATAAACAAGATGTGGTACATATACACAATGAAATATTATTCAGCCATGATAAAGGAGGATATACTCCCATTTTCAACAAAATGGGTGGACTTGAACACATTAAGCTAAGAAAAATAAATTAGAAAAAAACCCACAAATACTATATGGCATCAGTTATGTGTGGAATAAAAAAATTAAACCTGCTAAAAACAGAGTAAAATGGTAGCTACCAAGGGATAGGAATGGAGGAATAAAAGTAATGATGTTTAGGGGTATAGACTTACAATGAGTGGCAAATAAGCCATAGGGGGAAAAGATAAGCCATAGGGACTTAATATACATTATAACAAATGTAGTCAATACTAATGTACTATAATTATGTAATGTGATAAATATCACCATGTCGGCAATGGCATGACAATATATAAATGCATCAAAATCAGAGGCTTTACACCTTAAATTTACACAATGTCGTATGTCCAATGTATTTAATTTTTTAAAACAAGAAGGCAGGAAAGGTCATGGAATTACTTTAAATGGTACCTGTCTAGGAGATTATCTAAAAAACATGTTAAGGAACCCTTGGAAATGTGTGTCTGAAGCATAGAATAGAGATCTGAGGAGCTCTATTTGTTTTCCAGCACTGTCATAAAAAGTACTACAAACTGGCTGGATTACAACAGACATTGATTGCCTTACAGTTCTGGAGGCTGAAAGTCTGAAATCAAGGTATTGGCAGGGTTATGCTTCTTCAGATGGCTCTAGGGGAGGTTTCTTTCCTGGTGCTTTCAGCTTCTGACAGTCCTGGGTGTTCTGTGGCTGCAGAATAACTCTAATCCTCACCTCTTTCTTTTCTATGTCTCTGTCCAAATTTCCCTCTTCTTATAAGGACACAAGTTATTTTGGATTAAAGATCTACTCTACTCTACCAGGACCTCATTTTAACTAATTACATATGCAACAATCCTATTTCCAACTAAATTTGCATTCTTCAGTACTGGGAGGTTGGGGTTTCAACATATCTGTAATGGGGGACACAATTCAACCCAAACAGGGGTGATATCCATTTGGGAGTAGCTGGCACTTAGATCCTATTTAGAGCCATGGGTAATATTGATAAATATAGCCTAGTGATTAAGAGCACAGGTTCTGGAGTCAGACAGAGGTGGGATTGACTCTTGTCTCTACCACCTATTAGCTAAGGCCTTGGGCAAGTTGACTTACTTTCCTCTCTTATAAAACAGAGATAATAAAAATATTTAGTCCCAGGTTTCTTGTAAATATTAAGCAAGGGAATGACAGTAAAGTTGTTAGTGTTACCCTCACAGGGTAAGGGTTCAGTAAATGGCGCTTGTTGGCTAAGATTTTCTAGGGAGAGAATCTTGTATGGACAGGATGAGAAAGAAAAAGGAGTGAGAAATACATCCTTAAACAAGAGGAAGCATCCCATTTTTGTTAGAAATACACAGGAGAGCAACTGGGATGATAAAAACACTAGAAATTATTTCCTGGTGTTTAGAGTGCATACTTATCTCAAGAATTTATGGGCTTATGACTAAGTTGAATGAATATAGAGAATATATATAGCTGGCAAAAGAGTATTAGGGTGGGTAGGTTAAAAAGTTAGGGAAAGAAGACTGAAAATTACCTATAACTCTCTGAAAGGCTCTATTTCAGAAGATAAATTAAACCTATTCTGTGATATAGAACCAGAACTGAAGGATGGAAATTATAGGAGAATCATTTTCACTCAGCAACTAGAAAACATTTGCTGAGGTCATTACGCCTAGATGCCTGCAAGCAAATATGGGTAGCACCCACCAAATCATTTATGGAAGGTGTCTCTGGAGTGGGGAGATGGTTGGGTTTAAAGGCTTGATGAGTTTCTTTCTATGATTCCAAATTAATAAAGAGGCCATAAATTAAGGACATTTATTAGGTGAAAGGAACATAATGGAAACTATTTAAGAAAAGACATTAAGTGATATGAAAATTCCTAATTTAGTTTTAAACCCAACCCTATTTCTAAATGTGAAAGGCACCAGCCATTGATTTTATGTTACACTCAATCTCCTTTGTGTTAGATTTTTAAAGAGGAGCGCCAGCAGTCATTGGGATGCACCTCAGGATAAAAACAATAATCCTTAATTCTTTAAGTAAAAGCTAATGGTTATGTTAATGTCCTTTAATAGAAGGAGAAACAAGCCAGGCTAGTAAAATAGATTTTACTTCCCATTCTTTCAGATAAAGCACAAAACAGAGACCCATTGGTGGCCAGCCACAAGGTGAAGCTATTGACTTTCAGAAAGACAAGCTGAGAGAGGCATCAAAGAGGTACAGAGGAGAGCAGGGAGTCCCATATTTTAAAGCTCCTCCTGAAGTGAATTCTAGAATGTGCCCTTCAGGTCCCTCTTTGCAAATGCCACACTTATTCCTGCAGTTGCTGACCAAATGCTGACAGCTCTTAGTAGTCATGGTCCTTAAAGAATTATCCTATTGGTGCAGGACCACCTCCCACAAAGGTGACCTAGTCCAGTGATTAATCAATGAGGACACAGATATGCCTGACTCCCTCCCTTCACCAAGGGCCATCTCAGAAGGGCAATCTCAGCTTCGAAGCACTCCCTGGATGTGGTTGAAGCTTGTTTTAAGATACATTTCATATGATAATGAAAGAATACTTAAAAAAACAAAATTACATCTAGAAAATTTTGCTAAATTTTCCATCTCATTCAGAATAAGTTTCAAACTTCTTACCAAGGTCCAGAGGGTCCTAAATGATCTGGCCTCCTCACCTTTCTGGCCTTATAGTTTACTAGCACCTCAGTGTATGAAATTTGTGCATTGGGTGTGTATGTGGGGGGTGTCCCTTAGCCCGGCCTATGCCATCTCATAGTCCAGGATCCTTCTTGCAGTCCAGGACCCCTTGCTTCTTACCACCCACCTGCTCACAGCCCTTACTGCTCGGCTCACTACTCCTTAGCGCTCCTGCATTGAATGTCTGCTCCCTGTGATCAGTGTGCATCAAAGCGACTGGTCATTCTGATTGTTCCATCCTAATGGTCGCTTAGGCTTTTTTAATATAGATTTTGTTTCCTTTTGCAAACTAATCTTCTATATGAAAATTATTTATAAATGTTATTTGATATAAACATATTTTAGGCATACATAATCTTGAAGATTTACCTTTTTTTCCTCCAAGCATCTAATGGGAGATAAGCTCCAAAAAATTGAGGGAGCAAACCAAGAAAGAGGAAGTTGAGAACTCAAGAACACTTAGTCCCAATTCAGGAAAGAGAGGAAAATGGAACCATTAGGATGATGGAGATAAAAACATCTCGGGATGGCAGATAAGTCAAAGGCTCAGAGAATAACCATGTCACATAGTAACAGGAAGACAGAGATTTCTAGAAGGATCATGTTCAAGAATAAATAACTAGAACTGATTAAACAAAGTAGTATTTGTGTTCACAATGAAAGAAGCTTTGTGGTTCTATTGAAAATGCAAGCTAATTTAATGGTAAACACTTTAAAAACAGAGTTAATTATAAGGAGACAATTATTAATTCCAATAAAAAACAAATAAAAACTAGACAAAAACAAATTTAATAAGTGTACACACTAGTGGCTCAGCTGGGTACAATAGTTACATAGCTAAATAACTATATGGGTATTTATGCTATTTTAACCAACAGAACAAAGACAATTTGCTGCAGCAGTATTTAATATAAGTACACTATGGGAGATTAGAATGGTTTAGATATTAATATGGTTTATAGAAGGTAATGAGTAGAAGATGTAAATCTGTATGGATTTGTGTGTGGAAAAAATATAAATTTTTATCTTTTGTAAGTAAAAAGTCAAAAGAAAACACCTACATAAAACAATCCAATGTAAAAGAAATTAAAAGTGTTAAAATGTGATTGCCTTTATAAGAATGATAATCTAGGGTGTAAAAGAAGTCTTCTGCCTCTTCTAAAAATGTTTTGGTTTTTGGAAAATAGATAGTATATTGCTTTGATAAATATTCTTAAAATTAATTTTAAAATAATAGAATAAGTCTATCAAGCATAGATAGATTAATAAATCTATCAAGCATAGATAGATTTAGCCAGGCACAAGAGAAGTCAGAATTTGAAAATTCTGACTTCTCTTGTGCCTGGCTAAATCTTCCCCTCTCCCAACTTTTCTTTTTAAATAAGAATGACATGATGTAACATGAAAAATGCCTGGTGCGTAATTAGCCTTCACAAAACATATCTAATACCCTCATTATCACAAACTAGAGGCCCGGTGTACAAAATCCATGCACTTATGGGTCCCTTAGCCAGTCCTGTGCCCTCTCGCAGTCTGGGAGACCTTAGGGGATGTCTGACTAACAGCTTAGGCCCAATCCTGGCGGGCAGTAGGACATATTTAGCACTGCTGCAAAGCTCCCACCACTGCTGCTACACTCATCAGCTGTGAGCCTGGCTTCTGGCTGAGTAGCACTCCCCCTGTGGAAGCGCACTAACCAACAGGGGGCAGCTCCTGCATTGAGCATCTGCCCCTTGGTGGTAAGTGCATGTCATAGCTACTGGTTGTTCCACTGTTTGGTTGATTTGCATATTAGCCTTTTATTATATAGGACAAAGGGGTAAAATTCCACGTTGGAGTTTTAGCTTGGTTAATAGCATTTGATTTGGTTATGAAAATGAATTAGTTTACATAAATGCTTGTTTTCTTCAAAGAATTGCTACACTTCAGGAATAGGAATAGTTCTTCTATCAGCTTCAATAAAATTGTGACTAGACAAACAGTTGACACTCCTTCCCCATTCTCAGTCATGAACTTTCTAGCCATCCATCACTTAATGTGCTGCTGAGAACCTTGCAGGAGTTCACAAAACAATTGCCAACTGACTGTCTTGCTAGGATGAGCTATGGCACCACTAGAGAGAAGAAAGTGGAATTGATTTGTAGAAGGACAACTACAAAAGCACAATTTCATTGGGTTAGTTACTACTATTCAATTTTCCAAATAAATGTAAAGGACTTACCGGAGAACAAATTATATTTCCAAAATAAGGGGGGGAAATCTAGGTGTTGGATGTAATACAATTTTGCTTTATTTTATACATTTATTCAGGGAGATTGTGTTTTCACAAGAAGCTGTTTTCTGCTTTAGAAATATATATCTTCTCTGGTGGAATTATTTCATGAATTAAAGCCTTTCTCTGGAACTGATTGATGCTTAAGCCATTTATGACTCACCAAAACATAATAGCTTGTGACTATTGCTCACAGAAACCCATAAGTCTGAGAAACATGCTCTTCCAAATACGGCACTTTGGGTTGTTTCTGTTATTTATTTATTTTTTAAAAAAATATATTTTATTGATTTTTTACAGAGAGGAAGGGAGGGAGATAGAGAGCTAGAAATGTCGATAAGAGAGAAACACAAACCAGCTGCCTCTTGCACACCCCCCACTGGGGATGTCCCCACAACCAACATACATGCCCCTGACTGGAATCGAACCTGGGACCTCTCAGTCCGCAGACCGACACTCTACCACTGAGCCAAACTGGTTTCGGCTGTTTCTGTTATTGATGAACCTCTCAATTAAATCCAAGGATCAAAAGCTGTGGGTGGCCTTGTTTTAAATAGGTCAGCAAGAGTTAGTTGCATCTTCCAACCATGATAAGAATGATCTGACATTAGAAATAAATTATTTTATTCATTAAAATATATTGAAGACCTTTTATGTTCGGGTACTGGGATGTATGAAGATACAATGTGATGAATTATGGTTTAACATGTTAAGTGCCCAGCCTGTTTTGTCTTCTGAATAGAAAGTATAGTGTCAGTCACTGGTGACTAATAGGGCACTTAACGTGTTAGTGGGGGTACAAGCACATAACTAGATAATTGCAAAACTCTGTGCAAAGAACCATGATAAAGAGAAGCAAAAACTGTAATGGGAAGACTAAGATGAGAGTCTAACCAATCCTGCAAAATGAGAGAGAAAGAGTAAGCAGGAGCTCCCTTACAAAGTACCTAGACCAAACCAGGTCTAGGTACTTTGAGAAAAACACTGAGAATTTACTCACTAGTCTCAAGAAAACCCATCAAGTTATTATTAGCAGTAGTGGTGGCAGTATTTTATTATTATTATCTTTCCATTTTTTTTAATGCGAAAACGAATGTTTAGAGTGATGTCACTAATTGCATTGGTTACTTCCAAAACATTAAAGGGCTTTAAGGAAAACAGCTATAAAATCTCACAGAACTGACCCAGAAATAGGTCAAACACATTTCGTCTTCCCTTGCTGTACCTGAGTAGTTCTCAAGGAGAAATGAAAATCATTTAATCCAGCACATTATTTTCATTAATTAGAATTAATTTTCAGATTGCAATAAATCATTATTGTTATCTACTTGGTGGCTGGTTTAGGTCCTCCAGAACATATAGGTAAATAAACATTTCTATCCTTTAAAAAGATCATAGATTATTGGTGGTAGGGCCTGGAACAATGACCAGGTCTTATTAATTTCACCTCAATTCTCTTTTCTCTGTTCCCAATACCACCAGCCATCATATTTATATGCACTTATATAATAGTCCCCTTATAGCTCCTCGACTCATCTCTTGCTTTCCTTCAACCTGTTCAGTGTAACTAGCGTGATCTTTGAAAACACAAAGGTGCACTTTGGTTCTTAACAAGGAAAATTAAATGTATCTTTGACCCATCTTCTATCTAAAAACAACAGAATTCAAAGAAAAAACAGAAAGAGGAACATATACTTTATGCTTTTATCCAATTTTTACACACCCTACACATACTAGTACATACACACATACATAAACACCTCCCTCATACTGCGTGTGAGAAGGTATTAGGCTGTGGATTGATTGGTTCCTGTTATTTGCACTTCTCTCACATAATCACTAATTTTACACACAAAAAAATTATAAAGAAAATAACTAACCTTATTCCATGATGATGATCATGCAAAAGCCAGCATAGGATCTAGAGCAATACCTGCAAGAAAGAAGTGGAAAAGGAATCTTGTAAAGAAAAGACGATTGAAAAATTCCTACCCTCACAAAATCATATCACAAATGAAATGGCATTTGTTACCAAACATTTTTTCTGCAATTATAAATCTAAATACAAATGTTTCTGAATTAAGAACTCAAAAACTATTTAGGGGCTCAAGGAACAACAACAAAATAAAAGTTGAAAATATACTGTCACAAACTGCATTCAAAGTACTATCTTTATTGATGGAAATAATGCTCGACCTATGGAAGCCATGTATTTCATACTTGAGGAAAATGACCTAAGAAAACTAAAAGTAGTTATTTATTTATTTATTTTTATTTTATTTTATTTTTTAAATATTTTTTTTTATTCATTTTTACAGAGAGGAAGGGAGAGAGACAGAGAGCTAGAAATGTCGATGAGAGAGAAACATCGACCAGCTGCCTCTTGCACACCCCCTATTGGGGATGTGCCTGCAACCAACGTACATGCCCCTGACAGGAATGGAACCCCGGGACCTTTCAGTCCGCAGACCGATGCTCTACCACTGAGCCAAACCGGTTTCGGCTAAAAGTAATTTTTAAAAAAAAATAGAAACAAAATGTTTATGGAAGACCAACAAAGGAAATAAAACATACATAAAATTGGTGTCAATAAGAACACAAATAGTAAAAATAAAGAAAGATAAAGCAAATCAAATATCTGCGCGTGTAACTCTTTAGTTTAAAATTTCAAGAATCCAAAGCTCTTCTGTGCTAACAAAATTCTTCATGGTATACCATAGTAGATATGGCTGGAGAAATTAAGTAAGGGGCCCACAAGGAAAGCCATCTTAAAATAAGAAGTCATTACACTGAGTATAATGAGAAGTCAGTAAGTATTCTGAGAAAGGGCATGGCAGTTTTGTGTTTTAGAACAGTAAATCTGACTGTTAGAAGAAGGGAATTTAGAGTATAGGAGTCAGTGATTCTGTCCACCTTGGAGTATAACATACAGTAGATAGTCAAGACACTATTGTTGACTTGAAAGTAGCTCCCCTGCCTTACAAAAGCCTACCATTAGACAAAAGAAGAAACATTTCCTATGTTATTGCTTTAAGGAAGACCAATGGGTTCTCTAATGATTTGCTTATTAGCCTGGGCAGAGAATGCACACTAAACTTAGATGAAATAAGAAGCATCCCTTTTCCCAGAAGCAACAAAAATTAGATCAGATATGTGTAAACACCTTCACTTCTACAATTTAGATGGACTAGTTCCTTGAGGATACAGAGCACCAATTAAGTAATAAGACAGACTAATCCACTTAATATCTGTACAATTTTTAGAAAATTTCTTAAACTCTTTAGGTCCCAGACTCTCCATCTGTAAAATGGAGACAAAAATAAGTCTTTATAGGGCTATTAGTATTAAATGATAATTATAAAAGTACCCAATATAGTTTCTGATTCATATTTAAAGGCTCAATAAAAGACAGTTATTACTATTTACAAAGTTATTATTATTATTATTACTGTCTTTTGTGCTAATGTAGAATTTAGCATCTTGCACTTATAGGGCATTATATTAATGCTTATGGAGGTTAATGTTCTAGTTCCTAATTAAAGCAGAAAGTATATTTTATCTAAAACAGTAAAGGCATGAAAAATAGGTCATGTTTATAATAATAGATGACTGTTTAACATAATATTTTGATAAATCAATCACTTCATTTATTTATTTTATAAACATTTGTGTGCATAGATTAACAACACTTAGATGAGGTACTGGAATTTCTCTAACGTTTTATTTTTAAGTAGTATAATTATTTAACATTTCTTAAAAAATTTCTATTGTTTAATGAATATCAGAATATCTGATTCTTCAAAAGGACTCATGAAAGTCTTAAATATCCTGATGTACAATGTGATTCTCTAAGATGAGCCTATAATATGTATACTGTATTTTCCCAAACTTTTTGGCATGAAACTATTTTTTTTTCTCAGCATTTATTAACCTCAGAGAACAGATGTTCTGTGGAAGTCACTTGGGGAATTACTATATGAGAAAATAGGGTTATGTCCATTATTCTAATCCTCACCCGAGGATATGTTTATTGATTTTAGAGAGAGAGAGAAGGACTCCAGGCCTAACAGAATATGCCCACACCTGTTCTTGCCATACTTTATATTAATATTTAAAAGTTTTACCAAAACTACTTATGAAAAATCATATAAAAACTCAGTGTACCAATAGGTCTTACATTCTGCTTGTAAATTATTAGTGAAAAGCAGTACCAATCCCCATTTTCTTCAGATTTTTCAGAGATGTATTTAATCTCCAAGAATGGAGATCATTAAAGATTTAGCAGTGTACCCTTGGGGATCTCACTTATTAATTTTAATAGATAGATAGATAGATAGATAGATAGATAGATAGATATTGATAGATAGATATACACTAGAAGCCCAGTGCATGAAATTCACATTGGGTGGGGGGTTGTTCCTCATCCCAGCCTTCACCCTTTCCAATCTGGGATCCCTCTCACAATCCAGGGGTGCTGGCTCCCAACCGCTCAGCTGTCTGCCTGACTGATTGCCCCTAACCGCTTCTGCCTGCCAGCTTGATCACCCCCTAACCAATCCCCTGCCAACCTGATCTACGCCTAACAGCTCCCCTACCAGCCCAATTTCCCTTAATTGTCTCCTGTGCAGGCTTGGTTGCCCTCAACTGCCCTCCCCCTGCAGCCTTGGTCCCTCCCAACTGTCCTCCTCTGCAGTCCTGCTTTCCCCCAACTGCCCTCCCCTACACGCCTGGCAACCCCTGCAACTGCCCTCCCATGAAGGTCTGGTTCCCCCAAACTGCCTCCCCCTATGGGCCTTGTCCTCCCAAACTGCCCTCCCCTTGTAGGCCTGGTTCCCCCAACTACCCTCCCCTGCAGGCCTGGTCACCCCCAACTGTTCTCCCTTGCAGGCCTGGTTGCCCCAACTGCCCTCCTCTGCTGGCCTCGTCCCCCCCTAACTGCCCTCCTCTGCAGGCCTAATCACCCCCAACTGCCCTTTCCTGTTGGCCTGATTGCCCATAACTGCCCTCCCTGCTGACCCTTTTGTGGCCGCCATCTTGTGTCCACATGGGGATGGCCATATTGGGTGTTGGAGTGATGGTCAATTTGCATATTACTCTTTTATTAGGATTTTTAAATATATTTTTATTGATTTCAGAGAGGAGGGAAGAGGGAGAGAGAGAGAGAGAAACATCAATGATAAGAGAGAATCATTGATCACTGCCTTCAGCATGACCCCTACTGGGGATCGAGCCTGAAACCTAGGCATGTGCCCTTGAACAGAATTAAACCTGGGCTCCTTCAGTCCCCAGGCCAACGCTCTATTCACTGAGCCAAATTGGCGAGAACACAATTATATATTTTTATTGATTTCTGAGAGGAAGGGAGAGAGAGTTAGAAACATCAATGATGACAGAGAATCACATATCAGCAGCCTTCTGAATGTCCCCTACTAAGGATGGAACCCGGAACCCGGGCACGTGCCCTGCCTGGGAATTGAACTGTGATCTACTGGTTCTTAGGTCAATGCTAAACCACTGAGCCATGCTGGCAGGGCTAACAAGTATTTATTGAGTGCTTAAAACATGTCTGAGACTGGCCTCACCAATGTGGCTCAGTTATCTGAGTGTTGTTCCATGCATCAGGAGGTCACAGATTTGATTCCTGATAAGGGCACATACCATGGGTTGTGCAGGAGGCAGCTGATCAATGTTGATGTTTCTCTCTCATCTATGTGTCTGTCTCTCAATGTCACTTCCTCCCTCTCTCAAAAAAAATATGTCTAACACTGAACTAGGAATTCTATATAATAAAGGGGTAATATGCAAATTGTTCATCACTCCAACACACAAGATGGCCATCCCCATGAGGTCAAAGATGGCTTCCCCCATGTGGACACAAGATGGCCAGCCAGGGAGGGCAGTTGAGAGCGATCAGGCATGCAGGGAAGGGCACTTGAGAGGAACCAGGCCTGAAAGGGAAGACAGTTGGGGGTGGCCAGCCCTGCAGGAGAGGGCAGTTGGGGGAAACCAGGCCTGCAGGGGAGGGCAGTTGGGGGTGACCAGGCCTACAGGAGAGGGCAGTTGGGGTGACCAGACAAGCAGGGGAGGGCAGTTATGGGCGAACAGGCTGGCAAGGGAGGGAAATTAGGGGTGACTGAGCCAGCAGGGAAAGGTATTTAGGGGCAATTTGGCTGGCAGGGGAGTGGTTAGGGAGTGATCAGACTGGCAGGCAGAAGTGGTTAGGGGCAATCAAGCAGGCAGGCAGGCAAGCAGTTGAGAGCCAGCAGTCCTGGATTGTGAGAGATGTCCAACTGCCCATTTAGGCCTGATCCCAGTGATGTACCAGATTGGAGAGGGTGCAGTCTGGGCTGAGGGACACACCCCGTCCCCCCGTGTGTGAATTTCATGTACCAGGCCTCTAGTATAATTATAAAACACAAATCAGGCCTGTAGTTTCACAGAGCTTACAGTAAATGGGAGAAGGCAAATTAAATAGACAATTACGATAGAGTGTGCTAAGTATTAAAAGAGATGTCAAGCCCTGACCGATTTGGCTCAGTGATAGATTGTCGGTCTGTAGACTGAAGGGTCCCGGGTTTGATTCCGGTCAAGGGCATGTACCTTGGTTGTGGGCACATCCCCAGTAGGGGGGTGTACAAGAGGCAGCTGATGGATGTTTCTCTCTCATCGATGTTTCAAACTCTCTACTCCTCTCCCTTCCTCTCTGTAAAAACATCAATAAAATATATTTTTAAAATAAATAAATAAATAAATAAATAAATAAATAAATAAATAAATAAAACAGTTATCAAAATATCTCTAAAGACATGGTCAGGTCTTCTAGTTTTGCCAATGAGTGGCAGAGAAGTTTTTAGGAGAAGCCTTTCAGAGAAAGTAAATGCTAACCTGAGTTATGAAGAATGAGAAAAATTTAGCCAAGCAAGGATAAAAAGGGGTTCCAGATGGAGGGGAAGGGAAGCCCACTGACACAGAGGGAGAAGCCTCAAAGATGACTGCAATTAGAGGAAAGGGTATGGATAAGGTCTGAAAGGCATAACTGAGTGGTGACCTGTAAGAGGTGGGTGTGGAACAAGAGCAAAAAAAGCTGGTGAGCAATGTAGGGACAGCAACATAAAAAGGCATGATGCAGTAAAATAGTCTTGAATGTCCATAGACCAGCGTTTTTCAACCGCTGTTCCGCGGCACACTAGTGTGCCGCGAGATGTTGCCTGGTGTGCCGTAGGTGCAGACAAGACAAGAATTTTATAATTTTTCACTATTTTGTTTACTTAATATTTCATAATAAAGTAATTATAAAATACTTTCTTTGGGTTTATTTGATTCCTATTCAAGAGAATTACTTTATATATAGTCAATATAGGCACAGAGTTAAATTTTTTAACATTTTCTAATGGTGGTGTGCCTCATGATTTTTTTCATGAAACAAGTGTGCCTTTGCCCAAAAAAGGTTAAAAAACACTGCCATAGACTAGGGGCCATCAGAGTGCTTTGAGGCAGAAGGGTGATGTGACTAGATTTGCCTTTTAGAGATTTCCCTCAGGTTCTCTGGAAATCAGAGATGAATGTCTAGTTTTCAAAGGATGATAATGAGCCGGGGGAGACTTGCAGGAGGTGCCTCCTGGGTTCTCTTTCAAGTCTCAGGTTTTCTGGAAGCTGTTGGATCTCCATTCCCTCTGCAGCTTTTGGCCAGGCCCTTTGGAGTAACCAGGCCCACCCACAAACCCAGCTGCACTGCCCCGGCTCCATCCAGTGTGAAAGAGACACTGTCGGCAGCCAACAATTTATCTCTGTGCTGTGCTCCAGTGTAGATGTCAAAGGCCTTAAATCACTGGACACACCCCAGGAGGGATGTGAGGGATCACAGTATTTCATGAGCAGGAGGAACACAAACTTTTCACTTGGGGAGTGGCATGAGCAGCTCTCCAGGCCCCAAAGGGACTTCCTGGAACAAGGAAAGTAGACACCTGTCTGGACTGAGTGACTGATCCACAACAGGGGCCCTGTGACTTAACAACAAATGACCTGGATATTAGCTGGCTCTGATCCAGGAACTCCAAAGTCCTTTTTTTTTTTCCAAGGGAGGCCATGTCTCTCCTCTGGTGCAATGATTTCCAATTACTTTAGGAGGAAGAAGAAATAGGTGAAATTTCATGAAAAGACAACCCAGCCCTTTCGGGAGGCTTGTCCAAATGCTCCTCAACTCTGAGGTCCTGGTGCACTGCCCACCCACAGACTCTTTTATGAAGTTCAACCACCAGAACCTCCAACCCCCAAAGGGAGATCACCTAATTAAAATCGCACTTTGCAGCCAAACTGGATATGTGAGTCTCAGCTCCAAGAATGTCTTGGAAAGGCATCTGGAATTGAGTGAGTCTTTCCCAGAAGGGACTTTGTCTTGTAAAAAACAAACAAACAAACAAACAAAACCCCCACAAAAAAAACAAAGACAACTTCAGTAGATGGAGGATTAATCTCACTTTTAAAGTTTCTGCTGGCCCATGGCTCCCTCCTCTTGCTTTCCCCTCAGTACCCCCTTTTCTTGTCATACGTTTTGGAGCTTCCATCTCCTCCCTTCACATGGACTTTGTAAGAATGACACAAGGGAAAATTCATCACCTTGGACTGTGTAATGCAGAGACAGAAGGTCAGAACATCATCAGATACAATGAAACTTGTACTTGATTTCTGACTCTACCTTTTAATGACTCAGCAAGGTACTTTTATCATATGACCATGTTTCCTCTATATGAAATAAGAATAAATTCTTCAGGCAGGTCAACATGCTTGACACATTCTCAGTATTAAAAAAAAGGATAGCTCTTATTATTATAACTAAAGGCCCAGTGCACAAATTTGTGCACATGTGGGGTACCTCAGCGTGGCCTGCCTATTAGCTATTGGATCTTAGGAAAGCATTTTCCCACTGAGAGAGAACCTCAATATGGATTTCTATAAAAGATGAATTTGGAACAACCAATGTCTAAAATCCTTTCTAATTCCAATAGCCTGGAATTATAGCCTTATCAGCCCGACTTTCATTATTCATTGATCTGTTCAACAGATATTTCAAATAAAATCTATTGTATATCAGCCCTTACTGCAAGTCATATATATGTACATATGGCATATAGGCATATGGATATAGGTGATGTCAAATACTCCTCATAATTATTTATTATCCAAAACATTTTATCTTGTTTTAAGGTTTCATTCTCCCCTATTCAATCTATCTCCTTTGACATAGAGATGATAGCTATAAATATAAAGTAACTGAATAAAGGAAGATAAAGTAATATTTATTAAGTTCCTCCTATTGCCAGGCACTGTGATCAATTATTTGCATGGCTTATTGGATGCATCCTCTAGCCTGGATTGGATTCAGCATTCTTCTGGGCCTCAACTCCGAGTTCCACATCAACCATCATCGCTCTTCCTCCAGAATTGTTCACAAGCTTGTCTCTATGGCCAACAACATCTGCTTGAATCTGCATGGTTCTGCCTCTTGGAGCTGGTCAGAAACTTCCCCAGGAGAGTGGGTGTTCTACCCTTTGGTTGCCCATGGGAAGTCAGTCTGCTGCACATCCTGCTGCACATCCTGAATTTCATGTTTTTCCTGTTACTTCCAGACTTGGATAACATACACAGCACAGAGTAGGGGATTAGGATTTTGGAACAGCTGCCCAAAGAGTCAGATTCAGCAGTCCAGACATGTGAGCTATTCACTATGAGAAACAAAGTGTAGGAGGGTCAATTCCATGTCCTTCTGACACATGAACTCTACTGAGGTATAGATTCTCCATACTCACTGCTTGGAGAGAGCCCATCTGACCAAATGGACCCCCTTCTTATGGTACAACTGTGTCCCTTCATGATTGATCACAGAACAGTGGATAGCAGAGGAACTCATCACCTTGCAGTGATGCTTTGCTTTCCTTTTCCCATATTTTTTTGCTACCCTGGGATTGCATCTGCCAAAATTAACCATTAGCACTTAGTCCTTCCATGCAACTGTTTTCTGGGGAAGCTGGGCTAAATTATATAATATCATATTTCTTTCTCATAATAACTCGATGGCAGAGAAACTGTTTCCCCCCACTTTACAGAAAAGAAGAGTTTCAAAATGTAAAATGAGTTAGCCAATATCATAAAGCAAAAGTGAAAGGATGAGTTAACACTTAAATAAAGAACTGTCTTATCTCTAAGCCAACATAATTGCCAACTATAGACCCGGTGCACGGCATTCATGCACTCAGGGGGGAGGAGGTCCCTCAGCTCAGCCTGTGCCCTTTTGCAGTCTGGGAGCCCTTAGGGGATGTCCAACTGATGGGAGCTGGTCTAAGCTGCAGTCAGATATCCTTAGTGCTGCCACAGAGGCAGGCCACTGTGCCCGCCAGCTGTCAGCCCAGCTTGTGGCTGAGCAGCGCCCCCCCCCCCTGTGGGAGTGCAATGACCACCAGGGGAGCAGCTACTGCATTGAGCGTCTGCCCCCTGGTGGTCAGTGCATGTCATAGGGACTGGTCATTCTGCTGTTCGGTCTATTTTATTATATTAACCTTTTATTATATAGGACCAAATAAGTTATAATGAAGCATTCAATCAATACAAATTTATTGAATACCTCTTATGAGCCAGGTATTCTTTCAGACATTAGAAAATTATGGATGAAAAAGACAAACACAATCCTGATCCATATTTTGTAAACATAGGTAGTGGGATAAGTAGCATTAGTTGCTATAACCAACATCATAATCTCAGTGATTTAATATAATAAAATGTATCTTTTCATTCATATCACAGTGTAATGAGAGTATTCAAGTCATTAACCTTACAAAAATAATAACCAAATCAAGGACAAGTTCAGGGTGGTCTGAAACCATACAGAAGAACAGAAACATTCTGTTTAAACTGAGATTCCAAAGAATGAATAGTAACTGGCCAGGGTAAAGAGTTGGGTAAAAGTGTTATTATTTTAGATCTCCTTAAAATTAATGGTTTTTTAAAGAGCAGTTTTAGGTTTACATAAAAATGGAACAGAAAATTACCATATACCTCCTCTTCTTCCACCCATAGTTTCTTCTATTATGAACATCTTACATTCCTGTGGTACATTTGTTGTAGGGATGAACAAATATTTATAAATTATTATTAATGAAAGTTTCTAGTTTATATAAGGGCTAACTCTTTGTTTTAAAGTGTTCTGTTTTAACAAATCCATTCCAGGTAACCTTCATGCCACATAGAATTATGAGGTGCTTTATTTTAGTCTCTTCCTATAAGCTTTTGGTGTTTTAGTGTATGTATTATGCACTGCCAAAATTACTCTCCCACTCTACTGCTCCAATTATAATTTTTTACTTTTCACAATCTATTCATAGCTACCCATTGGTTTGAGGTTCAAGTCCACCATCCTTGTTTGTTGAGACTTGAAGATCCTCTATACATGCTGCCTGTTTATCCAGGTTCATCTCCTATAGCTTCTCCATTTTTACTTGCAACTTTGGCAAAATTCCATTCTTTGGAAATCACATAGCATAATTTATGTGAAACTGTTTTTTTTTTCTTCCTTATCGTAAGCCATTCTATTTGGAATACCTTTCCCCCCCATTGACATCTGCTGAAATGCTGCCCATTCTTGAGGAGTCACCTCCAATGTTAATTCTCAGATTTTTGAAATTCTTCCATTTGATGACTTCTCTCTCCTCTGAGCTTTCCTGTACTTCATCTTCCTACCTCTTATGAGACACTGAGTACATCATGCCTTATATTTTCTTAAGTCCTTTTCACTCGTTATCTTACCAAAGGTGGAAGCCAAGTTTACATATCTTTGTTGCTTCCATAAATACCATAGAATTGTTCACTTATCAGATTCACAATATGTATGTACTGGCTTGTGATCAGAAGCTCCTGTGTCCTTTCCTCTGCCCTCTTTTATTGGATCCTAAAGTATAATTCTTGTCCTGATTATACTAGGATATAGAATGTAGAATGGCTCCCTCTGGTTTCATATCCCTGGTGCCTAGCATCATTATTAGCAGAGCAAACACTCAATAAATGTAGAACAAAAGAATCAATTCCTCTCTTTCTGAACTTACAGCACTCTGTGATTCTAACTTTCCCTTCAATAGATTTCAATTCTTATCCAGTATTTGCTGTTGGTGCCATACAGATTTCCTTTTATCCCTTAGCAGTTGTGAGCCTTGGATGCTAACAGCTCATAGTGCACTCACACTCACAGCCACAGAATTCCCCTTGGCCGAAGCTGAGATTCATTACTCAGACAACCTTGGAGGTAGCCTTTGCATTCAAACTCCTTGGAGATCCTGCAGCCAAGAACTAGCTGATACAGGGCCATAAGACTGGACCAGCTTGCCTCAATATGGGGCAAACCTATGGTTCCCAGGATGTTTCCGAGTAGCCCATTAGACCATAAGGAAGCTTTGCATAGATTCTTCCTTTGCTCTATTAGCAGATATTGTTATGCTTTTTCCTCAGAGGAAGGCCTCTACTCTTGATATATTTTATTAAATAGAGACAGTACTAGGAAAATACACACACATACACACACACACATACATACATACAAACACAGCATTTCTGTGCACCTCAAACACAAAAAATGACTATACCTCAAACTTTGTATAATATCAACTTGTCAACCTAGAAATACTTTAACTTTCTACATTCTCGAAGAACTATCCCAATCTTTGATTTGTTCCAGCCATGATTTCTCATTCCTCGTAGAATCAGAAATTTAGACTGATTGTCCACTGATTTGAAACCCAAGGCCTTAACATTATGCATTTTGCATTTTTTCCAAGGGTTAGTTCTTCACAGTATAGTTTCTATATTTATTTCCTTTATACTATTCCCCTCCGCCCCCCCGAGATCACAGCTGAATCTCTACTGGCTCTCAGAGACCATGGAGCAATAATTCGAAGTGGCTTGGTAGAGAGTTCCATGGCAGAGGGCCAGTTCTTCCTTCCAACAGCTCAACCCAAAGAGAATGGAAGGAAAAATATAGAGCACTCTGGAGGCAAGAATCCTTGCAAAGCCCCTTCTCACTGAGTGAGAATGAAAAAGTTTTATTCATAACTTTTACCACCAGGTTCAGGCCTCTACTGAAAAACAAGGAATTTGGAATATCTGTTTAAAATGAGTGTAAATATTTACCCACATATGCTGAAATATTCTTGTGACATTTAGCCTGATTCACATTGCCAGGAGAGAAGCAAGCTCCTGAGCCAAACACAGGAATTTTTTTTAAATCTTCCCTGGGAGTAGAGCAAACATTTGCAAAGATATAAAATGTATTAAATTCACTGTCTCTGGAATTCATAACTGGTTATGCATCAAGTACTGTCATCTTGTTCAGAACCCCAATTTTTGCGAACTCCAAATTCCTTAGTCTTATTATTCTTCAAGAACATGAACAGGGTTATTGATATTGTTATCATTATTATAATTAAACAAGCAGTAGTGTGTACACATTTGTCTCAATATTGTATCAATCACATTATGACCATTAAATATATGCCTCTATTTGCAGTGGTCTTACTTGCTGGCAAAGTATTTTTATGTGCATGATCCAGGGTGCAGTAAGTGCTTAAATGTCTGTTGAGCCAATCACTCATGCTTACTTATACAATAGGCTTTTCACTAAGCACTGTACATGCATTTCCTGGTTTAGTAGGAACATGGATGAATTAAGTAGGGCAAGTACTCTTTATTTCCACAGGTGAAAACACTGAGTCTGAGAGAGGGCAAATGATTACAAAAATAATTTTATTAACAAATGTGGTTTGAATGCCCATCATGCATCAGGCACTGCACTAGGTGCTGGGGAAAAATATGTATACAAGGGTTGGCAAAAAAGGTTTATTATTGTATTATTATTAATTGTTGTACTATTTTTCATAAAAACTGTAAACTCTTTGCCCATATATTAGTGAGAGAGGAATCCACATAAAGGATTAGAAAATATCCCACAAGTGCTAACAGAGGCTTAAGCCCAGTGATGGGACCACAGGGCTTAAGGCAAAAATAAGGAGCGGACAAGTTTAATGAAAGAGATAGAGATCCATGCAAATATTGGGTAGGAGCTTCACAGAAGTGTGTGGAGACAGGTCCACGCTTGTGATAGTAGTGGATATTGAAATCCTGTATAAAAAAAAAGAATGTATGAGGGAAACGCCTGGGACCTTAAATGCTTGCTCTGGCTATAACAGAGGGCACATGCAGGAAAGAATGGTGGAAGGAGCTTGGCTTTCAGATTTTGGCATATTCCAAACCATAAGGGGCTTGAATACCATTTTAAGGAGTTTGGATCTCACAACCAGCAAGTAGTATAGCCAAGGTCTGAAATCCTTAGGTTTTCTTACTAGCTCTCTTAGATACCACCATGATACTCCCCTACTGTGTGTGTGCATGTTTGTACACATGCATGTGTATACACATACATGTGTGCGGTTGTGTGCTGAAGAGTCTACATATGCAAAATATTTCCATTTTTATTTCACTATTTAAAAACCTATTTTTAACACATTACATGTAATGGAGAAAACCTCAGTTCTTGAATATCAATAATGGGGGTATGACTAAGAAAAGTTATGAGAGCCTTTAACAGTTCTATTTCAAGGCTATGAGAGGCAGATGGGTTATGCCTATTTGGCAGATGACAAATTATAGTTTGAGGGAAGCTAAGTGACTTGCCTAAGCCTTTGTAGTAATAAGCAACGAGACTGAGAATCAAATCCAGGTCTGTCCAACTCTGTGTGTACCAGTCATCATACATCTGGGCTCAAAAAGGTTTGCCTATGTTGATTTTAAATGAAGGCATATAAAATATCAACTCCCTTTTTTTTTCTTTTTTACTCTCTCCAAAGTCATGCCTGTCTGAAGTGCATGAACAGCATTATTGATTCTTTACTATATGTAAATGGTTTCATATCCTGTCTAATCGTTCAGGACCTTTAAAGAGTCTAGCCTGGTAGATTTTATTTCTTTCATTTTACAAATGAGAAGAATGGGGCTTGGAGGAAGAAAGCAGAGCTTGCCTAAAGGACTCAGTGAGTAGGTGACTGACCCAAGTCATGAATATGGATTGGTCCTATCCAAGATCACAGGTGTTTTCCTTATAACAAAGGCAGGGACTGGGGAAGATCTCATGGAGTAGATGGGGATCAATATTGTAGCAATAGTCCTGCAATATCACTGTAAGAATCAACTAAGTACTTGTTAATAATACTAATGGCTGGGCCCAAATTTAGAGATTATGATTCAATACTTCTAGAATCATAATTGGGAATCAACGTTTTTTACTAGGTTCCCAGATTAGTGTGCTGCTGGTGAACTCCACCTTTAGCCCCTACTAGCCACCAGGCAGGGCTCCGAGTCTGGCAGTTAGCAAGGCTCCACTTTGAAATCCTTTATTGCTATTCCCAGCACTGAGGGAGAAAATGACACATCTCCTTCTGGAAGGAGGCGGAGGCCTGGAGCTCCCAGGCCTGAGCATTCTGCTCTTGGCTTCCGTTCTCTGTGTCAATTAGGCCTTTCAAACCAATTACCATTATATATTGCTGAGATTTATAGTCTTTGGTATTTGAGGTTACAGGACTTCCGTTCTCAGGAAGAAGCTCCATGCCATCACTTCTAATCAGCTCAGCACAATGTCTGATTTCCCCTCTGCAGGAGGGCACGCTGTTCCATTAGAGTATTAATAGCCAGGCACAGCAGCCTCCATTGCAGTGCTTGGGGAAACAAAAATTGTTTTCGGGAGAGTTCAAATTTTTAAAGAGCTGTCCTTCTTAACAAAATTAATTATTTTTAAAAATGACCAAGGAAAAAAATATCCCTGATTTCCAATAGGTAGAGTATATATACTACATAGAAAGTTAATCTCACCACAGGGGGGAAGAGGCTCTTCCCTGGGCTTACTTCACTAGGCTTACTACACAGAAAGGAGAATCACTGTCAAGTTCAAGGCACAAACAGCATGTAGCACAGTTAATAAAATATCAATATATTTAATATTTACTAAATCCTGAATGAGTGTATGAATTAATAAGTCAATGAGTACAAGACAGGTGGGCGAATATGTTCCATAACTATTACTTAGGTGTACACCCACTCACCAGTTATGCAAGTAATTATTGCATGTTAATTGAGAACACAAGAAGTTCAGCTATAAAACTACATGTTCTGTCTATAGAGAAATTACAGCCCACTCAAGAAAGATGTGTAATTCTTCTTCATTGCCTACGGATCTAAGAATTTCTAAGACATTGATGTGCTCCTAAGCCTACATTTTCAGCCTCATATCCTAATCCTTTTTTTGCACATAAACTAGTCTACTGTATCTTTGTACTTCTTTCTTTCTCACACTAACATGGCTGTCCTTCATTCAATCTGTCCAAACTCCATGCTTTCGTCCAGAGCTGTCCAAAACTCCTTGTTTCATGAAGTCTGTCTTGACCTTCCCATTAGGTAAAATAATTCCCTCCTTTGAAAGGCCAAAAAAAATCTCTTAACATTAATGAATGTAATTACTCTTCACTCTATCTCACACCGTTTTTTTTGTAAATTGTCTTCTCATCACATAAATTTTGAGCTTCTGTGGAAAAAAAAAGCTTCAATACTCTTTGTATTTCCTTGCCAATATTAAGAGTTCAGTAATTTCAGTGAATTAAATGGAGGCATCCTCCCTAAGTCCTGCTGTCAAATTTCTATCTAACTCTGTTGGCAATAGTTTACTAATAATAACAGTATTGATATCTACAATGTATTTGCTACTTATTTTTGCTCAGTACTGGTTTAATTGTTTATTCATTTTTCATTTCATATATCCTATTGCCTCCTTGTTGAGATGGTTTTGGTCACCTTCCTTTCAAAGATCAATACCTGTTATCTACAGTGATCTATTGATTGTCTGAGGTTCAGGTATGCATGCTTCTGGGCTCTTCTTAATTATAAGAAATACACACCTCTGCCACTACCCCACTGGCTGTATTTCACAGATGATAAGCAACACCTAGAAAATAATTTTCTCTTTTGAGACATTATTTCCTGAGGTCATTCTGGTTCAGAAAGAGCAGATGAAGAGGAAATTCACTCTAAATTCCCTAATCAGCCTAAACAGCTAACTTAATGGGCTATATATTTCTCAATCTGAGCAAATGCAACTTATGAATGGAAAACTGCTTTGGGATTCATGTTGGATAAAAAATATACTGTCTTCTTACAAGGCAATCCTCCTTCAGCCCCAGCATAATTTTTATTTCATTTTGATTTTGGAATTACTCCAATAAGACAACAGCTGGTTTGGCTGAGAAAAAAAAATTTATGCATGGATCCTACACCCAGCGAAGTATGTAAACTCAGAGTCAAGGAATTTAGAATATCTAGCACAACAATCCTGTTTATGTACCATGCTATTTCACATAACATAAATCTCTTCATTTTTTAGAATCCTCGGAATAGAAAAGAAGACATACATGATATGTGGCTTCCACTATGATGAAGCTTATCAGAAAACCATTTCAGTCTCTTCTACCATTTACAACTATTTTTGGATTCCTCTAGGATAGTTTATTAGTCACTGTTGACTACCTACCATGAACTAATTGTGTCTACTATAAAGATCTGGGATAGCCCAGCTGGCATGGTTCAGTGGTTGAGCTTCAACCTATGAACTAGGATAGTGTTCGGCAAACCACAGCTCACAAACCACACATGGCTCTTTGGCCCCTTGAATGTGGCTTGGAGTTAGAACCACTTCTTCAAATAGACTTTCCCAGGCCGAAAACCAACTTCTGCACATGGGCCACGAAGTTTCAATCGCACTGTATGTGCAAGCCTGCACTTGGTATTTTGTGGAAGAGCCATACTCAAGGGGCCAAAGAGCCTCATATGGCTCCAGAGCTACGGTTTGCCGACCATTGTCCTAGTTCATAGGTGGAGCAGGTGAGCTGGGGCACCAAACCAAGGTGGGGTACTGGTCACTGTCATTGGGGTGAGACTCCGGTGGTTACTGAAAATTATTTGCTCCTGCATGCTGCAGTCCCACTGGGTGCTCACACCCACTGACAGCGGCAGAGCCACAGCTGGCACCCACAGCTGGTGCTGGAGCTGCCACTTGCACTCACTGCCAGCACCTGGGGCAGGTCTCAATAGCTGGGCGCCGTTAGCAGTGTGAGCTGTGACTGCGCGTCCTGATTACCCCCGAGGGCTTCTCCACCTCCCCCTGCTTCTGAGGGGCAATCGGGGCAGCAGCTGCCACTCATACCCACTCTCTGCACCAGCCCCAATCACTCCACACCTTCAGTGGGTGCAAGCAGGAGCAGCAGCAGCAGGAGCAGGGCTGCTGGCAGACAGGAAACCAGGGGCCATGGCAAGAGGGGCCAGATGGGGGTGCGGAGGATGGATGGAGACCCACCACTATGCTCACCACAGCCTTGTGGCCAATAGTTCCTTTCAAGGTGCATGAATTTATGCACTGGGCCCTAGTACTATAATAATACCTCCTGTGCTTTACATAGGGCTTCTAGGGACAGTTGATGAAATCACACTCAAGATTTCACCAGGTGTTAATGAAAGCCCTATGTAAAGCAAAGCAGGTAGTATTATCCCCATTTCATTTTATATTTGTTACAGGTGTACAACAGAGTTGCTAAACAACGATCAGGGGAATAACTTCATAAATTATATAATTATTATCCCCATTTTAAAGATTAATAAAATGTGCCCAGAATAAATTGAGTAGTTATGATCTATTAATGTCAACAGTAGGAATTTGAGATACAGATGTGAATATGCCACTGATGCTCTCCTAGGAATTAACAGTCTAATGAAGAGAGTATGATTTATACAATTTCCACTTTCCCACCACCTTTTCTTCTCTCCTTTCTCCCTATTCCCCTTTCTCTCCCTTTCTTTTCACCCCATCCCTTCTTTCCTCCATCCCTCCCTCTATCTTTCCATTTTTCCCTCCCTTCCTCCCTCCCTTTCTCCCTTCCTTCTTCCTTTTCTTCCTTCCAACAGGACTTTTCCAAGCTTATGCTAGATATTAAGAAAACGGAAACTAAAATTTCCTAAATCTGAAGATCATACACAGGTAGGCATTTTCTTATGTGCTCTAATCATTTAACCTTCTAAAGAACCTTCATAAGTAGACATTTCATCACCAAGTTTTCCTCCCTTTATAAAATTAAGCATGGCTACTAGTAAATGTCTTGCTCAAGGCCATACACTTGAGGAGGCAGATCCAGGGTTTCAATCCAAAACTGCCTCTAAACCGCAGATTATCTCACTTTACAGAAGCATACCAAGCATATAATTGCAATCCAATGTAGCAGTAGCAGTCAGATGATTGAAGTTAATCCAATGTTCAGTAGGAGCAGCTGCTAGAGGGGGACAAGGAGGCTGTAGGATAGATAGAATGAGCAGAGAAGGAACTTAGGCTCAGAAAAGAGGAGGCTAATGTTCAGATGTTCTAAAGTGAAATCCAATCCATGTGGCACAGTTCTGGGCTGCTCACCTTCCACCATTTGAATTTTTACATTCTAAACTTTCAGGACTTGTTTCCATATGGGCCCAGGTGGCACTAGAATTTTATTTTAGAAAACACAGTGGATCCTTAAAATTGGGAGTCAAATCTCAGCTTTTTATATTTTTGTATTAGATGTTTATATCTGGGTATGCATGTTTGTGGGGAGGTTGGTTTCCCTAGAAGCCTAAAATACACTCTGAATTAGTGGGGGAAAGTTCAAAGCTCAGAGCCCCTTAAGGAATAAAAGAGGAAGAGAGATTGAGAGTCAGAAGGTATGTGCTGCTTTCTGTGCAGTTGTGTCTCTGAAACACTAAGCGTGATTTGTTTGGGTGGGATAAACGAGGGATTAGAGAGTGGAGGGGAGGATTCTGTTCCTCCTCCACCCCTCCTCTACACATCTGCACATCTGTCCAACACTGCACACGCCTGCTCGAGCTTCTTCCCATGTGTTACAAGTATGTTTGGCCTGGCTGGTTCCTCCCTGGATTAAGGCAGGGCTCCTTTCTAAAATTCTCCTTTATGTAATATAGAACCTCAAGAAAAAAAAAATAGTCACATCCTCACAGATGAGTAAAAATCTGGGCCTTATTTACTCCTTGTGCAGACAACTATCAACTAGAGAAAGGCAAGAAGGGCTGGGCTTTGTATTTTAACTTGAAAACATATATGAGGAATCCACAAGTTCTTCCTGTGGAGGGTGACTAGAGTTGAGATGTTGTGTCAAGCCCACATAAAGCTCTAGCAGCCCCATCTGGGACATTTCTTACGGAAAGGAGGAAACCTTAGTTCACTAGTTTAGGTTTTGCTTCAAAGAATAAAACACATGGAAAAACTGCTGGGCAGGTAGTAATCCTATTCTCTAATAAACTGGAAGATACCAAGTTTGAATTTAGTTTAGAACAATGAAAGCCATGGAAGGAAAGTCAGAAAATCTAGGTTCTGTACTTGATTGACATTTGTCTAGTCATTATCACTCTCTGGCATTAGAAAAGGATTGCATTAAGTCAGATCAGGAATGGCATATGTCTGACCCATGTGCTGCCACCAATACCTTCCATACACAGGGCAGACATCATCAATTTATTGTGACCATCTCTCATAATTTTTGCAGGACTGTAGCTTCAGGATTCTCAATACATCCCAGTAGAGAACAGCTGTCTGCTAAGCCTTTTGTTCATCTCCAGAATAGATCATCTTTTCTATCCTTTCTAGATTTTTTTTTAAAAATTCTATTGCCAGAGAATACATCTACATACATATTTTTCTTTGGAAGACATGTCCCAACCCCACCCAAAGAATGAAGACCTCATTCAGTTGCATCTTCTTAAGGCATGTTTGAATTTATCCACAATAAACTTTCAGCAACTTTATAAAATTTGGAATTAGTGTAGATAAGAAACCAAATGTTTGGATACTAAGCTGAAAACCATTTGAAGTGTTGCGTGTGATCCATCTAAATCCAAACACTCTGTTGGCAACCTCACAACAGACTCTCAAAACACAATTTCTGCTGGTATTTCAGATCCAGCGATACAAATGAGCAAAGAACATGCTCCAAACACGATGCAGACCATTTCTGATCACTGTAAATTTGCAACTAAAAGAAATTAAGATTCAGGAGGTAGAAAATAATATATATATATATATATATATATATATATATATATATATATATATATATAGACAAACTTCCCTTTAACATACCCAAATGGGGTAGGATAGGGTGCAGTGATGTGAAGATGGATAGGACTTGGTATACTGGCAAAGCAGAAGTCCCAGAGTGGACTGGGAATTGGGAAATGTGAATGTTCCTCCAAATTCTACCCCTATCTTGATATACTTTGGATTTCTTTCTTCTCTTCATCTGATGTCCAGCCCTTGGATGCTGATCAGCATATCTAGTGCCTCTGCTCTATGATTCATTTTCTTGACTTCTGAATATGATCCTGGGATTCCCTAGAGTTACTCCTGTTTACATTTTCTGAATCTTCAATTGTTTAGAATTTGAAGAGGGAAAGGTATTTGAATACTCCAAATACCACCATTGTTTTCCTTTTAACATGCCAACAAACTAATTTTTCAATGTGTGTTTAGTAATACTTAAGTTTTATAAATAAAAGCTTTCTGAATTTTTAATTTTATCACTATTACCCATACTCTGGTACTTTTGCTAAGAAACTTGCTATGAGATCTACAAGATTTAAGTTTGTTCAGTTCACTCTTTCCCACCAAAGTCTCACTGTCCAGAATATTCTTTTTCTCTTCTTTATATATGGAAATTACATACTCCTTCAAAGCCCAATGTTTTATTTCCTCTACAAACTCATCTGATATCAAATTCTTATCTGTTACACACTTGATCATGGAAAATGCCATTGCCTTTATTTTTATTCTACCCTGTTATCATTTGTCTACCCATGCAGTTATTCACCACTTTACAATCATATTTGAAGAGGCTCAGATATAATTGAAAAAGCATTCCCCTTTGAAATTTTAAGCACTTTAGTAGGTATACTTATGTATATGCTTTTTTCACTTATAATATTATAGTCATTATCTAGATGACATTATATTTTGCTTTTTGGTTTGGGATAACTAGAGGCACCTAAGGTATAAATCTGGTAACAGACAGAACTAACTTTGAAATTCATCATGTAACTCTAAAATGCATGCTTCTTCTACTATCACACACTTCATTCTCTCTTGGTCCCAAATCCTTTAAGCAGTATGTGGAAAAAGTCACATATTTTAAAAGCTGAAAAAGAGGTAGCAGAGTTACTAACAAAAAGAGAAATGAAAACAAAAGTATGTTTTAAAAAATATCTTGGCTGAGCAAAGTTATAACAATTAAGTGCCAAAAGCAGCTTTGAGTTTCCTGGAAGTCTAAGCAAAGAGAGAAACATGATGAGTAGCTATCTCGTGGCATCTAGTGGAACAGGACATATATGGATTGACATGTTGTCCTGGATTTTAATTCTGAGATGAACTTTTCACAAAAGACACTGAGCAATTCTTTGGAAAATGTTCTCAGTAGCACTTTGATCAAGATTCCAAAGGATGTTCTGTAAACATCTGTTTTTTTGTAATTGCAGTAGCCTGGGTGAACATAGACAGAATAGTGCTAAATCATAATTACAAAAGATAATTCATAAGGAGGCCCAAAGAACATGGACCAGGGATGTGACTTTCTTCTGGTCTGGCTTAACAAACCGATACAATATAGAGAATGTTAAGCTTTGACTAGGTAGGATGTTCTTAGCCCAGAATTTCCTAGAGATGGTTAAGATTTTGTTTTGTTTGTGCGTGATGAATAAAATGCATGGTATTTTTTCTTAATTTTTGATATGGTAAAATGTTCATTGTTTCAGTTACATAAGGATGCGGTTGTTTTGCAAATACTTATGTTTATAAGACTCAATGAACTAGAATTGTAAGCAGGAAGAAGATGTAAGAGAAATAATTTGGTGTAGAAATTCATGCTTCGGGAGTTCTTTAGGGGAAGGAAGTGGTCAACAAAGCCTTCTCTAAGGAGGTGATATTTGAGGTGATAATTAATAAAATTTTAAGAGAAACCATAAATACCGTGTTTTCCCCGAAAATAAGACATCCTCCGAAAATAAGACCTAGCGCTTGGAAAGATAAGACATCCCTTGAAAATAAGACCTAGCACAACTTTGGGAGAAAAAATTAATATAAGACACTGTCTTTATTTTCGGGGAAACAGGGTAGTAGGTTCAAGGTACAGAGAGTTCAGAAGATGAAGTGACCTCTCTCTGAGAATGGGTCACAGTAGAGGTGACATTTGAAATAAATATTGAAGAGTGAATTATCCCAGTAGGCAAGGGGAAGGGCCTTCTTAAAAGAGGAATAGCATATGCAAAAGCATGGAAGCACAAAACATGAAATTGCAACTGTGAATTCAGGTCATTTTAAGTTGCTTCATGTGGTCAGAGTCTGTCCGTGTAGGAGAGGGGCCAGAAAATCAGGCTAGAGGTCAACAGAGTCAGATGATCAAAGGCTCACATGAAATGCCAAGGAGTTTTGATTTTGTTCCGGGCAGGATTGGGCTTGTATTTGGGTAAGAGACCTGTGACTGATTGTGGAGCATAGCTGGCAGGAGTGTGATCTGGAACCAGGAAAATGGTGAAGATGTGGCTGTGGTGATACAGCGAGACATGATGAAAGGAGAACTGAGGAGTTGGTGAGAGTGAGATGGAGCAAAAGGGTAGAATTGAGAGATGTTTAAGCAAAGGACTCAACTGAATTTAGTAACTTATTAGCTGGGAGAGGGGTATCAGAGAGGAAGGAAACCAAGATGACTCTGTAAATACTAAGAACCAAGGGAGGATGAACATATCTGGTCTGGGGTCATATCTCCCAATAATTTGCACAGTGCCTGAATCATAATAGGACCCTGATGACCCATTGTTCAATAAGTAAACATTTCTGTCTTGGGTGACTGGGAGAATAGGAAAGTTGCAGTCAGGATTCAACTAATTAAACAGAATTGAGGACACTATCTGATGTACAGAAGGCTTATGAGGACATATTTATCTAGTTATCATAATAGTGGTACATGAATTGAGCTCTTCCAATGAGCTGGGCACTTGGTGAAACAATACATTCTGGTATCGCAATCAATGCTCATGATGCCTCTATGAGCAATGAGCAATTACTGTTAATGGTCATCCTAGAGATTAAGACATTCAGGCTCTGAAAGTTTAAGACAATCATCCAAGGTCACAAAATTACTAGGTGGCAGAGGCAGGGTTTGAACCCAGATCAGTGTGATTCAAAGCCTATATTTTCAATGATGATAGCCAGAGGTTGAGAGAGAACAAGTTGCTCAAGATCACTTAGCAAAAATTTCATAGGGACTAAAGCTATCTCATTCTCTCATACCACATGTTTTAACTGAGAAAACTTGGGAAACCCTGGTGATATTCTACTCTAAAACTTATGCTATAGAACTGTGCAAACCATTTTGGAAAAAAAAATAAAAACTGTGCAATTCACAGGGAAGATACCAGTAAATCCTCTATTTCTGTGAAGTCTCCAGCCAATGAGCTGCCTACTCCACTGATTTGAGGATTAAAGATGGCAATGGATTTAAAGAAAAGAGGGGACAATCTGGGTACTAGAATATAAGAAGTGATTTTATTCTTACTGAAATTTGCTGACAAGCAAAGAATACGGGATCTGCAAATTATATTAGTAAACAAGAGTTTTCACAGAACACTGAAATCTTCACACTCTTAGTAAACTGATATTTTTAAGGAATGTTGGGGTTCACTTTCTCATAATTGCAGATGAATATCCAAAGCCAAGTTTCTATATTAATGGAGGAGACTGTTGGGAGGTGTGGTCTTAGAAGCTATAGGGCAATTCTTTCTAATTATCATTATTAGTGATAAGCAGAAGAGGGGTGTACTGACAGAGGAAGGTCAAGCACCAATAACAGTTCAGGGGTGATGTGATCCACAGTCAAATTTAACTTCTATTTGTTCTTCCAGCTTCTTCTTAAGCATTTCATGTGTGTAGTGCTCCATGAGGTATCTCATTATTTGTTGGACAGTTCTAGCTTGTAGAGCCAAGTTCATTTATTGGCCAGAGAATGTTTAATTTTAATCCTTTCCAAAGCGAATCCCCTTCCTCCACAAAAATGCTTCCTCACATATTGGAGGACAGTTCTTGTTTCTCAGGATATCCTTTCTCTATAAGGTTTCAGAGTGAATAGCTGAAGTCACCAATATGACAAGAATGTGGATAAAAATGATTTTCATTTATGGAGCACATTTGATCCTATTCTAGATGTACTCAGTAAAATACCCTGCCTGGTATTCACTGCAACTAAGAAAGGGAAGTAATGATTATATCCATGTTATGAACAAGGAAATTAGTCTCAAGACATAGTATAAAATGTCCCCAGATATTCTGAGAATAAATGGTGGTTCTAGAATTTGAATTCAGTTAGGTCTGATTTCAGATATTAAGATTTTTTTCATATACTAAATTGTCTTTTGAGTTTTAACTACTTTGGCATTTTTTATCTTTCATTTGCTCCCCTTCACACATATAGTTATACACATAGAGAAGAAAGCTCCACTGTGGGAAAAATTCTGCTTCATCTTCAGAGAGTTTTGTGTCACACTTATTTTGAGTCACTTTCTAGGGAAAGTTTTAACCAGATGAAACATCTAATGTGCTTCTTTCCTAATCAGAGGCATTTAAAAAAAAACATTATTTTGTGGTGATGTTAAAAAAAACACATGAAAATAATCTGGGCCAGTCAAATTAAAACTATCCCCTTGAATTCTCTGCTTGTAGGAGTAGAGGTAAAATACACTTAAAGAAGAAGAAGGAAAAAAAGGTCAATCTGGCAACAGATATCAAAAGCTTTCATATTCTTTATACACTTTGATAAAACAATTCATACTTTCATCTATAAATTAATTAATATTTTATTGAGCATCTACTAATCCAGTATTTTCCTAGCTCTTGGTGGGACAATGATGAAGGATTCATGAAGCTTAAGTTCTGGTGTGGTAAGACAGAAAAGTACATTTATGAGAGAATGTTCTAGGGTGATGCTCTAAGGCAGGGGTCTTCAAACTGCGGCCCGCAGAGGAGTCTGATCCGACCCGCCAGGTTTTTTGGGCAGTGAGCGCAGCCGAGGTGTTACAGTAGGAATTAGTAGTTCATATAGTCCGGTCCTCCAGCTCTCTGAGGGACTGTGATCTGGCCCCCACTTTAAAAAGTTTGAGGACTCCTGCTCTAAGGGGAGGTGGACGAGGGTGATAGTTTAAGAGATGGTGGAGTAGTGGAAGTGGAACTGGTGAGCAGTTCTGGGATTTGGGATATATTTGAAGTTGGGGCTAGCATGATTTGCCAAATAATTTATTGTTGAGATCTGTGGCACTAATTTCACTCCTATAAATTTATTCCAAGGTAATAATCATGGATCTCCTCAAAGGTACTATAAGATTGTTCATGGTTTAAAAAAACAAATGTTAGAAATAACTTGCATTCCTGAAATGTTCAACCTAGTTAAATAAATTGGAGAAAGTCCTGGGATGATGCAAATAAAAAATTAGCAGATATTTTGTCTGGATAGTGACTTTTTTATAGTTACTATTTTGCTTTTTAAAAAATTATTTATTGATTTTAGAGACAGTGGAAGGGAGAGGAGAGGGAGGAAGAGAGAGAAGTAGGGAGGGAGAGATGGAAACAATGAATGCATAAGTGAAACAGCAAATCAATGTTTTTTCTTTTTGTTCGAATTTTTAATCTGCTTGAAATGAGACAGTTATATTATAAAACAAAAAAAGTCAAAATTGTTTTTAAAGTAAACCTGTCCTTATTTGACTGCACTTTTGCACAGCATGGTCCACTGACTTTCTGTTTAAAATGTGTCTCAAGAACTCAATTCAGTTGGACATCCTGTGAGGACTTCACAAATACTCATGATAGATTTACTATGTAGCAATATGAGTTCAAATGAGGCTGACACTGGGATTCATACATGTCTGGAGAACTGGCTGGGTGTATGTTTATTTATACGTTCAGTTTGCACTGGTTAGAGGGGGTGGAATGGGGAATGCTTCAGAGAAAGGGGGAAGGGAGGTGGTAAAAACAACTGTGTACCTATGATGTATCTGAAGGAGCTATTTATTCAAAGGTTTTGTGGGACACATAAGTACAAAATGGCATGCTTGGTCCCAGGAGATAAAACATGGCACAGAATGGGTGAAAAATAACTTCCTCCTCACTCAGGGGAGAACACAGTCCAACCTGAGCATTCTGAAGATGCCTGAGAATTTGCATGAAGAACCATATCTGGGAGGATCCTAAGTACCTCAGAAGTGCTGAGCATCCCTCCCCAAATGGATTCGCCATCATCCAACATAAAAGGGGCCATAGGCAAAGTGAAGGAGGGACTCAGGGCCACCGTAATGTACCTACATAGGTGGCTTGTGAACCTGTGCAGGACATCTCTCTCATGCAGTCTTCAGAGACCTAACAAGTAGGGGTTTGGAGTTGGGATTCTTTGTAATGCAGGGAAAAAAAGGAGTCAACATGGCCATGTGACCCTGTCTTATGTAAAGGGCAGTGTGATGTCAGGGAACTGGGGTTACAACAGAAGAAAGAGTCTGAGCCCTGAAATCCTAAAGAGGAAGACAGCCCTGGAGGTTTTCTAATGCCTCCATTCAACTCCAAAAAGAGATGGTTTCAGTCCCTGACTCCCTTTTGGTAGGGCAGGTAATCTCTCTTCTTTCACTAATGTTGTTTGGAAACCAGACAGCATGGCTGAGAAGAGGAGTATGAGTGGGGCTAAAACCCAGCTGGACTCTGCTCTAACAGCCATGTGGCCTGGGCTGGGCGAAATGATGTGTTGCTGTCATTGCTATTTTTAACCTATCAGTTTTAAAAATTAAATTTTCCTAAATGCAATTTTTCTCGTTAAAAAAATTATTCACTCAAAGCCACCACCATGTGTGTCAAGAGCAAAGTTGCACATGGGCTGGATTCAGTGATGATCCTCACCTTTGTCTTTTGGGGCACGTGGCACGTTGCTAAACAGTCTCAGTTCTGACTGTCCCAGAAAATATCTCAATTCTGCTATGTAGTCATCTTTATAATTTTATAGAGATGATCTTTGCAGCAATACCTTCAGCTCTAAGTTCTTGACTCTATCATTCAATTCCTCCACAAATGCTAAGACATTTTAACAATTGTCCAACATAATTCTTCCCTCCTTAAAAAAATACTCTTCTATTCTTCCATGGTTCTATCCACTATTTATTTACAGCCCCATTTCCCTCCAGAAATCCCAATGGAATTCCATGAGCAGCATTATTCTACATCTCTTTGGCAGACATGCACAAAAACAAATCTACATGACCACAGAGAATTTTTGCTTGCTTCTCCCTCTCCAGCTGGTCTCCAATTGTGTGTTTGTATTTGTGTGTGTGTGTGTGTGCATGTGTGTGTGTGTGTGTGCATGTGTGTGTGTGTGTGGCGCATTTGTTTTCCTCCCTGAACTAGATTATAAATTCCTTGATGGTAATTCTGGATACACAAAAATCATGCAATAAATGTATGCTGACTGATTGAATTCTTTTGTTATTCAACGCCCCTGCCCACTCACTGCCTTTCCCTCTCCTGGTCACCTGGTTACAGAAGCTCTCGATAAATACTTACTGAATGAAATAATTAACCAGCACCAACTAAGTAGAAGGTGCCATTGTAATAATTGGCTGGGTCAGACAGATACTTGGATACCGTGTGGAACTCTATGACAGCCCTGGAATGCCACTGGTTACATGGAGGTCTGGCAGAGAGCAAACTGTGGTTGGGTTTGGGCACAAGAGAGTGAGAGTGGGAGTGGGAAAAGCTGAGCAGGAGTCATTATGTCTGGGATGAAATGGAAGAGATGAACGGGGAAGAAAGCAGCTGAGCAGCAGACTGGCCCTTAGTATTGAAAAATCAGGTGTAAAAATCACTACTACCAACAGTAACACCAATAATAAAAAAAATGACAATATTAAAAACAGACAAAACCATAGTTATACATTAGTTTATTTTCTGAGATTGCCATAACTTCATCCCAAATAGAAACCTGAAATGCATTTTGGGGGGAAAATCATAAAGTATATTAAGTTCTAATTAATGATATGCACACTGGAGTACTGGAGGACAATATGGTGGTATAGTGCAACTCATTTTTAAAGGCATCACAAACAAGATGGATTGCTAGAAGGACAGATATGTAGAGATAGTGATAAAGCTAAAACAGTGAAGTAGAATCTAGATTTTATATGAGAGAGAGGTTGATTGTAAAAAAAAATATTTCAACTTTTCTGTATGTGTACATTTTTTCATAGTAAAATGTTAGGAAAAGAATACGCTGTGGAGCAATTGCTTCAGTTTCCTTAAAATAATCATGTTGAATCTTACAACATCAGAGCAAAATGAAGTTCATTAGGAATAATTTTCCAGAGTGATAATAATAAATCTCTACATTTATCCAGGGCTGTATAGTTCACCAGACACAAAGTGGAAAAAAAGCCTCTGAAGCCAGACTAGCTGGTTTCTGACTGCTAACCGTGAACAAGCCATTGAAATTCTCACTCCTCTGGTTCATTTTTAAAATCTATATAATAATGCTTCCTAGTGATGTTGCAATGATCAAATAAAGCAGTAAATTTAAAATGCGAAAAAAGTGCTAGGAAACTAATAAGCTGCATATTAATGCTAGTTATAATTCTTATTAGATATTTCCATTTGCTTTTTGATATAAGAATAATTACTCTGCTTGGCAGCTGAAGAAACTAAATTTCAGAGACATGTGTCTTGTCCAAGGTCATGTAGATTAGTCAGAGGTAATATAGGAACCCATTCAAGACTTCTTTGCCTCTTTCAAAATATGCTTCTCTAGATCTCCCAACTCCTATCCACATGCTTGGCCAGCTCCAAGGGGGTTGGGAGTAGGGAGAGATACTAAGTGCCGAGCAGAGTTCTTGACACAAAGTAGGCACTTATAAAGTAAATGGGTGATAAATGTTCACTTATAGGACTTCCTGTGTCTGCCCCCCTGCTAAGCACTATACATTATCACAGAGTATCTCAGAAAAGCTCTAAGAGTTTAGTTTTACTACTCTCACTTTCCAGATGAGAACAGAGGCTTTAGAAAGGGTGTATTGCCCAAGATCCCACAGGGAGCAAGTAGGAGCCACAGATCCATCTGGTCCCAAAGCCCAGGCCTTTTAAACAACCCTGCAACATTTTCCTGAATGAAGAGATGACTGCTTCAAAGTTTCACAGAATGATAAAAATTAGGAGACATGAGCCATCCTACCCTTAATCTGCAGAGCTCCCCCCTGAGTCCTTCTCATCATAGATGCATTGTATTACTAGCAAATGTGAATGTTTTGATGAATTAGGCAAACACTCGCATTGCCTCTGCATTGCAACATCTCCCCTTCAAAGGCCAGGGAATGTAGACTGTGCGTTCTTTGTCCAGCATGTCTGAATGCGTCAATGCTGTCTGGGAGGCACAGAGGTGGATGCTTTCCGAGCAGGGGTGAGGCCTCTCCTATGTTCAGCTTCTGTATTTGTAACCCTGCCATGTGCTGTATCACGGGGCCAAGGAATGAAAGGGCCTGTGGGCCAGCCACTTCGGATTATGCAAGCCAAGAAAAATGTGCAAATCACACGAGAGAAGCAGACAGTCCCCAAACATCTTTATTTGTTCACATCATGCCCTCCCTGATGCTTTGATTGCAGGCTTGCACTTAGAATTTCAAGATAAGTATCAGCAGCTGGACACCGGGTAAAGCAAAGGCACAGACTCTGTGTGCATCCTGAAGTTTCGGCAGCAGGGACTTGTGTCCAATAGCTTGGAGCACAGGACCCAGTGGGAAGGGAGGGAGAGCGGTGGTTCTGCCTTTGGCAACGTCAACCTCCTAAGAAACTTGTGGACATGTCTGTACAAGTCTGAACTTGTCTGACAAAGCCAAGCAGAGATTGCAGGATTTGCCAGATCCAGATATAAGTGGCCTGCCTTGCTCGGAACCAAAAAGGAATAGTCGGAGGAAGTGAAGGATTAGGATGAAGAAACAAAATATTATGGGGCTGAAATCTGTGAAGAGAGCAGAGGTGACAGGGTGTACAATTACAGTGATGATGGTAACTACGCTGCTGCCACTGAGTGGCTACCATTGATATGATCCCAGTTTAGGTTTTTTGCATCCCATTCCCATAGTGAAATTTCCCAATAATCCTGAATTCAGACTGAATTTGCCCCATTTTATAAATAAAAATTTTTTAAAAGGGAAACTGGAGATTGAGTGGTGAAACAACTGTCTCGAGAATTTGGTAAGTAAGAAGAAACAGGGCTGCAACACCTGCCCGTCAGATCCAAAGACCTGAGAGTGTGACTTTAAAATGTACCCAACAGTGAATGTGGATTTACCAAGAAGAATCCCAGAATTTAAAGGTCCCCATAGTTAGAATACATAATAACCATTATACATCATTTTACAATCTTCAAAGGGGTTATATAATCTGCATGAACTGGACACAAAAGCAATAACGGTACCTAAAAGTGTTCTGCCTTCTAGAACAATAGAGTTTCATATACTACCGTGTTTCCCCAAAAATAAGACATCCTTGGAAAATAAGACCTACTTACAGGTTTCCTTCTGAGTGAAATATAAGGCATCCCCCGAAAATAAGCCACCCCCACTCCACCCCACGTCTAGGCTAAACATGAGAGATTTGGTCCACTGGTTCTGAAAGAAATTCACCAGGAAATTCAGGAATTGGATTGTTATGATGATGTTCCAGAAGGTGATGACATGATTGTCATTGAATAAATGAGTAAATTCTTGATACTATAGGATTCACAGTTTGTCTGGTTTGTGTTGACAACTACCGTACTACCATACCGTATACAGGTAATAAATTTCCTTTATTTTCATTTAACAATAAATGTGTACCGTATTCTTCTTCATGGAAAAAATAAGACATCCCCTGAAAATAAGAACTAGCGCATCATTGGGAGCAAAAATTAATATAAGACACTGTCTTATTTTCGGGAAAACAGGGTAGCTTCTAAATTTGTTAGTAAATAACATCCAATTTCTCCCTCTCCACTGGAAGAGGGGAAGTCTATTGGAGATGAACAAAAATTAAAATAAGAAAGAGAGAAAGAGAGAGAGAGAGAGAGAGGTGTGTAACATTTTTCCTCAGTGGTTAAAATTCTACATGCTGCTACCCTCTTAGCAAACTATGAACAGAGATGAAAATTTCTCAAAAGATGGATTGGAAAAGCAGAGACAAAGGGTCTGATAGCAGATGCTGATAAATTAATTTATAAATGAGAACACATACATTGTGTTAAGTGAAGAGGTTCTTATTTATTTTGAGGAATAATATTAATCAAAAAACACTTTAAGATTAATAATCCACCACACATCCTATCTAATAAAAGAGTAATATGCAGATTGACTGTCACTTCAACACACAATATTCTGTCCCCATGTGGTCAAAGATCCTGCTCCTATGTGGACATAAAATGGCCACCACAAGATGGCCAGCAGGGGAGGGCAGTTGGGAGGCACCATGCCTGCAAGGGAGGGCAGTTGGAGGTGATCAACCCTCCAAGGGAAGGCAGTTAGGGGTGACCAGGCTGACAGAGGAGGGCAATTAGGGGCAAACAGGCTGGCAGGGGAACAGTTAGACGTCAATCAGGCTGGCATGTAGAAGTGGTTAGGGGGAATCAGGAAGGCAGGCAGGCAAGCAGTTGGGAGCCAGCAGTCCTGGATTGTGAGAGGGATATCCGACTGCCCTCTAGGGGTCCCAGATTGGAGAGAGTGCAGGCTGGGCTCTAGTTTTAAATATAATTATTACTGTATGAACGTAGTCCTTTGTTTTCTACTTCATCTTTTCTTTCTTTTACACACACACACACACACACAGAGAGAGAGAGAGAGAGAGAGAGAGAGAGAGAGAGAGGGAGGGAGGGAGGGAGGGGGAGAGAGAGAGAGAGAGAGAGAGAGAGAGAGAGAGAGAGAGAGAGAGGGAGAGAGAGAGAAACATCTATTCATTATCCCACTTATTCATGCACTCATTGGTTGATTCTTTTATGTGCCCTGACCAGGGATCAAACCTGCAACCTTGGCATATTGGGATGACACTATAACCAACTGAGCTCCTGGCCAGGGCCTCGTCTTTTCAATATAGTCATTCATTGCCTCCCTCTCCTCAAAAGCATTTTCTTTAAATTAGCACTCAAATATGAGCTAGGAAACATCCTATGCATGATATGAGAAAGACTACTATTGTAATGTACTTGAAATCCAATTGGAATTTGTATATACTCATGTTTAATTATATTAAATATATTGTTAAAAAGCATTATTTGCCTTAACTTTTTAATTAACTCTTATTGATGACACAGCTCTCTTAGCAAATTCATTTGAACATCTGTTTCCACTGTAATTTAAAAATCAACAAGACTTTTCTTAACATTATTATATCTACCTAATATTTAGATTACGATTTCTATTAATGTCTGAAATTTTGATAGCGGAATTGTGTCATTTGGTTATCTTCAAAACTAAGGTTGGTGCCTAAGAAATGTTTGCTAATTATAACTAAGTTGTTGAACCAAAATAAATACTCAACCTTAGTTCAAATGCATATCTCTACTGGCTTCTATCTGTTACTTTGCCAGTGCTGAGAGATTAAAAAAAAAAAAATCTTCCCTACTTAATAATTTTGTGACTTTAGGCAAGTCGTCCTGGAACATTCAGATCTCAGTTTCTTTACTTGTTAAATAGGAATACTTGTTTGCACTCCTTCCTTTCGCGGGTGTTCTGAAGATCAACTAACATGTGAAAATTCTAGGAATCCTAGTCAATGTGCAACAATTGTAAGAGGTTGTGAACAGTATCATTTACCCAGAGAGAAACACAGTCTAAATTATTCTTCCACAGATTCACAGGCCTGCTATGACCTTTCAAAAATGGTTATTTTAATGACAAAATCAGAAAATATTAAAAGGGGATGTTGAACACACATACACACTCACAACACACAGACACATACACACAGGTACATACACCCACACCCACACACTTGTGCTTTTGAAAAGCCATTAGATAAAGGAATCATAGTATCAGTGCCCTGATATGGGTGAATCTAAACAATGATGACTCTTACTGTTTGTTCATGTTAGAAAAAAATGTCCTTGAATGATTTTATTCAGATATTATTTTTAAATGCTGAAGTAAATAATAATTAGCATATATCGACTACCTTTCAATGAAAATTTCTCCACTCTGCAGTTTGGGTCTGAATAATTCCTTGCTGGGAGATAAAGAGAAGCTGCCCTGTGTGTTTCAGGATGTTGAGCAGCCTCATGGCTTCTGCCTCCTAGATGCCAGTATCACCCATGACGACCAAAAATGCCTCTTAAGGTTGCCCAAGGTTCCTGCCCAGGAGTGGGGGCATTACGTCCAGCTGAGAACTACTGCTTTAAAGAATATGAACCAACACATTCATGTAATAGTTTGCAAAATAGGTTTAATATTAAATTCTTTTAAAATTGGTTTAATATTAAATTCCCCACAACTAAGGCTTTGAGAAAGAAAATTACTTGCCCAAGATGGGCATCCGGGAAGCCAGAATTCAAGCTCAGTCAGCTGGTGTCCCAAATTCCTCCACCATTCCTCCTTACCCAGTGTATTATGTACTTTCAGGCAGGAACTTGGAAGAGCCACCCTATGCTAACCAAGCAATCACTCCCTAGCTCATCACAGATCCATGAAGAAACTTCTAGAAGAGACAAGCATGGCAGAGCCTTTTCCTCACTCTGACTCACTGGTTTCATACTCATTCTTCCCTGAGGAATGAGACAGGGAGAGTCTGCCTTCCACTGAGCCTTGTTATTCTATTAGACAATTAGTGTTCAATGTGTGTTGTGAACCATCACTATTTCCATTTGGCCTACAAATGGATTAACTTTACCTTAGGATGTGCTTTCTTTTCTTGGCTTTTATTATAAGTTCTAAAGGGGTTTTTGTTCCCTATGGAATCCTGAGTCTATTTTTCAATTGAACCAAAGCTAGAAGTTAGGTGACCAACTTTTTTTCAGTTGGCCTGAGATTTTCCTGATTTTAGCACTGAAGTCTCAATCCCAAGAACCCCTCAGTACAAAGGAAAACATTACACCCCCAGGTAACTGATTGTTGCTCTCTAAAAACTAGGAGAAGTTAAGACATGAAAATAGAGTTCTCGAGTTCAAATAGAATAGATTCCCTGACATTAGCCCAGAAAGAGCAATCTAGGAAAGGACACTTATTTTTAATGAAGTGCAATTAAATGCAGAGAGCAAGGGAGAGAAAGAGGGAGAGGGAGATTGAGCAGTGAGCCTTCCGTAGCAACCTCAAGATGATTCAGGAATGAATCAAAATGAGTCTGAAATGTTGACAGACGTGGATGGATAGATTTCTTAAATGTAGACTCTAATTTAGAGATAAACATTCATATATTTTATTCTCATCGAAACCCAGAATATCCAAAAATAAGTATCAATATCTTCAGTTTAAAGATAAGCAAATTAAGGTTCATTTGAATAAGTCCCTTAGGACACACAGTCCCTTTTAATGGCACAACTGGGATTTGAACCCAGATCTGTTTGATTCTAATATCTCCTTTCTTTCCTTTCACATCTTTCCTTCTCTCTCCAAAGCTGGCACTAGAAATTTCCATTATCTTAAGGTAATAGACAGCTATTAGTGCTCCTTAAATTCCTCTGAGGAGTAAAAACAAGAATCATTATTGGGTTCTTTATCTAATTCAATTCACATTCAATTAATATTTATTGAGGGTCTTTAGTGGACTCGAAACTGCACAGTATCCTTAATGAGGTTAAGTCTGAAAAGTTCAATTTTCCTTAGTATAGGAAACTTTGAAGCCCCTCCCCCCCCCCACACACACACCCCTTGCTTTTGAGAAATTCTCATTGCCTCTGTACACATCAAAGCACATTCAAGGGCAAAAGGGCTTCTTTCCCGTTATCTAAAATACCTGTGGTATTTTATGGTAGGGTGATTAATGCACTATTAATCCATCCAGCTCTTAACACTCCCAGACAGATGTGTGATGTGCTTAGAGAGTGTCTGCTGAGTATCCTGCTGTAACCAGGCATGGGTGCTTCCATCTTTAGGAAGCAAGAGTCTCTTAGAAGAGTGGGAGCATCAGTGACTTTAATGTGAGCTGCAACTCCCTCTTTGCTAACCAATTTTATATTTCAAATTTCCAAGAGCCTCTGGAGCACCAGAAAAGCAATAGCACTGGATTCGAATCTCCTTGATTTTCAAATCCAGATTTCTCTCATTTGCTCCTTTATTGGTTACTTTGCCCATTCAGCAAATATATTGGAGATGCTGATGAGCAAAATGATGAGGAGTAAGGCACTTCCCTTGCTCTAATGGAGCTGACAAGGTGGTGAAGAATAAAAGTATGGACACAGGAGAGAAGGTGTAGCAGACATCCATGCCACACATGCACACAGGAAGAGCATCTAACCTACAAGGAAAGTCAGAGCAGGCATCCTACAGAGGTGACACCCAAGGCAAGCCTCCATACAGGTGAAGGATAAATAGGAATTGACAGGGGGGTGCACTGGGGATAAGGGCATGGGCAGGTTGAAGGTCCAGCACATGACACCTTACAGAGTTGAGGGAAACTTATACCACTCAATAGAATCAGCAGAAATGTACTCTGTATAGAGAATAACGTGTATTACAGGAAAAAAGTGGCAAGGGGTGAGAATGAAGGGGCAAACAAAACTGGAATTGAAATACACATTTAACATTTAAGGAGGATGTGCCACTGAAGAGCTAAGGAAGGGTTAGATCTGGTGCTCGGGTTGGCTTTGATAAATATGTCATTGTGGAAGATGGATGTGTAACAGGCAGCCTCAAAAGGTCCAGTTTAGATGAGAGGCAAAAAAGACCTTAGGCCAGGGCAACACTGTCAGGATGGAGAGAAGAAGGCATATATAAATGATTTCTTTTGAAGGAAAGAGACATTTTTTGGACAAAGAAACTACAGCCAGTGGAGAAAAACTGACTTGCTATCCATGGACCTCATAGGAGGGATGTTACACAGAAATGCAGTGCTGGGCAGAGGTTTAGGAAGGAGACGAGGATTCAGTGTTTGCGTGGCCACTGGCTAGATGTGTGACCTAGGATGAGTGACTGCAACTCTATGTGCCTCAGTTTCCTCATGCATAAAATTAGGATCATAATGTATCTACGCTCAAGTGTTGTTTCCAGGATTCAATGGAATGGTATATAAAGCACTTAGTCCAGTACCTGGCACATAGTAACTACCAAATAGATAATCATACTATCATCATCGTATCTTCTCCTTCCTTTCCCTATCTTGGCCTCCAACATGAGAAGTGGTGATGTGGACACTGGTCTTTTATTTCCATTCTGTTGTGCAGGATACTGGGGGGAGAGATGGGCTGGATTCCCTAATTTCTTAACATTGGGCACATGTAGGACTGAATGAAATAGCTGGGCTACACTGAACCCAGTGTGTGCTCCCTCAAACCCCCTCTCTCTCCCTCTCCCAGTGAGAGAGTAGATGTGCCGAATTTTACACCCCAGGTGGAGCCTCCCCTTGGATGTTTTGGGATGTCTTTGCTTACATACAGATAAAGCCAAAATTTGGTGTTTCCCCATTATGGTTGCCTGGGAAAGACCAGAGACACGTCTTGGTCTCTTTGAAGCTGGCTTTCGTTTTGACTAACGAGTGGAGATAGTACCCAGGAGGACATGTGTGGTGCCACATCATTCAGAAGATGTGTGAGTCGCCCCTCTGGGGGATGCCCTGGGATAAAGTAAAATCATGCAGAGGTAAGGCGGGCATAGGGAGGCAGGGCTCTGCTTTACCATATCCTGTCTCTAACAGAATTCTGTTCTTGGCAAGCTCTAAACAGTTATTCATGATTAATAATGAGGAATAGGTGTGTAAATTAAAATGCTGCTGCTGAGGCCACAGGAAGTTCACATTTGTCAGGAATATACCTGAGAACATGCCTCTTACAAGGAGCTCAGAGCATCATATTAACCACATGATCCACATTATTTTACTTAAACCTTGTTGGGAATTTAGGGAGTCTTCCAAGTTTTGAAGATGTGAAGTCAAGTGCACAAAGAAGGTTGGAAGACCAAGAGCAAAATGTTGACTTTATTACTGAAAGAGCTGTTTGAAAATGTGCAGTGGATTCTTCCAGAACTAGAAAGAGGTGCATAGCTGGTCACAGCAACCCTGGGTATCTCCAGGCCTCCGGGGCGTGTCCAGGGCCTTACTGCCACTTTATTGCAGGTCAAAGGGCAAACCAGAGCTCAAGTTCTCAGACAGGAAGATCTTAAAGAGGAAAGAGATGGTGCTGAGCTATGAATTGATTCCTCATTTTGTCCCAATTAGAAAAGTGAGGGGTGAACAGAATCTAGAGGTGCTTGCCTGTGGGTGTTCCTCCACAGGGAAACACACAACTTTCCCCTAACAATATTCCCAACTACCATGAGAAAGAAGTTCCATTCATTTCACCTGTTTACAAATGAGAAAGCTGGAGGTCAGAGAGTCAGGAACTTGCTCTAAGTCACATGACAAGGAAACAGCCCTGGCTCAGCAGGTATCTAAGGTCTAAACAATATGCTGCATTACATCACTGCCTCTTTCTGGAAGGTGGTCACTCCAATTCCCTCTGTCAGTTAAAAGAAAATGCTTTAGAAGGATGCTGATTTATTAACTCACTACCTTTATCCGAAGGGTCATTTTGCTGGCATGTGAATGGAGATTGATGAGGGCAGAGGATTTGGCAGGGCTCTGTTGTTTGAAGTGCAGGAGGAGTTTTCTTTGTAGCCTAGGAGGGATGGAAGATGTAAATTGTGAGAGCAGGGAGACTGGTTGACAACACTCCCCTGGAGAGGGTGTGCCCTTATTAAGTGTTACAGAACCAGATGATGTGGGCGAAAATGCCTCCACTCAAAGTCTTCTCCCACTGGCTACTGACTCACCTTAAGCATAAAAGGGCTGCTTTGTTTAGAAAGGACAAGCAGAAAGCAGTATAATTTTTGATCACTTGGGGTCAGGAGTTAGAGCTAAGTCGATCTGCTTGATATTTTCTACACTTTTTCTGAAAAATACCCTCTGTCCATAAGAGAGCAGGAACATAAGAACCTCTGTTTTCTGTTCATGTCAACCGGTGTTAGATTGGGCAGGGTAGAACACAAGACAATGTTAGCCTGAAGGGGCTGGCACCTCCATCAAAAGGCTCAGCCAACCATAGGAAATTCATTTTATCTTTTGGAGTCTCTTTTCTCAAATGTAGAAAATCTGTTGATTTCCGCCTTACCCATGCACATTGGAAATTGTGCTGGCAAAATAGTAGGTTAAACTCCAGAGCAGAGTAGCATTAAAGGCATACACAATGGAGGTGAGTAGACTTGGCGTTAAATCCTGGCCATTCAATACTGTCACTGAGTGGTCACTTGGCCTTTTGGAACCTCCGATTCATTACATGGAAAACATGAATAATAATACTTGCCCTCTCACTTCTTCTGGGGATGCATACAAACAATGTAAATAAAGTACTTTGCACAGTGCATGACACATAATAAATGCTTGCTAAATGGTGGCTGATTTCGTTATTATGGTAATCTCAGACAGTATTATTATCATCTAGTCCCAAGTAAATATGCATTTATGGAGTAGTGTAAACAAAGAGCCTTTATGAGAAGGAGGCTCGTAAAACTCATTTTTAAAAGCATTTGAGATATTGAAGAGGACACCACCCATTACATTACACATTAATCCTTCAATGAGGACCTGGGAAAGAAATTGATTTCAACCTTAAAAATAACAAATAACTGTTTGCTCTTGAGAAGTGTTGTTTGATTCTTATGACTGATTGCATTTTCCTCTTTTTCTTTTCAACGTTAGGAAGCTCATATTTAAAGAAGGGCAATATAATAAAAAGTAAATACCATTTTATTCAATGGCTCATTTTGTACTCTGGTGCCTCTTATATTTCACATTTTAATGTGCTTTATACAGAAATGCTCTGAAACATACTCTACCATGATCTTCACTTTACAGAAGGAAAAATAAGGTTTTGAATGATTTGCATCTACCTGATAATACTAGGCTTTCTTTCACTCCCTTCCTTCACTGTAATCCTCTCTGAATGCACTGATGTGCTTGAACACTAGTAAAACCAAACAGTATCAGATATGTATCTACATATATCTTGAACACTTCAGTATTATTCCCAAAGGGCTCCTAGACATTCTATAGATACTCTAAATTCAATATTGAGGACCAAACTTAGTATCCCTCATCTGGACACCATTCCTTTTCCTATGGCCCCTTCTTACCTAATAGAATTAAATAAATGATACAATAAATTTGGGGGGCATTCATCATGTTCCTGGCATCATCCTATGTCTTTTAAAATGCACTATCTTTTTGAATCCTCAGTAATTATATCAGGTAAGTTTACCATTTTCTATTGCTGAGAAGTATGTCCTTTGCTCAAGGTTACACTCATCAAGTACTAATTGTAAACAATCTGATCCTATAGAAAATACATAGAAACAATAGCATTTCCCCAAGTCATGGGGTCTGAAAAACCTTATCTCTAAGTGTTTCTTCTTCTTTCACTGTCATGTGTAATCAGTCACCCAGACCTGTAATTCATAAACCAATGGTTCTCAAACTTGGCTACGCAATGAAATCACTGGGGAAGCTTTATAACTACTCTGCCCCCCGTCACCCCAAACTCTGATTTGATTGGTTTGGGCTGTGTCCTGGGTATCAGAATTATATAAAGGTCCTCAGTAATTTGATGAACAGTCAAGTTTGAGAACAATTGACTTTAACAGGACAAAGTTCCAGATCCCCTTCCTCTCCTATTGTACCTGCTTTTCCCTGGGTTGGTCCCATACTGTCAGACTTCATTCCTTCACCCCTGCTGCAGCCTTGGCTGGAATGCAAAGGCTCCCCCTCTTGTAGGAGTAAGTTTAGACATCTCTCTAAGGTCTTCCTATCTGATGCCATCTGATAAAATCATTTGCTCCCTGTTCCGTGCTCCTAAAGCACAAAGCTCTTAAGACACTTATAATTTTACTAGAGGCTTGTTGCATGAAGAAATTCATGCAATAGGCCTTCCTTCCCTTGGCTACCAGCACTGCTTTTCCTCTGGCACCCAGGACCCGGGCCTTTGCTCTGGCTGGAGTCTGCTGTCCTTGCTGCAGACTCCAGGCCAGAGCTGCAATGTTCATCTTCGCTGCAGCTGAAGTGCTGCTCCTATAGATCCCTTCACCCGCCCCCCCCCCCCACCCTCCCTCTCATAGCAGGCATCCTGTCCCCCACCCCCTGATCACTCCACACCTGGAGTAGCTGGACAGCCACCATCTTTGTCCTTCTAATTTGCATATTCCCTCCTGATTGGCTGGTGGGTATAGATAGCAGAGTGATGGTCAATTTGCATGTTTCTCTTTTATTAGTGTAGATGTTAATATCAGCTTTCTGAGACTGTGTGTTCATCAAGGACAGAAGATACTTCATTTACTTTTCTTCCCTATGGATACTGCATATACTATATAGTACCCCCCTCTTATCTACCTAAATTACATTTCAAGACCCCCAGTGGGTGCTTGAAACCAGGGAGCGTACCAAACCTGTCAAGCACCCTGTTGTATATACTGATTGGAAGTTCAGAGAAGTGGTCCAGAATCCAGGGCAAAAAGAGCTGTTGATGTGCAGATGTTATTTGGAACAATGATAAGAAATGGGATCACCCAGGGAGTGAAAGGAGAGAAAGGGGGTTGTCCAAAGACTGAGTTCTGAGAAACTCCAATTTTGAGACATCAGATTGATGAGCAGAAGTCAGCTAAGAGACCAAGAAAGACCTGGCAGTGAGGAGCCAGCAAAACCAGTGTGTATAATGACTTAGGAGTCAAGTGAAGAAAGTATTTCAAGGAGGATGAAGGGATGAACTGTATATCATTTGTTGCTAATAGATTAAACAAAATGAGCACTGAGAATTGACTGTTGGGCTCTTTGGCCCCTTGAGTTTGGCTGGGCGTTAGAACCACTTCTTCAAAATAGATTCGCCCAGGCCTAAAACTAACTTCTGCATATGGGCTACGAAATTTCAATCGCTCTGTCTGTGTGTGCCCGCACATAGGATTTTGTGCAAGAGCCACACTCAAAGGGCCAAAGAGCTCCACGTGGCTCACAAGCCATGGTTTGCCAAACATTGGGCTAAGCCATGTGGGTGTCAATGATGACCCTGAGAACAGTTTCGGTTGAAGGCGAAGGTGAAAGCTTGATTGGAAGAGAGAAAATGTATGAGTTTATTCACCAGCTGTGGGACATTGTACAAGTTACAGAACCTCAAATTCACCTATTCCTTCCTTTCCTTCTTCCCTTATCTTTAAAATGGTAAAATAGCCTGGCCAAGGTGGCTCAGCAGTTGACTATCGGCCTAGGAACCAAAAGGTTGCCAGTTCAATTCCAGGTCAGGGCACATGCCCAGGTTGTGGGCTCAATCCCTAGTAAGAGGCATGCAGGAGGCAGCCGATCACTGAGTGATTCTTTCTCATCATTGATGTTTCTATCTCTCCATCTCCTTTCCTCTCTGAAATCAATAAAACATGTTTTTAAAAAATGGTGAAATAATTTCTATTTCATGAGGATTGTATGAAGTTATGTATGTAAATTATGGCAATATGTGGCATGTTCTCAAGAAAAGCTAGACCCTTCCTGCCCTTTTCGGGCCCCATGTGCCCTCAGCGATGGGTATATCATCTGCACAATTCCTAATATATACCCTAGGTAGTTTTCCTTCTAGGGCAATTACCTGAGTGCTGGTTTATATCTAAAAGGAAAGCATCCCTGTTATAGATGAGGATGATTGCTGGAGACCACTGCTGGCTTTTCAGGAAAGAAGGCTTTGGATTGGAATTCCATGGAGCTCCGGACTGTAAATAAAAACTGCAATGGCTTCTGCTTGAAGTGGGAATAGAAAGTCTGAGAGTAAGTGCACTCTGTCCAGGACAGCTCCGTGCAGAAATGATTTCCGGAGCAGAGTGCCAAAGTGCTTTCGTAAATGACTCTGGCTCATCCTCTTCCCTATCTCCTGCTCTGTACATGCAACATTTATAAAAATAAACATTTTCAGGAGGCATTTGGGAGGAGGCCAACGTAGAGCACCCAGCAAAGGAAACAGATACACCAGAGAACTTAGAACTCCCACAAAGAATATTAGTTTTCACAGGAGGGGACAGAAGGAACAGTAGGTGTTAGGGAGGTTGGTGGGAGTAGAAGGATGTGTGAGTTTCAGAGCTTCAGCTCTGACTTCTCTCAGTTTCTCCTCTTATTCACTGTCTAGTACCTCACTGACTTCCTCCACTAACATGATTCTTGAGGGAAGGGCCACTTTTTACTCATTGGGATTATTTATCCAGAATGACGTGTGTATCAAGCACCCATTTGGTGTTAGGAACTCTGTTCCTATAACCATGTCTGTCATGCATTCAATGTTCTATACTTAAATAAGCATTAATTTGTCCTTAAAAGTTAGCACTGATTTGCTCCACTCAGATTAGCAGAATATGTAACCTCCTGTAGAACCCATCTCTGAACCCCTGCCTTAACCCAAATGAGGCTTTCTCCTAGCAGTATCCTTTATACCTCTCCATATCCCCTCATTTATAGCTCTGTAATAGAAGCTCACTGAGGGCAGGACTTTGGTTTGCTCACCTGTGTCCCACTGCCTAGGTCAGTATGCAATTAATAGGAACAAATAATTAGCACTCATTTCATTAGTAAATTACTTTATGTCTGTCTCCATAACTAGACTATGATTTCTTAAAGAAATAGCTCCATTTTTTTTTCTAGATTTCTCCATTTACTAGCATTTCGAAGGTTTCAGTAAATGTTAATGGTATAAACATTTAACCAAACCTCTCTCATATTTTTAGAGTCTTTGTTAACTTAGCTACTTTATTAACTAGTTAATAATAATTTTACTAAGTATGTATTATATAAAATATGAAATAAAATAGACAATAGTACTATAAGAAACCATGTAAATAAGGGAGGTATAACCATCAGGTTCATCAGTCGGTAATAAATGCTTACTACTATATTATTAACTCAAATTATTTATTGAGCACCTACTAAGTGTTAACACCCTATGAAGCACTATAGAAAGAATGGAGGCAATGAGGTATATTATTTACACTCAAAGAAGGCAAAGGTTAGTGGCAAGATAGGGTTCTAGTGGGGGGCTGTGGACAAACATAGTCCAACTCAGGCTGATGTCATCAGAGAAAAACTCCCAGAGGAAGGACCAGTAAAGCTAATGAATGAGTTAGAATACATCCTGTATTAAATCAAGGAGCAGATTATGATTGGGCAAGGGGTAGAGAGTAAGGGGAGATGGTAGAGAGAGGGAAGAGCATTTATTACAGAATATAAGTAAAAGAGTGTAAGCACATTTAGGAAATGATAGAAGTTCAAAATAATCAAAACCCTAGAATGCTGGAGGGTAGGAGAGAGCATAGCTTGTATTTTCTCACCTTTGATTTTCATAAACACACAGAGGCATGAATAAGATACTAGTGATGGGATGCTCTGTAGATAGAAGAACTGGACCCAAACCCCAAATCTCCACACTCTATTCTGGATCACTCCTCTAGGAGTGGAAATTAGATATAACATCTCTTGTACCAATGATAATGAACTGGCAGTGGGCTTTAGGAGTCAACATTTACAGAAGGATTTTATGGTTCCCTCTGCCTCCATGGGGCAGACAACTATTGCTGTCTGCCTTGAGTGGTGAGTGAGGAGCACAGCCTCACCTGCTATGTATCAGGCATTTCCTGCAACTGCATTGTGAAATTGCTCAGTTACATCGCCTGGACCTCTATTTCTGGGTGAGTTCTTTCTAAATGATTAGGGTTCTTCATTTATCTCTTTCTCTTGTTTGAGCATTTTTTCACTATGACACACACCAGAGGTTTTCCTAGAAATCCAGAAAACTGCTAGCATGAGCCAGTTAGATTGACGATTATGAAATTCTCCAAATTAAAAAATTGTTCATTTGAGCCAGGCAAAGCAGAGGGAACTCTTGCCATTATTCCCCCTCCCTCACAACCCCCAGACTTGTGAACTAAAGGGAATTAGGATGATTCATAACAGATACCTTTACAATGACTACCATCTCAAGATGACTGCTATGGTTGCTTGTTTGTTGCCATAGGATGTATTTTAATTAAGTTTTAAATATCAAGAAGTATATGGAAGCTAAGGTTTCAATCCTCTCATGGTAGGATATTGGTACTTCCATGAAGCTACTTATCACATATTTCCTTATCATTTTGATTGAATATTTCACTTAGTAGGTAATAATTTAGTAAATATTTATCGACTAAATGAAGGCATGAATTGATGGAACAGGTGAACAAATAAAGGCAGAATAAATGACCATTATCTGGTTCTAAAGTTTTTGGAGGAGAGGAACCATGCATGTTTTATCTCTGTGTTGCCACGGAGTTTGTAACAGCATCTGATACATAATGGTTTCTCAGTAAATGCATACAGATTAATTGAAACATTCTCTCTCCAAGTAGAGTATGTCTCTATATACTATGGAATATAGTCAGTAAATATAAAATACATGAAATATGTAAACAATATATTATGTGTACACACACACACACACACACACACCATACTAGAGGCCCAGTGCACAAATTCGTGCACCTTGAAAGGAATTGTGGGCTGCAAGGCTGCAGTGAGAACAGGGGCGGGTTTCGGCCCATCCTCCATGCCTCCACTTGGCCCCTCTTGCCACAGCCCCCAGTCCTCTGTCTGCCAGCAGCCCCGCTCCCACTACTGCCACTGCTCCCATGCACTGTTGGCGCCAGCACTAGAAACAGGTGCAAGTTATGCCAATGCCCCACTTGCAGTAGGTACAAGTACTGGGAGGGACTGTGGTGCACAGGAGCAAAGAATTTTTAGTAATCACCAGAGGCTCACCCCCATGACAGCAACCAGCACCCCACCTTGGTCTGGCGCACCCTCTCACCTGCTCCATCATCCCACCATGGCTGACATTTGCCATGTTCCACACATGTCCCCTGATGGTCAGCGCACATCAAAGAGACCAGTTATTCAGTTGTTCTGCCATTTGATCTATTTGCATATTAGGGTTTTATATATATAGATACTATACTTCTATAATATTTATAGAATAGAAGCCCAGTGCACAAATTCAGCAATGGGTGGGGTCCCAAGGTCTGGATGGCGAGGGTGGGGGGGTGGGAGAGAGCATGCAGCGGCCAGCCCTCTCACCCAGTCCCTATTGACCCAACCCCAGTGCAAGCTAACTTATTGGTAGGAGCATCTGCCCCTGGTGGTCAATGCACATAATAGGAACTGGTAGAGCAGTTGACCAAATGGCTGACTAATAGGTTGGACACTTAGCATATTACATTTTATTATATAGGATTCTCCACAGAGCCTAACACAGAATGTGAAACTCAGTAATAGAAAATGAAGCAATAGTAGATGAAGCTATTTTGTATTACCTTCAGGATTAAAATTTCTCCACAAGTGGTATGGACCACTTGTATTACAATATAAAAATTAAGAAATATGTCCCATTCTAGTACCAATCATGGCATTGTTTAACAAGTTCTACAAAAGATTCTGATGCACACAATTTAGAGAACCACATTCTACACAGAGCTACTTGTGGGCAGCTACTTGTTTGATTTCTCTGGAATCAAATACAACCTAGTACCCAGCACATATGGCTCTCACTCATTGACTTGGGAAGCTTTCTGGGATAGTTTAGTGCACCTTTGATTCCCTCAAATGTAATGAGCATAAAGCCCCAAATATAGTTGGCCTAACTTATTAAATAGAGGAGCTCTCAGGGGCAGTTTCTTATGGGCTGTGATGACTGCCAACCTGGTTTGGTATTTCAAACTCAGCTAATCAAGGAAACAGAGAAATTGTACATCAGTTGTTTTATCCAACATGCTTCTGAAAGTTAAGAGAGAGTGCCTCTCACTTGGTAAAGCTATGAGATGCCAGCACTCCTTACTGTTTGAGACTAGATTTAAGGAGTATGCTACTGGTATCATCATTGCAGATCTCTCTACCTAATAAATTAACTCAAAATAGACTCTGGGGCAGAGATTTGCATGTGGGGAATTTAGTAGGAAGTGCTTTGGGGAGAATCACTTGTGGGGACTGATGGTGCCACCACTGGGCAGAGGGAGGAATTGGGCCTCAGCTGATCCCCCCAGAGGCTCTGAAGCTGGGATGGCCCTGCATAGTGGCTCCACATGAGGCAAAGAGCCAGGCCTTTGAACCTCAGATTGAAGAGTCATTGGGAATGGGCTGACCCATGACCTTGGCTGAGATATGTTCCTACTATGCAGGACAACTGGTAGTTGGAGAGCTGATAGTGACCAGCAATCTCAACCTCTGGGCAAATGAGTCCCTTAGTCCTGAAAGAGGGTTTCTGCATAGAACATCACAGAACCCAAGACACCAATTATCTGTAACTATTATCTCCACAGAATTTAGGGGACAGAGATAGTGCAGTATGTTGTAGTTAATCATAGGCTCTGGGGTTAGGATTCACAAACATGTGTCATGTCTCTCCTCTTCACTAGTTGGACAATTTGCATAAGTCACTTAACTTTTCTGAACCTCAGGTTTTCCTTTGTAAAATGGTGACTGACAATGCCTAGCTCCCAGAACATAATATATGCAAAGCACCTCTGCCTCCTCACCTTTTCCCTTAAATGTAATTTACATCAGTTTGACATTCATTCATTCATCATGTTTTGATTCGTTCAACTAATTATATATTATCTGAGCTGGAGGTGGGTACAGGTGCATCCGTTGTGCATGTTCTTAAAATTGGCACCTTTAAAAAATAAATTTCAAAGGCAATATACTGGCATGTTTTACAAGCATAATGAAAAGTAGTTTAAGGAAGCAATATGGAATAAACAATTACTTCTTTAACAAATATTTGAGTAGTCTACATCCTGTGTGATTGAGATTTATCGGGAAACAAAGTGGATGGAGCACTTCTTTCAGAGGGCATCTTCTGAAAGATACTGATGTATTTATTTAAACAACTTAAATGAATGAATGAATTAATTAATTAATTAATTAAGTGCTATCAGAGGAAACAAGGAAATTTTGAGGTAGGATGCAAGTTGCATTTAAAAATAAGATGGTCAGGCCAAAACCGGTTTGACTCAGTGGATAGAGCGGACTGAAGGGCCTGCGGACTGAAGGGTCCCAGGTTCGATACCGATCAAGGGCATGTACCTTGGTTGTGGGCACATCCCCTGTAGGTGTGCAGGAGGCAGATGGTTGATATTCTCTCTCATTGATGTTTCTAACTGTCTATCCCTCTCTCTTCCTCTCCATAAAAAAAAAATCAATAAAATATATTTTTTAAATAAAATTAAAATAAAATTATGATGGTCAGAGTGAGCTTCCTTGAGACAATGACTTTTGAATAAGTGCTAAGTGTGGAAGCCAGCTTTAAAATAAAGAATTTCAAGTTGAGAAAACAGCCAGTGAAAAGGTCCTGAGGCAGAAACATGCCTGTCATATTTAAGGTGTAGCAAAGAGTCAGACTGTGAGACAAGTAGAGAAAGTAATCAAGGTGTGGCACCTCTTACCAATCCACAATACAGGGCCTCCCCTCCCCATCCCCTTCTTGGAGCTCTGCTGGAATGGAATAGCCCCATGCTTTTTTAAATGTCCCTCATCACTTTCCAACTCTCCACATATATAGCAAATGACATATACCATGACATTTTATTTATGCTGTCTTCTTTAGCTACAGAAAACAATAGGTAATTCAATCTGAAATAAAAATCACCATGATAAACACACACACACACACACACACACACACACACACTCACACACACTAAGTTACAAACAAGCCTGGAAAGCCAACCTAAATGAGCTTCCACAAGAAAGCTCAAGACTAGTTCTGCCTCTCATTTCAGCCTTTCAATGGGTGTCACCAGGAGAAACTGAGCTCTCATATTTCCACAGCTGAAATGTTTCACTCTGCAAAGGAATTTATAAAATGGAAAGAGAGAAGAAGAATTCTTGGCCTCTCAGACTTCTGCCCCTATGATCTGGCTTCCATTTGGATTGGAAATTTTGGAAGATGTTCCCATTGGTTGAAGTCACACTCATAAATCAGTTTGAACATCATAAAAGGATTTGATGATGGATCTCAGAATCTTATACAGAAAGCTGTGCAAGCTGTGCCTTTCATATTTCCTGGGATCTCTTTTCTGAGTATTCATAAGTAAGGCAATTCTGGACCCTGTCCCCATGTCCAGCTGGACCCACACAATTTATCAGTCCCTGATATATACTATTGTATAATCTAGATCTTCGCTGGTTGTGGTTTGGTGCATATAGCTCCTCTTGAAAAGCCCCTTTTTGCTCACTTTGGTTTTTACCCAGTATCTAATGTGGATAGAAAAGGGGCCACATACTAAACCTGACAAGCTAGGGGAGGCAAGCATGATGGGCCCTACAAACTCAGAGTCCAAAAGCAAGCACATAGGATGGTCTGAACATATAAATTATGAAAAGTGGGTCATGGTGGGCAATCACATCCTAGGACTGGAGCTTCCTTGATAAAGGGCAATCTTTACCTTAAGTGAGCATGGCTATTGTCTTTTTCACATCTAAGATAACTTATCTCTTGTGGGATTAACCTCTCTGATGGTTAAGGTTCTTGAATCATCATCCAGTTCTTCACTAAGAGAATCACTTTATGTTAATAATTAAGAATTCAGCCTTGGACAAATAGCTTAACTTCTCTAAACCCTAATTGGAAAGTAGAAGTGATGACAGTATTTTCTTAATATATTGATTGTAGTTAATGAAATAATGCATATACTTGTTTTAGCATAATATCTGGCACATAGCAAGTGCTTAGTAAAGATAATTATTGCTGTCATCATGGTTGTTGTGAATATTATACAACTACTAGAGGCCCAGTGCATAGAATTCATGCATGGGTAGGGTCCTAGTGGCTGCCAGCTACTGGCCTGGGCCTTCTTTCATTCTGCACCTCCATCTGGTGGTCATGGCACATCATAGCAAGCAATTGAACTCTTGGTCAGTAGAATTCCCAAGGGGACACTTTGCATATTAAGCTTTTATATATATATATATATATATATAGATAGATAGATAGATAGATAGATAGATAGATAGATAAATACTATATTAACCCTATTTTTAAAGTTGGGCATTAAACATTAGCCAGTTAAGGGAAATAGCTCTGTGGGTCATTAATATTGTAATTTTAATATGACTATCATATTATTAATATATTTTGCTTGCAGATCATCCTTTTTATTTTTTCAAAAAGAAGGCCATTTCAATGAATTATTCTGATCTGTGTGTTAAAAAGAGAATGGGGTGGAGAATGGCAGAGAGCTGAACCATCAGAATCTATTGCGATTAAAGTGCTGGTCTAAGAATAGAATTAAGGTATTTGGATTCTGATCAATAAGTACTTAAAAGAGTGGCAGCTAAGAGAATTCTCTGCCAGCAACAACTCCACTACATGCACTACTGTTCCCTCTTTCCTGATAGCAAAACACATGCATAGAAACCTCTGGGTCCTGTTGCTTTACTTCCTATTCCTAGTTTGTCATGCCCTCACTATAGCCTGATGTTTTTTTTTGTTTTTTTTTTTCCAGCAATGGTTAAAAAAAATAAGGCTTGAAGTGTATATAAGTACTTTGTGGTAAGATAGAACCTCATGGAATTCACAGCCTTATAGTCTTGAATCTCAGCTCCGTCATTTACATTAGCTGTATGACCTTGCAAAGAGTCTTAGTATCTCTTTATATTTTTCCTCAAATCTGATGTGATGATTAAATGAGACAACAAAATTGACTGTCTCTTGAGTATCTAACATGCAGAAGGCTAAGAAGAGACACTTGAGAGATACAGAGAAATCTACAGCTGGAATCTGATCTCTGGAGGTTTTGTGGTGGAGCTAAGAGCAGCACCAAGGATGCAAGCATTAGATGGTCAAATTTAGGGCAAGGATAGATAATTCAGATACATCAAAATGAAAGTTTGTTTTCAGCCACTAATAGTTACATGATCAGTGCCCCTCCATCTGCTAAAGTTTTCATATGGATGCCACATATGGGGTAGGAGATAAAAATTACCACAGGACAGTTATAAGGAATAAATGAGATATGTATGTAAATCACACTAAATTGCTTTTTGCTCATAATGATTACTTAATAAGTGATAGCTGTTTTATGTATTGTTAATAGTAGTGTGTTATGTCATGGTTATGTTATTGAAGGGAGCAGGCAGGAAAAGATGCGTAGATTTTCTGGATAAGGAGCAACCTGAGCAAATGTGTTTGGGCTGGAACCCAAGATATAATGGGGGTGGGCCACTGAATAGGGGATGTGAGCTGATGGCGCTTTGTAAGTGGAAGAAATCAGAAAGTTAGTGTGAGTCTGGACCTCACCTCTTGCCTCTATCCCCTATCTTATACTCTTGCACCAATAAGAGCAAAACCAAAATTTGAAGAAGGTATAGGTTTTGATTAACATCAAGGCAGCCTTTTTACCTCAAATCCTATAGCCAGGACTGTGAGTGAATCCTCTCTCTTTGGTAGAAGTTTCAACAATCAGATAAGATGGGAGAGAAGGGGGTCCAAATAAACTAGCACTGAATACCCCTTGGAAGTTTCCACTGGTTTCTTTCCCGCTTGGTGTGGAAACTGATGGGTTATAGGGTATAGCCATCCAGAAAATCAACAGTGTGGAGTGGAGCAGGATGCCATACCATCAAAACAGAGCTAGGAAAGTTTGCTCAGTTCCTTGTTTATTTTAAATCTTGGAAAACTGAAGACCAGGAAGGGGGCAACTTGGGTCCAATCATACAGAAAAAAGGCAGTAAAAACAACAACAGGTGAGAACCCAGAATGAGTGCTGTTTTTCCCATGTCACACCTCCACAGAGCATAATAATGGAGTGTTACAATAAAGTAGAACTTAGAAAAAGATGCCTTCAGAAACCCAAGCCTTCTAATTGATAGATGGGAATTCTAAGCCCCAAAGGGAAAAAACCACACACGCCCCCCCCCCAAAAAAAAATTTTTTTTTCAAAAATTCGACTTACCTCAGGTAGCAGCAAATGGATATATACTGCCCATGCCCACACTTCTGCAGAAAGCCCAGGGCCTTGGGCATTGTGGAGGAAGACTCCACTCCTCATGGTTTTCTGCCTAAGGCTTAGGGGTCAGCCTGGGAGGTCTTCAATTCCCCTCTTGGGGTTGGCCATACCCCAGATTGACTTTATGTGTCTCCCAAGTGGCAATTCCCATAAAATATCTTACCAAAACATAGTGGAAAGGAATGAGGTCTTTTATTACATGTTTTAAGCTTATTGCCTGCCGTCCCATCTTGGCCAGTTCAACATCTTCCTCAAGGCCTAGGCTTTTATATATAAGGTACAGGTGTTGAGCCTGGGTGTCCAAAGAGCTGTGGAACACTGACCCCAGGTGAGCAATCACTCAGTTGCTTTATCACTGAGAGCTCATGTCAGCTTGGGTTCCTGGCCAGGTTCCTTGTCACAGAGACAAGGCATTTCCTTGGCCAGTTAGAAGTGAATGAACCACTACAAACAGCAGCATCTGGAAGGGTGTAATCAGAATCGGCACAATTGCAGGGGAAATGCAGGGTGCTATATTAAGTTATTTCTGCAACCACACCTCTATCATTACAAGGAAAAGAAAGTAATCGCACACAATGTTTCATATTTCAATTTTAAAAGGAGAGGCAATTTTTAATGTCAAACACACTTCAGAGCAAGGCACACAGTTGGGTTTGTAATTTATTTCCATGTGCTTATTTATTCATTTATAATTAGCCAAGTTGCAAAAAAGATCTGAAACAAAGGATTTGTAATTTTTTCTTTTTCAAGTTTTGGGGACATTTGCTCAGGCCAAAATTTTTCACTGAGTGGCTTATCATTGTGCTGGAAATTTGGCAGGGTGGGGAGAGGAAGGAGAGACAAGAAAAAGAAAAGGTGTGATCCTTGGTTTCAAGTTCTCAATCAAACAAAACAAAGATGGAATAATAATAATGTAGATGTGCACAATGTAGTGATTTATAAAAATCTTATCATATGCTGTAACCTAAATAAATTATTTCAGGAAACACTGTGAGCAAATAGGATTTCTTGAACTGATTCATGATTAAACTAATATTGGGAAAGGAAAGGTGGTCTACTCAGGTTCACCTGGTTGGTAGCAAGTAGAACCAAAGCTGGAATCTCAGAATATTTAAATCTGAAACCAAGTCCTTGATTTGGTTTGGGCACTAAGAAGGAAGAGAGAAAGGCTGAAATTGTTTAGGAAGGTTTCATGAAAAAGATAACAAATGTATGGACTGGGTATGATGATTTTGGTTTCGGCAGAACTGAGAAAGACACAGCAATGCAACGGAGGACCTTCTATACCTTCACAAAATGTATGAACTCAGTTTATGCATAATTTAAATCTACATAGTGCTTAATGCATCTTAAAACTCAGACACCACCCTGGGTTTCAGGCCAGAGTGGCCCTGCTGATGGCTCAACCATTGAGCCATGCCAGCTGGGCTATTATTATTATTATTTTAATGACAATTCATGTGGCTGTTTATTGAACAAGGAATTCTTTTTTTAAAATATATTTTATTGATTTTTTACAGAGAGGAAGGGAGAGAGATAGAGAGCTGGAAACATCAATGAGAGAGAAACATCGACCAGCTGCCTCATACACACCCCCTACCGGGGATGTGCCCACAACCAATGTACATGCCCCTGACCAGAATTGAACCTGGGACCTTTCAGTCCTTAGGCCGACACTCTACCACTGAGCCAAACCGGTTTCGGCTGAACAAGGAATTCTTGTGTGAATGGCCTTCAGTAGGGTAAGAAAATCTAATCAGGATGCTACCATCTGCTCATCACTCTGAGGTCTGCCTATTTCATGCACTGGGATGAAAATGAAACATTTCATTATTAAACAACTGATTTTGTTAATATTACTTCAACTCTCCAGGCTTTAAGATGCATTTTAAAAGTATCATTTTCCATTTTCCCTGTGTTAAGTAGGACATTGGGCTCAGTGATCATTGAGTTTTTTTTATGACTTTATGGACCCTATGACTCCATAGCATTTCAAATGCTCTTTTGTTACTTTAAATGCATTATTTGATGAAAGTCAGAGGACTGGTGGTGAGGGCTGGAAGAGTAAAGAAAAAGAGTGGGAGCCACAAGGGAGAGGTCAAGTGGCTCCAACTCTGTGTTGGAATCCTGTAAAAGCAGCCCTGGGTCTGGGTGAAACCTATAGAGGGTTTAAATATAGCATGCACACAAAATTAGAGTGGAAGCATGTGCTTTGCCAGAGCACAGCAGTCTCTACGTCAGGCCAGTGGTCTTGGGAGGTAGAGTCTTGTCACCACCCATAAGTGCACACTGAGCATTCTTTCCAGAGGCCCCTGGGAATCTTCCCCCGCACCCGAGGCCTTGACTGTCCTGTCCCAACATGGAGCATCCCCTCAAAGTCCCGACTCTCTGAAATTAGAATGGGTACCACCCACACAGCCAGGCTCTGGGACTATGCCTCCTGCTTAGGAAATGCTGCTGGGACACACATTTGGCTCTGTGCACCTCTGGGGGTTGTGTCAGAGCTTAGGGAGGCAAGATTAAGCATTTTGGCACTGGGATTATATTTGTGGCTCTTTCCCCAGCTTCTCAGCCAGTGGGATGGGATGGGAATAGGGACAGGGAAAATGTGTCTAAAGCCAAGATTACTGAACTGGGAGTCAGCAGAATTCATTATCTATTGGGGGGGGGGGGAGAGAATGGAAACCATCAAAGTACTCATTAATAAAGTGATTTATTTCATTCATAAATATTTGTTATGTGCCTGGGACAGTTACAAACCCTGGAAATACCTCAGTGAAACAAAATAGAAAAGTTATCCGTTCTTAAGAGTTTAGCTTCTAATGGGAAACAGAATGATAGTCTAAGGAGATGATTTATTGAAATGGTTCACTGCTACTTCTGATACATAATAATAGCTCAATAAATGGGGGCTACTTAAAAATGCCTAGTAGCAGGTAAATCCATGATATCAGGATGTTTGGCCTGCATTATCCATCTCACTTTTGTAGGTACTTAACTATTTATTGAATGGCTGAATGAATAAATTAAAGATGGCCTTGGCCTATGATCCTGTGACCCAAGGCAGCATAATTGCAAAGGCCTGAACTGGATTTTCTGACTTAGGTTCAAAAGTCTGATTTTTAAAATAGCTCATGGAAGTTAAAAATAGCCAACACTTGACTTCAGGGAATTATCCTTTAAAAAATTATTTCTTTAGAACAGCAGTCGCTAACCTTGGACCTCACGGACCACCAGTTGGTGACCGCTGCTTTAGAAAATGCCACATGTCCACTTTTTCCATCTCATCATAGGCATGACCATTTTTGCAGGTTTAGTAATGATGCTCCCTTTAAACTTTAGTCTCAGTGATGAGGCACTTTTAGGAGAGAACCAAATGGTTTTATTTAACTCTTTGGCAAAAGAAAGTTGGAGAAAAGATGAGCTTGATATATAGTCCAGAAACAGCTAATACTGCAGCAAAAACTAGGTTGGAGAGACTGTCAATAGTCTTAGAATTGGGAAGTAGGCATGTCAATAATTTAGGATTTTGCTTTTCCTTGATTATTTGATTTAATAATTTCATCAGCCATTTTCTTTGTTTGATCTCTTTTAATTCATTTTGTGTTTCTTTCATATGTTATGACATTAAAAACAAAAATGTCAAAATGAACTATAGATGCCTTAGGCACACATTTTCCTTTTTTCGTATTTTTCCTTGTTCTTGATTATGAAAGGAATAGAGGCTCAATGGAGAAAATGTAAAAAATAAAGAAAATACTAAAAAGAGTATAAAACATCTATATGCCATGAACCGGAACATACTATTATAAATATTGTGGCCTACTTCTTTATAGTTTTTAATCTGTATTTTTTTAAATCTTTCATATTTGTATAAGTTTATATTCAGCATTTTTGTGTGTATTGCATTGCTTTTTTAAAATCTCAGATAAGGCATGTAATTGAGTCAATATGACTCTTTATTTCATGGTAATTATCAGTGATTCTTTCAAGGCTTCATAGTTGTGTTATTTTACTTTGTATTTTATGTTCCATTCATTTCCTCTCCCTCCCTATAGTCCCATCTTTCACCAAAACATCCCAACTAGTGTATTTTGTTTCCTTATAAAGAAAATCTTTTAAAAAAACCCACAGGATTTTACATATGTATATATTTTAACACAAACAAAAAATATATATTTTCTGCTTATTTTACTTCATCTCTTAATTTGCTCAGTAAACACTATGTTTGCAATGTCTAACCATTTTCTTCTATGTGCTTCTAATTTATTTCTTCTGACTGTAACTACTCTGTCATGAACATCCTCTTCTTTTTAACCTGTCCAGTCTGCTGATAATGGCTCTATTTTCCCATTACAACATTCTTATGCATAAAAGTGTCATGCCTTAACAGACATAAGCACAACTTTTTCTGGAGTAGTTACAAGAACAGTACTCCTGGGTCCCTGGAACATATACACGTGCAATTTCACTTAGTCCTACCAGATTTGCTCTGCAGAATGGCAGCATCTCAAGCTCCCACCTGCAGTGCATGGGGGCAGTTCTCATTTCACCTCCCCCATCAGACACAGCAATATGCAATGCTTTCTGACTTTTAAAAACCTGCCAATTGCCTTAGTGGTTTGCCTCAGCAGATAGAGTGCCACCCGGAGGACTGAAGAGTTCTGGGTTCGATTCCAGTCAAGGGCACATGCCCAGGTTGCAGGCTCAATCTCCAGTAGGAGGCATTCAGAAGTGCAGAAGAGAACAGATCCATGATTGTCTCTCATCATTGATGTTTCTATCGCCCTCTCACTTTCTCTTTGAAATCAATAAAAACATGTATTTTTAAAAACACCTGCCAACCAACTAGGTATAAAAAAGTATATGTTCTCTCTGCTTGCAATAATCTTCCCTAGACATTTACAAAGCTCACTCTCTCTGCCTTAAATCTTGGTTTATATGTCAACTTCTAAGTGAATCCTTCATGGAGACCCCACATTGTCTATTGCTTTTCTACTTCTTATTGTTTAGTTGGACTTTGTAATCTCTTATATGTTAAATTTTACAACTATTTGATATGTTCTGGGGGAAAAAATGCGTATTCTTGGTTGGTCATAAAATTCTGTATGTACCTATTGATTTGTACCTGCCATTTTATCTTTGCAGTTTTAAAAATCGTTTTACTTTTTAAATTTACCTGATCCATTAGAGGAATGTGTTAAAACCTCAACCTACAAATGGTTGCCATATTTATTTCTCTCTCTAGTTTTCCTAGTATTTCTTTATTAATTTTGAATCTATTTCCTTAGGCCCATATATATTTATGAACATTGTACCTTTTTGATATATTGTTCTTTGAATTTTGCTGCTCTTTTACTCTTATGCCACTTTTATCTCAAATTATATTTACCTGTTATGAAAACTGTTACCCCAGCCTCCTATGATATACATCTTCCACACAGACATGTTTCCATACCTTTGCATATACTATGTATATTCCTTTGTTTTAAATTTTTCTCTGAAAGATAACAATTTAGTGAATTGTAGCATAAAAATACAATGTGAAAATCTCTGGCTTTTGAGAATTTAAGCCACACATTTAATGCATCATTGTTATATTGATAAGAAACCACTTATTTCTGTAATTTTATTTTGAATTCTTTGCCAAACTTTCTATTTTTATTTCTCCTTTTCTGATGTCCAATGGACAGAGTACACTTTATTCTACTCTTCTGAAAGTTATGTTTCTTGCATTCCTTCAGAGAGTTAGAACCAATTCATTAAGAATAATCATTGTTTTGTTTTTATTTTCTTATCATTTTTGAGTCTCAAATGGGTATATTTTCCTCTGATCAAGGTCCCTTCAAACCCTCAGTGTATTACGTTTGCTCTGAATTCCTATATATTTTCTTATCTTCCCTTTATTTATTGTGTAGGAGAGTTATCACTAAGTTCCACAAATCTTGCCAGATAATTATCTACTTGTTATATTAATTCCTATACTAATATCATCAAGTAGTATTTTTGTATTTAATCTTATGACACTTTGTATGCCTAAGGTTGTTTATTTCAATTATGCATTTGAACTTGACACACAAGATCTTTTTAAATCTCTGAATATATTTTTCCACTCTCTTGAATCTAGTAATGCACACCAAGTGTTGATTTCCTATTCCATTGCAAATTATGTATTTGTCCTCTAGATGTGGATTGAATTCTCCTTTTTTGGTCTTTAATTTTACTGTAATATGATTAGTTGTTTCTTTGTTTTTTGTTTGGTTTGCTTTCTTCATCCACATTATATAGACTTTTCTATCTGAAATGCTACTTAAAAAAAAATGCTTTATGGATATTTTCAACTGTTATTTCTTCAAATATGACCTCCTCTCCATTTTTTTTCTCTATTTGTATACCTTTGTTACATGGATATTAATACTTCTGCTTTTCTCCCCCTATATTTCTTAACTTAAAAAGCTCTTATCATTTTATCTCTTTGATGCCTTCTAGGAATCTTCTTTGACCTGATTTTCTAGTCAACTACTTTATTCTCCACTGTATCCATTATGTCATTCACTCTTGAGGACTTGATTTCAATTATTTCATTTTGCCTACCCGATATCTCCATTTTTAAAATTTATTTTCTTCCGAACAGACTTTCTTCTTCCTCTGGGTATGGCTTTTTATGCCTTATGTGTTTCTCCCCAAGAAGATCCAAACTTCATTAAGGCAGAAGTCATGTTTTATTCACCCACTTCTACATCCCAGTGTCTGATAACTATAAGGAACTCAAATAATCTCTCAAATTAACCAAGTTAATGAATGAAAGAAAAGCCACACTGTATCTGTTCAATAACTTTTCAAATAACCTGATTAATTCTTAGCATTTTCAAACCTTATTTATTGGTGAGTGGAAGGGTTTTCTCAAGTTTATTCTGCCCAAATTTTATTTGTTGCTGAGTCTGTAGTAACTAGAATAGTGCTTGGCCTACTACAGCAGTGGTTCAAAGACATTTTTTGAGTGATATGGAACTTAAAAGATAAGTTCCATTAAAAATAGTTCCATGGAACAGTAAGCTAAATGGTGGCCCTGAAAAGTAAACTCCCACCTTCTAAGCTCTGAGACCTGTGAATATTACCTAATATGGTAAAATAAAAAAATACAATCTTATATTGCAAAAGATGAGATAAATTGAAAGATATGGAGAGGAGGACCTTGTCCTGGATTACTTGGGAGGGCCCTAAACCCAATACAACAAGGGAGACTGAAGGAGATTAAGTAGAGATACACAGAGGAGGCGGCAACATGACCATGAAGCAGCACACACCTAGGAAGGCCTACAGCCACTGGAAGCAGGAAGAAGCTAGGAACAGAGTCTCTCCTAGCAGTTTTACAGGAAGGGTAGTCCTGCTGACACAGATTTTGGACTTTTAGCTACCTGAACTGTGAGAATAATTGTTGTAAGCCACTAAATTTGCGATGATTTTTTTTTTTTTTTTTACAGCAACTACAGGACACTAATAAATATGGTAAAATGTTTTTGGGAACCTTTTATACAATGGTCTATCACCCCGCCCTTTTAAGATTTATAATACACTTTCATATATTAAAGGATCAATAAATTTCCTGTGCATTTATTTAGGTCAATGTTTCCAACACTTTTTTGAAATTGGAATTCTTTTCTCCCCTCAGTCTTTATAGCCTGTATGACTATGGTTTTGCAGACTATACTTTGAAGAATATTAAATTGAATATTCTTCACCCTATGGACAGGTAAAAAATAGCTGCAAAATCATGACATATTTTTTAGTACTCTTAAAGCAATTGGTATATTGTGAGTGATACTCCTCATAACCATATTACAGAATGCATGTTTTTAACAGCAAAATGAACTTGGTAAGACATCATACATAGATTGGAACAAAATAAATTCTGAAAATTTTACATGAATTTTATTACTGCTATCTCTCATTTCATGAACATTAAGAATATTCTGTATAACATATGGATCAGGGCATTTCTTATACACTGTTCCAATAAAAACTTAAATTACTGCCATTTACTGAAAGACATTGGATTGTTACTCCAATAAGCAGATAACTGAAAATATGAACTAAGTCAGGGTATGTATTTAAAGGACAAGAAATTCGAATCCCTAGTCTATTGCATTTTGGAAAGAAGACATATGTATAATCCAGAAATGTAAAGGGTGAAATGGGGCAGAGTTACATTAAGCATCTCTTAAATCTAAGCAATTATTAATCCACTTAACATTTTTTGGACAAATATTTATCGAGATGTTCTTATAGCAGGCATTGTGCTAGGTGCTGATATTATAAACAATAGTGAAAAGAACTTAAAGAAACATTGTCTAGTGAAGACCAAACATTTATGTTTGGGAAAACTGAGATTCAGAAATACAAGGAAAAATGCCAGTGGTCACATAGTGAGTTAACAGGATAACACTTTTGAACTGTAATATTAATTTAATAGTTATACTGACATAATGCATATACAATCAGTTTATGTTGAGGATAAGAACAGATTTTAATGCTATCCTTGTTTTTGTTTTTTTACCCAATCATTTATTGATACTTTTTTATTGCCCAGTAATGATTTATCTTGGTGAACAGTTCATGTGCATGTGAAAGGAATGTGTTTTCTGCTGTTGTTGGGTGGAGTATCCTATAAATGCCAATTACAATAAGTTTGTTAATAGTGTTGTTTGGGTCTTCTACATTCTTACTGATTTTCCGAGTACATGTTCTAACAATTACTAAAATTTTGAAATCTCCAACATGGATTTTTATGTTTCCCTCTTTATTCCTATTAGTTTCTTCTTATGGATTTTAAAACTCCACTATTACGTGCATGCGCATTTAAGGTTAAAATTTTCAGGCAAATTAACTGGACCACCATTATCATTATGAAATGCCCTTCTTCTTTAAAAACACTCATTTGTTTGATGCTTATTTTGACAATATTAATATGGCCTCTCTAGTTTCCTTATAAAACTAGATATTGTTTGCATTATACATATATATTTTTATACTTTTATTTTTACTTGTACTTTTTAGGTTATATTTCTTATAAACTTCAAGGGTTTTGCTGTTGTCAGCAACTGATTGGATCTTATTTTGATTCCCATGTGATAATCTCTGAATTTTTATTCAAGTTTTTTTTTTGTTTTTTGTTTTTTAATCTTTGGGTCATTCACATTAAATGTTAATTATTGATATGGTTGAGTTTAAATCCACCGTGTGAAAATTTGTCTATTTTTCTCTTTATTCCTTTTTTTCCCATTTTCTGCCTTATCTTGTAGTAAATGAGTACCTTTTATTTCCAATATCAGCTATATCATATCACTCACTATATTCTTTTTAGTCCGTGCTTGGAGGTTATAATATGCTTTCTTACCGTATTACAATCTACCATCAGATGATATACCAATGCAAAGTACTCTTTCCCTGAGTTACCTGGCTAACTCTGAGAAATCTCAGTTCAGGGATTATCTCTTTCTCCTAGGATAATATAGACACTTCTCCTTCTCTGATTATCCAAAGCTAATAATCCCACTTACATCATTTACTGGACATAACCTTCAGTAAATATTCAAACCTCTACATTCTTGATTCCTCTCACATATTTAAAACAAGCACAAATGAGCAATGCAAAGAAAAGGAGTTTTCACCAGGAATCAAAGATCCAGCACTAAAGCTAACCTCCTGTTTCTATAAATGATTGGATTGAAAGATGGCTAGGACTCCTTCAAATTATATGATGTTATTAAACCTATCAACTATAGGATGTAATACATTGGTGATTTTCACCAAAACCAAGGTGCATAGTTTCCTTTGTTTGTGTTTTTGCTTTGTTTTTTCTCTTCCTATTAGTGATTTTCATATTTCTCTTCAAAGACTCTATTCCAACATCAGGGTCCAGTACAATCCAAGTACAGACTCTCAGAAGGTCCCTGGCAAATTTGGGAATCCCACATACTGAGCGGCATGAAGACTACTGAAGCTGATAACTCTTAGCCATTTGAGTGCTGACCACTTACTAGAGCAGTACTTGGGCACCCAGAAGGGCCCTTTATCCAAGGGGACACGTTCCAAGGTCCCCAGTTCATGCCTGAATTTGCAGATGTTACAGTATCCTGTAAAATATAGGAAGTCTGCCCTGATATCCGTGATAGGTTCTTGGAAACTGGTACTTTTTAAAATATGTGTGTGTGTGTGTGTGTGTGTGTGTGTGTGTGTGTGTATTTTATTGATTTTTACAGAGAGGGATAGAGAGTTAGAAACATTGATGAGAGAGAAACATCGATCAGCTGCCTCCTGCACACCCTCCACTGGGGATGTGCCTGCAACCAAGGTTGGTGCCCTTGACTGGAATCGAACCCGGGGCCTTTCAGTCCGCAGGCCAAAGGTCTACCCACTGAGCCAAATCGGTTTCCGCCAGAAACTGCTACTTTAATTAAAACCACGTGTAACAAAACCAATGTTACCACAGGCTAATTGATATAAACAAGAGTTAAGCTCCTATGCCATCATTCTGCTCACAAAAACATCACCAAACTCCCTAACTAGAGACCCAAACGCTGCTAATATTAAACTTCGAAATAAATGTGAGCTATGCATACATTTAAGAAAGATGAACAAAAAGAAGATAATTCTTTTTAATCCACTTATTCAGGGTCTTGGGGGAGGGCGGAGCTTCTCCCAGCAGCTCTCACCTGTACCCAGCAGGGTCCACCCTGGAAAGGATGCCCTGCTCACACCCACACCTGCACTCACTCATGCTGGACAATTGAGCCATGCCCATTCCCTCAAGTGCATGGCCCCGGCTTCCAATTCCCCCCACCCCCCTAATATAGGATATAAGGAAATGATGTTGACTAAAACGACGATATTCAGAGACCTGTTGTATTATGTTTTTTCCCTAGTCATTGCTACCTATGATGAAGTTTAACTTATACATCAGGCACAGTAAAAGATTAACAAAAAGGATTAATAATAAAATCTCGGAGAGAAGGCGAGGGAGAGTGGGTGGGTAGGAGGGAGGGAGGTAATCAACCAAGACCTTGTATACATGCATGCATGGCCCATGGACACAGACAATAGTGGGGTGAAGACCTGAGGCGGGGGATGGGGGCCGGCTGGAGGGGGTCAATGGGGGACAAGGGGAGCATATGTAAAACTTTCAACAATAAATAATTATTTTTTTAAAAGAATAAAATAGAATTATAATATACTGTAATAAAAATTTCGTGAGTGTGGGCCCTCTCTGCCTCCCTCAACATATCTTACTGTGCTCACCCTTCTTCCTACGCTGTGAAAAGATAAAATGTCACCAGGGCCATAGCTTTCGCAGTGAGGTGCGGCAGCAGAGTGGGCACGGGTGTCTTTTTCCTCCCCCACAGTTTCAGAAATAGAAGTTTCGGCCTTACCGTGGGTCCCAGCCACCGCGCATACGACTTTTCGTTCCCTTCAGCAGAGAACGTGCACCTTTCGGCGCCAAGCAAGTAGGTCGCGGCTCCTCCGTGGCCTGTCCGAACTGCCGGTGCCCCTGCTCCTGAGCTGTGGGGGCACCGTGAAGTGGAAAAGGCACCCCATACCTGAACAGTCTCTCTGTAACTGAGTAGGCTACCAATGACCAAAGTCGGAGCGTGGGGGGTGTGGGAGCGTGGGGACGTGGCGGGCGTGGGGTCGTAGGGAGCGTAGGGGCGTGGGAGGCGTGGAGGCATGGGGAAGGTGGGGTCGTAGTGGGCGTGGGGAGCGTGGGGGCGTGGGGAGCATGGCGGGCGTGGGAGCGTGGCGGGCGTGGGGGCGTGGGGAGCGTGGCGGGCGTGGGGAGCGTGGGGTCATAGAGGTCGTAGGGGGCGTGGCGGGCGAGGGGAGCGTGGCGGGCGTGGGGAGTGTGGGGGCGTAGGGGCGTGGCGGGCGTGGGGTGCATGGCGGGCGTGGGGGTTGTGAGGTCGTAGGGGGCGTGGCGGGCGTGGGGGCGTGGTGTTGTAGGGGGCGTGGGGAGCATGGCGGGCGTGGGGACGTGGGGTCGTAGGGGGCGTGGCGGGCGTGGGGGCGTGGGGGCGTGAGGTCGTAGGGGGCGTGGCGGGCGTGGTGGGCGTGGGGGCGTGAGGTCGTAGGGGGCGTGGGGAGCGTGGCTGGCGTGACGGGCGTGAGGAGCGTGGGGGCGTGGGAACGTGGGAGCAAGAAGGACTGAGTCACCTACAAGGCGCAAGAAGCTGGCCTGGGAATTTGCTCTGCGACTGGGAACCAGAAGGGCTGCAACTGACAAGGTATGGAGTGTTTATTTCTGGAATTTTCCATGTGTCATTTTCAGACTATGGTTGCCTGCAGGTAACAGAAACTATTGGAAGTGAAACCGCGGAGAAGGAGGAGCTGCGGTCCATCATTCTTGTCTTTCAGGAACACGAGGCAGGTGCGTTCATTGTTCAGTGTGACGAGGCTGCTGTTTGTAACGCTCACACGGAAGGTGCTTACAAGTTGAGCTGACAGATGAATAAGGCCCCGTTTCTTATTGTGTGTCCCATCTCCAGAAACCTACTTTTTTTTTTAAATTGAGACCGTCCCGGAACTAAAGCTGTTGGGGCCTGGATAACGCCGCAAGAAATATTTCCCCGTGATAGGGGAGCCAAAGGTGAACTTGTCCCTCAGGGACAATTCCAAGAACTCGCGCTAGATATTTGGGATTAAGCAGACTTGAATTCTGCATGACTGCCCTGTCATTCAATGGCTGGGAAATGTAGGGTCATCTCTATGCCTCAATTTCTACATCTATAACATCTACCTTGTATGATTACTTGGAAGAGTTAAAGATAAATTCACAAGCTCTTGGGCAATTCTGTATTACTAGTGACATAAGAGAAAGTCAGACTTTGATTTGGCACATATAGCAAAATTTACAAACAACACAATTCCAGATTTTATTCAGGGGATACGGATTATATTAAATGTTTATTTTATTTAAACATTGAGAACTTTTATGTGAATGGAAATTTTCACTGTTCTGGAATGAAAAACAGAAGGAATTGAGTTTATTCTAATTTTGTCCGCTGTATTTTTAAGAACTTGAAGTAGGGAGGGAATTGTATTGATTAAACACACACACACACACACACACACACGCACGCACGCACACAATTCCATTCAACTTTATATAATTGTTATATTTCTCCTAAATAGGAAGAGAAAAATAAAACAAAACAAAAACACAAAGGAAGCTATACACCGTGGTTTTAAAATAGGGACACTCATACCAATCTCATGTGGTGTGAGGAATAAATGAGCTAGATTAATATGATTACTGCTTTCCAGATAGTCCCATTATGCACAAAGGTGCTTGTTTTGGAGGTCACTGTGGGGCGTGAAGAATCTGAAAGGGCTCTGTGGTCCAAATCCCTGATGTCAGATTCAGCATTTGCTTCTCTGCTTGGTCTTCCCTGCATGATGAGGACCTGCCTTTCAAATTCTCAGTTTCTGTTTCCTTGTATATAAACTGTGATACCCACACCTGCCTCCCAGGGCTATCAGGAGGAGGAAGCGAGAAGACAAGACATGACCTTGCTCTGTAACAGGCAGCATATTCTGCAAATGCATGGTGAAAGTGGGTTCTACTCTGATTACAAGAAGAGCAGAGGGGCCCCTCCTGGTAGGTGGGGAATGGCTTCCCCCTCCACTGAAGCCTTGAAGAGCCTGTTGTTTCAGGCCTCAGCCACCAAAGGCACAGAGGAGGAGGAGCTCATTACTACGCAGCATTCACACCCTGTCTCCGGAGCTCTTGTGTTTTTCAGACTAATGATCTCACATGTGCAATCAGCAACAAAGAAGAAACAAGCGTTTGCTGCAAAGATGAGTTCCTTTGCAAAACAGAATGCAGCCCATTGGTTCATCCTGGGTCGGGTGCAAACACCCTTCTCGCTCTGAGTCTCAGCTGGGTCAATCTGCACAAAAGAGAGGGCTAAATGAAACAAAATTTCTGCTGGGAGTCCTCAGCTATCCCTGACTTAAAAGAGGAAAAGTGGCAAACAAAAGGAAGGATGTAACAGGTCTGGACTCTGGGAATGCATCTCTTTCCCTTTAATATTCACGAGGGTGGCATTCATTCGCAATAAATATAGACACCCATTTCATGAAATGATAGGAACAGAATAAGAACATCCAGAAACTTGAGAATACAAATGATGCCCTAAGAACATAGAATGTCTGTTATGTGGGCTGTATTCTGTCCTATCCATGAAAAGGAATCTTCTTGCCTTTTGTTTCTGTTTGTGAGTTTATCTACCAGTGATAGCTTTGTTTTGTAGAATGAGCTTTTCAAAGACGGGCCGTGTCTTTTTCATGTCCTCAATGCCCTGCTTAGCACAGAAAGGACTACAAAGAAGTTGCACGGGGGCACCTGGGAGACCAAGCAGTTCTGGTCACCACGGTCAGAGAGGACACTACTGGAGTAGATGGAGAAGGGGCTGGACACCATTGTCATGTGAGGACCTAGAAATAGAATGGAAGGGGCTGTAACTTAGGGGAATGGAAGGTGGGGCAGGGATGGCAAGGCCACTTGAGAACTGATCAATGGAAGAAGCCCCTTGTGGCTTGAAAGACAAAACCTTGAGAGTTGCAGTTACAGGCTGGATTCTGTACCCACACCTGTAGTTGTTTTAGTATCCCCTCCAATGTTGATGGTTCTATATAGTGTTGGGATTTTCACTGTAGAGACTTAAACTTTTTTGAATCAGAAATTCTGATCTCTTCTTGAACGTTACATGTTCTTGTCTACTCTTAAACATCGCTCCAGGAAATTCAGGGTCATAAGGGAGGCTGCTTGGCTTACATGAACATTAAAATACAAAACAGCGACAAAGCTGCATCTGGGCACATGATCTGTTTTTCCATTTTTTCCTACCGAGAATCACTGTTATTTTCCTCTGATGGTAGAGATTTTTTCTAAAACAGCATTGGCATTTCTTTTCCCTGAAGTCCCAACCTCAGAGCTTTCCAAAGAATACACATTCCAGATTCAGTCATCAGGGACCCTTCATTGGACAGCAGATGTTTTTGGTACAGAGGAGCCCAAACAGAAGCAGTTTGGGAGGCGGTCCAGTTGCGAACAAGGGGCATGAGAGGATGTGTTAGGTTTTCTATATCTATAGAAAGTTAGGCTTTGAGGGATTTTAGACTTTCCTGAAGTGCCTCAGAGAGCGGTGGACCTGGGACAAGAGGTAGTCCCTGTGGACTGTATCAGTGCTGTTAGAAGGTCCATCCTTAGGACTGGACTTCAGCAATGGACTTCACTTGGCTATCCTAAAACTCAGAAACAAAGCTTGACCCTGAATTTTGTGGGGAAACCAGAGATTTCCCCACAAGGGGTAATGAGAAGGGTAATGAGAAAGGCATTAGAAACATCTGTGCTCACCCTGCATAATTTCCTAAGGTCAATGAGCAAGTTAACAGTATACCTGTGACAGCAGGACAGTGCCTCGGTGTCCCTCTGTCACCTCCCAGGACCAAACCCAAGTGCCAGATCCCCAGTAGGAACACAGACCAGCCACTGGACCTGGTAGGGTCTCAATGACAGCTTGTTAACTGAGAATATGAGGAGTAAAGGAGGAAGTAATTTTCATAATATTAATTTTTAGAAATCTAGTCTGAATATGAAAACAACTAAAGGGGAAGAAAGATGACAGGCAGCAGAAACAATAAATCAATACTCTAAACTAGCCCCAGGATCTTTTAGGGGGAAAGCAAAATCAGTACAATCTCTGCCCTCATGGTATTTGCATTCTAATTTCTTGTGCTCCCTTTAATAGAGGAAAAATAAATAAATAAGTAAAACATTGACATATTTCACATTATACTAAATTGAGGGACAAGTTCCATTACCTGGGTACTGAATACTGGCTGTTTTCCTTTCTGATTAGTGCTTGGGACATTTATGTTCTACTTTGTCTCTAAGCCTCAGTGTCACCATCTGTAAAATGAGTAGATTGGCCTAGACATCTTTAATTCCCAGATGTGGGATACCAGAGCCTCATCTGGGAGCTGGAAGGAGGTTTGCGGTATTTCACTTTAATCTGCAATGCCACCTTGTGGTTACCAACAAGTACCGCACTAGGGACTGAGGCTGCGTGATGGTCTGTAACACAGCAGCCAGGTCAGAAGGTAGCCAAAGAGAGTGCATGCTCATCCTTCCCTTTCTGGGGCTGGATCCAGTGAACACAGGGCACAGGAGTTTTCTTTCAAGTCCACATACCACAGCCCTTGGAAGCCTCGTGCTGTGTAGAAACACCCAAGAGTGTTTAGGGCTGCCTGCAGGCTTGAAAAACATATCTGCCCCTATCACTCCACACTCGCATGCCCTTTCTAAGTTTGCTGGACAGTGACAGATGGAAGGAGGCCAAAGCAAGACACTGGAGACAGAGATGGAAACAAGATGAGCTAGGTTTTCAGGCCAAAACTCCTCTCACTCAGGCTATGGAAAAATATGTCGTCATTGCCAGGGTCCAAGAAGTCTGAACATTTTCAGGGTTCTGGTTCCATTCATTTCTTCTTAGAACCACTTTCTCTTTCTCATGAATACACCAAAAAGAGGAACAGCCATGTCCTGGGGAGACCACAGACCAGGTCTTCTGCCTCAGTTACATACTAGGCAGCCCTACATCCGTGATATTCTACCAAACACCTAGCTGCAGGTTAGAATTGACCACATGAAGCTCTCAGTAGGGTGAACACACATGTATTTGCACTCTGATGGCAGAGAGATTAGGCTTTCAGGAGAAAAGAGAGCCAATTTGGAATTATCTAATTCTTAAAAACATCAAGCACTCTGGAAATTCATTGTTTTGGGAAGAGGAACAACATAGCACAACAAAGCAACAATGACGATGACAAAAATGTCAACTAAGGAATCCTCAATTGGTGCTGGGCACTAGGCTAAAATTTAATGTGCATCATTCATACAATGTTATAAAGTGAATAGTCTTATTCTAATTTTTATACTACAAATAAGGCTTAGTAAAGAAAAAGTAACTTAGTTGGGAGACTTCCTAGCTAAGCAGAGATGCCACCAGGATTTCCACCTCTCTCTACCTCCCTGTCTCATGCTCTGACAACACTGAAAGGAACATGAGACTGACATACAGAGACTTATTTTCTGGTTCTCTGTTAAGCTTGGAGCTTGGACTGGTACTCAGCATCTCCAGCTTCTGGTTTCCTGAGACCTAGCAAGGAGATGATTCAATAAAATCAGATAGAAAAAAAGAAAAAACTGCATCAGATCCTGCTATCAAGATCCTACTGCCTGGCCAGCATGGCTCAGTGGTTGAGCATCCACCTATGAACCAGGTCATGGTTCCATTTCCTGTCAGGGCATATGCCCGGGTTGCGGGCTCTGTCCTCAGTGTGGGGCATGCTGGAGGCAACCTGTCAATGATTCTCATCATGAATGTTTCTCTCTCCCTTCCTCTCTGAAACCAATAATATATATATATATATATATATATATATATATATATATATATATATATATATATATTAATAAAAAGATCCTACTAAAATCTAGGACTGTTTTTTTGGTGTGTGTGTGTGTGTGTGTGTGTGTGTGTGTGTGTGTGATATATTGATGAGCGAGCACCTTATAAGGACATTCAGGTCACCAGTTTGTTTTGTTTGTTACAATCTCTGTTAAAATTTTGATTTTGAAAGACTCTATTTTCTCTTGGCTTCCACCTCGCCACTGTATCATGCTAGGTTTGTGGCTGACCTGAATATGGTGTCATGAGAGACTGTGACCTTGGTTTAAGCCATACCCAAGGATTGATAGGTTGGTAATCAGAGTTTCAGATATTATAGAGGCTAAGCTCACTAGCAAGCTGCCTCTGGGTGTGTTGTTATTAAGGTATTGGTATCTCAAGTTCTGTTTTCTGCTCTGGATAGCTTAGGGGTAATCCAGGCTATAATTATAATTGTAGAAAATATTATGGCCTAGATTTCAGGAGACCTGAAATCCATTCTAAATTGTGTGATTCTGGGCAAATTTAGGAATTTCCCAGAGCTTCAACTTTCTCATCTACAGGAAGAGTAAACCTTGCAAGTTTCTGAAAAACTGACCCTTCCATCCTAATTGGTTAAGCAGTACTTTTCTATCTGAGCTGCACCTTTGGATTGTATTTTTAAATACCTAGGTTCTACAAATAGGTATTTATTATTATCGTCAGTTCATGTATCTATATATTTTTAAAGCTTCCAAGAAGATTCTCCTGTGCAGGTAAAATTGAGAGCCACTGTACCAAAGAATGAATTTTGAAACAGATAGCCATTCTCATAACAGACACAGAGAGGTTAAAACACTGTCCAAAGTTGTGTTGTTTTGTTTTAGTTAAGTGATATAAAATCAAACCTAGGACTAACCTCAAATCCAGGTTTTCTCCCATTATATACTCACCATGCCATAGCCCTTAAAGAATTATATCCCCATTTCCTTACTACAACAAAAACTAAAATACATGTTTAATGCTCAACAAATTCTTTCTTAAATGTGTAGTTTCTAGAAATAATTACAGTATGGCTTTCCCCAAGTCACATAATTCCCAGCAAAAGCATACATGATGTTCTCTAGGTGAATCTTTCTAGTCCATGGGGCCTCATGACCTTATGTCTGATGTACTAGAGCTAGACAGTCCTCAATAGGAAGAGGAGCTAGAACTAGATGGGAAGGATAAAGAGAAAACTTGCAAGATTCCCACAGTTAGCTGATTCTAATATACCCAGGGAAACATCAGGTAGCACTTGTGAGATTTTTCTAATCAGTTAAAAAGCCCAGATTATCACCGTCAAAGAAAAGAGCAATGGCTCAGAAGTCAGTTTCTGCCTACACCTGCAGCTTTCAGCAGCTCTGCCCCCCGCTCCAGGTTCCAAACCCATCAGTCAAGTCACACCGGCCCATTTGCAGAGGCTATCTGGCTTCCCAAGGACCCGTTTATTCATCACACTTATTAAGTAATAGAAAATGAGTTATAGTTGTTAGAGAATATAAAAGTTATTTTTGTTCGGGTGTCCAAATGAGTCTCTTTGGCTAGATCATGAATAAGGAAACCTGGCTGACTTCTCCCTGCGCCCAGCCATTGTGCCAGGAGGTAAAGAGTGTTGGGCAGCCCTTTCTAGAAGATTAACTCTGCACTTAAGCGAATTAAGTTTCATTCCTTCAGATTTGTTTACTGAGTGTCAAATATATGCCTGGCCCTGTACTCAGACAGGGTGACTTTGGAACAATACTTAATCGTTTTGAACCTCTTTTTCCTCATTTGGAGATAGGTGCAATAATGTGTATATTACTGTGCTATAAATGACATAGGAAATAGTAAAGTTTTGTCAAACAACATTGTAAAACAATATTGGCAAAGCTTTATTTTCTTACTAGTTTGTTTTCTAGCATTACATTTAAGATGGGGTCCTTTTTAATGCACTGGACAATTACCTGTCTGATGCAACTTGAGGTTCCTAACTCACTTGCCAGGGTACCTCATTCATTTTGATTGATGTTCTATTTTCCTGATTGAGGCAGTTAAAATTGTGGGTTTTTGTACACAATCCCTCAAAATCTTGACCCCTTCTTTTCATCTCCTTCTGTTAATTCTCAGTGCAACATTAATGAACTTCAGTGATATAAATCTTTCCAAGGTAGTGATTTATATTCCTAGGGAATTACAGATCTAACACTTGGATGATTCCTTAAAGTAAACTAGTGTAATTTTCTCCCTAATCTGGAAGGAACTTGGATTAGTTAGCGGGAGAAGAGGAGATCCAACAAGTCCATTGGAATTATCTGAACATATTTCAAGTTTCGACATGGGAGACAGATCACACCTATTGTCTGAGATGAAAGGAAGGAAGACACAGATGGCATGTGGTAATAATTAGAACTCTGCCACATTGGCATAGGATGTCTGGGAATTCATTCAGTCCTCTGTCTGTGTAAGTACCAAGTAATAGCTATATTAAATAATGTTGGGCATGTTAATATGCATGGCTGAATTGATCCAATTGTAATTCATAGCATTGAAGCTACAGGTGTGCTAGAAATCTTTGATTCGTCCCTCTAGGTATACTTTCTACCCTTCTCCACCCTTCTCTGTGCTCCACATGTCTGATCTCTCTGGGCTCCTTGTCTTTGAGCTGCAGGTGAGATTCATCCAGTGGGCAATACTTTCAGAAAATGAGAGGGAGGGAGAAGCATGAGGTTAGAGAATTTATTTCACCAGCTCCCTACCTACAGGTTTGCCCTGGGCTGGCCATGATTTTGGATGATGGTCACAGCTCCTCTCAGTCAGCTTTCCCCCTCTGTGTGGGTACGTGTGTTTCCAGGACCCCTTAGGCACTCCTTCCTCTCACCCCTTTGGTTGTAGGTGTGATGCAAGCACCTTGCTGGCATCAGACCTAGTGGGCTGCACTAAAGCTTGGGATTTCCACCTTCACCATACCTTTACCTTGGTCCATAGTTCCTTCATCCTTTTCTCCTCAAATTTACACATCTTTCTTTCTTGTGGGACTCTGACTGGTAAAGTGGAGAAAAATAAAATGTGACAATATACAGTACAGTACTTCTCCACTATTCATGGGGAATACTTTCCAAGACTCCCAGTAGATGCCTGAAAGCACAGATAGTACTGAACCCTATGTTTTCTTGTGTACGTACAAACCTATGATAAAGTGCAATTTATAAATTAGGCTCATAAGAAGATTAACAACTGATCATCAAATGGAACAATTACAACTATACTATAATAAAAGTTATATGAATGTGGTCTCTCAATATCTGTGGTATGTACTCACCCTTCTTCTTATGATGACGATGTGAGATGATAAAATGCAAACCTTTTTCCTGGGTCTGTGTAACCATCCCTCACTGGCAGTGAGTAGCATGGTGCCACTTCTACCTGGGGGTCCCTGTATTGGCTCAATGCTGACTGGTGCCATACATTGCTCTTTATTTGGAATCCATTTTCTATTTGTTTGTCCTCCACCCACACATTTAATGCCTTTTCCATCCTAAGTAAGCACTTTTCAGACCCTAAGGTTTTACAGTTTAAGGTGCGACACCAAAACTAGCATAAATTTCTTTTTCTTTCTTCATAATCTCACAGATAAAAGATTTGTTCCTACCATAAATCTTAGCAATTTCACATACAATTTTTTTTCTTTCCTTAAATTGAGTACTTTTACCTTTTTACTTAAAGGAAGGACTGTGTGACTTCTCTGTGGCATATCTGAATTGCCAGCATCACAACTCTTATGTTTTGGGGGCATTGTGAATTAAATTTAGGGTGACTTGGCCACCAGCACTTCCATACCTCCATATTGGATCTGATAACCCAAGGGGGAACTAACTACCAGGTGGGAGCTTCTACAGCATGGAAACACTGGACAAAGGGGATGAGTTGGTTCCAGGTTTCTTGAGATTTCATCATGCTGCTCAGCAGAACACATGATTTGAACTTCTGAGTTGTTTACTGCTGGAATTTTCCATGTAATATTTTCAGGTTGAAGTTGACCCTGGATACTGAAACCACAGAACACAAAACTGCAGTATGGGGGACTGCTGTGTGAGAAATAAGGCCTCAGAAGATTCTCCTTATATGTTTTCCCTGATCCCCATAGGTTATAGGTGAAGCCTGGGAAGTGAAGTGACTTGAGAAGTTAGTGTCTGGGCCAGGATTTGGAATTTCTATTTCTTGACTTGAGCTCAGACCCCTGAAACTTTTTCCCTGTTGCCTCTGTGAATATTAAAGAGTTGGTTGAAGAGTAATCCATTTCCAGCCTGGCAAACGCTAGCAATACCAGGTCATTAAGGTGGACACCCCTGTGATAAATCATGCTGACAGCATATGCCCTTAATGTGATGTGATGAGAATGCCCTTCAATTCTGAGGTCTTCCTCCCCGCAAACCCCAAACCCCATAAGGAAAACATCAGACAAACCCACATGGAGGGAAGTTCTACAAAATGCCCAACTAATATTCCTCAAAACTGTCAAGGTCATCATAAACAAGGAAAGTCTGAGAAATTGTCACAGGACAGAGTCATCTAAAGAGACTTGCCAATTGAACATGATGTGGTAACCTGGATGGGATTCTGGAACAGGAAAAGTATATTAAGGAAAATCAGTGAAATCCAAATAAAGCGCACATTTCATTAATGGTAATGTGCTCATGTTAATTCCTTAATTGTGACAAATGTATCAGGTTAATGAAAGATGTTCATAGTAGGAGTAAATAGGTAAGGGATGTGCAGGAGCTCTCTGTCCTACCTTATATTTTTTCACATAAACCTAAACTATTATAAAATAATAATAAAAATATTTTTTCAAAAAGAGAGTAAGCTGCCACTGTCCTCTAAGAAAGGACCTGGGTGTGAAGTGCCTGAACTACACCCCTACCTCCATTCTGAAAAAAAATAAAAACTAGAAACTTTCATGAAACACAAAAAAACATTAAAAGAAAACTTTTCATGAGTTTACTGGCCACTTGTTTATCTTATTTAAGATATTTTAACTCTTTCAATTGGTTTACTTCTCTTTTTATTATTGAGTTATATGAGTTTTTAATATAGTCTGGATAAAAGTCATATCAGATATAAACTTTGCAAATATTTTCTTCAAGTCTATAACTTGCATTTTCATCTCATAATTTGTTTTGCAGTAAAACATTTAGTTTTCTGAAGTATAATTTATCGTGTTTTTTCTTTTTTCTTTTATGGATTATGCTTTTGATGTTATATCTAAGAACTCTTGACTCAATCTTAATGTCATGAAAATTGCCCATGAGATTTTCTTCTAAAAGTTTTATAGTTTTAGCTCCTAAATTTAGGTATGTGATCTATATCAAGGTTTTGATATTATTATTATTATTATTATTATTATTATTATTATTTGTATGTGTGTGAGGTGAGAGAAGGATTGGGCTGAAATTCATTATTTAATTGTTAGAGTTTATCCTTTTTTTTTTTCTTGAGTTAGTTTAGATCTATTGTGTTGTCATTGTGGTTCAGGCCTAAATATCTTGGTTTCCATTGTGTATTCTTAACTGATAACTTAATTTGAATATCCCCAAGAATATTGATTATCTTTTTGTTACTGAGAATCATTCCAACCAAGTCCCATGCTTCCCCACACCCACCTACCCACCCTCCCCCTCCTTCCCTCTGAGATTTCACAGTCTATTCCATGCTTCTATATCTCTGGATCTACTAGGTTTATCCGTTTATTTTGTTCATTAGATTACACATATGAGTGAGATCATGGAATACTTGTCTTCCTCTAATTGTCTTATTTCGTTTAGTATAATACTCTCCAGGTTAACTTTGCCTTTTTTATCTTCCAGATCTTTACTTCTCTCTTCAACTATGAGTAATCTACCATTTAGCCCAGAAAATAATTTTTTATAGTTTTTTTTAAGTATACGATTGCATACATTATTTGTCCTTTATATCCGTTTTTTCTAGTTCTAATTATTCATTTTTAGTAATTTCTTGTTTAATTTTTTCTTCTATTTTCTCTTTAATCATTTAAAATATATTTATTTAATAGCCTCTTTCTTATGTTCTGTAATTTCAATCTCTTGGAGGTATCAATTTTCTGCTTTGTTGTTTCTGTTGATCTCCCATGTGGTAAATCATTTCCTCAAGTAATTTGTATTTTTGGATTATGTGATTCTTTTCCATGGTGGCCTTGCCCCTCTCCCCACCCTTATTCTATCCCCTCTGGATTTTGGAAGTGTCTCCACAGTGTGGTTTCTTTAATTTGTTTCTGCCAAAACCATGGGGTTTACAATGGTCTTAGGGTGTGTTTTGCATTATTTTCCTCACTTGTGATCCCTACTCCATGTGTATAACATAAATTCGGGCCTGTCATGAGTGTATAGCACATGCTAGTTTTTCAGTTTCTCACTGTAGATATATTTTCTTTTTCTCCTTGAGCACAGGCAGAAGCTTTCTTGCTATGTTATTGGATTTATAGGAAGACTTTAGTTTTTCTTATTACAAGGATCCTGCAATCTTTCAGGGACCTGGCTTTATGTATAGCACCTAGTTCCCAATTTTCCAGTCATAACTTTATACTTCTGCCATCCAGAGTTCAATTATTATCTTGGTTACTGTTTTAAGACACCATTGCAACAACTTGAAAACACATTCATTTGGTTTATCTATCTCTAAATTATCATGCTTCAGAATTTGTGTTTGCTTTCATTTTAGCTATGTATGATTATATTATTGTTACTATAATTGACACATTATTTCTCTGTGTTCAGAGTGAGAGTGGGACTCTGAAGGCTTACTCCATGATTTTGCCAGAGATGTCAAGTCAGGCCAGAAAGAAAAATGTCTAATTGGTGGTCTTTAGCATGCCTATCACAGAACCAGGTCTCCTGACTCTTGGCTTTCTCTTTGTAATTCTACAACAGAGTGGATGAGTATGCTTTACTTTAATTGATACTTCCTTCCCCCATAGCTTACCTGCATTCTTGCTTTTCAGCTATTCTGTCATTGTCACTGCATTCTTTCCAAAGATCATTCGAAATAAACCTTTCTTAAGCCCATACTTTATGATGTGCTGTGCATCATATTACATCTTTAAAGCAGTGGTCACATCTCTGCACAGTACTATTCACAGTACAACAATAAATCCCCCACCTCAGTTCTGTGGTGGCGTGTAAAGAAGCCAGGAGAATGAACATGTAGAAGGCATAGACTGTTGGTGTGTAACTTTATAACAGAACTGCATTGCTCAGTGTAGGAGCCATTATTGGAATGTTTGAAGTGGAACTACTAAGACTGAGGAAATACATGTTAATTGCTTAGTTAATTTTAATTAACTTAAATTTAAAGTTATAAATGGATGTTCAATTCAATTATAGAGAATCTTTCAGGTATATTTGGAAGAACTTAATATGTCAGTCTTCTTTTTTAACAACAAGTTTGATGGAATCTAATACAGATCAGTTCTTTCTGATGATGATAACTTAGTGTTTAAATTAAGATGAGCTCTAAGGGTGGAATAACTAATTGCCTCAGTTTGACAAGGATTGGGGGAGTTTTCAGGGTGAGAAAAATCCAGGCCTAACACCTAGACAGGCCCAGGGAATCCAGATGTTTTTGTCACCCTATTTAAAGGCAAATACAAAATGCTTTTTTTTTTTTTTTTTTTTTTTGGTTCCTGCTTCATTCTTTTTTTTTTTTTTAATAAGTTTTTATTTTTCATATTATTACAAATGTTCCTCCCCCCCCCCCCACCAGGTTCCCACCCCACCCTCTGCCCTTTCCCCTCTCCCCATTGTCCTCATCCATAGGTGCACAGTTTATGTTCAGTCTCTTCCCACGCCCCCCTCCCCCCTTTTCCCCAAGAATCGTCAGTTCACTCCCCTTCCATACCTCTGATTCTATTATATTCAACAGTTAATATTGTTCATCAGATTTTTTTAATTTCCTTGGTTTTTAGATTCACTTGTTGATAATTACGTATTTGTTGTTCATAATTTTTATCTTTGTTTACTTTCTCTTCTGAAAGAACCCCCTTCAGCAATTCATATAATTCTGGTTTGGTGGTGATGAACTCCTTTAGCTTTTTTTTATTAATGAAGCTCTTTATCTGGCCTTCGATTCTGAGTGATAGCTTTGCTGGGTAGCTTATTTTTGGCTGTAGGTTCTTGCTATTCATCACCTTGAATATTTCTTGCCATTCCCTTCTGGCCTGCATGGTTTCTGTTGAGAAGTCAGCTGACAATCGTATAGGTGCTCCTTTATAAGTTACTACCTTCTTTGCTCTTGCTTCTTTTAATATTCTCTCTTTATCTTTTGCTCTTGGAATTTTAATAATGATGTGTCTCGGTGTGGTCCTCTTTGGATTCCTTTTGTTTGGAGTTCTGTGCGCTTCCTGGACTTGTAAGTCAAATTCTTTCACCAGGTGGGGGAAGTTTTCTGTCACTATTTCTTTCAGTATGTTTTCGATATCTTGCTCTCTCTCATCTTCTGGAACCCCCACTGAAGGACCCGCATAGGGCGGGGCTGACGGAAGCCAAAGCTGCAGGCTCCACCCTGAAACCCCGTCCCATCTGTAACTGCGAAATGCGACAACAAAATAGATCACAAACGAAAGAAATGGAGGACAAAAAGCGTCTGGATATAGAGTTCAAATCTACGCTTATAAGGTTTTTCAAGAATTTCCTAGAAAAGATGGATAAGGCCTATGAGGATATGAAAAGAGATCAACTAGAATTAATAAGGAGTCAACAAGAAATGATAAGGGATCAACAAGAAATAAAGAATACATTGTCTGAAATAAAAAATATTTTACAGAGTCCTAAAAACAGAAGGGAAGATCGCAAGAATCAAGTCAGAGATTTGGAACATAAAGAGCCAGAAGACACTCCTCCACAGAAGCTAGAAGGCAAGAGAATCCAGAAAATTGAAGATAATGTAAGAAACCTCTGGGACAACTTCAAGCGAACCAACATCAAATACAAAATGCTTTTTAAGTGAATACAAAATATTTCATTTATATTTGTATGAGAATTACATGTTGAAATGATAATATTATTTTATCAATAGATGTAATGTTAATAACATGTATTATTAAGATTATTTCACCTGTTAATTTTTTGTTTTCACTTAATGTGGTTACTAGAAAAGTTAAAATGGCATGTGTTGTGCACATTATTTTATATTGGACAAATGTGAGGTAGAACATGGACCACTCACAGTGATTTTATCTATCATCTCTTTCTGTCTCTCTCTCTCTGTCTCACTCTTCTACCTCCCTCCTCTCTCTCTCTTTCCATCTCTACTCTGAGCACTCAAAGATTAATATCCAGAGTTATAAAATTATTGAGTAGAGCATACAAATCTGAATTGATTTTATATTCCCAGTGTCTGACATCTATTATTGTTCATAACTGTCATATTTTGAGCAGTTATGTTCCAGCCACCATGCTTTTCTATACTTTTAAACTCTGTATTCAAACAGAATTGGACCACTGACATAGCCCAATGGCATCTTCATTATATTTCCTTTTTACATGTAAGAAAATTAAGGCACACATAGGAAACTTTCTATTGATCATTTTTCTAATCATTGATAAAGACTAGATCTCCAGCCTTGAATGATAATTCTCACCAAGGTGACTGACACACTTCAATACAGGTGTGGTCACCTGGGCTCTGCATAGGCATTCATGGGACTGGAGTTGGAAGTGATACACAAGAGCAGAAGTAAGAACTAGGAGCGTTGGGTCATCTGGACATGTGCTTCCAACCAATAAATGCCAATAATTAAAACAAAGTATTTTTCTTTTAGTTTTGAGTTTTCTATTTGGTGTCTGTGGTGACCTAGTTTGTGTTTAGAGAAGACGTTGGTGTTTCTAACAGATGGCTGCCTTCTACCTCAGGGTTTGCTGTGATCAAGAACAGAAACAGTTAATATGTTCCTGGTACATAGTATATGCAAAAACAAAAAACAAAAACTATGCTAACTACTAAGTATGCATTATGAATTATCTTATCTTGGTCTAAGACATCTGAGTAAAGATATTAATCCCTCTTATAGATCAGAACATTCAGGGCCAGAGAAATTAAACAGTGTGCTGAAGATTGTACCATTCTGGGTGGTGCCAGAATATTTACCCAGTTTTCATCTATTTCCAGAACAGGAATTTTCTGCACTCTTATGTATTGAAGATGTAGCCTATGCTCTCAGAATTTGGGGTCTAGTGAGTCCAAATCTTTTTTGACAGTCCAGTGTTTCCCAAAGTGTGGTACGCATACCCCCACAGGTACAGAAAAGTTTGGTGGGGGTATGCATTGCACCGGAGTTTGGTGGGGATATGCACTGCACCGTGCTTAGCTGCGCCTAATTCTGCATTCTCATGAGTACGAGGGGTACTCAGCGTTACGAAATTATAGAAGGGGTAACATATGTCAAAAGTTTGGGAAACACTGGTAGCCAAATGTTAGCTTCATAAATTGTATCTCCTGGGGGTGGGGGGGAGGTGTCACTAAGATTGGAAGTTCACACTGTATTAATTACCTATTAATGCTGTTACAAGTGACTACAAACTCGGTGGCTTAGAACAACACACATTTATTATTTTACAAAGTCTGGAAGCAGTTCCACTAGCCCAAAATCAAGGTATCAACCTGATGTTTTTCCTTCAGGCAGCTCTTGGGGAAGAGTTCACTGTCTTAGTTATTCTACCTCTAGAGCTGTGTTTCTTGCATTCCTTGGTTTATGCTCCTTCCTCTAGCTTCAAAGCCAGTAGCTTAGCATCTTCATATCTCTCTGCTTTCCCATCACATCACTTCCTCCTTCTCTGTCTCTCTGTTCAGATCTCCTTCTGCCTCTCTTTTTTGAGGACCATTGGGATTACATTTAGAGCCCACCTGGGAAATACAGAAATAACCTCTCCATTTCAAGATCCTTAATCACATGTATAAAATCCTTGTTAGTGTTTACAGTAACAGTCACAGGTTTTGGGGGTTAGTAGGACATGGCCTTCTTGGGGGAGCCATTTGTTCAGCCTACCACATACACCTGAAAACAGTACCTATGATTTCCACAGTAGTTATAAAAATGAGCACAGATGGGCTTTTTAGAAAATGCTAGATTCTAAGCAGCTATACAGAAGTCTTTTTATTAATGGGTATAAAATATTGCTAAACATGCTCTAGCCAGTTTTGCTTGGTGGTTAGAATGATGGACTGAAGGATCACAGGTTTGATTCTCGGTCAAGGGGATGTACCTCAGTTGTAGGCTTAATCCCCGACCCTAGCTGGGATGCCTGCAGGAGGCAACCTATTGATGTGTCTCACATCGATGTTTCTCTCTTTCTGTCTCTCCCCCACCCTTCCACTCTTTTAAAAAATTAATGGAAAAAAAAATCCTTGAGTGAGAATTAACCAAAATGTATATATTGCTAAACACCTACGCAAAGTTCAGTTTCATGGGGAAACTAGAGATATTGACAGCCTTAATTCTAAATCTTACTGTTTTTTTTTTTTTGTTAGCTCTCTTTGATATATACAGTGTGGGGCAAAGGTAGATTTATAGTTGTGAGTATGCAAAATAGTTTATTCTTGTATTATTTATTAATTATTCTATTATTTTCTCTACGAACAACTGTAAACTTCCTTTTGCCCCCTCCTCTATATCCAAAGTTTTGGCTTTCTTCATTATAAAATGTTTGTAATAATGAGTTACTTCAGAGTGCATATGACATAATCCAATAAAAAAAGAATGGATGAGACTAACATGACTTAATGGGACGGTCTCCTCCGCTGTTAGTGGAGATAGTGTGCTTTTGTTCCAGTGGCAGCTTTGTGAGAAACCACAGAATGCATCCAATTTGAGAGTTCTTTTAGTAGGGAAGCTTCTGTACTTGTAATAGTACATGTCCAAGACTGTCACTGAAAAGATGCAGGCTGCTCATAATATGTGAGGTCTTGAAATGCAAATAAAAACTTTTTATGCTCACAGTCCACGGAGAAATGCATAATATTTCTTAACCCTCCCTGCTGCCAAACAGGACTTTTATATGTTTCAGAATGCATTTATACTGTGCCTAAAGGGTCCTCACATATCTCTGAGATAGATAGAATAGGTATTATCCCAGTTTGAGGGGAGGGGATGCTACTGAGAGAGAAGTTTGGGTTAGTTCTCACCCAGGGTTACTAATCTCATTGTACTCGGAGAGTGACTAGAAGCCAGAAAGCTTCCGAATTCTATATATATATATACTCTATTATTATTATTATTATTATTGTTGTTGTTGTTGTTGTTGTTGTTAACCCTCAACTGAGGATATTTTCCCATTGATTTTTAGGGAGAGTGGAAGAGAGAGGGAAATAGAGAGAAACATCAATGTGAGAGAAACACAGTGATTGGTTGCCTCCTGCATATGAGACCCATCCAGGGCCTAGACCAGGGAAGTAGCCTACAACCAAAGTATATGCTCTTGACCAGAATTGAACCTGGGACCCTTTGGTCTGCAGGCTGATGCTCTATCCACTGAGCTAAACCAGCTAGGGTTACATACTTTCTTTTAACATTACCTTCCTGATTAAGCCATACTGGTATGACTTTATTATATTTTCTCTAGCATCACTTAAACATTTGGTTTACTTATCTCAAAGGAATTGAGAAAATCTAATAATTAGATAGATGTAGAAATAATGACAACTGTATCAAGGTATTCAATACAAATATTTACTTGGACTTTTAGTCCATACCTTATTATATTCAAGGGATTCAACACATTTAAGTGTTAACTCAAATATCACCTTATGAAAGCTACTTTGTTCATATTTTTTCCAAACTTATAGTGCTATACACTATGTGGTTTGTATATGTGATATATTGTATAAATTCATTGTCTGTATCCCTATTTTAGAATGCAGGCTCCATAAAAGCAGTAACTTTTATATTTTTGGTTCAATAATTTAATTCGAGTGCTTATAATTGAATTTGATCTATAACAAGTATGCAATAAAAAGTTGTTGAATAATATTAATTAAATTAAAATTCTTACCCAAATAAATGTTTCTTTGATAGGAATAGTTACGAAAGTAGTCCCTTAAACTTTAGAGTATTTTATCGAAAAATAGTCTATATTTATACCGTGTTTCCCGAAAATAAGACATCCTCCAAAAATAAGACCTACTTACAGGTTTCCTTCTGAGTGAAATATAAGGCATCCCCCAAAATAAGGCCTCCCCTAGGCTAAACATGAGAAATTTGGTCCACTGATTCTGAAAGAAATGGAGTCACAAGAAATTCACCAGGAAATTCAGGGATTGGATTGTTATGATGATGTTCCAGAAGATGATGACATGATTGTCATTGAATAAATGAGTAAATGTTTGATACTGTAGTATTCACAGTTTGTCTGGTTTGTGTTGACAACTACTGTACTACCGTACCATATACAGGTAATAAATTTCCTTTATTTTCATTTAACAATAAATATGTACTGTATTCTTCTTCATGGAAAAATAAGACATCCCCTGAAAATAAGACCTAGCGCATCTTTGGGAGCAAAAATTAATATAAGACACTGTCTTATTTTCGGGGAAACGGTAGTATTTTAAATACTTGTGGAAACTTTCATTTGATTTATTCTTCTTGTACAAATCAGAGAACTTGTTCAGAAGGCTGTCCAAAAGGTCTCCGGAAGGTCTCCCGGTCTAATTTGCATATTACTCTTTTCTTAGTATAGATACACACACTAGATCATGCACTAGAGGCCCAGTGCATGAAAATCGTGCACTGGGCAGAGGAGCCAGGGTACCCTCAGCCTGCCCTGCAACCTCTCACAGTTCCAAACCCCTCAGGAGATGTCCACCTGCCAACTTAGGCCTGATCCTCCTTACTGTCTGCCTGCAGCAGAGCCTGGAGTGAGCCCAGTTTCTGGCTAAGTGGCACTTAACCTTTTGCAAGTGCACTGACCACCAGGGGGCAGATCCTGTGTTGAGCGTCTACCAATGAAGAAGCCTGCAACTGAGGTATGTGCTCTTGACCTGAGCATATACCTCACTTGCAGTGGTCAGTGCGCATCATAGCAACTGGTCATTTCATGATTCAGTAAATTTGCATATTAGGGTTTTATTATATAGGATGTGTGTGTATGTGTGTATCCAACACAAAAAATACTATATTTGGATTTAAACATAAATGTTCCTTCCTTATCTAACCCTACTTGAACAATGAATAAAACACTCACAGGAGTAAAAGGGTCTTTTCCCCAATGCAGGATTCATGCTTTTATTTAAATCTAAGAGATAAAAGGTAATAGTAACCCGGGGACTGTTTGTTAAAAATATATTTTTATTAATTTTAGAGAAGAAGGGAGTGAGAGAGAGAGATGGAAACACCAACGATGAGAAAGATTCATTGATCAGCTGCCTCTGGCACTCCCCTTGCTTGGGATCAAGACGGCAACCCAGGCATATGTCCTTGACCAGAATTGAACCCGGGACTCTTCATTCCACAACCCAAGGCTCTATCCACCAAGCCAAATCAGCGCTAGGGCAGCAGGGGATTGATTTTAACTGATAGTATAGGATGGTTATTTCTATTCATATATACCATAGAACAGTATGTGTTCATAAACTTTTCCTAAGCCACCCTCACCTCCTGCACTTTTCATTTATGATTAACTGTTTAAATTATTTTCAGGAGAATTATTTTAAATACATCAGAGATAATTCAGCCAGCTCTCATTTCTACCCCACTTATACAGCAGGAATGAGAGGAAATATTAGATGCTCATTCTTATTTCTCAGGAAGAACAGAAGGAAATGCTCTATTTGACAATAGTATCCACGTTGATTAATTTGCACTCATGTTGTGGTTTGGTCTGGAGAAAAGCTTGTGGCCATATTTGCATAATTGTTTGCAAACTCATCCTACTCCTCAATGGGTGCATATTTACACCAGGGGCTGTATTCAGTCAAGATAAATGCTTTCCGGAGTGGGAATAGGACTGCAGTCTTCCAGTAGGACAGTTGCCTTCCTCAAGGGACATAAGGAACACCTAACTCTTTTGCTTGATTTCATTTCAAGTGAAGGTCATTATTGTGGCATATTATGGTTAATGAAGAGAATGGACATTTATTGAATGCCAAGGATTCAGTAAACTCACTTATATCCTACAAGATCTAAACAAAAAACGCAAAGCAGGCATTATGTGTCTTATTGTATTCCTGAGGCAATTGTAGCAAAGAGAGGTTAAGTCATTTGTCAGTGTCAAATAGCTTCTAGGTATTGAACCACGATTTGAGTTCAGATCAAACTCCCAAATATTTATGCTACATTTCAAAGCTAACCTGTTGCTTTTTTCTAAACCCATGCTTGCTTTCAGGAATGGGAGATAATCTGAAGGGAGTATCCTATGCAGTCTCTGTGTGTAAGTGGATATTTGCAGAATAAATATTAATGAAACAAAGCACAGCCTGAACCAGTTTGCTCAGTGGATAGAGCTTCGGCCTGCAGACTGAAAGGTCCCAGGTTCGATTCCTGTCAAGGGCATGTATCTTGGTTGTGGACATATCCCCAGTGGGGGTGTTCAGGAGACTGTTGATTGATGTTTCTCTCTCATCGATGTTTCTAACTCTCTGTCCCTCTCCCTTCCTCTCTGTAACAAATCAATAAAATATATTTAAAAAAAGAAACATAGCACTGAAAAGTTTTAAAGAAAGTTCAAATTTGGGGGAGGGGTGTCTTATACTTATTAAGCACTGACAGTGCTTCCTATAATACACAGCAGCAAATTGTCATCTCTCAATGCCATTGTTGGGAGTATTTGGGTTCTTTGGGAGGAAAATACAAACACAAATAAAACTAAATAAATATAAAATACAAAAGAGATGTTTTTATTCCTCCCAAGACATATCATGCAAGAGAAACATTAGTCAGCTGGACCCCAGCTGCTGATGTTCATGTTAATATTCCAGAAACCTGCTAAGAATATTCTTTCTTTTTAGAGGAATCTTTGTTGGGATCATACTAAAGCTAGTAAAGAAGGAAGAAGGAAATGGTAAGGTTTTCATTTTCAAATCAAGCCTGAAAAGTGGTTTGACCCAGTTAGTGGAAACCAGTGAATGTGATCATGTCACAGTCCAAGAGGAGAGGAAGATGGCTGGGGCCACATTCCTTTTTTTACTCGCACTCATTCTCCTGAGGATCATGGAGTCACTCAATTCAACCATGAGTAAGGGTAATGAAAACCCAGATCACAGGAAAACCATTATTGATTAGCTACTCCCTGCACTACCAACATCCCTGGCATCACCTATAAACCATACTAACACCCCACTCCAACACTTACACATGTAAGCATGTAAACATAACAGAAAAGTAAGGCAGATAAATGAGATTTGTGAACATTGCTATAAACAAAATACAGGGTGGGCCAAAAGTAGGATTATAGTTCATGTGGAAATAATAAAATAATTAGTAAATAATATTATAAGAATCAACTCTGTGTTTTATGTACTGATAACTATAAGGCTACTTTGCCCCATCCTGGATAATAAGGTGACGAGGCAATAATTTGGGGCAAGGTAAAGGTTACTTTAGCTGGGCTTAGGAAAAGCCTCTCTCAATAGGTGACACCTGGACTTGAATGTGGATAAGCAGTCATGAAACATTCTTGGAGAAGAATTTATAATAGAGGGCTTGGTGTGTACAAAGTCCCTGAGATGAATATAAGTGTAATGTATATGAAAAACAGAAATAAGGCCATTGCAAGAAAGGGAGAGAAGGAGAGTAGGCAATTACGGAGAAGCATCATTGGAGACTGGAGGTCATGGGGATGACTTAGGATTTACTCCAATTCCATTGGGCCATTGTTGAAGGGGTTTAAACAAAGAAGAAGTACTAGTTATGACTTATACTTTTTATAAAAATTGATAAATGGTAAATGTAGTAAATTTTTGCAAGGGGGGCAAACAGGGAAGAGGACAGTACTGCAACCAATAGAAAAAATAAAGGAGACACTTAATTAGGAGACTTGGCACATCGTGTTGGGAGGGGGTGACCAAGACAGCAGTCTGACTGAGGAGTGGAGGATTTATAGTACTTCGTTTTCAATAGAACATGTCAAATTAGCCTTACCAATGTATTATTACCTCTCTTTATGAAACATATGTACCATATCACATTTGTGCCTTTTACCCAGGAATGATTCTGCATGGAATTATAAAGTGTCCACACTAATTTGGCTATAGTCGCCATGACTATGCACAGGAGGTAGAAAATAGGAGAGTGAGAGATTTGAGAAAGTAAGATGTCAGGATAAAATCTAGCCACTCCTTTTCTGTTTAGAAGGAATTCGGTCTGTTTGAGGACCTTAGAGAGCCACAGAAAAATGCTGAAAAGAAAGTTAAGATGGAAATATAGGGAGGAAGGAATTAAGAAAAGGGGGTGGAGAAGCAGGGAAGGAGGAAGGGAAGATGGATAGAAATAATAAAGAAAAAAGGGACAAAATTTTATATGAAACCTCAATAGACATGGGAATTCCTTTTTTAAAAAAAATATATTTTATTGATTTTTCACAGAGAGGAAGAGAGAGGGTTAGAGAGCTAGAAACGTTGATGAAAGAGAATCACCAATCAGCTGCCTCTTGCACACCCCCTACTGGGGATGTGCGCGCAACCAAGGTACATGCCATAGACCGGAATTGAACCTGGGACCTTTCAGTCCGCAGGCTGACACTCTATCCACTGAGCCAAACCGGCCCTGGAGGGAATTCCTTTCTAATCCTAGAATAATATACTTCCAGGGAAACCTGGATGTCAGAGTTTGGAAAACTCATAATAAAATCAATTTTCATTGTTATTTTTTTAAATATAAAAGATGCTCTGTTAAGTGTGTTATGTGTCAAATGGGGAAACTGAGACTGAGAAATAATAAAACTTGTCTAAAGCCTGACAGCCATTAATTTGCACATTCAAGATTTCAATCCAGATCTAATTCCAAACTGTTTCTCTCATAATTAATTACTTTTGGGACTATTTTTGAATTATACATAAATAGCATCATAGAGTATGAACTCTTTTGTGCCTGGCACATTTCCTCAACATGAAATTAAACCATAGTTTTTCATGTTTATTTTCATTGATATATAATATTTTATTGTTGAACACGAGATATCATCAGTTTTATTTTAAGTATTGCTGCTATGAACTCTGGTGTGTGTGTGTGTGTGTGTGTATGTGTGTGTCCTTTGGTGCACATGGTCACTTATTTCTATTGGTATTTATTTAGCAGTAGGATTGCTGGGCCATAGAATATACATATAATCAGCTGTAGGAGATACTGCCAAAGAATGTTCCAAAGTGGTTGTACAAAATCCCTTTAATTTTACAGATGGAAAAAAAAATGAGACTTTGAATAGGAAGGTCTTACCAAAACTGAGTGAGCTGAGCTTGGGCTAGAACCCAGGTTGCTAATTTTCCAAAGCTCAGTGCTTTCCTTCACAATGGCCCACTCTCCTTCGCTATGCAGTACCACTCAAATAAGGACTTGCTCACCCCTTTCTATCATGGTCTCCTACGTAAAATGTTTCCTTCCTCTTCTCTAAAATCCAGGATAACATTCTGCAAGCAACAAAACAAAACAGTGTTGCTACTTGTGGAAAGGCTGTCTAATGGGAAAAAAAACAAAACAAAAAAAAAACAGACCATACTGCCATAGGTCTTCAGTGTACCTTTGAGTCAGCTGGGATTCCTTAGTGAGTTTTGTTATAAAGATGAATCATTGGCTTTTGACCACACTTTAGAATAAGTATCATTGTATTAAAGGAGTGGCAACATTTTCCAAATTTTTTTTATTTTCCCCTACTTTCTTTTTCCCTGAGTAACATTATTCTGTATTCACCTAGATGTGAGAGAAGCAGTCAATTCCACTAATTGCCATAACAAGCCAAACTTTTACTTAAGTACATTACAGTATAATAAGCATATATATTTAAAAGCCTTCCAGAAAGGAACAAAACACAGTGGACATTTTCATTTCCTGGTGTTTTATTAATTATGGAGGAAAAAAGTGTGTGTGTTTGTGTGGGTGTATACTTGCATTTTAGAAACTGTCCTAGGGATTATTCACCATTAATAATCCATATATAACATGTTGATTTTATGGACAAATAGGTAGAGAATTTTGTAGCATACCATCTCTGCTCAATGTCACACTTTTTTTTTTTTTTTTTTTTTTTACTGATTTTAGAGAGAGAAATAAGAGAGGGAGAGAGAGAGGGAGAAACAGAGAAACATTGATTTGTTGTTCCACTTATTCATGCATTCATTGGTTGTTTCTTGTACATGCCCTGACTAGGGATCAAACCCAAAAAGTTGGCTTATGAGGATGAAACGCTAATCAATGAACTATCTGGCCAGGGCTGAATATCTGATGTTTTTATTTTTCTTCATATGAAAAGTCTAGGTATTGTTCTTCTTTTATTGCAGTCATCATCAAACATCTTGTCAAGTTGTTCCCTCTCTTTCTGAATCTCTAATATTCCAGATGATCATTAATGTACCTTTTACAGCTGTGATATTCTAGGAGAATAATTGTTATTTGGGAACACTCATCTAGCATTTACCATATTTACCCAGTTGTTTCAATCATCCATTCAGTAAATAATTGTTCAGCCCCTACTGTGTGTCAAAGTCCTAGAGGCATTGTTTTATTAGAATTATGTGTGTGTGTGCGCGTGCACATGCGCGATTGCTTTGAAGGAGAACCTTGTCTGATGGAGGTCCATCACTTTGTCCATCTTTATGATAGCACCTAAGTAGCTTTGGAAATGTTTTCTACATGTGTTAGCTTAGAGCACTGGTCACCAACCGGTGGTCCTCAGACCACTGATGGTCCGTGAGGTCTGAAAGGTTGGTGACCGCTGGCTTAGAGGGCTGTAACTTTCAGACTCAGTGAGAAGAATGGCCATGGATCAACATGATCTGTTTAGAGTGAGTGGATAGAAGTATTTGCATCACTTCTAAATGAATTCTTGCAAAGAAGTATTCAAAAGATCACAGCAGATGGAGAGAGAAAAACCATGAGTGCTCAGTTTAGCAACAGGGGATCATACTTCCAGTGTCCAGGAACTCAGGAAAATTCTCAGCATGTAAAGATACTGGGAGAGTCTCGAATGGATTTGGTACATGTTTATTATCACTCTATTTTTTAAATTTTATTTTTCCATTACAGTTGAAATTTAATCTCATTTATATTAGTTTCAGATGTATAATGTAGTGGTTAGACAATTATATAATTTAAGAAGTTACGTCCCCTTCCCCCATAATCTGAGTACCCACTGCTCACCATCACTTTCATTTCATTTCCACCCTATATCTCCCAAGTAAAAACAAACAAATAAATAAGAAAGAAAACCACTTCAATAAATGCCTTACTGAGCAGCACATTGCAAACTAGACATGTGTCAGACTAAGTAAAAAGGAATCTGATGCCTGTCCGGGAGACCTTAGGAGAGTAGCACCCCACCCCCTCCCTGGAATCAGTTCCTGGTTTTGCTACAAGAGGGATTGAAACTTGATGAGCTCTAAAGATGCACATAGAAACTTCTCTGCTTCGTTAAAACAGGCTTCCAAATAATTGGACAGAAGGATTGACCTCACACACCTTAAGGTTGAGCAGAGTTCCCTCTTTCCAAGAGGGGAGCTACAGAAGTCCTCCTGGCTCCTTTTGGGTGGGGTGGCTGGCCCAGTTCAGCAGATGGATCCAAATTGCACTCAGGGGTTGGTGTTGGTGAGTCATTTGCAGCACACGTTAGTCATTCAGGTGCATTTGCATTGGACTCTGCAGCTGGGAATGGCCCCAGACCCTGAGTTTGTTTATTTCCATGGACGATGGATGTCCCAGAGCTTGTTGTGAAATAAGAAATTTATAAATTGTTATGTTCTGCCGACAGCCTTCTCCCTTCTCTTGATGATTAGCAGCCTCTCAGAGAGTCCCTTGCTCCATCCTCGAGGACTAAACAGCAACAAACTTGTCTTGACCTGGATTGGGAGCTTAGTATCGATTTTTCTCATTTTACCTTCGTATTATAATAATCCTTATCTTAGAGATGTGAAACTAGAGGCCAAGAAAGTGTAAGAGGATTGGCAGAGTTCCACAGTTAGGAAATGTGGAGCTAAGATTCAAACCCATAATTCTGCTTTGTTCAAGCCATTCTTTTTATCCTGTATTTTACAGTTTTCATCCTGGAAAAGATCACACATTCGTACATTATTTCATTTTGGTTTTCACAGTTACCTTCTGAAATTGAGAGGCAATATGAAATTGCCTCTGAAGGCTGGAGAGAGTGCTATGAGGATTAATGTTCACATTTTCTTTTCACTGGGTTCCTTTTTGTGAAGAAAGACCCCAAAATTCTTTATGTTTGTAACTTAGGGCCAAAAGTATAGCAGGGATTCAAAAATGGTTGTGCATTTCAATTCACTTTGTGTCCAGCAAGAAGCTCATTTTAGAGTTTTTGTTGGGGGAAATTTGAATTGTGGCCATGGACAGAAGCAAGGATATGCCTGGGTGCTAATTCAAGGACAGAAGAAATGATAAAGGAAATATGAAGTAATGATAGCATTGGTGTAACATAATAAAAGAAACGTAATAAATCACATTTTCAGTCTAATATTAGCATATTTATAAAATAATAATAAAGTATTGGGCTAATATGTGAGAATTAAGTTCAGTGGGAGACTTGCCAGGTTCTAGAAGCTAGGGAATCCTTACTCAACTCTCACAAATGACAACTTTGCAAAAAATTATATGACGTTATCCCAAGATGGAAAATATCTATGAATCTATCTATCATCTATCTACCTAACACTGAAGGTATCTACAATGTTTTCTAGCATTTTCCTGAGTGGGGGGGGGGGGGAGGGATGATTGGAGGACAAGAGAGTACTAGAACAAGGTTATATGTATTTGGAGACATGGAGCGTAACTTAGTGGCAGAAACTGCTACTGAAGAGGCCCCTGAAGGGAAACAGATGTCTTCATGGTTCTGAATCATGTGGACTCAAAAGATGTGACCTCTGACGCAGAGCATCAGCACACATTTGCATTCTGAAAAAATGCCAAATTATAACAAGTCCTAATTCTCAAGTAGATATTTGTACTTTGTGTTCCCCCCCAAAAAAATTATTTGGGCTATTCTTGGCATTTTGCATTTCCATTGAATTTTAGAGTTTGTTAATTCCTCTTCCCCCCCCCCCCCCACACACACACACACAAAATCCCTACTAGGGTTTTGATTGGGATTCATTGATTCTATAAATCAGTTTTGTAAGAATTATCTTCCTACCAGTATTGAGCTGAATGACTAAGGCACCCATTGCATGTTAAGATCACTCTCTTTGTGCGACCAACTCTTCTCTATTACTTGGTAGTGTGAATTATGGTCACCTTGGTTTGGGATTCTCAGCTATTTTAATTCTAGGAGTCTTTGTTTATTTTTGTATTATTTATTTATTTTATTTTACTTATTTACTAGAGGCCTGGTGCATGAAATTCATGAACTTGGTGTGGTTGAGGCATCCCTCAGCCAGGCCTATGCCCTCTCACAGTCTGGGAGCCCGGCAATCACCCCAAAGAGGTAGGCCCTGCCCACCCATCGCAGCGCCACAGTGGGGTAGGCCACAGTAGCCTGGGCCTCCCTCTTTGGGATGATCATGGAGCCCTCTGCTTGATTGATTGCCCTGTCGCCTGGTGGCCTGGGACTCCTTCTGCAGGGGCGATCATGGAGCAATGGCTGGGCCGCCAACCAATTGCATCGCACCAGTGGGTGTCATAGTATGGTCATCTGGAAAGTCGTCTGGACGGTCATCTGCTGTTTGGTTGTTCAGTTGATTTGCATATTACACTTTCATTATTATAGATTGTTGACACGGTTACAGATATTCCCCATTTTCTCCCTCTTTACACACCTCTACCCAGCTCCCAGCCCCTCCCTCCGACCATCACCACACTGTTGTTATGTCTATGGACTATGAATATATACTCGTTTAATCTCTACACCTTCTTTCATCCATTCCACCCATCTCCTTCTGAGATCTCTCAGTCTGTTCCATGTATCCATGCCTCTGGTTCTACTTTGTTTGTCAGCTTATTTTGTTCATTAGATTCCACATGTAAATGAGATTATAAGGCATTTGTCTTTCTCTTGTTTGGTTTAGTTCACTTAGCATAGTATTATCCAGGTTCATCCATTCTGTCACAACAGTTAAGAGATCCTTCTTTTTTATAGCTGCATAGTATTCCATTGTGTAAATGTACCACAGCTATTTTATCTACTCCTCAACTGATGGGCACTTGAGCTGTTTCCAGCTATAGTAAATAATGCTAGGAGTTTTTCATGTTTCAAGCTGTGTTCTATTTTCTTGCTGCACAGTCTAAAAATTCAATCTTAAGGTGGTAAGCTGTGACAATTACGGTATAGAGTTCACCTTATTTGTTTTATGTCTCTGAAGGACTACTATCTTTCTTGCCTGTTATAATCAAAACCTTTGGTTCATATATTTTGTTCTTTTCTTTAGTTTCAAAAAGATAAGGTAAATATGATCTCTGTTATTTCTTCTTGGTGGAAAACCAGTCAGTTAATTATATTTTAATGGAATTTAATAAATAGTATAAAAGTATTTTGTTGTTATGTATGTTAATAATAGATATCAATTATACATATTTAATCTCCAATGCCTATTCCTTTGTATAGAGACATATTTCATTCTGTTATTATTTTCTGTCTGCTTGAAGGATTTAAAACAAAAAATACATGCCTTCTACAGGTAGTTGGCCAGAGATGAGTTATTTAAGCTATCTTGTTGTCTGTAAATTTTTTTAGTTAGCTTTAAAAATTTAAATATATTTTGGTGGTTATAAAATTCCAGGTTAGAGATGGACTTTTTAATCATTCAGTAACTTGAATCATGTTGTTGTGCTCTTAGTTCCATTTCTCCCAAGGAGTAGTCAGTGTTATTCTTCTTATCTTTGCCTGTGCTTTCACTCTATTGTTCTTAAGGTGCTTTTGACACAGGTTTAAGAAATTCGATTATGCTATGCTTTGATGTAGTTTTCTTCTATTACTTTCTGCTAGGGGTTGGTTGTCCTTGAACGTGTGGATTTAGTTTTCATCAAATGTGGATAATATTCAGTCATAATTTCTTCAAATACCTTTTTGTTATTCCTCTTCTTTTACCTCTTCTTTAGGAACTCCAATTATGTGTATATCTTCCAGTTGTCCCATAGATTGCTAATTACTTGATAGGGCAGTATCTGTCATATTAATGCACGTGAAGTTTCTCCATTTGTAATTAGTATCATGTGGAGAGTTACTTTGAAATCAAATGTCCTGTTACTTATTATCCCTAACTGTATTATTTATTAATGCAAAATAACACAATAATTATTATAATAGTGTTTGCCAAAGGATAATTTTATATTTACATAATTTCTTTTACATTTATTGAGCATAATTCCATATGATGAGCAGAACAATGATCCCTACAGGAAGGACCTTTACATACTATGCCTCAGATTCTGTGACTATATAATGTTGCATGGCAAAGAAGGAATAAGATTGCAGATGGGATTATGGCTGCTCATCAGCTGACCTTAAAATAAGGAGTTTATTCTAAATTTTTTTGGGGGTCCAATATAAACCCAAAGGTGCTTTAAGTGGGAAACAAGGAGGTAGGAGTAGTGTCAGAGTGATCTGATGTGTGAAAGATGCTACTGGACATTGCTGACTTGAATGATGTTGGATGGGGACGTTCCAGCCTAGGAATGCAGATCTATAGCAGCTGGGAAAAGTAAGGGTACGGGTTCTCCCAGATAGCCTCCAGAAAAGAATGCGCTCCTGACAACATCTTGATGTTGGCCCACCGAAACCCATTTCAGACTTCTGATCTCCAGAATTGTAATTTAAAAACAAATTTGTGTGGTTTTTTTTGTTAATCTGGTAAATATATGGTAATTTGTGATAGCAGCAATAGAAAATGAATACATTCTACCATAAGGAAGAGGGTCCCTTTCCATTTATCTCATTCATTTATCCACTTGTCCATTTATTTTATTTAATGGCTTATAATCCAATATCATCATTTTCTACTTTGTTGCTTGACTTATTCCAGATTTGGCCTTGGGAATTTCTTCAAATTGGCTCCTATATCCTTTCAACTTGTCTCCATTATTCTGATGGAACTCCCTCCCCCCTCCAACTCCCAGTTCTTACTTGTTCTTTGAACCCAATGTTACACTGACCTTCATGAAACAGACTTTAAATATTTAGTTGTGTCTCAGGATTACTGGTGAAATAGATACTGCTAAGAAATAGTATAGTCATCACTAAAAGATACTAAACATCATGTAAATTCTCTCTATCTTTAAAAGCCTGATTTAAAATGCTTATAGCCATTCATCTGTGATGTTTGGAATGAACATAAAAAGCAGTCAGATGAGTTTTTGAAATACCCTTACTCTTCACAATTGGAACCAACATCTTGCACCATAATTTGTCTCATAATGCCTTCACGTCAATATTTACTGGTTGATGACTTTATATATCCTGAAGGGAAATCAGAATATAAGTGCCCAACATTGATTTAAAAACTCACCATGAGGACAATGGGGGGTAGGGAGAGGGCGGAGGATGGGGTGGGAACCTGGTGGAAGGGGGAAGAAATGAGGAACCTTTGTAATAATATGAAAAATAAAGATTGATTTAAAAAATAAATAAATACATAAAATAAAAATAAAAATAAAAATAAAAATAAATAAAAAATAAAAACTCACCATGGCCAAAGTGTGAACTTCCAAAACTAACGAATGAAAAATTATCCACATGATCCAAAGTATTTTTGTCTCATTAAAATGTATCTTCAAAATATTTAGTTAAATATGAATTTAAATTTTATTAATGACTTGACAAGGAGCTGGGATATTAGGAGACATGTGAAAAACAGTCTGTCCCTATGATTGCAATGTATGTACATGAGAATATGACATTTGATTATAGTAATGACTTCTCACAATACAGATGCTATGCAGAACAGGACTTGCATGCAAATGTGAGAAAGCTATATACTGATACCTCAGGAGCAGGACAATGGCAAATTGTAACTTTCATAGGCTGCCTTCCTTAGTTTCATACACTTAAGTAGTATTAATTCCTAGGCTATAAAGTTGTAATTCTTTGAATATACCTTTGACAAAATAAGTAGCCCTCTAGGTTTTTTGAAAATTCCAGCCCCCAAAATCTAATTCAGTAAAGTATTTAAATAAGAGATACTGGTACTTTATTGCGGGGGAGGAGGGAAGCCAGAGAAAGCAAGCTCTTGAAAGTGAGTTCTTGAATAAAAGGAAGACACTAAGCCTTCAGGGCGGGCTTACTTTGCCACTTGGTGAGTAAGGGATAGCTCCAGAAGCTGGATCCAAACCCACTGACTGCAACTTCAGTGTTTTTCACTCTGCCACAGCTGAAGAGAGAGTTGGGAGCCATATAGGACTCATGAGGAGAGCACATTTGAGGTGCATCTTAAAGGAGAGGGTTTCCGTGCCTGAGAAGGGCAGGTGGAAGAGAGAACTGAGGCACAGAGGCAGGATCTTGGCCAGACATGGACATTTTGGGCAGTTAATTCAGCCTGAGAAGAGTGATGGAAGAAGATAAATGAGGGAAATTGGAGTCATAGGTCAAATCTAGCTTGTGAAAAGCCTGAGATGACATCCTCAGGGCGAGAGGATTATTGCTTGCTTTTCCAGAATTCATTACACCCTCCACAATGGTTCATGTGGTCTGGCTAGAAATTCCTCTAACTCACACTTCTGGGGTTGGCCCCCATTCATCTAAACCAGAGGTGGGGAACGTCCAGCCTCAGGGCCATGTAAGGTCCGAGAAATCATTTAATCTGGCCCTGCCAAGGCGTTAGGGGTGAGTTAATTAAATGTTTGACTAAATATAGCAGGCTAATTTTAAGTTGATAATCTTGTATGGCCCACAAATGATGTTATAAATATCCAAATGGCCCTTGGCAGAAAAAAAATTCCCCATTCCTACTAGAGTAAGAAATTACATTAATCCTACATACACAGCATTCAACTCAGAATGGCATTAAATACACACCTAAGGCAATTAACTCTGACACCTACAGATGTAGGGACTTCTTCCATGTTGGTGCACAGCAATGAGAAGAAACCTCTGACTTTTATTTGTCTCTCTGTATCTGGATGGTGTGATGTGGAGATGGGATACCTGAGACTGCTTTAAATATTTTCCAGAATAAGAGAAGCCAGCTAGAGAAAAAGACTTCTGTTTGGAGGAGAACCCGAGAGTAACCAAGAATCAGAGCTAAGGTCCCCACCTTTGGATTTTTCAGGTAAGTAAGCAATATTTTCTCATTACCACTTCACTGGATATGAGTTTGTTATTGTTTCTTGCTATGAAAGGTGTCTGGATAGACTTACAACTCAGGGAATAGGGTATGTTTGAAGTTTTCCAATCATGGATCTAAGGCAATCAGATTGGCTTGCTAGGGAGAATATGCTGATATCTTAGTTAGTGCTGGATTGGAGCAGAGAGAGCGAGCATTGGAGATGATATCATGTTAGTATGGATGGACAATAAATCCTAACTTCATGAAGGGTGGTATGAATATGGAAATGCAGAGAAACTGAGAAACATTATCAGAGTTTTAATTGAAGTTTCCTCAGTTTGACAGTGAGGTGAGAAATAATAGTTAATGTATAATTTATGCTCTGTTTATCCCCTCTCCATAAGTGGTAGAGGAAGCCAACACGAATTTCCAAATGAGCTACTCATAGGAATTGTTCTTAACATGGTTCTGGCATAGAAGTAAGAATACCCTGACACTCCATTATTTTAGATTATCCACTGTCCAGTTCCTGGGGTCCAGCTTGGAGTATCAACCGTAGGAATGAAATGGTAGGGAAAGAAAAGGAAAGAGAGGGAAGGAAAGAAGATGGATAGAGAGGGAATCCAGAGTTGGGTGGCTTCCAGAAATATGTTGTTTCCAAGTGACCTGAGTGGGTTAGGGATGGGGGTGGGAGAGTGGGGCAAAAAAGTGGAAAAGATAATAAGAACATGGTGAATATGAGATAAAAATGGGTGGTAATAAGAATAATAACAGTGATCATAATACTAATAAAGCAAATAAAATGAGCTTCTAATTATTGAGAAGTTCAGCCACTGGGCAAACCATTTATATGCTCAACCTTATTTAACCTTTACATTCAACCTGTGAAATAGATGATGACAAAAAGCTTTGGAAAGGTAAGTAACTTATTCAAGACCAAACAGCTACGAAGAGTTGCAGCTTGTGCTGAACACAAATATGTCTAACCGTACTGTTGTAGATACAGGTTTTGTTCTTACATACCATTCACATCCCCCTCCCTCTCTAGAAATTCTTACCATAGGACATTCCTTTAACCTGGAACATTTCACCCTTCCCCTACCTTACTCTAGCATTCTTCATCCATTCCTCTCTTTCCTCAGCTTGAATATCGCTTCTCTTAGCATAATTTCCATGACTTCCTGGAACCATATAGCACCCCCTCCTATGGCATTCCCTTTCCCACCCCCATGATGGAATTAATTGCTGAACTCCCTGCTTTCTGTGTCAGACTGTGGCTCCCTGAGGGCAGAGCCTTGCCTGTTTAGTTCACTGATTGGCACACCAATGCCCTGATCATTCCCTATTGTGTTGAATGAATAAATGAGGTCAGCAGGGGGTGAGTTGAGAACAGAATGTTATATGTAATAAGTAATATATATGTATATTGGTGTGGGGAGCTTGTTTTCAGAAATAAGCTTTGGGGAATAGCAAGAATGTGTTGGGGCTTTCTTTCCTGTGTCCTGAAGACTGGTGGACAGGGAGATTTTTTGCATTGGGTGGCAAAGTATGCTTATTTATTATTATGATTGCCATACCTTTCAAAGGCTGAGATTTAACATGGCGATTCCAACTTCAGAGGGTCTCCGAAGAAATCCTGGGTGACTAGTGCAAGAACTTTGGTGGTGAAAGAGAGTGAATGAAAGGAAGACAAAAAGTAGTCAAGGAGAGAACATGCCAGACAACCCAGTTCCTTTCCACAGGCATTCACATAATTAAAATGAAAACAATTACTCATATACATAGAGCAGGTCAGCACATTTTTTCACAGAACGAAGGAAATGCACAACTCCTAAGAGGCAGTGATATAAATATTTCAGCTGATAGTACATCCAGGACCAAGAAGGTAAAATAAACTAGATTTAAACAAACAATTTGACATAGAACTGCAAAAGGCATTGTGAAATTCTGCAAAATTGCAGATCCAATTTCCCTGGAATATACTTCTGCCTAGCAAAACCTTGACAATTATTCATGTTGGAGGACTAGGCAGGATTGCAGACAATGGGAAAACAAACACTCAGTCTTCAGATTTCAGAATGCCATAGTGTCCAGAAAATGCCTATGTTCGCCTCTCTTTTCCCTGAAGCCTGGAATTGGCCACCTGATCTCTATACTTCCCAATTACAATATATTAATCTTGCCATTAACAGTAAAATGCGGCTTCATGGGTGAGAGGCTAGGGACTCACCAGTTGCATTGAACTTTGTCTTCCTGCTCGTAAGAAGAGGGTCTCTGAATTTTTGGACCTCCCACTGAGTTTGCCTTCTGATTTTCTTTGTTGAGAAGTTACTAAGTGGCAGGTCATGGGCCACTCCAAGTTTTTTTGTTTTGGTTCTTAATGAGATCCCGAGTTATGAAGTTTTGTTCTTCCCTGTGTACTAGCCAGGCATTCAATCTGACTCCCTCCATTGCTTGCCACCCTTCTATGGCCTCCTGTGTGATCAGAACAAAGTCTACATTTCTGAGCCTAGCAAGACAAGTTCTTATGCTCTATCCTCCCTTAAGCCTTCCAACTCATTTTCCAGAAAGATGTGGAGTTCTCAACTGGCTGGATTGTTTCTCTCCTCTGGCATTGCTCTGACTGATTTCCAACCCATCACACCCTTAACTTACCAAGGAGGCAAAACCAGAGGAGAAACTAGCACTGTTCTTAGGACAAAAAGATGCTCAAAAATATCTGTAGATTGATACTAAACTTCTGTTTATACTTATTGAAAATACATAGTATCCTATGTTTTCCTGTATCGGTACATGGAAGCTGTCAGAACATCCAGGGTCATGTGATAATTACAGTTCAAATTCCTGGAGTTCCTTGGGCAGTATACTAAGCTCTGTGAATTTTGAAAAGACTTATCTATCCTGCAAATTGAAACAGAGAGGTGTGTATTCCTGGATTGCTTCTCAATAAAGTCTGTCCAAAAGTTATTTAGTGAGAGTTTCTAAGGACATATGCTCAAGCCCATTGGGATCTAGTGAATCAGAATCTTCATGGACTGGACTTAAGTATTTGTATTTGGAGGTGACTGTCAGCCTTGGCAAAAAGTGACTAACAGGAGTATCTCTAAGGCATCTGTGTGATGGGCACAGAAGTCCACTAAGTTGTAGAGCTGACAGATGAAATAAGCACTTAAAAAAAAAAAAAAAAAGCCTGTGCTGGGGTATTTCTCAAAATTCCCAGTTCGTTCAGTATATTCATTTGGGAGGACCACTGCTATAAATTAGCACACTGAGCCACATCCAACCAGAGGCTGCAGAATGGTGACAGCTTTAGTCAACAACTCTGGTTAATGCCTCCAGTTTCTGTGTGAAGGTTGGAGTACCTGTTAAAATTCCGTCCTTAACTGATTGTCATTTCATATTTGCTTCTCCATCCCATAAATGTGGTGCTATTTCCCATAAATTTCTGACGTTGAAAAAAAATATTTCCAGGAAATGGGAACATGCTTAAAAAAAAAAAAAGATAAAATGCTATTGTTAGGAAAATAGATAAAAGGCAGATGAAAAATTATTGATATTCTGGATCCTGTGGTTACTTGCTTAAGTGTTTTGTGGAAAATCAATTTACCTTTCTGTGGGCGTCAACTTTCCTTTCTGTGTACTGTATGGATTAGCATCGCCTGCACATTGTTAACTAAGGGATGAGGTTGGAGGTATTTACAAACTTAGTAAATTTTGTACATGATTTAATGAATAGTAATGCACATCTTCGCTGTTTGTTTTTCTTCTGTCCTACCTGCAAGGAAAGCTCCATAGGTAAAGCCAATTAAAGTTAAGGTCAATGGAGACAATGACCAATAAGAAAATAAGTTAAAATATCCCTCTTTCTATTATATTTGATAGCTTCATTGACCTACCTAACTGCTAATTCAGAAAAATCTAGTACTTTGGATACATTCATAGCTATGAAATGCACAATGATGGGAAATTTTGGAAATTGTATGGACATAGTCATTTTAAGATACTAAATTATACAGTTCAAACCAAAAGACATCTTTGATTCCTGAAAGTATTTTATGACTCTTTATTATCAATTTGTGTCGCACCAACTATTTCAAGTTTTCATAGCCTTTGCTAAATTGGTGGTAACAGATCAATGTCAATGGAATGAAGACTAAGTCAAAATACAAACCTTATTTTTATAATTTCACATTAAACTTAGGGCATTCCCAATTCTTGGAAAAGCCTTAAAGACAGAGAGGGTCATGAGATGTTGCCTCCTCCTAGAATGAGGGAGCCTGGGGTATGGAGAAAAACACTGAAGCAGTTTCTGACTCCAAAGGACTAACTCCAAAAAATTAATGCCATTCTCTACATCTTTTCCCATCGTGGCTAGTAATGTCTCTTATAAAGGAAACATATAACATCTTTTAGTGATTCATTATGCCAAAGGCAGAAGAAATAACTAATAAAACACCCTACCCCTACTCCTTTCTTCTAGATAGACTCTCATAGAAACTTTAGTTCTTTCTTCGTGGGTGAGTGTCTTTATGCAAAATATTTACCCTCTCTGAAATTAAGGTTTTCTTATTTATAAACTAGAGGCCTGGTGCACAGATTCATGCACTAGTGGGGTCACTTGGCCAGGCCTGTGGGGACTGGGCTGGAACTGGCAGTCTGACATCCCCTGAGGGTTCCTGGATTGTGAAAGGGCATAGGCTAGGCCGAGGGACCCCACCAGTGCATGAATCCTGCACCAGGCCTCTAGTACACATATAAGATCTTTGGCTAATCTCTTTCCACCCTCCTCCCTCCCCCCTTCCCTCTGAGATTCATCAGTCTGCTCCTGTTTCCATGCCTGTGCATTGAGTATCTGCCCCCTGATGGTCAGTGCACATCATAACAAATGGTCGAACGGTTGAACAGTTGCTTGGGCTTTTATATATATATATATATAGACTAGAGGCCTTGTGCATGAAATTTGTGCATGGAGGGGGAGTTCCCTTAGCCTGGCCTGCACCCTCTCCAATCCAGGCACCTCAGGATATGTTCAACTGCCGGTTTAGGCCTGATCTAGACCAGTGGTCAGACATCCCTCTAGCAGTCCAGGACTGCTGGCTCCTAATGCCCCTAACTGCTCTCCTGCCTGCTTGATCACCCTTAACCACCTCTGCCTGTCTGCCTGGTCTCTCCCAACTGCCCTCCCCTGCTGACCTGGTCACCCCTCACCCCCTGCCAGCCTGATCTTGCCCCTAACTGCTCTCCCCTGCTGGCTTGATTGTCCCTAAATGCCTCTGTCTCAGCCCCCACCACTGGCTTTGTCCAGAAAGAAGTCAGACTTCCAGAAGATGGCCAGTTGACCCACTATAATTAACATATTACCCTTTTATTAGTATAGATGAGGATGGCCATAAATACCTCAGATGGTATAGGGAAGTTCATTTAGGGCAAAGTCAGGTCTTCTACAGATTCATCTTCAGCACTGAGTAAGTGCCCTGTAAATACTCTATTCTGACCACTCAGTTTCCCCATCCTAGGATCTAGGAGCCAATATCAACTCTAAAATGTCATAAAGAATCAAGTGAGAGAATATGCACTCGTGAAATTTTTAAATTTTATGCAAAATTGATTTTTCCTTCTGATTCTTCAAATTGTGTTATTGTCCTAGATAATTGCTCAACCCCCCCCCCCCCACACACACACACACAATTTGAACCCTCTCTCAGGTTGTTAGTACTTCCAAATTCATTCTTCTCATTTCCTATGGTATTCATGTTCTCCATTGGACTGAAGGAGTCTCCAATTCACCTATCATAGAATTTATCAGGTCATTAGTCCCAGTTTGTGAAGAGTTTCCCACTCATTTTGGGGTTTGAGAACCCACTGTTTACCTGGGATGAGCCCACGTAGCTCATATGAGACTCAGTCAGAAAGCTAGAGGGGGGACCAACAGAAAACAGGTGGATTTCTTGGCTCCTCCAGGCTTGACCCCAGTGAGTATCCAGTCAAAGCACTTTCCAGCCTCTTCATTAGCAACACTGTGAGTGAGTCAATGTCTCCCTAGGTATCAATAGTTATAAGAACAGAGTTGATCAATATTAAAGCTGTCATACCAAATTTACATTTTTTTAAAAATAGGGAAACTCAAACTGGATTAATAAGAGTGAGCCAAAGGATTTCTGTACCTTTCCAAGAAGCCAAAAATACTACTCTGCTCCAGAATACCAGACATACGACTCTTTAGTCTACATTGAACCTGATCCAATTTCTCTATTTTAACACATTCTTTTCATTTTTTATTGTTTATGTATTTGCTCATTAAAAAAATTGGGGTAAAGGAGACATTCATTTAAACAGATACCGTACCAAGTCCCAGGCATTTACAAATAAATAAGGTATAATTCCTTTCTCCAAGGACAGACTTAATAGAAAAAGACAGACATGCACACAAAAGAACAACACAAGGAAGTAAGTGTACTAGGAGAAGTGTGTGCACCACAGGAAGGTAGTATTAAGACATGAGTCTGTGTTTCTTTTTTTTTTTTAGTCCTCACCTGATATTTTTTCCTTAATTTTTTTAGAGAGAGTGGAAAAGAAAGAGAGAGTAACATCAATGTGAGAAAAACACATAGAATGGTTGCCCCCTGGATGAGCCCCAAAAAAGGTCCTGCAGCTGAGGTACCTGCCCTTGATAGGCATCAAACCCGGGACACTTCAGTCTGCAGGCTGATGCTCTGTCTACTAAGTCAAACCAGCTAGAGTGAGTCTGCAATTCTTAAGAGTAGATTGTAAGGAAGGACTCCCCCCGCTCCCCCCCCCCCCCACCACCAAGTGCATGAATTTCGTGCACCAAGCCTTTATTAACCAAAATAACTGAGGGAATTGTGCTAGAGAAGTCATTTGAAATGTCATTGTGGAATAGGGCACATATGGAGCTTAGGCTTTATCTTCTAGGTAATGGACAGCTGTTGGGAAAGAATTAAACAGAAGCTTTTTAGATGCACACTCTGACAGCGGGTGGGGCAGATACAGGAAACAACAGAAATAGGTAAGGAGTGGTAGCTATAATTCAGGTCTATGATGATGGGTATCTAAGCAGGGAAATGGCAATAGGAATGAAGAGATGGTGGTGTCTTTGAAAATCATTTAGGGAATGAAATGAATAGACTATGTTGATTAAAATATATATAAGAGGTGAGGCAAGGAAAAACAGAGTATGGATCCCATAGTTATTAAAATATGATTCTTAGATACATGCATGGCTCCGAGAGTCATATTAAGCTGCTTATAGTGTCTGAAAATATTCCTCAACAAACAAAGTAGTCTATTTTCTGACCTATAACTTCATATCTTGTCCTGCTTTTGTCATAAGTATCTCCCTAAAGTAAAATAAAATAAATCTCCGTTGTCAGATTTCTTCCATGTGAAAATCACTTCTTTGCCACTCCTTTGCTCCCAAAGTTAAGCCCAAACTCCTTAACATGGGTTAGGCATTGCTTGATTTGGTGTCTGCTTGCCTTCTTAGCCTTCATTCCCCACTTCCGATTTCATTTCCCTGTACCTTATGGTCCAGCCTCCGTGAACATACATCTCAGTTAACCTCTATATCATCGAAAATGCAGTTTTCTTTGCCAGGAATTACCACAACCACCACCATCTCTCTTTCACAAACAAACAGACATTATAGCCTGATAACCTCCTATTTATGTTCAAAGCCCAGTTAAAACATCACATCCTTTGTTCATTCTCTCCATTGTCATCACCCCTTACATGCAGTTTATTCCACATCTTCTCTCCATAGGCCCTTTACATCTATTTAGTTATACTTGACATTCTTATTTCTGTTTAAAGATATTCATTAAGTCAAACACTATTGTTAACATAAAAGAAAAACAATAACATTCAAACATGTAAATAATTTTTGTGAGTTTATTTGAGCCAAACTGTTAACAATTGCCAGGAAGTAAAATTTCTACATATCGAGATAGTGCTCCAGAGCAGTGGTCAACAATCTTTCAGACGTCAGGGACCACCAATAGCCTGCAGACCACTGGTTGGTGACTGCTGCTCCAGAGAACGGCAGTTTTTCACTTGTTTTGTACATTAATCAAAAAAGGAGACATAAGTGGGTTACATAAAATCTGATGATGATAGATTAGAGAGGTGGGAGAATGCAAAGCGGGGGACATCTGGGATTGGATGAAAAGATAGACATATACTTCTTTTACTTAGGTGGGTAAGGATAGTTAACAGTTAACAACATTATAACAATAACAATGAATGAATTTGTGGTCTCAGTCCTTGGGCCTAGGTGAATTTGGTTGTGCCCTAAGGTGTCTGAAAAAAGGGAAGTTAGAAGTTACCCAGGCATTTCACAGGTATGTTATTTTAGATGCAAAAAGGCAGTAGGCTTAATAAAGATCAAAGTTGATTTTTGTCTGGGAAGATACAGGCCTAAGACATGACTACCCACTTTGAAGGTTTTTAATTTCAGACCATCTTTTGTGGTTACCTTAGGTTTCTTGTGTTTGCAAGGCCACCACGAAAGCCTTCCCTGATTTAGTCAGGTTAGCATGTGGCCTCTGTTTGTCCACATTATCCTAGTGACTAAGGCTAGCATCTTAGAACTTCCTCCCTAACAGTAAAGACAAATATTAAGCAATCACCAGTTGTGTGAGTTGTTAAGAAAAGTACTTTGTACTTTGAGAGTGTTGTCCTTAAGTGTAACCAAGGTAGGGATCATTTGAACTGAATTATAATACATATATTATTATAATTATAACCATGGAGGAGGAGCTAGGGTAAACATTCTTCTTATGAAGGATCAATTGAAATGCGAAGGGATGACATAGCCGCACTAAGGTCATGATTGAGATCTACTCTTCTAAGGCAGTGTTTTTCAACCTTTTTTGGGCAAAGGCACACTTGTTTCATGAAAAAAATCACGAGGCACACCACCATTAGAAAATGTTAAAAAATTTAACTCTGTGCCTATATTGACTATATATAAAGTAATTCTCTTGAATAGGAATCAAATAAACACAAAGAAAGTATTTTATAATTACTTTATTATGAAATATTAAGTAAACAAAATAGTGAAAAATTATAAAATTCTTGTCTTGTCTGCACCTACGGCATACCAGGCAACATCTCGAGGCACACTAGTGTGCCAGCGAACAGTGGTTGAAAAACGCTGTTCTAAGGTAGTGGCACTGTGATTTATTATGAGACATGCAGGCTAGGTCTGGACCCCACTCCCAGCACAAAGCTTCTAAAACGTTGGGAATTTCCTGAGATAAGAGCCATAAAGGTATTTTTGTTATGTAAATAAGGTGACTAGGGAAAGCCCTCAGGGAACCTAAGGGTGGAGGCTGGTTGAAGGGAAAACCAACCACATGATTAGAGGGGTGGAAATTTTAGTATCTCCTGGCCCCCAACCACCCTGCAGAGGAGAGGTGCTAGAGATCGAATCAATTGCTATTGGCTACTGATTTAATCAACCAGGACTGTCGTGAAATGGCCATAAAAACACAAAGGACTGGGTTTGAAGAGTTCGCAAGTTGGTGGGCACAAGGAGATTGGGTAAGGTGATCAGACGTCCTGCTTTTGGCAGGACAGTCCCGATTTTTAATAATTTGTCCCGCATCCTGCAGCATTTTAAAAAAGTTCGCATTTTTGGAAAGAATGCACGACAAGCTAGGGAACAGCGGGAGAATGGGAAGGGAATATACGGTTTTCAGCAGCCATGTGGCTATTTAGCCAGGATATGAGTTTTATATTATTTTTGTTAATTTTATAATGTTAAAAACTTTAATAATAAAAAAATAATTGTTGAGAACTGATTATCGAGAACTGCTTATCAAAGTTTGCATTGTTAATTAGTTGTTAGAATTGTGGAATATGCGCTCTCGTTACCAGGAACTAACGCTGCAACTGAACGCATTTTTTCTATGGTAAATAAAGTGTGGACATCAGAAAAATCACAATTAGACTTTGAAAGCCATTTTTTGTGTGAAATATAATTTAACAAATTCTTGTGAAAAATTTCATGACCTTTTAAACGACGACAGCAATCTTCTAAAAAAAAATTCACTCAAATGAGAAATATGCCAAAGTATAAAATAATACTATACATAATTTTTTAAATCATATTTGTAAATTGTACTTATGTTGAAATTAAAAAATATATATTACAATACTATTTTTGCATTCTATGAAAATTTTTGTTGCTCCATATAGACCAAATTTTTAATCAAAACCCCCGTCAATGGTGTTCTGCTTTACCAATGTTAAAATCTGGTCACCTTAAGATTGGGGGAGGGGGGCTGGAGGTCATGGGGATGTACCTCACCCTATCCCCAGACCTTGTTCTGTGTACCTTTTCCATCTGGCTGTTCCTAAGGACTAGCGTTTTTTTTTGTTTGTTTGTTTGTTTGTTGTTTGTTTTGTTTTGTTTTAAGTAATAAACTGATATTCTGGTAAGTAAAATGTTTCTCTAAGTTCTGTGAGGTGGGCTAGTAAATTAAGAGGGGATTATTGGAACCTCTGATTAGAGCCAGTCTGTCAGAAGCACAGGTGATAACCTAGGCTTTTAGTTGGTGTGTGAAATTTTGTGTGTGTTGGGGTGGGCAGAGGGGAGAGTGGAGACAGTAAGGGGATAGTCTTGTGGGACTGAGCTTTTAACCTGTGGGATCTGAAACTATCTCCTGGCAGATAGTGCCTGAATTGAATTAAATTGTAGGACATCCAGCTGGTATCTTAGAGAATGGCTTGGTGTGGGAAAAGCATCCACATATTGGTGACCAGAAGTGTCAGAAGTGAGGAGTTTTATGTGACTAGTAAAGGAATCTCTTGGGGAAGAAACACAGGAAAGAACTGGGTTTCCTCTACATAGGAAGGAAAACATCTGAGGTTTCCCCTTTGCAGAGCCCTAAAGCTAACTGGAAGTATCTGGAAAAATGGCAGGAACTGTAGACTGGAGAATACTAGGTGAGCTGCCTCCCATTAGGTATTAGATTCACAGACATTATCACACAATGTGCCAACGTCTGTTTTGTTTGTTTGTTTTTTTAAAGCCAAGAAACCTGTTTCTATTTTTTCAATGTGCAATGTTATATTAAAATGAATGCATGCTTAAAGAATATGTATATTTTTTATTGATTTCAAAGGAAGGAAGGAGAGAGAGATAGAACATCAATCATGATAGAGAATCATTGATCAGATGCCTCCTGCATGCCCTCCACTGGGGAATCAATCTGCAAACCCTGGCATATGCCCTAACTGGAATTTAACATGACTTCCCGGTTCATAGGTTGACACTCAACACTAAGCCACACTGGCTGGGCAAGTGCACACTTTTAAAAGCAATGTCTTTTCCTAAATCCCTTCTAGAGATTAAAATATAAACCCAGTGACTTTGTATTGATTTCCATTGAAAACTAGAACTGCTAAGGAGACAGTGCTAGTCTCAAGCAGGATAGTGACTCAAACCTGTGGTCTTTTCCTCCATTTGGGAACTACTGACATAGATTGATGTCTCTGGCTAGCCAAGTTTTAACTGGAAGGTTTACATGGGCTACATTCTGAAGAAGTGGTCCTCAGCTGAGATAACTTGGGAGTCTCACTGAAAGAATCCTTTCAACGGGAGTATGTTGTTTAATGTGCTGTCTTCCTTGAAGGTTCTGGAATGGATAAATTCCTCTCTCTGGTTTTCCATTCACAACCCACCTTTCTTCTGCTTTACCCACTCTTCCTCTGGCCTAAGAATCGTACTCTCCTGTTGTGATAGATTTTGTTGTTTATTGTTTGTTTGGTTTTGGGGATCTAAGCATATGTGCTCTAATTTATTCTCATCTTGCTCATGTTTTAATTGTTCTGTTAAAAATTACATATAATAACTAACAAGTCCTTCAGTTAACATAATTTTATTCCCATGCTGAACAATAACATGGATTTAATATGCTTTTACTGTTCGCTCTCTTCCCTAATGTATGTGTTAATGTTGTCCAGTATTAGGTTGCATCTTGGATGTTTTCTATTTTTCAACTTCAGTTTGAGCACTGTTCATGGTTTTGGGCAGTCAGGATTTGTTTGGATACTCCCAAATGTTTGCTGTTTCTTTGCATCATAGATCTCATTACAGGGGTATGTGTTTCCATAGTATATCCTCTATATATTTTTATGATAATTCATTTGCAATCTATTCGCTGTTTATTTGTATAAAGATGTTTTTATTTTAGCCTCATTCTTAAAAAATAGTTTTGCTGGCAGTACAGTCCAAGTTTTTTTTTTTCCATTACATTGGAAATATTTTTTTTATCTTCTTTAATCATTCTAGCCCTAGATGATTTTTATTTATTTGTTATTATAATTTAACAGCCAGCACCCATACATTTTTAAAAATGTACTTAAAACTTTTTTTTTTTTTGATTGGGAAAAGCTTAAATTTTGGTTACATAATCTCTCTGACTTTATTGGCTGTGTCTGTAAACTTGAGTTATTAGTATCTCTTTGATAGAGTTGTAAGAGTTCAATTAGGTGAGCTGTCATAGCTAAAGTGGGGAGCTTTGTTAGTTTCTCAACGAATTGTGCTTACTATTTAATAGAGAACCTTGCATATTTCATTGTATTATTTCATAATGTCTCAGCAAGGGTGTGTTTATGCAAGGGTGCTCAATAAACACTCCATGATTTAATATTCAAGGAATTTTCAATTAGTATAAAAATATTGATATAAGCAATTTCAACTCTGAAGTGGCTGGAACTTCCTAATGCACAGACACAGAGCAAGAGGACAGGCAAGAATGATCCATAGAATTCTCAGAGCACTGTAAAAACTTGGCGTTTTTGAGTAAGGACATCTGTCAGCTATTGGCTAACCTTTGGCATGGAAAATTACCCAGGAGTCCTCTCAAAAACACTACACAAATGCATTAGGTTGTGTTACAAATAGTAGATAAAATAAACAAGCTGGTATTTTTCTGAGGCCTTTTTTTTGTGTTTTGCTAAATCAGAACATGCCTTTATTATTTTTAAATTTAGCAAGTGTAACTCCTCTTGGCTTTGGAGGATAATGATGCAATGGTTGTGATTAATGTTATAATTATAGCTTAAATTTCTACAATTTCTTATCCCCTAAAGGTTGCTTGATATCATCTACAGATATTCTGACTACCACATACTTCAAAGAACTCTAAGGTAGAATCCAGCTGCTAATAACTGAGTTTTAATAGGGGCCAGGAATTTAGGGTCAATACATAATTACCTATGGACTCCCAGCCCAGTGCTTAAGTTTCAGGAAGGATAAGTCTTTGTGCTTGTAAAACATAGAACATATTTATATGTTGGAAAGAGTCCATGGGAAAAATGCCATTCCAATCCTTCCATGGGGAATCGAAAACTTCATGAAGAAAATGGGCTTTTCAAAGCTTTACAGTACATTAGTGGCAAAGCTGGGAGGTGGAGCTTCAGTAATCCTGTTGTCTTCCTGTTTGGGGTTCTTGATTACGGACTCCATGGAGAGGACCCCTCTCTCAGTGACTCATGCTTTTCAAAGGTTGGTGCAAGGGATTAGAGAAGTCACTTATTCAGCTTACAATGACTGGTGCTTGCAATATTAATCAGAAAATATGCCCTTACTGGGGGTCAGAGATGAACTGAACATAGACCCTGCCCTGGAGCATTGATATAATAATCACTGAAATATGTGGAGTGGTTACTGTAGGCTGAGCAGCATGCTAAATGCTTTACACACACATGCATGTGCATACACACACACACAAACACACACATGTATATATCCGTTTAATGTTTACAACTACCCTGAAAAGTAATTCATGTACTGAGTACTCTTGAGTACACAATGAATATTTTCAGACTTAAATAATATTACACCATTTCGAGTATACTTTTATTTTTACATAATTGTAGGTTCATATGCACTTGTAAGAAATAACACAGAAATTCATTAACTATTCACATCGACTCCCTCAACAATAGCATTTTGCAATACCACAACCAAGAAACGGATGTTGGTACAATTTACCTGTAGTGTTTAAGTTTCCAAAGTTTTATACAAATTCCTTGTGTGCAAGTTTAGTTTCATGTAATTTTATAACATATGCAGGCATGTGCATTCACCACCAAAGTCATGAAATAGCAGTTTTCATCATAAGTGTCTCTTATACTGTACTAACATAAACACTTTCCCCTACTTTCCTCCAACACCATCTTCATCCCTGGTCCCTGGATTCCAGTAACCAGTTCTTCATCTCTAATTTTGCCATTCACAAGTAGTAGATACATGTAATTACACAGTATATAGCCTTTTGGGATTTGTTTTTCTTTACTTTGAAATTCATCTAAGTTATATCAGCAGTTATTATTTTTTTAATTGCTGAATAGTATTCCATGGTATGATATATAATACCACAGTTTGTTTAACCATTCTTCATGCAAGGACATCTGGATTGTTTTATTTTTTGGCTCTTAAAAATAAAGCTGTTATGAATATTTGTATATTTTCATATGAACATAAGTTTTCATTCTTAGTAATAAATGCCCATTCACAGCTGTGAAGGTGACTGAGCAGAGGAAGTGAGGGGAATAACCTTATGAGCATCTGAAGGAAGCACATTCCAGGTAGGGGAGAAGGGAGTGCATAGCTCTGATGCTGGAGCTCACCTTGGTGAGTCGGCAGCCCGTTGAGGAGCCTCTAGGCTGGAGTGAGGTGATAAGGTGTGCACGGTGACATGGACAAATCACACAGTGCTGCACAGGTTTGGGGAATGACTTTGGTTTTATTCTGAATGAGGCTGAGAGCCACTGATGGGTTTTGCATTCAGAAATGACTTCATATGATTGTGCCTTTATAGGATTATGGTTCTGTCTTCAGCCAAGATTCTATAACCAAGAAGTAAATAGTCTGGAAGACCTCAGACTCTGGTAGAGAAGAGACAAGTAGCATTAATTAATAATACTACATGGCAGTGAAAAGTTTATGAATAAGCTGAAAGAGAGAGGAGGAAGGAAACATCTCTACCTGCTACTTAGCTTTCAGGTAGAGACCAAAGCAGCCAGACATCATCACAACTCCTTTCTCCTCAGCCCTTGCCACCCTCTAACTGCTCTCTGCCTCTCCTCTCCTCTTCTGTCCTTCCTCCTGTTTTTTCTTTAAGAAAACAGGGTTAAAGGCAATCTGCAAATCTGTGCTGTAAAGGAGCCTTTTTCTTTTTTTTAGAACTTTGTTAAAACATCCATGACCCTGGCCAGATGGCTCAGTTGGAGATCATCCTGTGCAACAAAAAGATTGTGGGTTTGATTTGGGGTCAGGATACATACTTAGGTTGTGGGTTCGATCCCCAGTCAGGGAGCATACAGGAGGCAACTCAGTGTATGTCTTTCTCACATCAATGTTTCTCTCTCCCTCTCTCTCAAATCTATAAACATATCCTTGTATGAAGGTTTAAAAATGTTAACTGAGTTCTCTGCCAACACTAGAAGCTCCAAGGACACCTCCTCTTTAAGCTCAACTTTTCTCCATCAATTGTTTAATTCAAAAACCCTTTTGCAACCTACTCAGACAGAGACTACTGGATTGTGAAATGAATTAATAATTCTCTGACTCACCTACCTTTCTGGGTTATAGTGAACATCAAAGGAGATATCATATATGAAAATGCTACTAGATAATTACATTAAAAGTTATAATTTATCAGTATTTTTAAAATGATTTATTTTGGAACAATTTTAAACTTATAGAAAAGTTGCAAAAGCAATATAAAGAACTTCTGTATTTGTTTACATGGTGTATTAGTTTGCTTGGGATGCTATAACAAAGGACCACAAACTGGGCAATTTAAACAGCAGAAATGTGTTGGCTCACAGTTCTGGAGACTGAAATCAAATATGAAGTCTGACATCATGGTATATAAGCAGGATGAGTTCCTTCTGAAGGCTGTGAGGGTAAGATTGGCTCCAGGCCTCTCTCCTTGACTTGTAGATGGCAATCTTCTTATGTATTTTTGCATTGTCTTCCTGCTATATGTGTGTCTGTATCAACATTTCCTCTTTTTTTTTAATAAATGTATTTTAATGATTTTTTTACAGAGAAGAAGGGAGAGAGACATAGAGTTAGAAACATCAATGAGAGAGAGTCATTGATCAGCTGCCTCTTGCACGCCTCCCACTGGGACATGCCTGCAACCAAGGTACATGCCCTTGAACCTGAATCGAACCTGGGACCCTTCAGTCTGCAGGCCGACGCTCTATCCACTGAGCCAAACCGGTGTTGGCCATTTCCTCTTCTTATGAGGACATCAGTCCTACTGGATTAACACACTGATAATCTCACTTAAATTGATTATTTCTATAAAGACACTATCTCCAAATAAGGTCACACTCTGAATTACTGGGGGTTAGGATTTCAACATATGAATGTACAGGACTAGATGTGGGGCACACAATTCAACCCTGGAATCTGCTATTTTGCTAAGAACTCATCATTCCTTTTAGTTGAGGATAATATTTAAAAGCCAAGATCCTTTGGGGGTTCAATGTGTTCATCTTTGCTGCTCTGTCATTGCTGTAGGAACTCCCAATGGACAGAGGTAGAAAATAATATACATTCATACACAAGAATACCTATATATCTATATGAATATATAATTATATATATGTATATATATATATATATATATATATATATACACACACACACATACATACATATAGATATACATATATATATACTAGTATGTGACAATTCTTCTGGTGGTTTTTGAAAGTCCACAGATTTGCTGTCACTTTTTATCAGTAGATAAATATGGATAACCATCCCTTGAATCTGGGTAAATTTGAGATTCATTTGTAATCAGATGAATATGGCAGAAATGATGTTACATGATCTCTGAGGCCAGATTAGAAAATGCAATGCTGCCTTTGTGAGGTTCCTCCATAGGTTAGAGCAGTAATCGCCAACTTTTCAGACCTCACGGACTACCAGTGGTCCAGGGACACCGCTGCTCCAAACGTTTCCTTAAACCAGCGTTTTTCAACCGCTGTTCCGCGGCACACTAATGTGCCCCGAGATGTTGCCTGGTGTATCGTAGCTGCAGACAAGACAAGAATTTTATAATTTTTCACTATTTTGTTTACTTAATATTTCATAATAAAGTAATTATAAAATACTTTCTTTGTGTTTATTTGATTCCTATTCAAGAGAATTACTTTATATATAGTCAATGTAGGCACAGAGTTAAATTTTTTAACATTTTCTAATGGTGGTGTGCCTCGTGATTTTTTTCATGAAACAAGTGTGCCTTTGCCCAAAAAAGGTTGAAAAACACTGCCTTAAACCAGCGGTTGCCAACTTTTTGGACCTCATGGACCACTGGTTGGCAACCGCTGGGTTGGAGCATCATCCTGATGCACCAAGACTGTGTTTTCGATCCCCGGTCATGGCACATACAAGAAGCAATCAATGAATCCTCTCTCTCTCTCTCTCTCTCTCTCTCTCTCTCTCTCTCTCTCTCTCTCTGTCTCTCTCTCTCTCTCTCTGTCTCTCTCAATCTCTGCCTCTCTCAATCAATTAAAAAAGAAAACAAAAGGTTTTGTAGCTTTTACCTGGTTCACCAGCATACTTCCGTAGGAGCCTAGGGCCAGCATGTAAGAAGTTCAGCTACCTTGGGGATTCTAGATAATTCAGGCCCTTGTGGTCAGGTCATCCCTAACCATCAAGTCTCTTCAGCTGAGGACCCAGACAGCATGAGGCAGGATCTGTCTCTGCCTTCTTGTGCTTGCCTAGATCACTTACCATAGGATATGCACCCATAAAAAAGTGATGTTTTTAATGCAACTATATTTCCTGATGGTTTGTCATTTATAATAATAAAAGTGTTAAAGCCTAATTAGACTGGACATTCTTCTGGATGACCTTCCAGATGAACCCGGGGCTGTGAGGGAAGCCCGGGTCCCGGGTGCCTGCCAGTGGCCAGAGGGATGCCTGGGTCCCAGGTGCTAGAGGGACAGCGGTGCCAGCAGCCAGGGGAAGGAAGGCTTATTCTTGCACTAAGAAGGCCTCTAATTAAATAATAAATAATTGGAGCAACCTCCCATTCCAATACCTCAGGGTTCTTTCTAGATTTCTCCCTTCTTATATTTGTAAATTATCTGCCCAACATTGAGACAACTAGCTCTTCTTATTCTCTATTTACTCATTTGCTCAGTCATTCAATTTATTTCTTTAAGGTAAGCAATCTCCCACCCACACTGGCTTTGTCTCTGTCCACCTCCTGTTCCCTTGGCTACTGAGCACATCACCACCTTCATGCACTCCCTTACCCCTCCCCTCACAAGGCACATACACATCAGTATCTGCAGGAAGCCTGATAAAATGCTTCTACTGTGTCCCCATCCCCAGCCTCACTATATGACAGTTGCTGCAGTCCATATGATACTTCTGTGAAGGAAAAGGAAGGAAAGAGAGATTGGAAGAGAGATGTGAAATTCTATTTTATTAGAGCCATAAGGCATCTCAAGGTCCAGATTTTGACAGTAGTTGGCAAATGAGAGCTATGTAGACATTGGTATAGGATCCAATCAGATCCAGTGTATAAGGGACATTTCATTGTAAAACCAATAACAGTGGATTTCACTATGCATTTCCCTAGCTGGGTCCTCAACCCTCTGACCTTAGCTCCTTGCTTACCCAAGGGTCTATTTTTTAAAAAAATTATTGACATCCTGTCTTATTAGAGCTGCCTTTCATTATACCAGTTTGTGGGGCTGGTTTCAAACTGAGGGCAGAGAAGGCGGGTGAGGCAAACACAGCATGTTCTTCCTGGACACCCTCCAGTCATACCTGGACGAGACTGTAGGAGGGAATGGGGATTGCACAACAGTGAGTGGGAGAGAGAGCCAGGGAATTCTTCTTATTACGCACAAAATGACCCTGTTTTTACAACCTTAAGAGCCACTCGTGTAATACATACGCACTTTGAAAAGGAGAGTGTTGTTTATCAAATGTGTAGTCTTTCTTCTTCAGTATAACAGAACTAGATCCAAATCCTGGTTTGCATTTCCTAGCTTGTAGTCTTAGTGGAATCATTTACTTCAATTAATCTCTGGTTCCTTTTTTGAGAAAATAAGGATAGTAACTCTTACCTTACAGAAATCTCCCTTAAACTATCTTAAAAAAAAATCATATGATCCCTGTAAGTTCTGGGTTATGTGGACGCTTAGTTGGTGTTCATGTGTATTTCCCACTGGATGTTGCATCTAGAGATACAAGTTCTATTTTTATATAATAAATAAATAAAATAAAGCAAGTTATCAGTGCTTGTCTTTTTGGAGACCCTTTCCAGTGGAGGCCTTCAGCTTCCCACATTTATATTAAGAGACTGGGCTGTCTTAGATTCCAAGTCTGAATTCCCATTAGAAACATCTGGTGAAATTTTCAAAATTACAGATCCCCCTGGTGTCATCTAGACTTAATGAATCAAAATATGCAGAGTTGAGGCCTTCTTATGTTTTCCTTTTGAAGCTCTGATGTGATTTAGGATGTAGCCAGCGCAGCTAACCCCCACCTGATGATCCAGAGAATGATCTTGGAGAGACAACATGACATGGTAACTAAGGGCTCTGAGTCTGGGGACTGACAGACACAGGTTCAAATATAAGTCCCTGAATATCCATAGCTGGTGATCGTGGGAAAGCCATTTAAACATCTTCAAATCTTATCTGTAAAGTAGAGATACTACTATGATGCATGTGTAACTTACGGGTTCGCTTAGAGTCCACACACCTGCACACTTGCAATGGATCAAATTGCTTCAAACTTCCAAACTGACCTAGAGGGGGCCAAGTCCTGCCCAAAGTTGGTAGGAATCCCTGGAAGATACTTTGTTTCTCTTGGGATTGATGTTCCACCTACCACCTGCTCCCCTCGCTGCATTGACTTAGGCATCATGTTGTCCTTTAGTTTATAAAGCAATAACAACAAAATCACCATCTCCAGCATGTGTAAGTTTGGGGGCCTTTACTGGAGCATTTTGGGACCTTCCTTGGAAGGCTGTGCAGAGACCTTTGTCATCATGAGGTATCCTGTTTCTCTCTTTTTCTTTTTCTTCCCATTCACCCTCTCCATCTTGCAAAGTCCTGGGCACCCAAAAAGTAGGGCATTGTCCTAAATGGTTTGGCTCTATAGATAGAGCATCAGCCTGTGGACTGAAGGATCCCGGGTTCAATTCAGGTCAAGGCCATGTGCCTTGGTTACGGGCACATCCCCAGTGGGGTGTGTGCAGGAGGCAGCTGATTTATGTTTATCTCTCATCAATGTTTTTGGCTCTCTGTCTCTGTAAAAAAAATCAACAAAGTTATATATATATATCAGGGCATTGCCACTTTTCTCAGGTTTTAATACCAAACATGAATACCCAGAGCCATCCAAGTTTTCAAAAGAACAAAGCTCCTTGTATCTGACACCTTCATCCTCCGTTGAGCATAGTTGTGGTTCAGTAGTAGCAAGCAGACACTCTTGGTTTGCTGTCTGCCTTTGTTTTGTTCTTGTTCCACAAGAACAAAGCTCTTAGCAGAGCTCTGGCAGCTGTGACCTTCTGTTCATGTGTGACACAGTTATACAGATGCAGCCCAGCCACTGCCTCCTCCTGGAGATTCACCCCCTCTACATTTCCTCCACACCTGCTCAGGCAACTCACAATCCTTATGGAGAACCAACTGGTACAGTCACTTTCCTTAAATTCAATTTAATATGTAGATACAAGCATAACCAGAGAATGGTCTCTGAGTAGTAGGGATTCAAAAGTCAGATCTGATTCTAAAACAACAATGAGCCTGGCTGATGTGGCTCAGTGATTGACAGTTGACCTGTGAACTCGAGGTCACACTTTGATTCCCAGGGCACATGGCTGGGTTGTGGGCTGGATCCCCAGTACGGGCATGCAGGAGGTAGCTGATGAGTGATTCTCTCGATCATGATGTTCCTATCTCTCTCATCATTGATGTTTCCACCTCTCCAAAATCAGTAAAAATATATTTTAAAAAATAAAATAAAACAACAATGATTGGTAACATTGAGTGCCAACTAGGCACTTCCTGTACAATTTCTTTTATTCTTGCAAGCTTCTCCATGTGTCTCTCTCCCTCCCTTGCTCCCCCAGGAAGGAAACTGAGCTTCCAGGAGATTAAGTGACTGAGTCAGGGTTTGAATTCAGGTCATGTTGCTACAAAGCCTTGGCTTGTTCTATTGCATCACACTGTTTTACAAATAATTAACAGAGAGGTTTATATTTTGTCACATTGCACAGATATTAACTGACCTAAAAGAGGTGTCATGTATCGATAGATCTAATGAAATAAGTGTCATTTAATGATAATAGTTTCTTTGCTCTGCTAGTTAAGCAGAATTGAACTTTATAACTTCATACAGTGTGCCCTTGTCAAAAACATAGACAATTTTAAAAAATAAAATAAAAAGATGATTCAGCGTTTGCCTATATCTTAGTGACTAACTGTTTAATAGAACTGATTAACTCTGTGGAGATTTATCAGAAAAATGGAAGAAAAAATAGCATATTGGGCAAAATGTAGTTGATTCTCATATTTGAGGCTGTGTGACTCAAGGAGATAGTTATAAATATTTGTGGCAATTCCTATCTTAATAATTTTTAATATGAGTTCATGATGACTAGCATTGTGCTTAAATACCTCACTTGTAAATTCAATTTGGAAAAATACTGGGTAGATACAGGAATAAAATGGAGACATACATAGAAAATATATATCATAAAGACTTAGGTCATAGATACAACTGACATTTATATATTACTTAACAGTCTATAAAAATACACATTTATTGGCTCATTCCCTCCTCATAACACGAGGCATTAACGTCATTTAATGGATGAGAGAACTTAGGCTCAGAGAACTATTGCTCATCATGACACATCAGTAAAGGTCAGACCCACATTTTATGTTCTTGGAATTATACTATTTCAGAAGGAAGCAGATCAATAAGAACGTACAAGGTTTGGCTTATAATCTATACACTTTTTAGTAGGCTAAACCTCAGGTTAATCAATAGCCTATATCAGTAGGAACTGTAGTTCAATTTGATTACTATTTATGTAGTTCTCACAGTGTGCCAAGCAGTGGGTATCGAGGAAGGGGCAAGACCCAAGGTTCCAAGCTGCATGAAGCTGTCAGACAAGCAGGGAAGGTAGCAGTTAAGGAAGTACATGTAGACACTGTCCAGCATAGATACATTAGAAAGAATAGGAAACTCATATTTAGGTCTCAGTGGATGTCAGTTTCTTTTTTTTTTAATCATAAAACTCCAGGATGAGAGGCATGGTTTACCCCAAGCTTCCCTAAGCCAGAGTCTATAGTGGTAGAATACACATCAGTGAAATGTGGTTTCCATGGTCTTGTGTCTGACAGTGGTACCTTTTGTTCAAACCTAGAAGACACTGATTTACCTGTGAAAACTTACCAAAGACTACCATATAGATACCTGACAATTTACTGTTTTATTTATTACTAGAGGCCCAGTGTACAAAATTTGTGCACTGCTAGGGTCCCTAGCAGCTGCCGGCTGCTAACCAGTGGCTGGGACCTCCCTCCCTTCCCCTGGCTAGCCGCCACCCCCTGCTTGAGCTCCAGGATGAACTCGCAGTGGAGGGGACAATTTGCATACTACACTTTTAATATATAGGGTTTATTTATTTTTAAATCAAGGAAAATAAGCTTATTAGAGAATGCAGCCAACAATTTGTAGACACTTAGGGAAATTCATTTTCCAAAAACGTCAACATTTAGCACAGAAATGGTTTTCTGTTTTCAAGTTTTTCTTTTAATATTTTTTCTTTAATAAACGATTATATGTTAAAATATCTTCTTTGGTATTTAATGCATATAAGATAATATATGTGACCTTTATGTATGCTATGAAGCATTATAATAATACAAACACTTTTGAATACAGCACCCAATTCACGACAAGAATATCACCCTTGATTCACATCTACCTGTGTGCTCCCATTGCATCCCACTGTTTCATTGTTTACATGACAATATTTTTAAAATAATATTATAAGACTTAACAAAACAACAGCATTACTATGGTCCTTCTCATCACTAGTCTTACTTCCCTGAAGCTCAGGATTTCAACATTTTCAAATATTTCTCTGGGTGTTTACTTCCATTTTTCTAAATTATGTGCTCTGTAGTTTTAGAGTTCATAGACTCTGAACAATGTGTGATGGAGATTTGCCTGCTCTCCTATAATGTGCACTATGTACATTGCATGTGCCAACACATATGCACACACATTCTTTCTCTTAATTTTTCAAGATAGTTCATCATACTTCTAATTAAATAAATGTTTAGTGTTTACATTATTAGACTGTTAATATTTTCAGAGCTGAGCATGAAATAGAGCATAATTCTTTCCTTTCTTTGTATAAATTTTCTTCTCTTTGGGTTTAAAATTGCCATAATAATACATTTGTTCAGGGACTATATTAAGCCTCCAAATATCCACCAGAACAGGGTAACTTACTTTGTTTAGAAACAAAACAAAGAATCTATCATGTAACTATTTATTTTCTGTTTGTCTACTATCTATCATATATAGGTGTGTGTGTGTGTTTGTGTGTGTGTGTGTGTGTTTTTCCTCTTCCAGATTTCTTTTCTGGGACCCACTATCTTGGGCTCCATCTCAACTATTTACTAGCTGCTCTCCAGATGTTTCAAACAGCTGTTACCATGGGCCTTCCCTTCATCATCATTCTGGGGACTCCATTTGTTTTCCCTTAAGTATGGAAGCTACTATTTGCTGAATCCCAGCCTTTTCTTGTTTATATTTTGGTTGCATCTTTTATTGTGACACATGAACCTCCTATGTAAACTTAATTTTTGAGTATTTGCATATAGCCACCAGTCTTTATTTTACTTTTATATTTGAAAGAGGGTGTAGCTATAAGATGTTAAAAATTCTTCATAATGGCTCTGACCAGTGTGGCCCAATTGGTTGAGCACAGTCCCATGAGCCAAAAGGTTGTGGGTTTGATTCCCAGTCGGCATATTCCCAGGTTGAGGACTCAATCCTAGTGTGGGGCATGCTGGAGGCAGCCAATTAATGATTCTCTTTCATTACTGATGTTTCTGTCTCTCTCTCCATCCTTCTTCCTCTCTGAAATCAATACATAGGCATATAAATTTTAAAAAGAATACAATTCTGGAGCCAGGGAGGGGGGATTTGGTGGTTGTTGATTACTGGATAGATAATCTCTCTGTATGGATCTAATAGTGACCTCATTGTTTCACTGAGATCCTTAACAGTTTTCACCTTCTGTTTATTCCTCTGGGCCATTCAGCCAATCAGGATTCCCATGGAGGATATTACACCCCTCCATCCCTAGTTTTAATTTTAGTTGACTAAAGAGGTACAGAAGGTACCATCCAGAATATTTACTTAATTTCCTTATCTTCAAAGTGGCATCTCAACTCTACTCTCTGCTTTACTGGACTTCTCACTTTAAAGCATCCCTAATTCTACATCTCCACATAACAAAATTCTTGCCTCCTTCTAGGGGCATGAAGGAACAGTTGCCTGGCTACACAGGGCGCAGAAGAGCATCTGGGTGTCTAACCCCTTGCATAGGGCTTTGCACCCTATATTATCCTTCCAAGCTTCCTACTACCTCCAGTTTTTGTAGTACAAATGTGGAGACTATTTTATTCTTTCTTTCAGTTTTGCTTTTGAGGGAAGGTGAGAAGAGGGTACACATAATACTAAATTTACAGATATGGTTAGGGGCAGTTGAGGAGTTGAAGACATTTTTATCTAATATTTTCATATACTTGGTTAAAAGAAAATGAAGTAAGTTTCTGCAAGTAGGATGGCAGATAAAATGTAGACATTTTGAAGTATTGTGGAGAAAAAAAGCAAATTAAGAAAACAGTTGAACTTGTTTTGAAGAGTGAAGGGCTAAGCTGAAACTGATGATCATAATTTTATATCATCGCATGCCTGATGTAGAAGAGTATTGGCTTTAGAGACACAAAGACATGAATTTGAATTCTGTTCAACAGTGTGACAGCAGGTAAATTAACTAAATTTCCTAAATCTCCATTTCATCATCTGTACAGTGGGGCAATTTTATCTACTTTGTAGAATCAGGCATTGGCCTCCCTTGGCACACAGTAGCTATTATTTTTATTAATACATTTTTTGATGAGTATCCAAGATTAATTTTGTTCCAAGTTTTAAGAAAACATATTCTTGAGAATTCACTGAGGACATTCACTTTTTTCCATATCATTTTTAAAAAGCTGTTTTGAAAGTGTCTTCCAAAGTGTAGAGATATTAATTTCTTAGTATGCTACTAGTGATTCAGCCAAAGCAGTTTTGGTGGTTAAATGTGTCTGAGAAATGTTTTTTACATTTACATTATAGTGAGGAATGGGTATTTTCCCCATAGATATAATATCTTTGATATAATCATGTGCATTATAATTTTTCACAAGAGATAAATAATATATGATAATACTGAAGATTTTTGTATCAAGATTCTCTTTTTTTTTTCTTGGAATGACACAAGGGACCAATGTTCTGTAGATTTTGTCAGTAAATATTCCTACTAGTCAAAGACCTCTTTTAAGAGGATTGACAAGATTATTGTGAAACCCATTAAATGGTAGTGAAGAGATATCTGCACACCTGTCATAGCAGCAGCATTCACAGTAGTCAAAATATGAATACAACTAAAGTGTCCACTGTTTCATGAATGGATAAAGTAAATTATATATATATATATATATATATATATATATATATTCATAAAAAGGAGGAAATTCTAATATTTGTAATAAGGATATTATGCTAAATTAAATAAGTCAGATATAGAAAGACATACTATATGATCTCACTTATATATAGAATCTAAAAAAGATGAACTCACATAAATGGAGAATAGGATGATGATTGCCAGGGCATGTGGGGATGGGGAAATTGGGAAATCTTGGGCAAAACTACAAACTTCCACTTCTAAGGTGAATAATTTCTGGGATCCTCATGTACAGCATGGTAACTGGAGTTAGAAATACTGTATTGCATACTTTAAATTTGTTAAGAAGATGGATCTTAAGTGTTCTCACCATACTATAAAAGATAATAACTATGTGAAGTAATGGATATGTTAATTACCTTGATTGTGGTAATTATTTCATAATGTATAGGTATATCAAAACATCATGTTGTATACCTTAAATGATAAAATTTTTATTTGTAAATTATACCATAAAAAAAGCTGGGGAACAAACTCTAGCATGCTATGGCTCTCTCCCCACTGAGAGAGAATCCCTGATGTGAGTCATTAATTTCCTCATTTGTTTATTCACATGTTTATTTTTTCATACCATCCTTTTTGTACAAGCATTCAGTGGTGTACTGAAGCTGGCTTGTATTCACAAGAGAGCATTTAAAATTTTTAGGAATTCTGTGAACCAGTTGACGCCATGTTGATAGTTTGGTCATCACCATGGTCAAGAGTATTTACACCACAGAAATTGGCAAACACTGCAAGCTGAACTTCCTTTTGGAGAGCTAGTTGTTAAACATATACCAGCACACCACTGAAACTGAATTGAGTCAGTATGAAATTAGGGTGAATTTGACAGTTTTTCTGCACTTAAAGGGCTTGCATTCTGGTGGGAAAATGAGAAACAGACCCAAATCAATATAAAACATGATGGGAAATGATTCCTAATACAACAAATAACATTTATCAAGCATTTTCTCTCTCTCTCTCTCTCTGTGTGTATGTGTGTGTGTGTGTGTATTATTCTCAGTTCTCCTTATGTAATATCCATCAAACTCTCAAAACTAAGTGGATATTATTATCCTTGTTTATATAACAAAAAGGGAGGCACAAAGAGTATAAATAATTTTTTTAAAGTTACGTAGTGAGTAGGTAGCAGAGTCAGAATTCTAACTCAGGGTGCCAGTCTCTGAGACCCCAGGCACAAGCATGTTTATCATGTCTTTCATGCACAAGGGAGTGGTCAGCTAAAGCAGTGGGGATGTTCCTATATAGGGTAAAGAGGAGACATAGAGCTGATGAAAATGGCGGCCTTTTGCAAAGATTCATTTGTGATTCCACTGAGCAGACAAAACCTCCTTCCCCACCTGCACTTCCTACACAAGCACAGAAGGGTGAGCTGAGGTGAACCATGTCATTAGCTGCCTCAACTTCAATTGTCCTCTCTGGCCCGGAGCCAGGCCCCCTGCTTTAGTCCGTGTCGTTTTTCTCTGAGCTATGCACAAAGTAGAGGTCACTGGTGTCACATCTGTTCCTGCTTTGTGGGGCCATTGGAAAAAAAAAAATCACTGATTTTATTTTCCAAGAGAGACCCTTTAAGAAACGCCGGATGCAGGGTGGCCAGGAGGGAGACCTGTGTTAGTCCTTAAAAGTGATCCTTTCAGCTTCAGCGTTCACAAAGCATACCTTGGCCTATGTGTTCAGGCTCTAATGATCCCGCCCGACCCTGTTCGGGTTTAGAATTTCAGAAAACGTCACAGGGCAACCTTCCTCCTCTGCAGAGGACATCGGGCCTCTGTGTCTGTGTTACACACCCCTACTTCGAACCTTCACTAGGAGGCTTGGCTTTTCTGTGGTTTTCTACCAGAGCAGCCCCTAGCTCTAAAGCAGCCTTTCATTCATAAGTCCTGGTTTTCTAACTAAAAAAAAAAGGGGGGGGAGGGGGCTTTCTTCTCCTAAGAGCCTGTATTTGAACCGAATAGTGTTTTTTAGGGAACCTTATTTCTATGATTCTGTAAATATATAATCTTATGTTCTATTTCCAGACACTCATGATGCACAGCTGGCTATGGTTATAGGTAAATTCTGTGTCTACCTGGCAATTCATATTTGAATGGAAACTGAATAAAACCTGGACAATTTTCAGGGCAGTGTACACCCTGGCTGAAGGTTGATTTCAGGAAACCTGGATATTCTTGACCTCTTTTCTTATGGTGGATTAGTAGTAATTCGATTAGTAATTACCTGTGTAAAAGCCTTGTGGAGGTGGAGAGCAAGGCCCCTTATCCTCGGGGGACTGAGGAGATATGGAAATACTCAGCTGTGACATGTCATAGTGTGATCTGCATTTTTAGCAGGCTCTCTGATGATTCTGTTAGATGGGAAGAGCCTGAAAATAAAGATCAGAGAAAGGGTGAGGAAGCAGGACATAATTCACATTCATCACCAAATTAATTAGAAATGAGAGCATGTCTTCCTTCCAGTCAATCTTATCTGCTCTCCATAAAACAGGCTCTGGACTCTGAACTCCTTGTGGCGTAGATGTAGTGTTCTTGCCTCATTGCCCAGAGTAGCTATTTTTTTTAATGCAATTATGTCTTGTCTTTCCAGCATTATCCTGGACATTCTTTATAAATGCTTTGCAGTTATATATGTCCTGCTGTTTAGGTCAATGTTTTCTATTTGACAAATAAAAAAATGTGTATATTTAAAGTGTGTAACATGATGTTTTAATATATATATACATATACATACACACACACACACACACACATAAATACATACATACATACATACATTGGGGAGTGATGACCACAATCAAGCAAATTAATATGTCTCTCACTATCTGTAGTTATCATGCTGTTAATTTTGTGGAAAACATTTGAGATTTACTCTTAGCAAATTTCAAGTATTCATTATTATTAACTATAGTCACCATGATGTCCATTAGACCTCCAGATTTATTCATCTTATAATTGAAAGTTTATAACATTTGATCACTATCTTCCCATGCCCTAGGCTATTATTCCACTTTCTATTATATGAACTCAACTTAAAAAAAAAATTCTACATATAAGTGAGATCCATATTATATGATCATACTATTTCTGCTAATTCACTCTCTCCATTTATTTGTTGAGACAGATCCTCACATTGGAGACATAATGCCTGAGCTTTTATATCCACCTTTGTGACCAGTCTTGTAGGACTCATGACAAATCATTAACCAATCTGTACTAGCTTTCTTGTCTGTTAAATATAACTACTAAAATGTGTGCTAAGGGCTTCAAACAGTGCCTGGTATGTATTAGGCACTTAATACATATAATTTCCTTTCCTTTTCCAAATTTTCCTACCACCTTTTGGTCTGTCCTTTGCCACTTAAATCATCATTCTTTGTATTTTGGCAGCTCTCATCCTTGCTTTCTTACAAGGAAACAAAACGCATTAATACAAAGCAATTGTAATTTCATTAAAAAAACGCACAAAAAACCAATGTTCTTTCTTATAAACCAGAAGCACTTCATAATGTACACGTCATGACCTTTTTGGAAAATCTCATGAATTATCTTCCTGGAGGGAGGGGGACTTTGAGCATTCTCTCTCTCTCTCTCTCTCTCTCTCTCTCTCTCTCTCTCTCTCTCTCTCTCTCTCTCTCTCTCTCTCTCTTCTCTCTCTCTCTCTCTCATTTGTAGGAGGGATATACACCGTAAAATGAGAATTCCTCATTTAAAAGACACTATGGTTAATAGTCTCCATAATTCAGAAATTGAGTTGAGTGAGAATAATTTTTTGTGATTTGGCTCCTGGGTAGAGAATAGAATTGGCAGAGACCAGAGCAAATGAGTTTGGGAGCCATTGTAAGAGTCAGGGAAACTTGTCTGAAAATTTCACATCTCTTCTATATTAGGAAAAGCTAATGTTCCTGGAATAAAGAATGAGATCATGGGCACTCAGAACAGAGCTCCTAATTTTAAAGCTAATCCATGTTCTATTAGCTGAATATGTCATAACTCCATGGGGCCCAGAGCTGTCTGTTCCAGGGAACAGCAGAACTAGAGTAGAAAAAGGATGTTTTCTTATGACTTTGGCCAGGCCTAGACACATGGTAATATTTGTAACTTTTATATAACCCACTGTTATTTTAGCTCTCTTATTCTCTACATATAAACCTGCTATTATCACCTAAATACAGCACATCTTTCTTTCCTTTCTTAAACTATGATGAGAACTTCTCAGTTCTATTTGTCTATCTCTCTGCCTCCAAGCTTTCTCATTTATCTATAAATGAGATATATGACCTTCGACACCGAGAACTGTTTATAGATTCCTGGGCCACACACACACACACACACACACACAACTTTAACATAAGGTTTGACCTCAAGCCTAGGCATATGCATTTATAATGAGTTGCCTCATTGATTCTGAGGCTCAATCATCTGAACATTCTCAAACATGACTACCACAGCCAGCATTTTTCATTTCTCAGATATTTTACTGAAGTCTTATGAAAGGAAGGGAGAATGATATAGTTAACAGAATTTCACTTGAAATGAAGTCATTTCCTATATCTCCTCTCCCAAGAATTTTCTCCTCACCTTCAGTCCCATCTAAGTCACTCCAATCTCTTCCTCCAGTCTTTTTTTTTTTTTCCTTCAGTCTTAACTCTGGACTTCCTCTCACCTCACTTACACAGAGTAGACTCTTCCTCATGCACCTGGCCAGGAACCAGGGCTGACTTGTACTATAAAGGATATCCTTTAAATAGAAGGGTCTCTCCAAACTAGTTCATATATCAATTTCCAAGGAGCACATGTCTCTCCAACTCCTTATAAGACTATTATAGTTATGTCCTTCATCAGCCTCACACCTTAACCAAAGGATTAAGGATTATGACCCTACCATAACCCAAACGATTGATTTGCAGTGTAGCTACATGTCACAATTATTTGGAGAGTTTTAAAAAAATACTCCACTTGTGCCACATCCCCATGTATGGGAGTCGGATTTAGTCGTATAGGACAAGCACTAGTGTACTTGAGTTTAAGCTGCACTAACTACTTTTTCCTTAGTATATTGGATGCCTGGGCTCCAATATAGACCATTAAGTAAATGTCTGAGAATGGTTCCCAGCATAGATATTTTTTTAAATGTTTCCCATGTGATGCTGGTGTAGAGGCAAGGTCATACTTACCAGTTTAAGAACATTCCAGACTCCTACACCTGACCCTGGGTGCCTTTCATGATCCACCCTCCACTTTCATGCCCAGTATTATGCCCCTATTTGTTTTCATCACACTGTGTATTAGTCATAACTGTAAGCAGTCTTCCTCTCATGCCATATGTCCTTTCTGACACATGTTGGGTTTGTGATGCATTATCTGTTATGATCTCTCAATAAAAGCCCTGCCTCATACACTGGGCTTTAGTTATGGCTGAAGCACTAAGGATCTTGTGTTTTTCCCCCTCCCATTATCATTTATCTTTTCTGTTACTATCTTAAAGTAGTGCTAACATGAGTTTTAGTAGCAAAGGGCCATTTTTCTTATCTGGGTCTGGATATCGGCATGCTAATGTGAGATATTAGGGTGACACTAAATTATCCCATTTATATTTTTTAAATGACACATAAGAGGTATTTCACATGGTGGCACCAACCAAATCATATCTGACCCACCTTACTAGTGACATTTATGGGGAAACAGGGCTGTTGTTGGCTGGGTGCAGAGAGGAAAGTGTCTTTATCATATAATTGATATTTCCAGATCCTATAAACATCATGCTCTCTGGAGAGCTATATTTTAGAGTCTAGTGAGCTCATGTTTTGTTCACAAATTTTGGGGGACTTTTCAAAATGATTTGGAGTTCTGATTGTGAGGCAGGCTTCTGAATACCAAATATGCAGGAACGGCTGTTTGATTTTCTGAGTCTTTGTGAATGCAACTTCAGATGCCAAGATTTGAATTGGATATATAGAAAGATAGTTTCAACTCCTGAAATGTTATAGAACAATGATTCTTAATCTCCAGATTGCATACGAATCATGCAAAGAGCTTATTCCTGGACTCTGATTCCTGGACCCTCAACCAACAAGATTCTCATCCAGTGGGTCTGGCAGAGAGGGGCTGAGAATTTGTATTTCTCAGAGCCTGTAGATGATGTGAATGTATTAATTCACATACCCAAACAATGGCATAGTCTGTTTAAGCTAGGTGACAAAACACAAGGTGACCCTTCTTTCAGATGCACATTATTTTCTTAACTTCCACCAGAGCTACAACCCTTTTGCAAGGTTTGTTTTTTTGTTGTTGTGGTTTTGTTTTTCAGTTGTTCAAACTGGTCAGTCAAAGCCTCTAGGGTTTTGCATCTGGTTCATTGTCTGGCATGTCTTTCATTATCTGTTGGTGTGGCTCATTTTTCAAGCCTTCTTTTTAAAGTATATTTCCTATGAGAAGGCTTTCCTCACTTCTTTGTATTACTTTGTATTGCTGAGTTTTCTGTGGTATCCTGGACTTTATCTATAGTCACCACCTTTCCATATTATTTTTTTAAAAATTAAGCCTAACCACTTAGATTGTAATCTTCATAAAGTCATAGGCTTTTTCTAGCAAGCTCACTATTATGTCTTCAAAACCAAGCAATGAATAGCACATGGGCCGAAACCGGTTTGGCTCAGTGGATAGAGTGTCAGCCTGCGGACTGAAGGGTCCCAGGTTTGATTCCGTTCAAGGGCATGTACCTTGGTTGTGGGGACATCCCCAGTAGGGGGTGTGCAAGAGGCAGCTGGTTGATGATTCTCTCTCATCGATGTTTCTAACTCTCTATCCCTCTCTCTTCCTCTCTGTAAAAAAAATCAATAAAATATATTTTTAAAAAAGTAGCACTTGGTAGTTGCACTATAACTATTTCAGTCATATGCATGAAATAGCTCATATAAAGGATATAGGAGGATAATTGATGAAGTTCTGGGAGGAAAAAAAATAATGGTGTAAGGACAGAGCTATATAACGCTTCAGAAATTATCTGGTTCCACTGATGCATGGTATTGGTGGGAATCTGAGAGCCAGAGATTAAACTAGGACTGGTCTAATATGTTCCAACTAGTGGGCACTCCATTCTTGTCTCTGTTCTCTGGCCCCAACTTTATTAAATTTGAACATCCTTCAAGAGAAGATAAGAATTATGTGCTCAAATATAAACTGAATTGATTCCAGGTGACATAGAGGTTATTGAACACCTCTATTCTTCCAGCTTTTCTACCTCAATAGAGTATAAAGTGAAGGTCTATTGCTGTTATTACCTGAAATTGACTAGCTCGTTGCCCTTTCTAACCAGACCTCAGTTCACTCCCCTCCTCCCAAGTCCCTGTGTTATTTCTTGAGTGTCATTGGTTGAGTGCCTTGATAGCCAAATTGGAAATTTGCATGCAGGTGGTTTCATGGGGAGTGCTCTCAGAAACACCTATATAGGAGTGAGGGGTGCACAGCTGGATAGAGAAATAAGTGAGACTACAACTTGGTAACATAATAGTGTAACATAGGTCAACTGGACTCAATTTTCTGAAAGTGATGAGAAATAGAGGGACAAGTCACCTTTCTTGATATAGCCCTCTATTTTTACTTATTAACCAAATATTCGAAAGGTAGCCCTAAATAATGCTGCTTTGGAATAGATTCCTACAAATTAACAAGATTCGGGGAATGAAGGTGCCAAAGGGTAAAATATATTGAATACTATAGTAGAGACCACACATGCATTCTCATTTATGTATCATCATAATTTTGTGGGGTTGATTTTACAAGTTATACAAGAAATAATACCCCTTATTAGCTAGGTAAAAAATTGATATGAATAAAGGTCATGCATTTTTCAAGACTCTCACACATCTACCAAGTGGAGTAGCTACAAATTGAACCTAGGTTTGTCTAATTGTATTGTAGCCCAGGATTTTAACTGAAATCAATGTCCAGAATTGCATAAAGACTTGAAACCCTGCTATATCAAAAGAAGTAAAAGAATTGAGGAATGTTTAACAAGGAGAGGTTCAAGCTTATGAGGGGAGGGAGAAATGATGGATGTTGTAAAATCTTGTAAGACTGTCATCTGGCCGAGATGGTTTGGCTCAGTGGATAGAGCGCTGGCCTAAGGACTGAAGGGTCCCAGGTTCGATTCCGGACAAGGGCATGTACCTTGGTTGCGGGCACATCCCCAGTGGGGGGCGTGCAGGAGGCAGCTGATCGATGTTTCTCTCTCATCAATGTTTCTAACTCTTTATCCCTCTCCCTTCCTCTCTGTAAAAAATCAATAAAATATATATTTTTTTTAAAAAGACTATCATCTGTATAAAGACGGTCATTATTGAAGGGGACCAGGACTGCAACAGGGCAACTGGTGCTAAATATTAGGATTGGCATTCTGACTAATGGAATTGTTGAAACATTTGGCAGAGGTGCCTGTGGGAGTAATATCATATAATTAGGAAGATCTTGTTTTCATGCACAGGAAACACAACTGGAAAGGGATCATAATTATCTGCTCAAAGAACTTATGGTTTGATATGGGGAAACAGGCATTAAGGTATCTCATTATTGTAGACACTCAAGCTGGACACTTATGTGATGTCCCTGTAGGTGAGAAAACTAAGTATCCAGTGAGAATGGTCAAACCCAGCACTTCCAAACTATATTCTGCCAAGTCCAAGCATTTTCTAGTATGCCAATGGGTGGCCAGAAGAAAATGGTTCTATAGTCAAATGAATTTGGGAAACAATTAAAATAAAATTTGTTTTCTGGGAGACTTCTCAGAACTTTGGAAATGGTCATTGTGGGTCTCTAAGAAATTAATAGAGTAGACACTAATTCATAAATTTTTATTTGATCAGGAAGTCTTCACCCATGGAAACTTACCAATACCCAGTTGGGGGACTGTTGGTGAGGTGATGATCGCTGAAGTTCTGTCTCATTTTGAAATTTTGTAATTCGTCAAGCATCAAACAAGCTAAGGAACTTATAATTTAGTACTAATCTTGGAACAAAGTTTCTGTGTTTTCTTAAACAATTTCCCGAGTTTCAGTGTAGTATCCCTGGCTGGAAAAAAAAAAAAAGATTGTTGAGACTTTTCACCACTAATATTTTGTGGTTTTATGGAGGCTCATGGGCATCAAAGAGGAGTTTCACCTAGTAGACAGTTTGCCACAGCTTTTGTCTTCTGATGCTAGCAAGTCTCCAGCCTGGTGGCTTTGAGTGTGTGTATATTGTGTTCTGTGTATATTGTGTTCTGGTTCTTATTCTGTTAGATAGCTGCTTGAGGACAGGAAGCCAAAAGGACCTCCCACCCTCAAAATTTCCAAATTAGTTTTGCAGACCTCAGCAGTGTGGACTGCTTGAAGATACTGTGGAGATGTACAGCTCTGCAGTTGACCCCTCTTAAACAGTACATAATTCTGAAAAACTTGGAGCTCCTCCATAAAGCCACATTTCAGTTGCACATTTTAGGCATGAGATTTCAGCCAACAGCCATAATATAACACTGTTGAGGATTTTTTTTTTCTTGCAAAAATACGCATTTGGAGAAAACTTAAGAACCTAAAATTATAGGAATTGAATGCACCTTCTATGTTAACCAAAGTGATACAGATCAAATGATAAATCATAGAAATGTGGAGTTTGATATCCCCCAAGAAATTTCCCAGTCCCAAGTCTGGGAAGTCATTGGTTAGTTTCTTGATCACACTTAGTTTGAAGCCATGTGATTTCTGAGGTGGATCAATGAAAATTGTACATCTCTTATCAGCAGTATGGCTGTTCTGCTCTTAAAAGTATGACTGGTTTGGCTAAGTGGATAGAGCATCGGCCTACGGACTGAAGGGTCCCAGGTTCGATTCTGGTCAAGGGCATGTACCTTGGTTGCGGGCACATTCTGTGTGTGTGTGTGTGTGTGTGTGTGTGTGTGTGTGTGTGTGTGCAAGAGGCAGCTGATCAATATTTTTCTTTCATTGATGTTTCTAACTATCCCTCTCCCTTCCTCTCTGAAAAAAAAATCAATCAAATATATATTTTTAAAAAAGTATGTCTTTTGTTATACCTACCTGCATTTCCTGCTCAGAATTCTGAAGTTACAGAGGGAGAAAAATCTCTTCTCTCTATTTTAGAATGATCTTGAGTTTTGGAGACAAAACACATCTCCGAACATAGTTTCGATCTTTCAACATAAATAATCCCCTATTCCTTTACTGGCAATGATGTGAACAACCAAAATAAAGCAGAATCTTTGACTTCAGAAAGTCCCACATTTCCAGAACCTATTCTTCTCCTTACAAGTTTATGACCTTGAACTCTCTACTTAATGACAGTAAATCCCAGCTTCCTCATTTTAAAATAATAGGCAAAGATAGCTGCATCATAGAATTGTTGTCAGGAATAAATGTGGCAGAGCATATCAGCATTCTCCACAGTAAGCAATCAGTATCCTCCACTTCTCCCTATGCTGCATTGGCTTCACTTTCCTCTTTATACAAACTCAATATGATGTGACATGACTTCCACATGCAATGCTTCTTACTGTCTGTCTCCTAGGGAGCCCAGAGTTTCAAGGTAGACATCATTCCAGATAAATTGCAGAGCTGGAGTCTCACCTCCATGATTTTGGCCATTATACTTCTGTTAAAGAAACCACTCTGTAGTATTAAAACATCTCATTTCTCTTCATATGTTGCAATGAGGACTAAAAAAAGAAGGCCTTGAATATCTTTCAATACAGTATTAATATTGGTGAGAGTGCCTTTGAGAAGTCATACAGCCAGTGTGCTTGGACAATAACTAATTTCCTTAAGGATTATTTTATTATGCACTCAGTGTTCTGAAATGCCAGTATCTGCAGATGCAGTGTGATTACTTTGCCTTTTTCATTTCAATTATTCTTTAGGAAGAGTGATCATTTTTCATTATGGAGAAAAGAACTTGTATGCTCCGGACTAACACAATAAAACAAAACAAAACAGCATCTCTCCTTGAGGTCTGACGTCAGATTAATCATGCTGGAGGCAATGCATTTTACTGGCCTGGGACGCAGGCGCCTGCTTCTGGTCCTTGCTCTCCACTGAATTGACACAGGACTTTGGCAAATGAAAGCCTGGCCTTTTGTGATCCTCAACATCTCATCTGATCATTAAGGGACAGGACTATGTGATGTTTAAGGCCAAATTTACTTCTGTATTTCTAGTGTTTAAATAGGATAGGACCTAATCAGTGAAGCTACACCCAGTGGTCAGTTCTAAGAGCCTCCCATATAAGGAAATAAAAAACACCCATTCAACCCTAGAGAAAGTATGGAAACTTCAGGTTGGGGCCTGAGGCCATAGAGGCAAATGTTACCTTTTTCAGCCTGAGAGAGGGAAAAACAACTTGCCCAAGATCTTGGTAAAACAAATTACCTGCCAGTCAAGGACCTCTTACCTCCCTGCTTTTTTGTTCTATGCCTATGCCTAGCTGGAAACCACTTAGATATGGTCTTCCTCATTTTTCTTGTCTCCTCTGTCTACACTTCTTGCATTAGTAGGTAATAAAGATGTAGGAAATGCTAGCCTGGCATCAACAACAGGTCATCTTAAGTTATTATGCCTAAAATCTATTTATATAAAAGCCTAAGCAACTGAATGACCAAATGACCAGTCGACCAGTTGCTGCTAAGATGTGCACTGACCACCAGGGGGCAGACAGTGCACAGGATCAGGCTCCCTCCTGTGTGGATCAGACCTGTGGGGATTGGTCTACCTCCTGTCTGTATCTGTATCTGGCCTGTGGGGATCAGGCTGAAACCAGCTATCCGACATCCCCTAGAAGGTCCCAGATTGTGAGAGGGTGCAGGGTAGACCTAGGGACCTCACTGGTGCATGAATTTGTGCACTGGACCTCTAGTTATTCTGTAATATGAACATGCTTTCTCCAAACAGAGTTTTCTGAATTATGTGATATAAACTACAAATTCACACTTTGAATTTCTCTTAACAAAACCTGTTTGATAAGAAAGATGGAATAGTGTTGTATAATGAAAAAAACAACAACACATATGAGTAAAGGGAATTCAGAGCTTGATTATTGATTCTGAAGGTTAGGAGTTCAGTGACCTTGAGGAAAAAAATTCACTGCAAAAGCTTCAGTTTCCTAATATAAAAGGATAAAATTCCAATCTCAGAGAGTTATTGTAAGCCTCAAATTATTTGGGATATTAAAATTTGTTGCCTACTGCCCAGCATACAGAAGATCTCAATAAATGCCTAATAGGTATAGTGAGATTTGAAACCAAGCAAAATTTTATAAACACTACTCCCCAAGCCCTTCAGTGAGGTTTATTTGAACCATCTTTAGGTAGAGTTCCTAATTCCAAAGATGTATCTGAAAGTAATATTTAAATAACTTGAATTTATATTTGAAAACGTTAATTATCACCAGGTTGCAAATCAAGTTCATCCACTTTTCCTATTGTAAGGTTTTTTTTATATGATAGTTAAATTGCATTATATATATATATATATATATATATATATATATATATATATACACACACACACACATACATACACACACACACACACCATACCTATACACACACAAACACACACACACACACACACATATATATATATGTATGTATGTGTATATCTATCTATCTATCTATCTATCTATCTATCTATATATATATGGTTTTCATCCATGAAAAGAAAATTGTGAAAACTCTACACTTCAGTAACAGTATATTTATTCTTTAAATCTACAAAATAGACATCCACAGGGAGAGTAGGTAAGGGGATGGTAAGATCTGATTTATATCCCTTCAGTCTTTGCGCCAATAGACTAGAGGAAAGAAAAATATTTCTGATAGACCTAAATATAAGTGAATCCACCCATGACAGTACTTGAGCAAGGACTTGAACATATGCCTGCCTATGACAATGCAATTAAACAGTTGGATGGTGGCTTGCAGCTTTCAGGAACATTTGCACAATGTAGTAGTTTATTCAAAGCAAAACATTTACTGCTCCCTCCCCCTTAGTGCCAGGAAGTTGTAAGAGGATGGAGAAAAATAAACGTGTAAAGCCACTTTTTTAAAAAATTCAATTTCTCAGAGCTTAAAATTTTAAATCTGTCCTAAGCTTCAAACAGTTTTAGTAAGACTTAAAATCACTTTTTTTTTTAAACTGGAATTCTACTAGAGATTGGCTTTTCTGCCCATGTTGCTATCTTGCTATCTCATGTCTCACAATTTTCATATCCATGCTATAGCATAACTCTTGGATTTTCTTCAATGCTGCTTAAATGCCACCTTTTTAACAAAGCCCACATTGTCCATCATAATGGAACTTGAAACACTTCTTCCAGCTTCACAGCCCACTTACCCTATCTACATTGAATCTTTTTTCCATAGTCTTTATAATGTCTAACAAGCTATATCCTTTTATTTGTTATAATTGTTGTTCCTGTATCTTCCTTCAGAATATCAGCAATAGAAGAGCAGGTCCAATGTTGACTTTTGGTCACCAATGTATCCACTCATTTTAAACAATGTCTGGAATGTATAAGGAGTTCAATAAAATTTGCTGTATGAATCCCTCAGTAAGCAGGCCATTCTATCATTGTTATCAAATGTGACTTTAGAATCCTTCTCAACATGCCCTTATTGTTAGCTGCTATCATTGGATCTGAGTTGTAATTTAAACTGAAATTCAAATATTGTACCTCTGTTTTCTCTTCTGTAAAATAAAAATGGAGATAGTACCCTCTATCATAGGTTGTTAGGAGGATGAAAATGAGTTGTGAGTACACAGACTATGGTAGACACTCAGTAATTCTTTCTTCTTTACTGCCTTTCATTTACCTGGCCTAAAGCACATGTATCTACTTAGTTCTAGTTAAAGCATGTATAAGAGTCTACATTATCAAAAGAGTCATCTTGATTTTCCATATCATTCTGATATGTGAAATATTATTACAACCTAATTAAAAAAGTATTCCTCAATCCTTTAAGGCAAAGTTATTTGTTTTCTCATTTGAATTCCCATAGAACTTGGTATATACAAGCCTTTTTATCTTATTTCATGTGTTTATTGGCTGCTTTATTTATAATATTTGAATTGTTCCAGGACAGCATCTATATCTTACTGCTTTCTTTACTCTATTTCCTGAGTGGACAAATGTCTTAGACTATCCAATTTGTACATATTTATTATAAAATTAATATCACTATAGCATGTGGGCACAGTAAGCGAACATGAAAAGGACTAAATTGAATCTCTGTAGTATATTAGGGATACTGAGGCTCAGAGAATGGAAATGAACCAAAGAAATCATATAGCTAGTTATTGTACAAATTAAGTGTAGAACCCAATTTTTTAATCTCTAAGTCCTTTCTGGTATAACATTTTCACTTTTCAATTAGATATTCTTTGACATAATTCATTAATTTTCTTTTCTTTACCTTAATTTCATGCTTAACCTTTAGGATATACCTCTATTAATAGTCAAGTTTGCATGACCACTGTCTTTTGGAAACAAATGCCAACTGAATAATTCTCCATAAAAGGATCAGAGTAAATAGTACACAGGGTTGATGATTTAAACTATCTGGCCAGTGATTGAACTGACTAACCCTGGGGAAGTCTGAGTCATTAAGTCTATCCCAGCATCAAAGAAATTAGAGAAGGCTATGTGTTCTTAAGAGGAGAGACACTGTCTCCTTTGAATCTGTTTCTCTGCTGAGCCTTACATGAACTAGACGCTCATCCACATTTGATGCCTTGAATTGTATCTATCCAAATTACCACCAAGTGTGGGTATCTATACTCCTTGCTTAATTGTCCAGTGTTCACTAACCTCAGCTTCCGTATATCCAGTAACTGAGTACTTACTGCCTCCGAAGTCAATTGAACTAAGAAATGTCTCGTGGTAACTTTGACCCATTGGCCAGAGTTCTCTTGTCTGGACCACAAAGCACATCACTTTCTTTTTCCCCAGAGAAGACCATCTGATATTTGGAAATGGTGACCACTGCTTCACCACTACCACCCTCCCAACCCTACTATTCCCCTCACATGCATACCAATGGAAGTCATCTCTCCTTTAGGCTCAAGCTATTTTCAATGGGTAATAAACCAAAAATGTTTGGTCCCTTTCTTTTCTTTGATGGCAAAATCTCTTTGATTTACCATGAAAGATTGTTTTTGGATTCCCAAAATGAAAGGCTGAGTTGACCAACAACAAACATCATTCAGTGGTGTCCTTCAGACACAGTCTCATTCCACATCATTTAAGTGGCATATGGGAAAGGAAAAGGAAATAGCATTTATGGAATGTTTACTATGTTTTGGCCACATTACAGTAATTAAGTCCCGGGACCTTTGCAGCAATCCTTTGAAGTGCATATTATTATACCCCATTTTATAGGTGAGAAAACTGAGACTCGACAGTTTTAAGTAACTTTCTCCAAAGTAAACATCTAGGAAGTGGTAAAGCTGGAATTTGAACCCAACTCTGTAGAATTCCTCAGGCTGTTCTTCTGGCAATCTGCCTAGCTGTCTCCTGTCTCAGGGTGCACAACTGTGGTCAAAACCCTGCTTCCTTTACTTGTCATGAATACCCCCCATGAACCATAAACAATATGGTCTTCCAGTAATTCTAATATAAATATACTTAAAAGTTCACAACTGACCAATTGAGTAATGTGTCTTTCCTAGTGGTCTATGTCTGAACATAGTACCAAAGGGCAGAACCCTATGATCACTGATATTCTCTACAGGAGTAAGCCCAAAACTAAATACCTTACTCAATATTTTAAACTGATTACTCTTGTGTAGTTTTTCTGTGAATGACACAATTGTCTTGTCACATTCATCTTTTGGTACACTTCCTTCACACATCTAAGCTCTCACTGCCCATTCTGCCTATAAAAAAAAACACCTTATCCTATTTGTACTCGTCTTCATTGCAAATGTCTTTATTAAGATTAACCTCTCCATTACTTGTTTATCCTTATTACTATACTTCCTCTTGCCAGCTCAACCTAATTATAGTCATATATACTCTAGTCCATCCTCTAAAGTGTATCAAGAGAGAGATTTCAGAGAGAGAGAGAGATTAGAGTATGCCATCTTTCTCTTCAAAAAGTCTTCAGGGATATTAGGGAGAGTAGTCATCATATTTTCTTTTTCAGGAGACTCCACTATTGTAACAATGCTTTGTCATTTAGCCTAACTTGACTCTTGTTCTGTAGAGGGGAAGTGAGTAAATCTATTTCTGGATGATAGAACTTGTCCTGCATTTCTTGACTGAGTGGAGCCAATCTAATCAAAGTCCATGGGCTTACTAAGAATTTACTCTTCCATTTCTGCCAGGGACCAGTGTGACTTAGGACATTCTAAGGTAAGAATGTATAATTTGCACACTAGAGTTTTTCTTTATCCTATTACTATCAATCAGCAGGTTTTGCTGAAGTAATAAAAGATCCAGAAATCTTAGTGACATAAAACCATAAGTATTTATTTCTTACTTATGCTGTGTGTTCCTGGAAGGTAAGTAATAGCACAGCTTCATGTCCTCTTCCTCTCAGGTCCCAGACTAATAGATTAGCTTCTCTTTGGACCATAGCTGATCATCAGGGCAGAGAGAAAGAAAACACAGATGCAGTGAACCTATCACTGGTTCTCAAAGCTACTCCTGGGACACATGTCCCTTCTGCTTATATCTTACTGGACACACAAGTATTTTGACCACACCTGAGTTAAAAAGTGTGGGGTGCCGTATCCTGTCACAGGCAGGGGTCCAACAGAGAAGGGCATAAAATGTGAGTGAAGAGTATTACACAGCACCACCCATGGAGTGCTCCCAAAGTCTAGACTGAAGGGTGAAACAGAGAGCATTAGCAAGCCCACTTACTCTTATACGTCAGCCAAATCATCTAAGTTAGTATTTAGGCATTAAAAAGAAAAAGCTGACATTTGAGCTGATGCTCAGAAAGAGGAAGCAATTTGCCTCCCTTTGCAAAGCTTGTGAGCCTCGAGCAAGGACTAGAAATGAAAGCTCTTTCCACTAAATCAGATTGCTTCTCAAGCTTCATTGCCCATGTCTGGCACAAAGGAGGTGTCGAGTACATGCATGTAGGATTGAGTCAGATTTATATGACCCACTGGTCAGTCTCTCCCTGACATGCATTTTTTTTTTCCTCTTCAATAAACACAGCTTCCACCTGTGTTCTGTGGACTAGGAAACTCCACCACAACTCTAACACACAACTTCTACAGTAAATAAATCCCTTGCCCTTCATCTAGCCTGTCCAGACACACATTTTGATTCCTATGTTAGTATCATATCGCCAGATCCCCAAAACAATAAATTAAAAACAGACAAATGTCTTAGGAAGAGGAAAAGCTTCCACGTGCCACCCCTCATTCTTGGTTTAATGTTAATCTCATTTCCCTTCTTCTAGGCCAAGAATCTTCTCCCTCAAGCCCCAATCTTGTTCCTCTCTGGAAGAAAGACTCAGTATTTCTTGAATCCATTTAGTGTGTTTTACCTTCTCTTCAGTCATCTTCCCTAGTAAACGTCTTCCATATGTCTGCAAGCCATTGTGTTAAAGACCTCTGCCCAAACTCCTTATTTATTCTGCGTGGGTCAGAATGGCAGTCTTAAGTCTGGTATTTCCTCACGTTTGACAGCTTGAATTACAGACTTTGGGTACATTTAACGTAATCCATTCATGTGGAATGGCTGTTGTTCCTCTCATAGTAGTTTGAAAATATAAATATTTACAAACCCTGAAGACAAAAGCTCTTACTGACAAACTCTCTAAAGCAACAACTCCATGGACAGGAACCTTTCCACTTAGAGTTTTCCACTGACAGTCTCAATTCTCCTGGGTCATGTGCATTCCACTTAATGCTAATGGAATCTTAGTGAAATCACTGGAACAGATCTCTATGTGTCCAAAGAGAGAGGGGAACAGAGTGAGAGGACAGGGCACAGATTTTCTCAGCAGGATACATTCAGCTAGCTCCTATAAGGCGAGTCAAAATGAAGTTCTGGGAATTGAAGAGAGGTTTTGATCCAATGGGTATTCCTATTACTTGGGTGCCTTTTCTGCTCAGGAATTATGATAAACACTTTGCATACCATAATTTATTAATCACTTATCCATTTTACTGATGTAGAAATAAGGCTTTGAGAGAGAAATGAGTTTGTCCACTGTCAAACACCTAGGGAATTTGACCTCAGACTTTGTCTTTTCAGGATTAGAGGGACTAGGAGGGTGTAAAATGTAAATTGTTTGAATGTAGATAAAACAGGTAATACCACACAGATCTATATTTCTGAACTATTTTCTTTTAACTATACATAGCATATAATAAAAACATTTGGTTGCTTCTATTGTCCATTTTCTTTACTTTATCAATATATAATTCCATTTATTTATTTTAAAGGTCTATCCATCAATATTAGTTGGGATTGTTTTCAGCTGTACATAAGGGAGGGAAATAATAATACCTTAAAGTCAAATTTAAAAAAGAGTTTTTCATTTTAAAGCTTATTGGGAAAGGAGGCATGGATATGGTATGGTGGCTCTATTTACTATTTACATTAGGTCCAAGATACCAACATGAGATAGAAAAAGATGAGGACCTTGCAGATAAGCCCCGTATCTAAGAAAGGTAGAAAGAAAAGTAGAATCTTTGGAGAAAATGAAAGGACTTTGTACTTTTAAAATGGGGCAAAAGTGGCCCCAGCCAGGGACATGTCCAATCTTCAGATATGGAGGCCAAGGCCACTCAAGGAGACTAGCTCTAAGCCCTGGCAAGAGATGGTCCTGAGTGGCATTGGGCAGGATGGGGGTAGGTGGCAAACAACTGAGGAACCAGGGTTTGGCCACATCCTGGATAATCTGTGGTCAGTGATACATTAACCAGCCTTGGCCTCACAAAGTTTTAATTGGAGTCATTTCCCATGAATGTGGCCAAGAAAACTGTAAAAGGAAAGAAAGAGATGAAAATGAAGAAAACCCAAAACCATTCAGTGAGGCCCTAGTGGATTCCAGGACCAGAGCAGACAGAATGAAAGCCCAAGGGATTTTAACGCTTTCTCTACTAGCATTCTGGAGTCAGAGGAATTCTATCATGTCTCTGATCCTCACCTTGGAGATATATAAAGAGGAATACCTTCACCATTTTGTGAGCATTAAATGACAATAGAGATCTGAAAGATGTTTGTTTAGCTGCAAAACACAGTATTCACGTGAGCATCCAAAGCACAGGAGTTTCCTAATAACATTCCTGCTAATTCTGATGATTCTGTAGCCAATCACTTTCTCTCTTGTCCTCATTCTAATATGGTCAATTTATATTTTGTACTTTTGGTTTCATAATACTGAACTTTTTTTGAGCTAAGTATAGACAAATCATGATGTCTTCCGGTTTTAATACCTTGCCTTTTGAACAACTTTTACGGGTATGTATTATGAAAGTTGGTTGAGGTGACAACCATTGAGATAAAAATTAGAAATCCTAGAAAAATAGAAAAACTATTATTCTACACTTCCTATTTTAGAGAACAAAGAACTTTAGGCTACTCTGCTAAATTTGATTATGAACTGCAACAGAGTATTTATATATATGAATGCACAGCTTACCAATAATAGAAATCAGCAGTTTTCATCCTGATTAGAATTTGAGTTTGTAATCAGTAAGCATTTCCTGTGTTAGGGGAATATGATAATGTGTTAATGATTTTAAAACATTAATTTGATCATGAATGTAGTGAATTAAAAAGCATAGTAAACTTCAGAATGTAATAATAGATTATATTCTTTAATTGGTATACAATTGAGTAAAAATCACATGTGTGTACCTGAAGTTCTTTCAACAATTTCCTTAAAAGTAACATGGGCTTATGCTATAGGTAGGATTTTTGATTTACCTACTATTCATCCTGACTTGTGTGCCACTTACCTCTACCTAAGGAGAATGGTGAGAATTTAATTTGAAGGAAGAAATTGAAATCTTTGAAATTAAATGATTTTAAAAAATGGTGTCAGATTATAAGTCTAGGCTCTTTTATTAGTTACCCGAGTGACCTTGAGAAAGTTACATATACTCCGTAAGTCTTAATGTTTTTATCTGAAAAACTAGATGCCATTTCACAAATTCATGCACCAGTAGGGTCCCTCAGCTTGGCCTGCGGGATTGGGCCAAAACCAGCTCTCTGACTCCCCCTGAGGGGTCCTGGATTGCGAGAAGGCACAGGTCAGGCCGAAGGACCCAACCAGTGCACAATTGGGGATGGGGAGGGATATGGGCAGTTGGCTAGGTGGGGAGGGACCATGCGAGGGCTCCCTCTGGCCCATCTCACTCAGTCCCAATCAGGGACCTCAGCAGCAAACTAACCTACCTGTCAGAGCTCTACCCCGTGGTAGTCAGTACACGTCATAGTGAGTGGTTGTGCAATTTTAGCATATCATTAGCACATTACACTTTGATTGATTGAACAGCCGACCGGTCAACTGGACACTTAGCAATATTAGGCTTTTATTATATAGAATGCTATTTATCATTCCTAGCTCTCAGTGTCATTAGGAAGAGTAAAAATAATAAAACATCTGAAGAGTAGACTGCCCTCCTTTAATTCTTTGCTCTGCCATGTTATCTGTGTGACCTTGGGCAAATTCTTTACATTTCTGAGCCTTGTTTTTTTCATCTATAAAATGGTAGTAATACTAGCATCTATATTATTTAAAATGTGTGAATATTAAGTATGTTAATAGACATCAACACTTAGTGGCTGGTACATAAATATTATAACTACTAGTATATAAACTGTAGTACCTGACATATATTAGGAACACAGTCAATTGTGAATATTATTATTATACTAGAGGCCCATTGCTCAAAGATTCATACAATAGGTCTTCCTTTCCCTTGCTGCCAGCACCAGTTTTCCTCCAGCACCTGGGACTCAGGCCTTTGCTCTGGCTGCTGCCTTCTGATTTCACTCCAGCAGAAGCACTGCTCCTGTAGCTCCCTCCGCCCCCGCCCTCCTCCTCATAGCAGGCATCCCGCCCTGCCTGGCTGCTCCTTGCTGGCATACATGCTGCCAAGAGTCCTGGAGCAGCTGGGAGGGCGGGGCCACCACCATATTTTTGGGTTAATTTGCATACTCACTCCTGATTGGCTGGTGGGCATTGTGAAGTGATGGTCAATTTGCATATTTCTCTTTTATTAATGTTGATTATTAGTGTAGATTTATTTAAGGATCTTTCCCCTTCTATACTCATAACATAAAATAGGCATATTAAACCCATTTCATAGATGAAAAGACTAAAGTTTAGCAGCTGGGTTCTATTGAGATTCCACAAATACCTGGAACCATAACCCAAGCTTTTTTAAATTCCCAAACTAAGTATCATTCCATATACAATATTTCAGAAGTTAGGTAGACCCTTTGGTTTCTCTAAGAACATACTATTTCCATTAAAGCTTTCTCACTCCAAATTGCAATCCCTAAATTGAAAAGTAGAGTTACTGCTCTGAACTGACAGTTTAGAATTCATTCCACTTGTCTAAGTTCTTAAGTTTCATATATATATATATATATATATGGATGTTAAATATATTCTCTTGAATGTGATTTATGAGGCCTTTCTGACAAGGTTCAAGGGGATCAGTTCTAATATACCCTTGGACTGCATGCCATAATCTAAACACTGGAAGGAAAGTTTAGGAAAGCAATGCCACAAACAGACTCACCATAGGTAAAATCATAATATCTTGAATTGGAAGCATTGCCCCTAATGATTCAACTTGCCTTAGAATTGAAACTGACTAAAGTTATTATAAGTTTGTGGCTTATCTGGTTCACATTATCCAAAGAGAAACAGATACATTTATAATGTCAGTAGAAGAGAGAAAAATGGTGTCAGTCTCAAAGCCCAAGGGAGGTGGCTCTTCCCAAGGAAAGACTTCAGTAGAATTATTTCCTCTCCTCTTTGGGGAGACAGAGGTAGAAATTAAGTGACTAGGCAGGGAATGAGTGCAAAATAAGACTAATCTGAACTTAAAAGACTGGTTGACTTTCACAGCCTCTGTTTTAGACTACCTTGATTTAATGGTGTTCTACATTGTGCAGTACCATGAAAGTTACTGTCCAGATTATGATAGTCTTGGGACCACAAACATCTGTGGATCCTGCCCTAACCAGTGTGGCTCAGTTGATAGGACATCGCTTCGTGCACTGAAAGTTTGCCAGTTCAATTCCCACTCAGGGCACATACCCAGGTTTCAGACTCAATCTATGTTTCACACTCACATCAGTATTTCTCTCCCTCTGTCTATTTCTCTGTCTATAAAAGTCAATTAGAAAAAAAAAAAAAAAGACCATAAGTAGATCCTGTTTGCCAACCCAAGTCTTAATATTCCTTCCAAGGGTTCTGTATCAAGATTATATGAATGGCAAGTAGTAATAGCAAACTCAAGTCAAACTGCTTTAAACCATACGGGGGTTTATTGGGTCATCCTATCTAATAAAAGAGTAGCATGCAAATTAACCATCACTCGGCTATACCCACAAGCCACGTCCACCAGCCAATCAGGAACAAGTATATAAATTAACCCAACCAAGATGAATGTGGCCACAGAGCAAACAGGAGGCCTGGGTTTCCCTAGTAATGGAAGAAGCCAAGCTTTCCGCACACCCTGCCCGGCCCAGGGCTCCACTTAAGGCTAAAAAGTTTCAATTATAGAAGATAAATAAATCCCAACAAAAATGGTGGCACTCATGGAGCTGAAGAGAGCAGGAGGCTTGAGTTGTCCCTGGCGAAGGAGGAAGCCAAGCTTCCTCAGCCCTGACCTGCCTTGGCCTCCACTTAAGGCTACAAAGTTTTAATTATAGAAGATAAATAAATCCCAAGAAAAATGGCTACAGCCATGGAGCAAACAGGAGGCTTGGCTTCCCCCAAGGCTACAAAGTTTCCATTATAGAAGATAAATAAATCCCAGATACCAGGTCCTCTGCTTGGGTCGCCAAGGGGCATGGCCAACCTGCAAACCACCATTGGCCCCTTGCCCAGGCTGTCCCATGCCCCAAGGGAACCCCCACCCTGATCCGGGACACCCTTCAGAAAAAACCAGCCAGCCCCTACCTGTGCACCAGGTATCTATCCTATCTAATAAAAGAGTATTATGTAAATTGACCATCCTTCCAACACACAAGATGGCTGCCCCCATGTGGTCAAAGATGACTGACCCCATTTGGAAACAAGATGGCCTCCACAAGATGGCCAGTAGGGGAGGGCAGTTGGGAGGAACCAGGCCAGTAAAGGAGGGCAGTTGGGGGTGATCAAGCCTGCAGGGGAGGGCAGTTAGGGTTGACCAGGCCAGCAGAGCAAGGAAGTTGGGGGCAATCGGACCTGCAGGGGAGAGCAGTTGCGGGGGACCAGACCTACAGGGGAGGGCAGTTAGGGGTGACCAAGCTTGCAGGGGAGGGCATTTGGGGGTGACCAGGCCTGCAGGTAAGGACAGTTAGGGGCTGTCAAAGATGGCTGGCAGGGGAGTGGTTAGGGGTCATCAGCCTGGCAGGCAGAATCGGTTAGGGGCAATCAGGAAGGCAGGCAGGCAAGCAGTTTTTTGCCAGCAGTCCTGGATTGTGAGAGGGCAGTTGGACCTCCCTCAAAGGGTCCCAGATTGGAGAAGGTGCAGGCTAGGGTGAGGGACACCCCCATCCCCATGCACGAATTCCATGCACCAGGCTTCTAGTATAATATAAAAGTCCAGAAATAGCACTGATTTCATGTGAGGTTTGATCCATTGACTCAAAAGAGAATGTTAGAACACAGTCATTCTCCCTCCTCATTTTTCAGCCTTGCTTTCTCAGTGCCAGTTCTATCTATCTATCTATCTATTATCTATCTACCTACCTATCTATCTATCTATCTATCTATCTATCATCTATCTTCTTTTTTCTCTCAAGATGACTTCCAGAAGTTCCCAAAGCTTTGGGTTCCTTTATCCACATCCAATGGGGAAAAGGAGAGCATTATCCCTTAGTACATATTGAAGGTAAAGAGGTTTTTTTATTTGTTTGTTTGTTTTTTGCATAAAATCAGTAGCAGGGTATCTTTTTTTTTTTTTAAACCCACCATCTAACTTCTCTGAACCAACCATCCTATATAATAAAGAGGTAATATGCAAATTAACTCTCATACCCTCACAAAATGGCTGCCTACGACCAGTCCAGCAGGGGCATTAGTGAGGGATGACCAAATGACTGAACAAGCAAGCTGTGTGATGTGACCAGGCCAGCAAGGGGGTTAGTGAGGAATGACCAAACAACTGAACAGCAGGCTGCGTGGGGCGACAAGGCTGGCAGGGGAGTAAGTTGTGGTTATTAGGCTGGCAGGGGGGGGGGGGTGCAGTGAATGGCAACTAGGCTGGTGGGGGGGCAGTTGGGGGCAACCAGGCCAGCAGTGGGGGGAAGTTAGAGGTAACCAGGCCACCAGAGGGGGGCAGTTGGGGATGACAAGGCTAGCGGGGGGGGCGGGCAGTAAGGGGTGACCAGGCTGGCTGGAGGTGGGCAGTTAGGAGTGACCAGGCTGGCAGGGAGGGGACAGTTGGGGGTGACCTGGCTGGCAGAGGTGGTAATTGGGGGTGATCAGGCTGGCACACAGAAGCAGTGAGGGGCAATCAGGCCAGCAGGCGGGGGGGCATTTAGGGGTAACCAGGCAGGCAGGCAGGTGAGCAATTAGGAGCCAGTGGTCCAGGATTGTGAGAGGGATGTCCGACTGCTGGTTTAGGCCTGATCCCTGGCATTTGGACATTCCCTAAGGGGTCCCAGATTAGAGAGAGTGCAGGCTGGCTGAGGGACACCCCCTCCCCCCTGAACAAAACAGGCTTCTAGTCTATAATAATAAAAGTGTAATATGCTAATTAGACTGGATAGGCGAACAACCTTCCAGATAAAGCTGGGGCTTCAAGTTTTGAATAAGAGAATAGCACACACTGACATGATATTGTACACTGATAGCTCAGAAATATGGAGGTTGGCAAATTGGATAGTCTAGTAGCAACCACCAAGTTTCTTCATCTTTTAGACTCAACTGTCTTTTTAGCCATACCTCCTAGTTTGGATTTGACTTTCCATGGATAGTGAACTACTTGTAGATTGGCAGGCACACCTTGATCTTATCGCCTCTGTTTCATTCTATTGTACTTTCCTCCTGAAGTGCCCTCTATTTCCATATTTTCTAAATTATATCCATCAGTGAGACTCAGTTCAGTTTAGATCCATATTATTCTCACCTGGAGGTTTTCCGTCTCTCATATCCCACAGCAATTTCTATGTCCTGGCTTTTTGAGTCTGATAGTTTTCTGCCTTGTATTCTATTGTACTGCATTGTATCTCTTCTGAATTTTGCAAGTTCTCTGAGAAGAAAGATTGGACCTCCCTTGCCATTGATTCCCCTTAGAGTACTAAGTACCTGCCTTGAATATTGTAGGGAAATAAGCCATGGGTTTTGGAGGTCATTTTCCGTGTGACACTCAGTTTATATATAGCAATAAGCTTATCTAATAACCAATTCTTCATCCTTCCCAGCTACTTATAGCAGCGAACCCGTCAGCTGGCAGCAGAAAAGCAAACAAATAACAACAAAGACAGAGCTTAGCAAGTATTTATTTTTCACTTTTCAGAAACATCCCTAATACAACAGCCTTGGGCTATAATCCTATGATTCATGGATCATAACAAAGCAAGATTTTCTTTCCACTGTCTTCCTCCTCATAATATCATTTTATTTAGGAGACATGTACATGAGAGGGGAATGTGTTGCATATTTTCAGAACTGAACGCTTTATGAAAACAAAGGGACTGTCTGTAGTGTTGGAGCATAAGGTAAGTAGAGGCAATGGTAGGTGATACACCACAGAGAGCCTTAAATACCAGGCTGAGAATCAATACCCTTATCTAGGAGCCAAAGTGGCACCATGCACAGGCTTAACCAGGTCACATTGTTGTTCACTTTGTTAGGAGTCCTGTCAACTTTCTTAACCATAAGGAGAAGGGCTTTTTTCACCCCTAATTTTGCTATTTTTATTTTTGACTCTATTATTCACAGATATCTGAGACTTAACCCATATAAAATAGGATTGTGGATTTTCCTCCCAAAACATGATGCTTCCCTTGTGTTCTCTGCATCTCAGCAGATGGCTCCATCATTTCAACAACAGCAACAAAAATCTAAGGAGATATCCCTGATTCTGCCCTCTGTTTGCTCTGCATACCAATCCGTAGTCAAGTCCCATAAATTCTATCTTTACAACTATCACCGAACCCCCTCCCCTCCTCTCTTTCATTTCCCATCTCCCTCCTTTTCTTTCTCCCTCATGTTAATGGTCAGTATCTGAGTCTACCAGCTCCTGATGGCTGTGGTAGTGGCCCCATGATAATTTGCAGGTCAGTTATTGTTAATCTCTAATCCATTTTCTCTATTCAAGGCAATCATCTGGCCCCTGACTCCTCCCACTCCAATGCTCTTCACTCTTTCTCTCATTCAGAAAGTCCATAAACTTATCCAGATTTTCCTCCCTCAGAGCCTTTGTGTATGTCATACTCCATGTGGGAAATGTTCTCTCTTCGCCTCTGCATAAGGCTGCACTTTTCTTTATCTTTCAGGCTTCAGATAAAAGGGTGTTTCCTCAGAGTGGCCTGCCCCTCCAACCTTCTCTAAACAGTGGGCTCCTATTATTCCCTATTTGAGTTCCTTGTTCACAGAATTTATCACATTCCTGTGTACTTGTTTATAGTCTTTGTTGTTATGTTTTGTGTGTGTTTCTCTCATTAGAAGGTAAATTAACAAGGTAAGGATTGTTTGCCTTGTTCCCCATTTTATCCGAACCCCAAAAAAGGGATTTCTGTTCATTTCTGCCCATCTATTGTATTTCATAGAATGTTTTTTTGAGCCTAAGCTTCCCCTGTATATGAAACAGTTGGTAATTTAAACTCCTTTACTATCCAAATAACCAATGTCTTAAAAGTCTTTAGATATTGGGATTTATGATTCCCTCACCACACGGGAGCATCCTTGATGGAATTGATGAATACACTTGATGCATATCTTGAAGAAAAGGGGTTGAAATCTGTGAAAAATGACAATTTGTGCCCTTATAAGGCAAAGCAGACATTGCCAAACAAAGATTCTCAAATCCACAGAGTCCTTGTGGTCTGAGATGTGCCACTGCGATTCACCCAGTGACAATGAACAGTGTTTTCCAGGGCATGAAAACAAGCTTCCAGGTCCTTTTTTCAGTCTCTTTACTCCCAATCCTTCTCCTTATGGTTTTTTTTCCCCAAGACCTAAGCCTATCCCCCTTTGCTTCTATTCTAAGGCTATCCTCTGCTTCCCTGAGGGACATTACTCCAGCTCATGCTTTCCAGCTATCACATTTCTGTTGACAAATCTTAAACCCAAGTTTCTAATCTCAACCCCATTTTCTAATCAAGTTTGCTTTTCCATCAGCCTGCCCCATGGATTCCTTATCACTCTGTAGACTAAATTCAAATTGGAGCCTGGCAAATCTGAGTGCAGCAGCTGTGTCTCTAAGCCTCAACTGTTCAACTTGCTACTTTCTCTCATCAATATTTTCTTTGCACACAGCCTTATTAATATATAAGAATGTGGAAGTGGAAAATATTTCTGCCTCATCTTACACAGTTATAAGATATAAAGGCTGTACACTACATAACTACACTAGTAGAGGGCGTCATTTATACTACAGTGGTTCCCAGTGTAGCTGTAGTGTCTAGTGACAGTAAGGTCAGAAACCAGATCTCAGAAGACCTTGTAGGACAGGGTAAGCCATGTGGGCTATTGAGGACCAAGCAGACTTGTTTTGCTGAGTAGGGCACAGTTAGATTCCAGTAGAAAATGCTCTGTAGGAGGCAGTAGGTCAGGAAGACCTGGGCAGGGAGGCCAGGTACATAAGATTATATGTGAGAAAATGTGGGAAAATTAAGGCAAAGGGAGTGGGCTTAGGAATGAGGGAAGGGGTAAATGGGTCTGCCTTTCAGGACTCTCTGAATGGAAAAATGGCAACTTGATAAATCTCTTATCTGTGAGATTCTCAATAAACAGGTTGTGTCGGGGGGGTGGGGAATAGAGGGGATCACTTAGAGTTCATTTTGGCAAATGATCATTTCATGGGAAAGGACTAGATACTACAGAGCATCATCAAGTATTTACCTGGTTTCTGCAAACCTTTCAAAACATCATATAGGTTTGTAGAGGGTGGGGCAAAAGTGGGTTTACAGTTGTGAGTATGCAAAACACAGAGTTTATTCTTGTATTATCATTTATTAATTATTGTATTATTTTTCATGCAAATGTAACCTACTTCTGCCCCGCCCTATATATTATTTACTCTTTTGCCCAAATGCATTTCTCTTCCTCTATTATCCCTGCCTCGATCCTGAAATAAAACAAAACTCTAATTAATTTTATAGCATGTAAAAAAATAAAGTTCAGAGGAATGTTCCTCATTACCTGGAGGGTGATGACTCTCGCCTGCCTGAAGAAATGGAAAATGACTTTTACCGTCGAAGGGAGAAGAAAAACAGCAATGTTCAATTAATCTGTTTGCACTCTGAGTCCAGAGGAGGAATGGACTGGTTGGACTTCTTTCTATAAAACAGAATTAAAATTATGGTACAAGGTAGAGGGCATGAAAAGAACATGATGCAAAATTATGAGTAACACAGAGATGCACACAGTGTGGCCAGCACAAAACCTGGCACAGTGTATGTTGCTGTTTTGTTGTTTTTATCCCAAGATTCTGAGCTTGAATTTATTATTTCTAGACTATTGAAGAGGTCAGGCAGATAATCCCACTGAATTGTAGGGACCACAAAATACTCTCTCAGGATTCTGGCAACACATGATGACTACTTTTTTCTAACTTCAGGGACTTGGAAGCATGAATGAAGCATCTATTTCTTTTTTAAATTTGAAAAAAAAAAAATTAGAGTTACAAAAAAGTTGAAAAAGTAGCACAAAATATTCCTGTATAGCTTTCAGCAGACTTGCAGATATTAACATCTTCCATAAGGATGGCAAAATGACCAAAATTATCAAAATAACATGGCTACCATTCTATTCAGTATATTCTGTGAGCCTACCAATTTTATATGAAGTTTTCCAATGGTTTCACAGATGTCTTTTCTCAGGCCCAGGATTCAACCTGAATTGATTATGTGTTTCTTTTAGTTGTGCCTTTTAGTCTTTCCTAATTTGGGATAACTTTTCTGTCTTTTTGTTTGTTTTGTTATTTACTACTGTGACACTTTGGAAGAATATGGGCCAGTCACGTGGTAAAATGTCTATCATTAGTTCTTTCCTCATAAGTTAATTTAGATCCTGTATTTTTAGCAAGAATATTAGAAAAGTGATTCTTTCTCCATCTCATTACATCATGTTAGCGGTAATGGTATCTTCGTGTTTCATGGCTGTCCATGTTGCATTTGATCATTGGTTCAAGTTGTTTCTGCCTGGTTTACCAATGTAAAGTTAATACTGGTTTTATTTTGTCATGAAATTAGCTATTGGAAGCGCCTCCCAGTTAGTTCCTATGTTCTTTTCACATGTCTGTGTCATTTTTGGTACATTCTATAGTATTGTGTATACTAGTTCTTTTTGTTATTACCTTTATAATTTATAGTCAAAATATTGTCTTTCAAAATTATTTAGTTAGTTCTTACCTTCCTCATCCCCTTATATATTATGTCTGATACTTTTTAAAAATATATATTTTTATTGATTTCAGAGAAGGAAAGAGAGAGAGATAGAAACATCAGTGATGATAGAGAATCATTGATTGGCTTCCTTCTACATGCCCCCTACTGGGGATGGAGCCCACAACTCGGGCATGTGCCCTTGATCAGAATCAAACCCAGGACCCTTCACGTCCGATGCTCTATAAACTGAGCCAAAGTGGCTAGGGCTCATTTACCTTTAATTCAATTGGTTCATTTGTTACTTTTTCTATTCCACTTTAGAGTTACCTCCCTCACAAGCCCTAGTATGTATGTTTGTATGTATTTGGTATGTGATATACTAAAAGTCATAATTTTACATAGAGATATGCTCAAGGACATGTCATTTGTCCTTCATTCCTTCCAGCCCATTTCCATGATCTTATTTTTTTCTACCTACCCTTTAGGCAGTCAGTCTCATTAGTTTATAATTTACTTTCCTATGCTCCTTTTTAAATAAATGTGCAAGTATATATACTAAGCCCTGATTTTTAATGTGTGTAACTAGTGAGTTGCAGGGAATAGAGAACTAGAGAATAAGAGTAGACAATTAGTAAAGCAACATAAATACTAGTTTATAAGAATGAGAGACAATCGCTAAAAAATAAAGTTACTAAAATTTCACCTTAAACACTTTCTGAGGGCATATATAGTAAGGTTTTTATACTTTTTTCAATGATGAGAAATCCAGATAAATTAGAAGAGTCAACCTCCTATAAAATTTTAACTTAGCTTGCATATGAATGATATTTTTGATGCATTATTTTACTGGGCATTCCCATTATCCTGTGAAGAAGTAGGAAACCATTTCCTTGTTTCCATTTCACAGCTAGATACACTGAGGTTCAGTAACTTTCATATTTATCTTGTTATCCCCACCCAACAGTAAGGCTCCTGGACAGCAGAGCACTGTGTCATATCCACCCCTCTGGTGCCTAGCAGAGCTACCTGGTACACATGGAGGAACAAGGGTCTGTGAATCTTTTCACCTAACTGCTCCCAATTTTACTTCTAGATTGTGGCTCAGTATCTATCTTCTACTTCTCCCCAGAAAGTCTGATTCCAGGATTCTGCCTAAGTCATCTCTGTTCTATTATCCTGGCCATGAGAACAATGAAAACAAAGACCTGATTAAATTGGAGCATCCTTTGGATTTTGAGAGCAAGTTTCTATGCCAGAAGGAACACAAATACCAATCTATTTGTCTCAGATCTCTAGGATATCAGAGTGGGAAGACTCCAGAAAGAAAGCCTCATGTGACAGATGGAAAAAGCTGAGGTCATGAAGCAGATCAGTAATATTCCTAAGATTAGAACTTAATCTGCTCTTTCCAAAGATTGAATTTTTTCCAACCCAAAAATGGGCACATGAAAAGAACAAATCAGATCACTGAGTGCACCCTTTTCAGATGAATTTTTCCAAATTCTCTCCTAGAATATAGATATGCAAATCCCTGGGAACTATGAGATCAATTTGAATTTCTCTTTTGGGACCACTCTCTAAAGATTGAGGAATTTAAATATTAAATAATGAAAATTTTGGAAATTCTTGTGCTAAGGACTGAATTATATTCCCCTCCACCCAGCCAAAATGTATGTTAAAACCTGAATCCTCAATGTACTTATATCTGGAGACAAGGTCTTTTGGGAGGTAATGAAGATGATTACCTCTAATCTGATAGGACTGTGGCCTTATTAGAATAGGAAAGGATCCCCCTTCCCCCCCACCTCTCTTCTCCCTTTCTACCCAGTGAAGAGTCAGTGACAAGGCAGTTGTTTGTGAGCCAGGAACATGTCTCTCACCAGATTCTGACACCTGACCATGCTAGCAGCCTGATTTTTGACTTTTAGCATATAGAAACATGAAAAAAAAATAAATGTATATAACTTTAGCCACCCAGTCTATGGTATTTTGTAATGGCATCCTGAGCTGACTGATATACCAGGGTTACATCCTATATGCAACATGGATACACTTTAAATCTTTAACGAATATAATCTATAGTTGACTCCTTAGAGGCTAGGGAATCAGGCATGAATTTGCAGTGCCATATATTTTTCCCAATAAGTACTCTCCAATTCTGCTAGAATTAATACCAATGAATGCAAAATGGAAATGTGAGGTGGGAGAGGAAAGGGGGAGGTCAGAAGGAATATTGTGTTCTCATAGAGAGGATCTATGGTTGAAATGATAATTACTGGCATTGGGAAGACAAGGCAAGGATGGAGAGCCTTTGTTGTGTTCCAGTAGCAAATGGGCATGTCTGTCCTCCTCCACTCCCACCGGTATAGAGCTGCTCCCAGCGGGACACTGGGATTCCTCACTCTGGTCTAATTTTAAGTGAACAAAATGAGTGGCATTCTGCCACATCCCTCTGGAAACTATTTGAAAATTGAGCAGATCTCATCTTTTGAAAATGTTCCCTGAGTAATGGAAACATGAGGAAGGGGAATATACTACAGACCCCGGATGCAACTTTCAACCACAGTGGAATGCAACACTCCAGACACTCTTTTATAGTGGTTAGGATGGACGTGGGAAAGATTTTGGGGAACAGAACAATAAGCTCTGCTGTCATCTTAGATCACTTTCACTGCTAGATGCTCTGAAGGATTAAATGACACAGTGCTGGGCACATTGGGAGGGGCTTAATCCAATGAAAATCCAAGACCTGTACATATGGTTACATGGCAGCTACCATCTATGTAGAACAAGAAGAAATGAATTCGAGTTATGAATCATTTTACCCACCACCTTGTGCAGAACTATAGCTGAAATTTCAGCAGGGCTTCTCTGAATCTTGAAATTGTGATCATATTTATTTCAGCCCCAGGACTTACACTCAAATCCAAAGCTGATTCCAAGGTTTCTGTGAGTTCCTAGCAAGATTTTGTTCTCAGTATCATCTCTGTCTCCTATAATTTGCATCTTTGAATGCTTCATTCTTCCATGTCTTGCTAACGCATTTATTTTTTCTTTGCTCTCAAACCCCATTATACAAGTACCTCCAAAGTTGCTATATAACTATTTAGGGCAGTGGTCAGCAAACTAATTAGTCAACAGAACCAAATATCAACAGTACAACGATTGAAATTTCTTTTGAGAGCCAAAATTTTTAAACTTAAACTTCTTCTAACACCACTTCTTCAAAATAGACTCTCCCAGGCCGTGGTATTTTGTGGAAAAGCCACATTCAAGGGACCAAAGAGCCTCATGTGACTCATGAGCCGCAGTTTGCCGACCATGGGGAAAAGACCCACAAAAAAAGTATTTAAAAGGCACCAAAGCAAATGATTTTCAAAAGTATTACTAGTTTGAATTTTGCTGAAAATATTTTCAGTTATTCCACCACCCAAACATTTTAACTAACCCTCTACCTTATAGGCTCTAGGAGTTCACTTAGTTCTAGGTTAACTTGCTTATTTAAAAGATGAGAAAACTGCCTGGCTGGCATGGTTGAGCATTCACCTATGAACAAGGTCATAGTTTGATTCCAGGTCAGGGCACATTCCTGGGTTGTGGGCTCAATCCCCAGTAAGAAGTGTGCAGGAGGCAGTTGATCAGTGATTCTTCCATCATTGATGTTCTATCTCTCCCTCTCCCCGCCTCTCTGAAATGAATAAATTGTGTGTGTGTGTGTGTGTGTGTGTGTGTGACACACACACACACACACACACACACACACACACACATGAGACCCAGTGCAAGAAACTCTTGCACTTGGGTGTGGGCGCTCCTTATCCCAGCCTGCGCCCTCTCTCAGTCTGGGAACCTCACTCCAGGGCAGTAGCAGTGGCAGGAGTGCTAAGGAGCAGCTAGCCTGGCTTCTGGCTGAGCAGCATGGAAGCACAATGACCACCAGGGGCAACTCCTGCATTGAGTGTCTGCCCCCTGTGGTTACTGCACATCATAGCAACTGATCATTCACTGGTTATTCTGCTATTGGGTTAATTTGCATATTAGGGTTTTATTATATAGGAGATATATATTATGTATATAATATATTTATATATTTTTATCAATATAATATATAGTATATATATAGGAGATATGTATTTTATATGTATTTTTAAGATCTATATTAGGGTTTTATTATATAGGATATATATATATCCCAGTAAGGGTCTACAGTGGATTCGCACAGGTAGAGAGTGTCAGGGCCCAGATGAGAATCAACAACATTTAATCTACATTCCAGCTCCCTCTTTATATCTGTGCTTCTTTTCTAAGGAAATTTCAAGTAGGGAGTTAATTTTCCAGGGTAAGAGTTTGTTTTTGTTTGTTTCTTTGTTTTTATAAGGGTATATTTAAGGAACTGAAACATGGTTAAAAATGGAAAGCTTTTAGATTTGAGATTTTATATTTTTATTAGAAAAATTTGGGCAATACTTTATGCCTTCTCTTTCTCTGACAACTCTGAGATTGGAGTAAGATTTCTGAGCTCAGAGGCAAGCATAGCATTCTCGTTTCATCTTAAGCAAATGACTCACAGAATCATGAAAGCTCCAGCTTGGAAGGCATTAGAAAGGTCATCTTATTCACCACCACATCCCACATACTTGAAGAGTAGCAATGCCCTTTTAAATATCAACATAGTAGCTGTCCAACTTGAATATCTCGGGAAAAGGAAACTGCCACCCATTTTCTGAACACTTGGACTCTTCATATTGTAAAACCAGCATGTCAATATGTTATTGATTTAATTCCAACAACAACCCTATGAAGCAGTTACTACTATCTACACTTTACAGGTAAGAAAATTGTTCCTGCAGGAAATGAGATATTTCACCCCAAATTCAGGCCAATTAGGGAACTGCTCTTCAACCCAGGTTTATTTCCAATCTGCTTTTAGAGAGTCTTTAAGGGCACAGATTTTGGTATCAATTTGAGTTGGGACCCTGAGACTTAACTTTTTAAAAAAATTATCATCCAAGGATATGTTTTTTTATTGATTGATTGAGAGAGAGAGAGAGAGAGAGAGAGAGAGAGAGACATGGATATGAGAGAGAAATATTTATTGGTTGCCTCTCAAACATGCCTTTACTGGGGAGCAAATCTGCCACATAGGTGTGTGCCCTGACCAGGAATTGAACCCATGACCTATTGGTCTATGGGACAATGCTCCAACCAACTGACCCACCTGGCTGGGGCCTGAGTCTTTACAGCCTGTGTTCTCATCTGAAAATAAATAAAAATAGTACTAAACTTTGAAAGTTTTCATGAGAACTGAGTCTTTGTGAAGCGTTTTACATGGTACCTAACATAGTAAATTATCCGAAAATGATAGATGTTGTCAGTAATATTATACTAACCTATTCATCTGGTCCATGTTGACCCATTTACAAATATTTCTGGACCAGGCATCTCCAGACTTTCCAGCTCTGACAATCTGTGACAATAGACTCAACTCTCAGTAACTGTTGGTACAATTGTCAAGCCTAACTCTAATGCAGCAACCTTGACTGACCAGCATCTACAGCCTTCTTTCACTTTGAGAACTCATGATGGGAACAGCTCTTTCCTCCTTTCTCTTCTAGCCCCTCCCTAGGCAGCATATATGAAATCCACACTACATTGCCTCAAAGACAGCCCAGGCTTTAGAAAAACAAACAGAGGCTTTAGTGTTCAACTCATCAAGATTTCTGCCACTCCTGAATCGTGTGGGATAGACATACCTAATCAGAGTGAGTGACAGGCACATCCGTTCAGTAGATGAGAAAAGTGAGCTCCATCTGGTGCATTTCCAAGAAGAGAATCCCAGTCAAAGGTAACAACAATTCTGCCTCTAGTTGTACCTAATTATCCAGCAGCAGAAAGACATGTGATGAAGGCGTCTGCCCAGGGTCCGAAAGCAGAGCAGATGTTTTCAATTGCTCCCTCCTTTGTAATTCTACCCTGGAAATAAAGAATTTAAAACCTAGAAAATAATAAGAATACATGAACCTCACAAAGGGACATACACAGCAGAAGACAAAACGTATGGGATAAGAGAGTGGATGCATTGAAAGTCACCTCATGGGAGCACTTAGTTCTTTTTCTAATTGGATCAGTACCCAGGAACACAGTTGCACCTATAAGTATCTTTTAATTGAGGGGAACATATAGCAGGTTCTATTGAACATGTTTTTTAAGAGTAAAAACAGCAGGATTTCTTTATGTTGCCAGGATTGAGCACTGAGCCAACACTTTTTGAAGAAGCTGTAGTATTCCAAAAGGTTGTTTATAAGCAGAAATATTGATAAACCCTCGATAGCATAGGAATGTTAAACAATGTCATATATTAAGCTTTAGTAGAATTGTAAAAGAATTTCCAAGGTAACTTAGAATTGGTGTCACCAAAGGTAAGAGCTAGATCTGAGTGATCAAGAATTCCTACACAGTGATTTTACAGGTAGGGAAACTGAGACAGAGGAGGTAATTTGCCTAAGAGAAGAGAATGCATTGAAGACAAAATAGAAACTGTATCATCAAATTTAAGGAAAGCTGAAATATTTGGGCAGATAATTATATTTATAAATTTATCATAAATTAAGTTGGTGGATTTGATATGTGATTACAGCAATTACAATCCCAATTCCAATTTTTAAGCTTATACAGGGTGGGTCAAAAGTTGGTTTATATTTGTGATTATGCAAGACAGTTTATTCTTATATAATTATTTACTAATTATTGTATTATTTTCTATGTGAACAACTGTAAACTTACTTTTGCCCCCCACTGTATTGCTGAATTGTAAATGATCAGTATACCAAAGAAATTCAGGAGTATAATGCCATCTTTTATTTTCTTCAGCCTTATTCTAGCATAATATTGAGAAAATAGTCAGCCTAAAATAAGTCTTATGTCAGATAGGAATCAGCACCTTTGAAAAAATGTTACCCCGATAAATTTAACAAATGCCAACAGGGCAAAGCAAAACCTTAAATCAATGAAATGCTTCTTGAAAGAAGGCAAACTGAGGTTTCATAAAACAAAGTACCTAATGCAGATATGAACTGCAATTTGAAAATTTGATGATGTGGAATATCTGTTTGCCATCATGCAGTTCCACATTTTAGGAGAACTGTGGATGCTACCTGGTGCTATCACATCTGATGCAACATCCCATTGCAGTGTAACATTCATGGGTTGCAACAGGTCAGCTTTATTTTGAAGCCTTCCACCTTTCATTGAGACAGCTACATCCGACACATGTAGCTGATAGAACATTGTTCCTTATTTTCAGCCAGATTGGCCTCCTGTCATCACTGGGCACTCAGTGACCTCTAAAATCCAATCCCAGAGAACAACCGCCCTGTAGATGTTGGAAACTAGAGGTCATGTTGTGCTCCCTAAGTCTTCTTGTTTCTAAACCACTACCAGTCTTGGAAATCCTCTACAGCACTTGATATTGTAATGGTTTATTGTCTGTGTCTCCTTGGCTAGACCATGGTCACCCATTTTTTTGGTCAACACTAATCTGGATGGGAATGCCTGTGAAGGTATTTTTTAGATGTGATTAGCATTTACATCACTAGACTTCCAATTATACAAATTACCCTCCATAATGTGAATGGGCCTTCTCCAATCAGTTAATGACCTTAAGAATAAAGACTTAGGTTCTTCAAAGTAGAAGGAATACGTAGGATTGCCTGAGTTTCCAGCTTGCTGTTCTGTGGACTTTGGATTTGACACTCTAACACCAATGTCACGCTTCCATGAATTCCCAGCCTATCAGCTTGTCTCCATATTCACTAAGCAAATTCCTTAGAATAAATCACTCTCTTTCTCATTTCCTCTTCTTCTCTGTCCTCTTTCTCTTTCTCTGCAGTGCATGTTTATAGTCATTTCTAACTTGGTACCCACAATGTAGTTAAGAAAATGTTAGAAATTGTATTAGGTTGAAAGATAATGGAATGTGTGGTAGTTCATTTCTCTTGATGAAAATGGCAAAAATAAAAAGCCCCCAATGTATACAGATTTAACGTTTATAAATTATTCTCACATCTGTTTTCTCAGGGGATCCCTACATCAATCCCATAAGCTAGACATTGATTCCAATTTATAGATGAGAAATGAAGGCCTGGGATATAAAATAATTTACCTTTTCCCCTAAGCTTGTAAGTAGTAGAACTCCAAGTCTGATATTCTCCCTACCACACCTTTCCATGGTTTCCTCTCAATAAGGAGAGAGAGGGGTTATAGATGAGGTTCTTCTGTGGATGTGCTGCTCAGTCACGCGAATCTGACCCATGGGGACTAGGGAAGGCTAAAGAAAAAACACTGCCAAGGGCATACCATTGCCTAGGGTTATTGTTCTCCATTCCAGCCTCAAGGACTCTAAGAGATCAATGAAAGTATACATTGGGAAATAGAAGAGGCATGAGAAAATTTTGCAAATTGGCTAGTTTTCATTTTCTGTTGGCTTTTCCAGCACATTCTTCGCACCAAATGAAAGTAATGTGGTAATGTGGTAAAATGTCTCCACAAGATGCTGTCCAATTAGAGACAGAGGGCAGTGAGATACCCTCACCCTTGATGCCCTAAGGGCTCATCAGGACATCCTGAGGTTTTCATAGTAACCAATGTGGATGTGGTCAAGTGTTGTCATATCAAATAGGCTTGCATATTAGAGAATCTCAAGGCATCAACATTATGGCACAATATGTATTTTTGCTGCTGGCTTTGATTTGGAAATGACACTAAAGAAGGTTGCTTCATGCTGACTTGATGTCTAAAGAAATATGCAAGCTCGATCTTGTCTTGACCTAACTGGCATAATTACCCATCATGGTATGTGTTTCACAGGATTAGAATTAGTAACAGGAAGTCACATTGTGTCCTATTTTAAAGAAAACAACTGTCCAGGTTCCAAACTGGGAAAACATAGTCAATAAGGGAGTTAACCTTCACACTTGAAAAGGATTCTTATATTATGATATAATAGCAGCAGTGATGATTTATTGAGAACCTACTATGGGCCAGGTATTTTAGAGATATTATTTACAATTCTCAATTCTCATAACAATCCTGGAAGGCATGTAGGGGAAAATTGATACTTGGTGAAGGGAAGTAACTTGCTGAAGGTCAGAAAGCTAGAAAATACATAACCCAGGCAGGCGTGTCCAGCAGATGTTTCTGCTACTACACTGAAGCATTTGTCTTCACATCATATATAAAGCACACTATTTGCAAAGGAGAAATTCTCTCCTTTCCTCTTCCTCCTCTCCCCTTTCTTCCCTCCCTCTCTTCTCTCCCCTCTCTCCTGACCCTCCCCTCTCTTTCCTTCCTTCTCTCCTCTCCCTCCCCTCTCTCCCCTCTCTCCCCTGTTTCCTCTCTCCTCTTTTCGCCATACCACCCCATCAGATGTACTTCTAAAAAGAAAGTCACTAATTCTTTCAGTAAGCATGCACAGAGCACATGCTCTGGTGGGAGAGGTAGTTCTAGGAGCTACACACAGATTTATAGGAGACAGCATGCTAACTACTAGAGAAGGGACAGTTGTTAGATAACACCAACTTTTAAACTGACAATATCAAATAGTGTAACTAGTCCTAGGTATGTGTACATGAGGTCTAAAATGGCATAGTTGTTTTCTAAAGATGGCATAGAAAGATTTTTCATAGCTAGCCATAGAGGTGAAAACCTGGAGTGCTTCCAATGTTTGGGTGAATGCAGGATTCCTTTGTTCTCTCATATTTCTTTTCATTCAAGAATTCTAGGTGCTTATGATTCTGGGTTCTTCTCAGAGCCATAGGACTATAGGATTTGGCAAATGTGTAGATCATTTTAAAATCAGATTTTTAGTTTTGGCCCTATGATGGGCTAGAGAATTGAAAAGCTCTGCAACTATACAAACCTGAGAAACCATAGCTATAATAGGAGAGGTCCTTTTATTTATTTATTTATTTATTCATTCATTCATTCATTCATTCATTCATTTATTTATTTTTAATTTTTGTTAATCCTCACCTGAGGATATTTGTCCATTGATTTTTAGAGGGAGTGGAAGAGAGAGGGAGAGACAGAGAGAAAACATTGATGTGAGAGAGATATGCCTCCTGCATGCATCCTGACCAGGACCAGGGAACATGCAACCAAGGTACTTGCCCTTGACTAGAATTGAACCCGGGTCCCTTCAGTCCATGGACTGCCGCTCTGTCCACTGGGCAAAACCTGCAAGGGCAGGAGTTGACCTTTTAAATACAGATCCAGATAATGAGCAAATAGGATGCTGTGGCAGCCTAGGAAGGTGGGCCATGGGGTAGGGAAGAATGTGAGGGGCTGTTGTTAGGGTCTTGGTAACATAAGGATTGGGATTTAATGCCCCAGAGGGTCATGAAAGGAGGGCTTGGACCTGCTCATAGATGGGAGTTGAAATTTAGATTTATGCATCAAGCCAGGGATCTCAAAATTATATACCTCAATTAAAGGTAGACTCAATGTGAATCTTTCCTCCTGAGCACTGGTATCAGATCTGATCCTATGGAAACTGGGAAGTTATAACCCAGTCTAAAGTATGCTGTTATCTCCTTTTTATTTAAATACCTCTACATGTTCTGTATCATTTCCATTAAAGAAAACTTATCTTTCTTATGTTTGGCTCTGAGATGAAAAATAATATGGGAAACTTCCTAATGATAAAAATACTTTTTGATAAATTTGTCCAAATGCTCATTACAAGGGTTTGTTCCAATTCATAGTCTCTCCAACTATGTGTGACAAAGTCCATAGCCATCCCTCCTTATCAACCTCTGGTAAAACACAAAACATATTTTAATCTTTGCCAACCAGATAGAAACACAAGAAACATAACTTCTTAAATTTAAGGTGCATGCAACTTTTTCTATGAAGTCAAATATCCCTCCATATGTTTCAACCTTGGCTGTGTCAGTTGTGAATTATTATGTCTATGCTTCAAACCCCATTTTTCAGTCCAGATGCTTTTCTTTTTCTTTCTTGTTGATAGTTAATTATACTTAATATTTACACAGCATGCATGTCTCAGTGTCTGGCACCAGTTTCTAAGCTGGACTTACTATTATCCATTTAATCTTTACAATAAATTCTATAGGATATGCATTATTATTGTTCACATTAAACAGGTTGAGAGAGGTTGACTAACTGATAGAGCCAAAATTAAGAACTTGAGGATTTAACCCTTCTGTTTGATATATTTGCTGATTCTCCTTTATGTTAAATTATTTCATGATTTGCTTTGTAATTAAAGATTGTGAGCTCATTTTTAGTGAAGTTTTACCTGAGAGAATCCAGTTAGACCGGGAATAAAGGCATGCCCTCCCAGAAATTTTTATTTGCCTATATTAGACATTCTGGACATTTCATTGGTGATTTTAAATAAAATTATTCACATATATATTATATGCCCTACAGATTACCTGTTTAAATAAATGGTTTTTAGTATATTTAGAGTTGTGCAAACATCACTGTAATCTAATTTTAGAACATGTTTATAACACCCAAGAAGAGACTTATATCCATTAGTAGTCATTTCCCATCCTCCCTAACCCACTAATCTACTGCTGTCTCCATAGATTTGTCTACTTGGAACATTTCATATAAATGGTGTGATACCGTATGTGTTTTTTGGTGACAGTCTCCTTTCACTTAAAATATTTTTATATTTCTCATCGTGAGGATTGATGGACAAGTTATATAAATTAAAACCTCAAACCCACATGATGTTCAGGTCTGTGTTTATGAAGTCTTGGGTTATTTCTAATTCCAGTTTCTTATACCTAAGGGGAAGGCCATTGCTTAGCTAACTATCCAAGATGGTTGGAAGGCAATTAGAGGGAACAAAACTCCATAAAAATAGAAAAGGGGCCTAACCGGTTTGGCTCAGTGGATAGAGCATTGGCCCGTGGACTAAAGGGTCTCAGGTTCAATGCCAGTCAAGGGCATGTACCTTGGTTGTGGCACATCCCCAGTAGGGGGTGTGGAGGTGGCAGCTAATCAATGTTTCTCTCTCATCAATGTTTTTAAATCTCTATCCCACTACCTTCCTCTCCGTAAAAATAAATAAGATATATTTTTAAAAAATAGAAAAGGGAACATCTTATACTTGCTGTCATAACCCATTCTAAGCAGTGGTATCATAGCAGTTTGTTCCTATGGAGAACTTGGGAACTGGAAAGTTACACCCTTCACCCTCCTCTAGCGTATAGTGTGTTATCTTCTATTTTTTTTTAATATTTTTTATTGATTTCAGAGAGGAAAGGAGAGGGAGAGAGAAGTAGAAAAATCAATGATGAGAGAATCATTGATCAGCTGCCTCCTGCATGCTCCCAACTGGGGATTGAGCCTGCAATCAGGCATATGCTATTGATCAGAATGGAACCTGGGACCCTTTAGTCCACAGGCCAACACTCTATCCACTGAGCCAAATGGGCTTGGACAAGTGTATTATCTTTTTTAATGAATTTTCTCTGTATGTTTCCATCATTTTTTGTTAAAATAAGTTTACATTATCTGGGTCCACTGGTGTCCTTCCAATAATTACAGCAATATGCTATGTGTGGCAAACACATTGTAAGAATACAGACCATTTCAATGCTATAATTAGCAGATTAATTATAATGATATAATGATAATTATGAGTATAACCCTTATCCAATAGTTGGTGAATACTCATTTGTTTCTTTATTCATTCTTTGTTAGTCATTTATCTCTTTCTATATCAAATCACTCTTGTATGGGTATAACTATTTTATTGAATGAAATCAAGATCCTTGGCCCCCAAATCTTAAGTTCTAGTGGGAAGAACTTATATATCAATATTTTTTTTCAATTACATGTGGAACAGCTATACAAATTATAGTTGTAAAATATAGCTGACCAGTTTAAAGATAGGGAAATAAAATATCAAACTGAAATGTCATATGTACAATCTCAGAGTACTCCACCCAGACCCTCTTAGGCCTGCCTCATCTCTGGCCACTGCCCAGCTTAAGCGGAGCACCAGAAGTACCTGGGAGTTCCCATCCTTCCCAGGGCAGCTCTTACCAATGACAGATGGGCATTGCCATGTGCAAACCCAGCTCCCCTGCCTTGTAGATAAACTCTGAGGAGGAACATCCCTTGAGTGCCCTGTGGGATCAGACTTGAGATGGGGACTTCATTTGAAATCCTTGACTTCATTTCATTCCTCTCCTCCTTCTCCCTTATCAGTCTCTCTTGGGAGCATTCCTTTAATAAATAGCATTTGTATGAATCCTCATTCCAGACATTGCTTTTGGGAAAGGTAACCTAAGACACAACATTAGTAAATGGTAGAGCCAGAATTTCTGTCTCTCATTTCTGTATCCAGATTTCATTCATCCTCTTTTATACCACAGAGGGGAGAAAAATAAGAACAAGACAGGTTCATATATTTTCTTAAGGTCATGCATCTTGCAAGGGACTCAGATCTAGTGCTGTAAACTGTACCACATTGCCTTTTAAACCTTTTCAGAGGGAAGTAAACCTGTATCAATGAACTGCAGAGATTTCTTACAACCTCCCAATTAGAATTATATTTGTACTCTCAATCTTGGTTTCTCCACCTATGAAATTAGTACACTGCTATTTTCTTCAATATATATTTTTATGTCTTCTTTATTAAAAGTTAAGCCGGATAACACATGCAACATGAATAATGTTTGAGACATAGCTAGATGCTAGATGTGTGCTGTTCTTCATTAAAGAGCCAGGGTAAAGATAATTAAATGGAAGAAGGGTTCCTAAAATCAGCCTTGTTTTGACCAACCACATGATTCTGTTGAAGTAAAGCCTCCATTTCTGGAAATATACTAAAAAACAAACGAATAAAACACCACAAATAATCCTATCAGTTTCCCGTACATAATGTACTACGTAACATTTCTGTGGGCCTGGTGGATAAATAAAGGAGGCTGTTATGTTCAAAAGGTTTCTTTTTTAAAATATATTTTATTGTTTTTTACAGAGAGGAAGGGAGAAGGATAGAGAGTTAGAAACATCGATGAGAGAGAAACATGGATCAGCTGCCTCCTGCACAGGGGATATGCCTGCAACCAAGGTACATGGTTCGAATCTGAGACCCTTTAGTCCACAGGCTGACACTCTATCCACTGAGCCAAAAGGGTTAGAGTTCAAAAGCTTTCTTAATAAATTCTAGCCCCTTCCCAAAGAAGAAAAGCCACAGAAGAAAAGTGTGACACCTTAAACTGCAGGGAAACTGCCAGCCCTTCCTCACTGCTAAGGAGGCAGTTATCCAGGGGACCAGGAAGGTATAACAAGAAATGGACCAAGTGTGCAATGGATTTTTCTGGTCCGCACCCCATTCTGTTTTATTTTGGTGTGTGTGTGTGTGTGTGTGTGTGTGTGTGTGTGTGTGTGTGTGAAAGAGAGAGAGAGAGAGAGAGAGAGAGAGAGAGAGAGAGAGAGAGAGAGAGAGCGCGAGCGCGAGCAGGGGGGGGGGGAGAAAGAGAGAGGTATTTATTTATTTTTGTCATCATCAGGACATTAGTACGCAGAGGGAGGAAAATGCCTCTTGAATGAGATGTTTGTAGGGAAATTACAAGGGAGAGGATGCTGACTTTGACCTAGCAGTGCCCTCTGAGGATTGGGGTGGTTTAGAATGGCTTCTCATGTTTTTTTCTGCTCCCTTAATGGAAGTAAAATAACAACATGAAATAGAGGGGATAGAACAGCCAGCAGGAGGATAAATACCAAGGAAGCGATGTAAACACAGCCCCCAATTTCCCCAGTGAGTAAGAGAATGAGGAATGTGTTATTTATCTGTCTTTGCAATCCGTACAGCAGAGTATGGAGCTGCCCTCCTCGGGGAATATCTTCTATAAATAATCAGCGAATTGCAGGATGGGAGCTTGAGATGAGTGAAAGAAACCCAGGAGACTGAGGATTTCTTCAAACTCCAGGTCTTCATCAGCTCTTCCAGGAATCCTCTCCATCCTTCCAGGCAGGGGGAAAACAGGAAGGGCAGGCCCTTTTAAACAGACACTTTAGAAGTACTTGACGTTGCTCACTCCCCTTTTATTTTAGGCTAAGAAAATGGATGCAAAATATAGTTAATTAATTTATTAAGAGTGCCCTGAACTTGCAGGTGAGGATGCTGTGTGGGATCTGAAATTAAACCATCTTGGTTGAACTCTACCTTTATTATTTATTAAGTGTGTTATCTTGGAAAAGTTACTTCTCCAAGCTTCAGTTTTCTCATCTGTAAAACTGGAGTAAAACTAATTTCTATTTTAATAAGATTAAGACACAAATGTGGTAATGTACATGAAGTTGTTAACAAAAGGCCTAGATATATTATCTAAATATCTAGAATATGTATATATCTAATATATTTATATATCTAGAATATAAAGAACTCCATTAGTCATGAAATAGTAGAAGTTAAATTTATGTCTTCAAATCTACCCTTCTTTCTCCTCTACTTTTTCATTTCTAATTTTTCGATTAAGATTTCATATTTTTTTCCAGTAAATTTCATTGTTCCAATATATACCACCTCATGACATATATTTAATGTAATTAGATAATAAGTTGTGTGTGGAATTTCTCAGCTCATACCAACCCAATACACTTCCATCAGTGTTAGCCAGGTAAACATGGACCTTATTCATCAGGTATAAAGAAGACTGATGGATTTGCCTGGGCCCATGGAGTCAACCATCTTTGATAAAATGTTTGTTAAATATAAACTGAGCAAACCTTCACCTTTTTTAAAAAGGGTGGGGCTAAGATGATAAGAAAGGACTTGAGAGGGCTTTCCGGATGGTCCAACCACATAAAGCAATGGTGGACTAGCAGAACTTACTCACTGAATGATCTTTTAATATTTAGGTTTCCTATGAAAAGCCACTTTTTAAAGCTTCTCTCAATGTCCCAGTTCATTAGAATCTACCTTTTTATCCTCTCTTATAGCATCCCACAGTTTTCATTTTTTATTTTAAACTGAATATTCATGAAAGTTATTGAGAGTGGAGTGGGATATATATATTTGATAGCAGTCTCCTTCATTAAGCTGTATTGGCCCTGTGAGGATGGAAATCAAGCTTGTTTATACCTGTAGTGGTCCTCAGTGCCTAGCACCATGCCTATCTGACACATTGTCTGTGCTATTAAATGTTCTTCAGTGAATGACTGGATGAATGAATGAATATATGAATGGGACAATCAGGAGTCCCACTGGTCTAGAGGGAAGTGTTGTAAGAGATAAAGGGAGATGGATGAAAAGTAAGACATATCCCTCTGCTCCTATCCCCATGAGGACCATGGATAATTTCATATTCTTCTCTTGGCCACCTTTGCCCTTTCTGTAAAAGGGTTAGAACTGAGGCCACTTATGAGTTGATTGTCTAATTCTTTAGTTGGAAGTTTTGCATTACATTAACTACTACCTATTGGTAAGAACATAGACAATTGTTCCAGACTGATTTCCGTTGCTTTTTAATATTCAGAAAGAGAATAGAGGGGTTTGTTTCTTGCTTCCTTATATAAATATCCATTATACACCTGCTGTATAGTGGTACAAGGTCTTAGGGAGGCAGAAATGAGTAACACGTGGCCCCTGACTTTGAGCAGTCTAGATGGAGAAGGACAAAGGAAGAAAAGGATGAGGATTAAGAAGGACAAAGAGAAAGATAAAATAGAAGTAGAACAAGAAAAGGAAACAAAAAAAGGCACATTATTGAGCATGGTGCCAAGTATTTTACATATCCTATCCCATTTTACAAATGTTAAGACTGAGGTTCCAACAAATCCTATATATTGTAATAAAAGAGAAGCATGTAAATTGACTATACCTCTGCTATGCTCACCAGACAATCAAGAGTAAGTATGCAAATCTACCTGACAAAGATGGTGGGTTAATTTGCATACTCAGGCTGCTCCAAGCCTGTAAGCCCATGCGTGCAGGCCCTGAGTGGCCAGGGTCCCACAATGTCCCCAGCCAGGAGTGGCCTACGGGTGCTGGTGCCAAGTGGCCCAGGTCTCAGGACTAGCAGCCAAGCTCGTAATTATTTCATGCACTGGACCCCTGGTTAACTATAAATCTATTGGTAAGGCCCAGATTTAGACTTAAGTCTGACTGCTCATGACCCAGATAGCCCTCTGCCATTGAAACCTCACAGGTAGAGGCAGCTGCAATGATGTGATGAGAACCTTTACTATATGTTTTGCATTTTCAGTCTGGGACCAAGGGCCTGATCTTGTGTTCCCCTGGGTTCTCCCTTTTGGGGTCTTAATGTGCTCACCTTTCCCCTGCACTTGCCCATACAAAACAAAAACAAAAAAGCAGGGGTGGGGTGGGGAGCATCCTATAGTCAACTGCAGAAAGAAAGATAATTTTTCTCCAAAAGGCCCAGACAGAGAAGAAGCTTGCAGAGGCATGGGCTGAAGACAGGGTGGGGAGATGGCAGGAAAGGATCACCCTGAAGCCTGCAGCGTTTGGCTTCTTGCCTTCATTCTTTTTCTTGTAGCTTTTAAGTTTCATTCACTACTTCAGTGGGATTTGGGGATTGGATTGAAGTGGCAGTAAAAGAGGTGCTGGAGGCAAACTGATTTTTCAGCTTCCAAGGAAAACAATTATCCTGATCTGGCCTGCCATCCCTGCTTCTCCCCACACAGTGGAAATTCACTGGGTTCAGAGAGCGTTCTGTGGAGAAGACATGTCGCTTTGTAAATACGCTTTGCTCAAACTTTACCCCCAACTCAATTTGTTTCTTACTATTTATAAAGTACCTGCCCATCCTTTATACAAACTGCACCCCCAGATCTCTTACTATAAGTCCCTTAGTCAGCCAAGGGTATTACATACATACATTATTTTATTTTGTCTTCCCAGTGACCCGAAAGGCACATGCCATCATAATCCTTATTTGTCCTGGATAGTTAAGTAACATGCTCAGAGTCATAGCTATGAGGAAGAGGAATCAGTATTTGAACACAGGTGTCCAACTTCAGAGCCTGTGCTTTTAATATGATATTACACAATCACTCAACCACAAACCCTGTGTGCTTATTACCATGCTGTCCTATTGAGAAATCTTGAAACCAAGGCACAGCAAACTGAAGCCATTGGCCCCAAGTTACTGAGCTTGAGGTGGGAGAGGAAGGATTTGAATTTCACCCCATGGGATGTCACCACCCCAAGCTCTGTGTGGAGGGTGCTGTGTCCAGGTGGAGGGTGACCAGGGGAGGTTTGTCTTCCTAAAACACCATCTGGGCTAGTTTCTGGAGCACTGTCCAGCTCCAGTGGCTTGGTCCCTGATAGGTCAGTACTCCTCATAGCCATACCAAGGCAGGGCTGTAAGTTTCCCTTTTCCCATTTCTTGTCCTTTCAGAAGGCCTCTACATGTTTGTGTCAGCCTGATTTCCATTGCTGCATAAGAAGGTGAAAAGGCGTGATTTGCATGCAAGCACTCTACTTCCTTAGGGAATGCCAGAACCTGCCTTTTTAAGGGCTCTGAAGCAGAAATCATGATCAGGCATGGACTTTTCTTCTTTTCTTCTTCACAATTGCTATCAAATCAACACTGACTTTTAGGGAGGTTACTTCCTCTTTCTGGGATTCAGTTTCTAAGAACCATTAGGAAGGGGATTAGATGGGATTTGAGCAACTTTCTTCAGAGAAGGTACCTGAATTGTGTGTGTGTGTGTGTGTGTATTTTTTACGTTTTCTATTTTTTCCTAGTTTTTTTCTTTTTTAATTTAATTTTTTTTTCAATTACAGGTTACATTTATTAATATTTTGTATTAGCCTCAAGTGTACAGCATAGTGGTTAGACAGTCACTTGTGCATGCTTTCAATGCATCTTCTTGCAGTTCCAACTGATATGAATTTAGAGTGGATGTGTAAAATCTGCATTTAAAACAAGCAGCCCAGTGATGCCCACTGAAGTTGGACTAGAGAATTTAAGAGTCATTAATCCTTATTTAAGTTAGAAAACAGGAAGAAAGAAGAAAAGATTGAGGGCTGAGGTCTGGTAAGAAATAGTCAGAAGGGCATTTGGAATCAGAGATTATTGAAAGGGAGGGTCCTAGTAATGATGGGCCCAGAGTGAGAGAACACCTGTTACCTTTCAGAGTACCTCAGTAAGACAAATGTCAGGCTTTGAACATTGGCCATCTTCAGTCCAGGCCAATTTTAAATTGTACTGGTCAACAGGGCTGCCTCTATCCCTAAATTGCCTTGTAAAAAGTTTACTGAAAGGCATGCCTTCCTTTACAAAATGTTCCCTTCACCCAGGTAGATGCAGTCCCACACCCAAAGTACATAGCTCCCCTTAGCTACATTCCTTGCTCCTTTGCCTTCGTATTCTTGTGCAGTATATAACCTACACAACTGTATGTGACATCCCTGGAGGCAAATAAGACACCCTTGCCTTGCCTCTTTCATTTATAATCTCACTCTGATCCTCTCTCCATTCTGGGAGGAGTCAAAGGGAATGAGTGGAGGAGGAGAAATAGAAGAGTATGGTGGGAAAATGAAGAAGCTGATGAGAAGTCTCTTTACTTCTGCCTATGTTTTCTAGTTATGGGGACTGAAGCTTGGGAAAGAAAATTGTTTTCAATTGGCTGAGATTGACTCTAGTTCTACACTGAGCTGGGAAACAAGATTATGTATTAATACTTGAGAAGAACCAGAGAAACTATGGATTTGCTGTTAGATACAAGCCAGGAGTATGGGAAAAATCAATCTATAGAATAAGTTTAAAAGTTGTTGATGCAAAAGGAAAGAATTATTTTTTTTTCTTGAACCTTCAGATTAATGCATTCAATAAGCCAGTTATAGATACTGCAAACTTGTGACTTTTAAACATATGATGACCTGGGCTGGCTTTAGCTCAGCGGTTCCTTCGAGTAAACATATGATGACCTCTATCAGAAACTATAGTGTGTTCATGAGAGGGTAGGAGGAGAGGTGGTTGCTTAATGGTGAGGTCTTCAGGTCTTCTGTTCCCACTTCAGCCACAGCAGGCCCCTATAATCAGTTTTACTTAATGGACTTCCTGTGACATTTCACCTAAATAAAGATTTCATAGCCAATGGTATTTGAATACCACCAGTTTAAGATACAATTTTTTTTTTAAAAATCTGTATGTCCCCTTTTTCTCACATTGATCCCTTCTAGCCTGCCTCTGCCCCCTCTCCCTCCACCCCAGAACTACACCACCCTATTGTCTGTGTCCATGGGTTATGCATATATGTATATAAGTTCTTTGGTTGATCTCTTCCCATCCCCATCTTCCCTCTGAGATTTGATAGTCTGTTCCATGTTTCTATGTCTATGGATCTGTTTTTGTTCATTTTGTTCATTAGATTCTCTCTCTCTCTCTCTCTCTCTCTCTCTCTCTCTCTCTCTCTCTCTCTGTGTGTGTGTGTGTGTGTGTGTGTGTGTGTATATATATATATATATATATATATATATATATATATATATATGACTGTTGCTCAGTGGATAGAGCATCAGCCTGAGGGTGGATGGGTTTTGGGTTAGATTCTGGTCGGGGGTCATGTAGCTCAGTTTCAGGCTTGATCCCCAGACTTGGTTGGGGTGCATACAGGAGGCAACCAACTGATATGTCTCTTACATTGATGTTTCTCTCTGTCTCTGTCTCTCCCTCTCCCTTCTACTCTCTCTAAAAGTGAATGGAAAAAATATCCTTGGGTGAGGATGAACAACAACAACAAAATAAGATAGTTTTTAAGTAGCTGTGTATAACTAAACCTTTTAATATGGTTGACTGGTATACAATTAACTTTCCATGCTGGACTAATAGATTATTTTAAGAGATGGTACTTCTACTTACTTATTTTCATGTCTGCAAGAGTTCTCTACAAGGCATATCAAATGAGTGAATGAATCTCTTTGGCCTGCCCTGTTAGAGTTACAAGCTCAACGACAATTTATCATTTGTCTTCAGATGGTGATAAGATTCCAACTTTATAGGAAGATGGTTATGTTTTAATCTTTATATGTAGTTACAGAAATATAGAACTTAGATCTGTATAATCTCTAGATAGAAGATTTGGTCTCACAAAGGCAAACAGCAAACGGTATGAGTGATGATAACTTATGATTCCGAGCGCCTCCCAGCACTACGTGCCACTTGGAGCAGGAAATCGGTAATTTTTGACATGAGGTGGAAAATTATTTTATGCGAATTGATGCTGGATGGCTCCATTTTTACTAAGTGAATGCAAAGTGGCTCGATGCACAGGAAGCATTTAATGCTAAGTGAACTGACATCCATTGGGCTGCAGGCAGAGGTTCATAGAGGAATGTGGAGGCTGAAAAGGTCAGAGGAAGACCAAGGTTGTCACACCAGGTGAAGCCCATATGCCTGCCTTTGAGACTCTGATTCCTGTGGGATGCCCTGGTGGCAGAGAACCCAGAGGCTCAGCCCCTGGGCTGGTTGTGGAATGTTGTAGAAAGCAGGTGTGCAATTCTGTTCCTGTCATTACTTTCCCTCTAAATTCTCATGCCCTGGTGTAATGTGGCCTGAGGTTTGCCACCAACCCACTTTGTGACCTCGTGCCAGTTGCTCCTCCTCTTGGGCCTGGTTTTTCATCTGTGCAATATAAGGATTCAAACTAGTCCTTTTAGCTATTTATTAAAATATAAATGCTATGCTGAGTGCTCAAGAAAAGTTTTATTAAATCCTCCCTAAACGCCTGCAGCACAGATCATATGCTTTTCATTTTATGGATGAGACAGTGGTGGCTGAGAGGAGCAAACTGATTTGCTCAATGTTGAGTGACTATGGCATGAATAAGCTTCTGAAAGTATGTGTGCCTTACATTCTTCTGTTAGGAGATACCTATCTTCATATCGAAGCTGCATGGAAAGAGTAGGAAGTTATAAATCTCATGCCTGGATTCAAATTTAAACTTATATTTATGCATCATGGGTCAGGCATGACAATATTTGGGGTTCCCGTTTTCTCAGCTCTGGTAGGCAAAATAATGTCTTTCCCCCCCCCCCCCCAACATGCCCAGGCCCTAATTCCAAAACCTATGAATATATTACAAGGTCATATGGAAAAAGAGACTTACTGATGTGGTTATGGTTAAAGACCATTAGATGGGGAGATTATTCTAGATTACCTGTGTGGGCTCAGTATCTAATCACATGAGGTTTAAGAGGAAAGGAGGAAGGTGTGGAAGAGCAGGCAAGGGAGATGAAGTGAGAGAAGGATATGATACCTGGTTAATGATTCTGAGATTTAGGGGGCTAAGAGAGTCACCAGCAGATAGACAGAGATCCAGGACTTCAACCACATGAGACTGAATTGGATTCTCACCTCCAACTGTCCAGAAAGGAACACCAGCTTCCCAAACCTTACTTTTCGGTCCGTGAGATTCATACTAAACTTCTGACCTATACACTGTAAGAGAATAAATTTGAAATGTTTTAAGCTACTAAATTTAGAGTAATTTGTAACAATAATAGAAAATTAATACATCACCTCTAAAGTGAAAATATCAGATGAGGCTGTATCAGTGTGCTTTATTACTAGGGTAAAGGTGAGAAGAGGTGTAGTGTTTAGAGCAGATGAACTCAGGAGAGACAGAGAGACCACAGGGAGTGAATACTCTGCTTGCACAACACAAGGATTCTGAGAACATCTTGAGATGCTAAAATTCAAGGTAACATAAGGCTAAAGCGTTCCTTGAAGCTGGTGTTATAAGAACACTTTCTGCTGGACACAGTCTAAAAGCAGGACATCATACCTTATTTTTGGAACTGATTTAAAAGGAAAGATTCAGAAATAAACTCAAAATTTCTAGCCAAAGACAAATTAAATGCAACAAGGAATCTCTAAATTGCATATAATCCATCCTAGCCTCTTGGGTAGTGACATGAAGTCTGAACTGAATTATACTGGATGAGATTGCCAGACTTGAGAAAGACAGACACTAATGAATTCAACATTATTCGGGGAAAAGGGGGAAAAAAGGAAATTTTCTCTAATTTTTGGGAAAAAGAAATAATTTGTAGGATCTATTATTATCCTTACGCTAACTGCTCTCATTTGTAATCCTTTATTGGCTTTGAACCTAAGAGTCCAAGGATCTAAGATGACTAGTGGATGTTTCTAGACAGTGTTGCTTTTACAGAGAGTAATGTTCAGTGGTCTGAGATCTGGCAGTGAGAGCCCCGAGGACTTTGGCCTGACCATTTCAGCCTTTTCCCACTCAGTTCCCTTTGCATTTACTCCCTTTGTCCACACTCTCAATTGGTAAAACCCTACTCATCCTACAAGAATCAGTTCAAATGGCACCCCCCTCTGAAGCTTATCATGTATAATCTAAATGTTTACCACTCTCAGATTTCATCTTAAGTTTAGCCAAATTTATATACCCAACATTCTATTTAATATCTGTACTTGGAATTTGGAAAACGTACATGTCTGAGATCCTGACCCCCATTGCATCTCAGCATACTAGTATTCATTTACAGTCTCTGCCAGCTCAGTAAATAGGAACAAAACATGTCCAGTTTTTAAAGCCAGAATTATTGAATTATCTTTTTATTCGTCTTATCTTTTTCTTTACTAGCTACCATCAAGCCAGTGGTAAGTTCTAATAATTCCCCATTCCTTTCCCCATTCCTTATCTGCTTTAAATTGACTGCATTTTGAAGACTTTTACCATAGTACAGTTGACCATCATATCTTACCTGGACTGCTGGTTAGCTACCCAGGTGCCCCCTCCCCGCTTCTTCTACGGCCCACTAAATTATCTACACAGAAGCTAGAGAGACCTCTTAAAATAAAAAATTAGGTTATTTCACTCTCATGCATAAATATTTTCTTGAATGAATAAACCCACCAAGAAGAATTAAGTGATCTCTCTTACATTTCTTCTTTAGCACTTTTCTTTTATTGATCATCTAGACTTTGTGTCAAAAGCTGACTTTTTGCAATTTCTATCCAAATTATATATGCCTGAACCCCTGCCATAAGAATTTCTAAGTTGATAGACCTAGCTTAGTGAAAACAAGACTTAGGAGGGGAGGACTTATCGTATAAATAAGGAATCCAACAAAGGTGAGGGGAAGCAAAATACAGAGGCAAACAGAGGTAGCAGCTACAGAGTAATTCCAGCTACTGGAATCTGGAATTCCTGACTCCTGGTCCAGTGCTCTGTCCACCACACCTCACTAATCCTCAGCTTAAAAGGCATCAGGCAATAGAGTCCTCATCTTAGTGAGTGACATCACCTCTTAGTTCTAAGAGGGCCACATGTAATTTCCTTTACCAAACACTTAGTTCTGTGCTAGTTTCCATTCCAATTAGACACTGTCTGGAAAACATGAAAGAGTGGAATGTTTTCACACAAGACCAGAACTCCAAGTTGGTTAAGGAGTATGTGCGTTCAAAGTGTTTAGGTTATCTGGAAAACACATGCAGGTGCTCAAACGGGTATGCTTTTATGGAGAAGGATGGAGGTTTTGGAAGCTGGTTTAGTACAATGGACATTTTCCCTAAAAGCTTGGGGAAGGTGATGATCTATAAAGTATCAGAATGAAGTCCAGAAAGAGGTCTGTACTATAAGACCTTTGGTAATAAGAAAGTACTAATTTTGTATTTCTTAGTGATCACATGATGATGTTTCCAATGGTTAAACCTGTTACTGAGGTTCTGACAGGACGCCCACCAATGCCTGATACATGTCAGCTCCACATGACCCTACAGAATGGATTGAGTATGAAAAGGATGAATATAGACAGAATGCAAGGAACGTAAAGTAGCAGGAAAAATTGGACTTGGTGTATGTTTTTAAAGGGTAAACTAAGTAATATAATTTTTAAGAGTTTATTTGAGCAAAAAATGGATTCAGATTGGGCAGCACCAAAGCAGAAGTAGTTAAGAGCATTCTATCAATAGGATCTTGGGGAGAGATTTTTATAGAGGAAAGGTAGAGGCAAAATAGGACAATTATTGACTGGCTATAGTTTACAGCCTATTTGGCTGTTTGTCATTGGCTGTTCTTAATAATTTGTATTTCTTATCATGGAGTCATTTACAGTTTTAGATTTTTGTTTGATTATTTAGGCTGCCACGGAATTAGAGTCCCATCAATCTAATGGCCTCCTTGTTTAATTAATTCAACAATTTCCCCCTTTTGGTCATCCTGTCATAGTGATGAGTGAGAGAATGAACAACAGTTTGGTATTAATGCCACACTCAGTCACCATAAGAGTTAAGTTGCTCTGGCTTCATTATGAAACTTGTAGGTTGTGATATCAGTTCCCTGGAAGAAGTGTTTTTGCCATTCATCTCATTGTTCGTCTTTTTTTCTTTTTCTTTTTTCTTTTTCTGTTTCTTCAAGCCCAATCTGATGTACTGCTGATGGCTGTAATTATGAACTTAAGATCTTTGAGAGAACATAGGGCTCTAGAGAGACCACTCTGATAACTATTGTATTAGCAGGATAAAACCAAGATATGAAAGTATACTTTTTAACCATGACCCCCATAAACCAAAACAGTTTGTTTCAAATTAATCAAAGAATGTGCCTAAAGGGCCATCAACCAGTGTTAGCCAGTAGCTTGCTTATTAATTTCTTGTATTTGCTCCAATGCCATAGGTATTGATCTGGGTATAGCAAGAGGTATTTTCTGTGACACAGACTCTTTCTTGTTCAGCCAAAAAGTAATTTAAAGCAATTCTATTATCTAAAATAACTTTAGCAAGAAAAACTAGGGACTTATTTTTATGTGGCTATGGCCTTATCAGTAGATTTAGCAATAGTTGTCAAAGTTAAGGAGCACTGTCTTCTTGTCCATTAACAGAGAGACAAAGCTAGTAGCAAAAGGTAAACGGAATGATGTTTTTATATTAGAGATGAAGATCTTGATCCATGACCTGGGAAAACTGTTCACCAAAAGAGGCCATCTGCTTCTGGAGGGGACCTTTCCTAGTCAATGTTCAGTCTATATTTCCAGCTGGTTCTGAGAGTCCGGAGGAACCCTTTTTATTGGAGGAAATGGACTCAAGGTTCAAGTCCCTGATGTCTGGCTGCCACCTGGCTAGTGAGGAAGACTTGTATGATCCCTCCCAAGGAGGTTCAGAGGCTGTGTTTGTTCTTAGTGTTTTGAAATCAAAAAAGTTGGAGAAAATTGGAAACATTAGTTTGGAAAGTTGTAGCCAGATATTTGGGGAAACTAGAAGAATTGAGGATCCAGTTTGTATGATAGATACATAGCAAGCAAAACTTCACTGACAGTGAAGAGGACTAGCTTCTGATATCCACAAGGTTACGTTATAATTTTCTACTGAAATGTAATTTTTTCCTCTATAAGCATACTCATTTCTAGCAAAGACTAATTTATTTGCAAAATAACTCTAGTCTCATTAATCTTGGCCTGATTATTGACCCAAGTGTAGCAAGGATACTGATTGATCATACAGGCTCTTTTAAAATCTGCTTTGCTGGAATTTTCATAAAGAATCTTAGATTGAATTTTCAAAAGCCTCTCTAGGCTAAGAAGCCAGGCCAAGAACTCACCCTCAGACTTTTTGCCTGGGATATTTATGGATTTGGGTGAATTCCTCTCCTTGAGATCCTAGGATACCCTGAGGTTCTGGAGCCTGCCAGGAATTAATGTTTCCTTACTTACCTAGTAAGGCTGCCAGGAACCCTGTAAGCAAGGTACCCCACCAGTTTTTCCAAAGGATTTTATTGGCTCAATGAAGTTAACCTGTGTTCCTTAAAACTGTCTGGTCGTATCTGATTTTATGAAGATTCTCAAATATGACATTCCAGTCAAAGCCTTGGTAATATAACCAATGTTCCCAATTGTGTCCTGATATAAGGATAACAGAATCTTATTAAACATTTATGCAAATAACTCTATTGCTATGAAAATAGGAATATTCAATAAGTTTCTGAATTCAAGAGAGTTCAGCTAGAAAGAAAAAGTAAATGATTTAATTCTGCTTATAAAGACATGCATTATAAAATTAAGTCTAAGATCATCTAGGAGGAAAGAGAAAAAAGGTTTTCTTTTTAATATATTTTATTGATTTTTTACAGAGAGGAAGGGAGAGAGAGAGCTAGAAACGTCGATGAGAGAGAAACGGACCAGCTGCCTCTTGCATACCCCCTACCGGGGATGTGCCTGCAACCAATGTACATGCCCTTGACTGGAATCGAACCTGAGACCTTTCAGTCCACAGACCGACGCTCTACCACTGAGCCAAACCGGCTTCGGCGGTTTTCTTAAATCTGGAAAAATAAAACATTAAGAAACCAGTAATGTTTAAAAAAGGTTTTTAAAAAATCATAATCATCTTCATTAGCTTATTCAATCCCATATTTTACATTATTATTCTGCTTGAATCCAGTTTTTCCATGAGCTCTAGAAATTCTTACCGAGTTCAGTTTTATGATCTTAAAGTAATCAAACTCGATATTCTAGACTACTTGTCATAGACCTTTCTTCCCAAAGATGAAGAACCTTTGTAAATGCGTCAGAGTAAAACAGTAACTGTCTGAAGATGACAAAATAATTTTTAAGTGGTCATTGTTAAATATCTGATGAGAGTTAGTTTGATAAGGAAATGTAGTTATTTCAGTGGCATCCTATATAATAAAAGGGTAATATGCAAATTGACCCTAACAGCAGAACCACTGCGAAAACTACTATGACATGCACTGACCACCAGGAGGCAGACACTCAATGTAAGAGCTGTCCCTGGTGGTCAGTATGCTCCCACAGTGTGCTCCACTCAGCCACAAGCCTAGCTGAGGGCTGAGGGCTGCAAGCACAATGGTGGTGGTGGGAGCCTCTCCCACTTCCTTGGCAGCACTAAGGATGTCCGCCCAAGGGGAGCAGGCCTAAGCTGTCAGTCAGACATCTCGGGCTTCCTAAGGGATGTCTGATTGCCAGCTTAAGCCCAATCCCCTGGGGAGTGGGCCTAAGTCATCAGGTAGATATTCCCCAAGGGGTTCTAAACTGTGTGAGGGTGTAGGCCGGGCTGAGAGACATCCCCCCAACCCCCACACTGAGTGCATGGATTTTTGTACACCAGGCCTCTAGTATAATATATTAGGATAATAATTAGACGTATTGACAAATTTGTAAAAAATTAATTTCTAGAATTCCTAAATTAATAATGTATCTCTATACACTTTATCTCCACTTCTTATTTGAGAACACTTCCCATCCCATGTAACTTAGCATATCAAATAATCTTAATTATTTTAGTATCTTTATTTTACAAAGTCAGAGAGAAATCTTTTGAGCTTTTCTAGAACCCTCTGGGAAATATAAGAATTACTTTAAGATTAAAAAGGCTCCAGTTAGAATTTGATTTGGGGATGTTGTCAAAATGTCAAAAGGTTTGACTACATAGAATCTCAGATCATTATAAAATAATATTAAATTATCTAGTTAAGTAAAGTGAAAATAGATGATTTTAAAGGCAAACACATAAAGTTACATAGTTGTAAATGAAACTTAGCTCTTTTATTATTGAGAAGACTGGGTTTTCCTTAGTAATCAAAGATTTGGCAAATACAACACAGAGCACAGTTAATTGTTTTGTAAGACACATAATCTCTGTTTCCCAGGTAGATTACCCAAAGGGAAACAAGCAAGCAAGCAAACAACCAAAAAGCACCTTCACACTGTCTTATCAAAAGCAGACCAATAGTCCAGGAAAACACTGTCCTCTTAATAGAGAGAAAACCAAATTGTAATTTTGTGCTACTGTACTTTAGATAGTAAAACTTGCTTTAAAATCTTAAATAATTCATTCTGATTTTAGTCAGCTGACTGCATAGAAATTCCCTTTCCACAAATCATTTACAACACTTTTTCTATCCATTTGGGTTTTATCCATTTGTCCTATGTTTTTCTTTCTCTCATTCAGGAACAACCAGTCATTCTTCTTTCCTTACCTACTTTTCATACACAGTTGTTTTCTTTCACCCTTATTATTTCTAAATAGCTTTAGTTACATATATTGATTAGGAATCTGAACCTTTAGCATCTCTTATTCCTAGTGAAAACTAAGTAGTAAACAGTTATGGCTTGCATGTTGAAATTGCACTCTGTAGACTGGCAATTTTATAATTTCTGGAAGTCTATCCTTCCTCAGTAAAATTTTCAATGTGTAACAAAACATATGTACTGATAGGCCCAAATAACTTTAGTGCATCTATACAAGAAAGCCAAAAGTCGATAAACTTATGTTCAGTAGTTAATATGTCAGTATTTTATTTCTATATAACCTAAATATTCAATGATTACCTATCATTTCACTATCTCAGTATAACTTCAAGGTTTCAAGTTACCAAAAAGATTTTAGAAGATGGTTTTGTTTGCTTGTTTGTTTTTGTTAATCCTCACCTGAGGAGATATGTGTAATTTTTTTTAGAGAGAGAGTGGGAAGGAGGGAGACACACACACACACACACACACACACACACACACACAGAGAGAGAGAGAGAGAGAGAGAGAGAGAGAGAGAGAGAGAGAGAGAGAACATTGATATGAGAGAGACACATTGATTGGTTCCCTCCAGCTTACACCTGCAACCACAGTACATGATCCTGACTGGAATTGAACCCAGGACTGATGCTCTATTCACTGAGCCAAACTAGCTAGGTCTGGGAAAATATTTTTAAGTAAACACACCACAAAGAATAATTTTTTGTTTAAAAGTTCATCTATAAACTTAGTTTACTTCATTTAATTTTTTTGTTATTAACAATTATGTTTAGATCACTCATAAAAATTCCATGAGACATTAAACAGCTAACCATCACTTTAAATTATCTTTTTTTCTGACAAATTCTGTAACAGAGATAACATACAGTTATTTGACTTTTAGGAAACCTATAATAAAAGTATTATATTTAATACTTACACCTCTAAAGACATGCTTGTTTTAATTAAACCAACAAACTCAAATGACCTTTTATTTACCAAAAATTACCCTAGATCAAATGAACTTGAAAAACAGTTGGATTGGTTTCTGAATTTCTGAGACTATACTTGATTTATATAAATACTTGTTTGTCTTTAAGCCAATTAAATATAGCTTTTACAAATTAATTTTGGCAATACCATCTTGAGGTAGAAAAATACCACACATGTATAACTTACATTCATAGACATACATGAACATGCAGATAAATGCACCAATCTTACAGCTTTTGTTACAGATTTTTAGCCATAAAACATGTACAATAACGCAATATTTTCTTACATGGTTGCATTTTAGCTATGGGAGAAGCCCTTTCAAAAGTTTCTGTCATGGTCTAAATATTAGCTTCCAATTTGGCCAAATTCTTACCATAGAGCTACTTAAAAAAAATCCTTTTGACTATCTTGTCAAGTTCCAGCCTGGACAAACAGTACATATTCCTGGTATTATTGAACAACGCCATGAACCCAAGAGCATTCCCCGAAGAGGGTATAAAAGATACTACCCTCACCCTAGTTGGTTTGGCTCAGCGGATAGAGTGCCGTCCTGTGGACTGAAGGATCCCACGTTTGATTCCAGATAAGGCACATCCCAAGTTGTGCGCTCAGTCCTCAGTGCAAGAGGTAGCTGATCAGTGATTCTCTTCATCATTGATGTTGCTATCTTTCTCTCCTTCGCTTTTACTCTCTAACATTAATAATAATAAAAAAGATTCTACACTCGCAATATCCAGATCCATATCCAAACACAGTCAAAAGTAAGAAGGACTTAGACATTCCTCTGAGAATTGGCAATAGTTGGTAGGACTCCAGTTCAAAACCAAGTGCAAGCACATTTCTGTCCAGCCATGGCTAGCCACAAGTGGGGCTGCATTACTGTCCAGCAATATTTTGGGGGCCACCAATCTGCTAGTTCCCAAACCAACTTCTTAGGACAGAAAACGAAATGAAGAAAGCAAGTGTTTTCCCTGGGAGAAAAAGATCTAAAACCAATTATTTTTCCTGCTAATCTGAATTTGGAATATTAAATTATTCCTTACTCCCTCAAATGGGCACAACTTTGTTAAGCACTCTTACCCTTTGTCTACTTTTGTCAATTTCCCCAGGTGCCATTGATAGGCTGTGGAATGAGTGGGGTGTCCCAGCAGGTCTCATCCTAGTCACCAGCAACTGTAGAGGAGGAAAACCAATTTTACCCTATTCTTTGTGGTGAGTGTATGGACCCCTTTCCTCTAGGGCACCTGGTAAATAGATACCCTTAACTAAGATGATTTAAAAGTTCTCCACTGTGACCACTGTGACTCAAGATGGTCTTTGATAATGTTAATTTATTTATTCGGCTTTAAAACAAACTTTTATTCACCTGGGGCCTCACACTGGACCCAATCCTATTTAAGTCAGATGCACTCCAGCTCATAAATTGGCCCCAGTCTGAGCCTGAACTAGTTTGGTTTCTAAGTCGGACTCATTCTGATGGGACCGGTATGCTTTTTAGGTCAGACCCATTCCAACTCTGCCAGTTTCCAGATCCAGTCCAGAAAAAGAAATGCTCAAATAAAATCTGGAAGCTCATAATGGAAAAGCTGTGGAGCTGGGATCCCAGAGGGACTTACCCTTGCCCTCACCCCAACCCTCCTCCAACATCCCCTACAGAGCTACCTCTCCAGGGCTCAGTTACCTGCACTGTGTTCCTTTTTTGCTTCTGTGGACCATCGCATCTCTTTCAGTTTCCTCTTCTGTCACCAGAGCTTTTAAAAGATAAACTGAGACATATTACAATTTTTAAGAGTGTATTTGAGCAAAAATTAATTCGAATTGAGCAGCACCTTCCAGAAGTGGTTAGGAGAGTCCCCAATGGGAGCCAGAGAGAAACTTTCATAGTTAAAAAACAGAAGCAAAGTCAGGCCATTGTAGATGGGCTATAGCTCAGTCTAGTGGCTGTTTGTGATTGGCTGACCTCAGCATTTTATTTATTAGCCTTGAGGCATCTGCAGGCTTAGATTTTTGTTTGCTTATGAAGGCCACCATGGCATTCAAGCACTCTAGTCTAGTGGCCTCCCTTTTTAGTTAATCTAACAGTGTCCACACCTCAGCCAGATGGAGAATAATAGAACTTGGAACCAAGAATTCAGAGACATGGCCCCAAGTTCTCCTCCTACTTACCTCAACCAAGTGACTCAAACTCTCTGAGCTCTGATTTCTCACTTTAAAATGAGAAGTTCACACTCTACCAGAACCCCACAGACATATTCCATGAAACCTCACTTCTTAAATGCCGAAGTGCAGAGTCTATGGTAAAATGGGTTTGGTAGATATTATGACACATAAGCACATTATGATTCATGATGCCTATTAGCTATCAAATGCCCTGCCGAATCCTTGAGCAGTGAAACTCATTTTTCCATGGAATCACTAAAAAGCATCCTGCAGAAACAAAGTCTTACAGAACGCTTTGGGAAAGACTGGGTGAAATACTTTCAGACATTTCTTTTTTGGGGGTGTTTAATCTCTGGTTCTGTGGAGAGTTCACCATGCCCTGTGGACTTGACATTCCAGATAACCAATCACATTCAACTCTGACACTTTTCCAAGATTTTTTTTTTTTTTTAACCTTACTTTCCTCTCTTAGCCAACTGTCCCATATATTCACTTCTTTCATATGTATTGGTCAGAACACTTTTAGTCTAATCACAGAAGCCTAACTAACACTATTTAAAATAATGGATTGAGAATAATGGCTCTTTTGGCTTCTGATACCAGAAAAGTTAAAGGGTAGTGTAGCATAGTAGGTTGTCTGCAAAGATAGGCACAACGAGCTCTTCCCATCTCTGTATCCTCCTGACACTGTAAAATCAGGGAGTGCATTCTGTTTCTCCTACCTTTGATTCTGACCCCAACTTGTGAGTTGCTTTGGCCAATAAAAATGTGGCAGAAGTGAGGCTGTTCCAGTCTGGGTCCATCCCTTAAGTTTTGATTGCTTCCTTTTTTATTCTTTTGAAATTCAGCCACCATGTAAATCATCTGAAGCTGGACTACTGAATGATGAGAAAACACTGAGAAAAAGAAAAAAAAAGGGAGAGGGAGAGAAAGAGGGATGAGAGCTGAGGAACTAAGTGGTTCCTCAGGCCAAGCACCTGATTGAATAAATCTCCTTCACTGAATCTAGGCAACCTCACCTGGAGCAGAACCACTTGCTGATCCAAAAAAAATTAAGAAATTTAAAAAAAATTGTTATTTTCAGCCACGTGTGTTGGAATGTAAGTTACGAAGCATTCGATGAGTTAAAAAAATAAATTAGTACGACCATTACAAACATATAAAATACATGGAATTAGCTGCAGGCAGAAGTTAGGAGGGTGGGGAAGCTAGTGGAAGGTGTTGAAAGAGTGTGAGAGTTGCTATTGGAGATTGGAAAAAGGGTTGCTGAATGGAAATGTTATTGCCTATAGTAAAATAGAAAATCTAAGGAAAAAGTGGACCTAATGAACTTATATATCTTGCCAAGGAAATCTTCAGGAAGTATATTGACAGTATTAATTGGCTTCTTTAGTCTGCAAAGATGAATGAGGAAAATAGAGAAATAAATTAAGAAAGACTTATTGAGTTTCCAAAAAGAATCCAGAGAAAATAGTCCCAACTTAGGATTTAGAGGGTCAGAAAATAATACCCATTCCTCACTCGCACCTGCTCCAGTGACATAGGATTAGCAAATTTAAGAAACATCCCCAAGGAAAACATCCAATCTTGGGTTCAATGAAATGTGGGAATGATAAGTAAAATATTCACTTAGTTTCCAAGTTCAGTGAAATGATAGTGGCCACATCATGGTGTAGAGGAGGAATCTGCAGTTTCCTTCAGACTTTCAAGAAAGAGAACCATTAGTGATGCCTGTTCTGGTGTACTTTTAGAGAATCTAGAAAAGCATTTTTGTCCCTAACCTCTCTCTATTGATGTTATGAGCCTAAGCTCAATATACTTTTCTAGAGGCCCAGTGCACGAATTCATGCACAAGTGGGTTCACTCAGCCTGGCCTGTGGGATCAAGACAAAACTGGCTCTGTGACATCCCCTGAGGGGTCCCAGATTGCAAGAGGATGCAGGTCAGGGCTAGGGACCCCACCAGTGCACTATCCAAGATGGAGAGACGCAAGAGGTTGGCCAGCCAGGGAGGGACTGAGGGAGAGCTCCAGGGTATGTCTCGATCTGTCCCTATTGGCCAGATCCCAGCAGCAAGCTAATCTACTCGTTGGAGCATCTTCCCCCTGGTGGTCAGTGAATGTGATAACAAATGGTTGAGAGGCCTTAGCATATCATTAGCATATTATGTTTTGATTGGTTAAATGGCCAATTGACAACCAAAAACTAAGCATATTAGGCTTCTATTATATAGGATTTATTCAAAATGGCATGCACAGTACTAAATCTATAAAATGACAGTACTCAATTTAGGAAGAGTAACCATAGAAATAAAGATGAGATACCGTGAGGCCCTAGCAGGTTTGGCTCAGTGACTAGCGCATCAGCCTATGGACCAAAGAGTTCCAGGTTCTATAGCAGTGAAGCTCATGTACCTTAGTTGAAGACTTCTCTCCGGCCCAGGCCCTGGTTGGGGCATGTGCAAGAGGCAACCAATCAATGTGTTTCTATCACATCAGTGCTTCTCTCTGTCTTTCCCTCTCTCCAGCTCTCTAAAAAATCAATGGATGAGATGCCATGGGAGAAACAACGGGTAACAGTTCAACTAGTTTGCAAGAAGATGGTGTGTCATAGGATGCTGTAAGGGACTAACAGATGAATAGAGCCCTAGAGAAGGACAAAGAGTTTATGAGATAAAAGCGAGGGATAGGCATAGTAGCCAGCGGTCACCAACCTTTCGTACATCACAGATTGCCAGTGGTCTGTGGACCACTAGTTGGTGACTGCTGCTCCAAAGGTTTCCTTAAACCAGTGGTTGCCAACCATTCGGACCTCACGGTCTACCAGTGGTCCATAGACAGAGGGATTATCTGAGCAGAGACTAGAAACTAGAAATACCACAATGTGTGAGAGATGCCAGGAAAACCCAGTACTGCTTGCATATAAAGGAAAAAGCAAGGAGTGGTAGGGACGAAGCTGGACAAGTCAGCTAGGGTCTTGATGTCTTACTCAAGTGTTGGGACCATTCCATATAGATGGGGAACCATGGAAATTGTTAGGGGCAGAAGTGACGTGATCAGAATTGTGTTTAGAAAAAATATCACTTGTCACAACACCCATTTATGCACCATTTAGAAGGAATAATGGGTTTGGAAGCTGAATCTGGAATTCTGCTTCCTGCTTTGGGACTAAATCCTTGCCCAGCATTAGGAAGACAGGTTCTTCTTACTCGATCTAGCCTCCTCAAAATGAAAATGATTGAGCTGGACAATGCTATTTCATTGGGTTCTTCCATATATACCATTTTATACCAATCCTTTGGTAATTCATTTATTATCTGTTTTCAATTGGATCATTTAAATAATAGAATCATCTCTGAGTTTCTTACCATCTACAAAGAAAGTGCATGCTTTAAAAGAGGTTTCAAAACATTTTGGAGAATGATAAAATACTCAGCAAAGATGGCAAGTCATCAGTGTGTTTTCTAAATAAATAGCTAGCCCATAGAAAATGGAGTAACAGTGGTTTAATATGGCAAAAAGAGAGAGACTAGACTTGTGTCATGCTTTTCTCAATTTAGAGGTCTAGAGCCTTATAACTTTAAGGAATTTTCTAGATCCCTAGTCACATGATTTTTAATTTCTTTCTTCATAACTTAAGTGTTCTATGGAGATATTTGAGGAACTACCTGATGGAAAGATGAGTCTTCTCTTCCACTCATAGCAATTCCAGTTTTATTTTTTTAGCATTGAACATTTCTCCTTTCTTCCACATTTCTTCTTCCCTTTCATCCTTTGTCCTTCGTTTCTCTTTTTTCCTATGTGGTATATTCCTTTTCTCAGTTCATGTTATCCTGATAGAACTGGCAAGCACGGAGCCTTATCTTCAACAATGGTGGTACACTATTTCATTGGTCTTTATTGAAGTATAACAAATGTGGAGGAGGGGTGGTAGAGAAAATAACTCTCTCTTCCTTTATCTTCTCTATATCCATCTTATCACATGTTGAGGGTCTGCTTAAGAATAAAGCCAACAAGATATAGGCACATGGGTGGTAGAGAGATGGATCTCTGATGACAGTTTTTTATCTTTGAACCTATCACATCAGATGTTTTTACCCCCTCCCCCCCATTTTACTTGTAAGCCTGCTAGAATTGAATTTTTTGCCATTTGTAAAAAGTTTTGAGAAGTATTTATGTTTTGAGGATTTAATGTATGACTTATTTAAGGAAATGGTTTTTCTACTCTTTTTATCTGACAAAATATAAATTTTGGAAGCAATGATCTCATACAACGTAATTGTTTACAGAGGAGGTAATTAAAGAAAAATGCAGGAACACTTTCCCAATATTATGTGGCAAATACATGGCAGAGCTTATACCACAATGCAAGGTCCATATTTTTCTCTCTCTCCATGGCATTTGGAGCTGTGTGTCTCATTCTGATGTATCTGCCACATGAATAATTCTACTACCTGCCTCCACTCACCATCACTGTGCCTTACCAAATATTGAGAAAAATATTTCTATTATCTAGTAGGGAAATATTTGCAAAAGGAGGTTTATTCCAACAGAGACCCAGCAACAACTTCCTACAGTAGCCACACACCAAATTGTGTTTAGCAGTAGATGAGGAATATGTGCCAAAGCAACCAGATAGTGTGGAAATGACTCTCCGGGCTTCTTGGAATCTGTTATCCCCACCAGGGGTAGTATTGCTTGGAGACTGTTAGTGGTTGTATCATCATAGTACTGGAGCACCACCTCCTGGCTATCTTGAAAGTTTAATTTGCTTTACCTAGTCAAAGAAGGTCCAATGTTTATTATAGGACCTTAGAGCTATAAAGGCCTGTAAAGATGATCTAGCCCACCATTTTTATTTTTATGAATGAAGATACAGGCTCAGAGACCATAATGGCCAATTAAGAGTTAAGAGAGAATCCATATATCTTGATTCCCTGCCTACGAACTAATTCTAAAAGTTGTTAAAGTTGAGAATTTTTTAATATAAGAAACTGAAACAAGTCCTTAGGTGGGGGGGTGACAGATGAAAAATATGTGAAGGCAACTTACATAATTGAGAGGTCAATTGAATAATTGGGTCAGAAGCAATAAAAAGTTGGTAATCTAGGCCGAAGGAGCTATGGGCTTCTCTTTAAGACACCACCCCAATATGGTATGAATCAGTTTCAAGGAGATGAAGACTAGCTTGAGACACTTGCGAACACATGGCCAGGTAGTGTAAGAGCCCTTGATTGGTAGTTACATCAAGACTTTACAGATAATATTCCTGTGGGAGAAGTATTTTCCCAAAGTAAAATTGAGTATCATCCCCAAAAGAAGAAGGAGGGGATGGTAGAGAAACAAAGAGATGTCTACTATAGCAACAAAGGATGTGACTCAGGCATTTCCAAAATAGGGTCAAGAAGCATCTACTCATAGGTCAGAACATGTTTTAACATCTGGGGACATTCCTGTGAATTGCAGATGACTCAACTCCATGGCATGGGAAGCTATTCATGAAGCACCTCTGAGCATCAGATCTTAAGTCTTCCTCAGTGTTGTTTGGTCCACTGTTGGTTGATATCCAAATAAGGCCTATTTTACTTTCAACTATTTCAGGACCTGGTAACCAAGTATTATAAACAAAAAGCATATAACTAATAACTGAAATTTGCTACTAATGGAAAATATGAAGGTCTCAATAGAAATATTCCAAAACAACAGTATTTTCTTTCTTTCCTTCTTTCTTTCTTTCCTTCCTTCTTTCTTTCCTTCTTTCTTACTTTCCTTCCTTCCTCCCTCCCTCCCTCCCTCCCTCCCTCCCTCCCTCCCTCCCTCCCTCCCTCCTTTCTTTCTTTCTTTCTTTCTTTCTTTCTTTCTTTCTTTCTTTCTTTCTTTCTTTCTTTCTTTCTTTCTCTTTCCTTTCTTTCTCTTTCCTTTCTTTCTTTTTTTTCCCCCCTCTGGCAAAGTAGGGAGGTGGGAAGCTATCTATTATGTAAGGACTTCTTTTAGGTCAAGGCTTCTCTACTTTGACACTGTTGACATTTGGGGCATAGATAATTCTTTGTTGTGGGGGGCTGTTGTGTCCACTGTAGGATATTTAGCAGCATTCCTGGCTTCTACCCACTAGATGCCAGTAGCAACCCCTTAGTTACGACAGCTAAAAATGTCTCTAGACATCACCAGTTGTCCACTGGCTGGGGTAATGGGGATTGGTCTTTGTTGGTAACTGCTGACATATCTGATTGAAGGTGATGCTGGGGATTCAGGTAATCAATTTAATTTCTTCCTCATAGGGACCTAAATAAGACTCGGTTTAAATCAGGGAAAGTATTACATGTAATCAGGAAATAGAAAAGGGAAGTCATGTAAGACCAAGGTATTTTATAGGACCCAATACTCCCTCCATTTCTCTCCTTCCCTCAGGGTGCTTACACTCAGTGAATCTAAGTTTCATGTTTTGTATTTTTTAATTCATAAGAATAAAACCAAACCAAGCAAATAAGAAGCCCATCTATCTGATGTCCCTTTTTTATCTACAGTATCTCTAGCAAGTATTTACCCAGTTTCTGTCTGCTATATCTAGATATGGAGTGAACTCCCTCCTTTCTAGCACAAAACCTACTGTTGCTGAACAGTATTGACTGACAAAATGCTCCTTCTGAGACTTAAGGAACCTCTTTCATCTAATAAGTCCTAAGGTAGGGCTTCTCCTGAGTCATGCAATTCAGTATCTCATTGATTACCCAAAGGTCTGGGTTCTTCACATCAGCCTGCTTTGCTGTCCTCAGCATAGTGGGTTGGTTCTAAGGCTAGTTTTTGCACATGGTCATTGTTGTAGCCAATTTAAATGTCTTATCCAAATATGGCAAGATCCTGTAAAAGAAGACACTCGGTTTTCTTTTTAAGAATGAAGATGCTTTTCCCATAAGTTCATCAGAACATTACTCCACATCAAAGTCACATTTCAGTAACTGGAATTATGACTCATGGCATGTCTAAACCAGATACTGGCAAAGGAAAGGAGATTTCCGTGACTGGCTCAAGTTTTACTTCTGAGCAGGAGAGAGTCAACTTTCCCAAATGAATGACACCAACCTTTACAAACATCAGATTGTGTTATCAAGGAAAAAGTGGAATTGGATGTTGGTGGTAATGATGTCTGATTCACTTGGCTTTGGATTAAGTGGCCACTTCTAGTCCTTTCTTCTCTAGCCAGGGAAAATGATATCCAATGAATACAGCCCTGCTGTCTAGCTAACCTGTGGATGTGTCTGACCTTAAGTTTGATACCCATTCTAAATTGTGGTTAGTGATACACATGGTAGAAGGGGCAGCTTCCTATTGTGTAAGAGGCACTTTTCTTTGGATGGGCTTAAGAAGCTACTAGCACTATGATCACATGCTCAATACAAAAAATGCTCTTCCTTTCATCTTATGTATGTCCACATCTTCCTCTTGAATTAAATTCCTTTGTTTTCAAGACTATATTGAAGAGTTACGCTTTAAGCCCTTTAGACACAGACATGACTTAAGACATAGTCTTGGTAGGAATACAGAATTATAAGGAAAAGTTCACAAGGAATTTTAGGGCACTCATATGCAAGTACATCAAAGTACATGTATAGCACGTGAGCTAGCCCAACTTTTACATAGAAGCAGAACTTTGGTAGTGAAGCAGGAAAAAGGCAAAGGCACCTGGGCTTCTTAGTTCAGAAGGTTTCCATGGAGGTTGCTGTGGCTAGTAATAGCTTAATAGATTAATCCAAGCGCAGTTCCAACCAGGAGTCTGTTAGCAGTGAAGTGCTGAGCAGTGGCATTTCTGGAAAAAATAATGAGTTGGTCTAGGAAAGATGGTCCTTTTGGTTTTGCTTCAGTTTTGATTGAGTCTTTAATAATGCTAAAAACAATAACATAATTACTTTGCAGTCTGATACTGCCTTGTAGTTACTACATAATATACTTTCTTGTCTGTTTGCAAAGTTCATCTCTGGGTCACCTCTGAGTTGTAAGCAGTTATCTTGTTGAAATGGATCTAGAGAGGAGATTAATCTCCACTTAACCTAAATATGTGCAAGTAACATTACTAGTAAACACAAGAACAGGGACTTGAATCCAAGACCTCTGGTTTCATATCCATTCTTTTTCTACTCCATATGCTGCTTAAAACCCTGTGTTTCTTTTTTTGATAAAAGTAAAGTCATAGGGTGATAAAAGTAAAGTCATATGGCACTCAGGGGCTTAAGTCAGTATCAATGTTTTAAAAGTTTGATGGTTATAAATAAGTGCAAATTTACTTCTTTAGAGAACACATGCTTTGGGTCAAACTAAGCTAATTCTCCCAGGTAGAAATCATTGGGGGCTTGCTATAATAAATAGATAGGAAGAAGCTGTAACCAGCATGCCATCTCTGTATGTATAAATTGTGTTTTAAAGATATTGGGAGAAAGTTTGCTCTCCTAAAGAGGTTAAATATTGCCGCCTGCCATCCTGTTTACACTGTTAATTTGCTCTCCAAATCCTTTTAGCCAGATAAAGCAAAGGTAAACTTCAGAATAGGCCCTTACAAATTATCTCCAATTCTAAATTAATGAGCTTTTTGCTTTATCTGAGTCACAGAAAAACTAAACAAATGTGCTGGAATCATGCATTTTCTTTCCATCTGAAGGGCTGTATTCCCCTTTTAGCACAATTTCCTCTCTCAGGAAATCTATGAGATCCACCAGTTTAAAAAGTCCTGCGTTTCAGTATGAAATGGACAGCCAGGCCCACCCTGACTTTCTTGCTTCCACCTCCTGACTTTCTTTGTTTTATCCAGCAGGTGTCTAAGTTCACTTATGGATTTAATCTTATTTTCCCATTTCAAATTCACATTTACCATCTAAATTTAAATATACTCTGTCATTCCATTAACTGTTGTAATTGTGTGTGAGGCCTTCTCTTTCCAATTTTAGGAGGAGTGGGAGACTCATTAGTGGGAGTAGGCACTCTGCATAGTTTATATAGAATAGCAGTGGTTAATGGTGGTCCCTTCCCCATCATCTGGCCCAGTCGAGGCCAACTTAATTCTAGTGCATACTATTCTTCCCCCCCATTTACTGGTATGCTGTGACTTTGGACTTACTTTTCCCAATTCCGGAACTTGGTAATGGAGAACGCTGGGTCCAGACAGACCCTCCTTTGATTCCATCTCTGCACCTTCGGGCATATTACTTTCTTTCATTAGACTCAATTTCCCCATATGTAAAATGAGAGTATCTGATGTGATTATAATCTCTTAAAAATAGTCAGAATGTTTTCCTTCCACTTTGCTAAATGTTTGTCAAAGTAGCATTCTTTAATTGCCCACATCATTACAACTACTCAATATTGCTCAAGCATTGCCTGAGCACTTTGGGAAAAATCCCAGAAGAAATGGTTATCTGCAAAACCCAAGGCCACAAGCACAGACCCCATTAATGGTGCTCTTTTACAAAATGTCTAATGGTAGCCTAGTGTAGAAAGCCAGCATTGGCTCTGTGACAGAAAGCAGTAGTGACCTTTCTTATTGGAAGCATTGGCCAGGAGAAAAAAAATGTTGATTTTTAAAAAATGTATCCTTAAATTTTTTGAAAAGAATGTGTAAATGTTAGGTATTAGAATGATTACAATAAGATCCATTATTGTCACTATTATACTTCTACTTGGATAATGTATTTCCAGTTTTTAAATATACTCTGTCATTTCATTATAAGCATCTATGAAATATCAGGTACTGATTTTATGTTATACTTCCCATTATAAAAGAAATATTTATCCAGAAGCTACTATTTTAGCTTGGTGTTGATGGAAACTCCAAGCAACAACTCTGATGACCAGTGCTCAGCCAGTATCAGTCTCCTTCTGAAGTTTCTTCCTTTCTCTTTATCTGACTACTCGAGCTGCCCATTAGAGAACCTCGCAACATCAATCTGATATTAATACCATCTAGAAATCATGTAATCTCATAAAATGCAAATCATCCTTTAAATTGCTCAATGCCAAAAGATGCTTCTATATTTGAGCTGATGTCACATGTGAAATCTGCTGGCTGTATTTTCCGGATATGAAGTAATGCTTTGCTCATGCCCTTGACACCTAACGAGTGGTCTTATTTTTCTGGATTTATAGTTTTTAGGAACTATAAATGCTCTCATTGTTTATGCCTTTTTGTCAGAATATGTGAGAAAACTGAGATGCTTAAGTGTTTATTGCAAAACAGTACTTCAAGATGGAGAGTTACACTTTAGACGGGAGGGCGTGCTTAGCCAATTTGTGACAGTTTTGTTTGAAAGGATAGAGAAAATGGTTAGCCATCAGAGTCCATATCCAGAAAAATAGGAATGGAATTAGACAAAGATAAATTGTTTCTCACAGAATAGCACTGAACAGAAATAAATTTGAATTCCTGCTGTCAAGTTCAAGTAACAGACTCCACAAGAACTGGTTGGGGAGTTTTTTCCAAGCAGGGACACTGATGGAGAGGCTGTTTCTAGTTGACAGCTGTACCGTGTGCCACCATGAAAAGGGGAGAAGCCCTCTCTTGTGTGCTCTGTTGGATTATTACCGCCACTTTGTTTAGGCCTCGCAACAACCATCTGAGACAAGTTTTCTTTCTTTCCATCTTATAGTTAGATAACTAAAGTCTTGAAAGGAGAAAACACGTTTATAAGTTTCCAGAGCAAATGCAAAAGTCAGGAGTAAATATGATTTCTAAATGCTTTTATTCCCTTTGGTTTTCTTCTGAAGGTGTTTCACTTCCAGGGACAACTTCTCTCTTCACCTAAAACAACAGCAACAAACAAAATGCATGAAATAATGGACCTCACGGCACTGGACACTAGGCATAAAAAGACAGTGATGATGCCTGAGAGATGATACAAACATTAGCTGAGCCTTGCAATTGTCTCAGTTTATTGTCTTGAGTTTTCTTGGTCACAGCACAAAGAAGGGAAATGTGGACTCTGAATTGAGGTGATAGAATAGTGAATCCAGGGAGAACAGTGTTTGTGGAATAGAATATTGGCAAAGAGAGAGCAGTATATAGAAAGGTATGAGTCGATAATTGATAGCTTAAGCAAAAATAATATGTGGAATTTATGATGTGTAAAAGTAAAATGTACTAGTATATCAACAATAAATAAAATCCAGTATGAGAAAAGTGGTATAATATTACTAGAAGATAGACTGATATATTAAAAATGTGTATTATATTGCTCACTGTTTGAGAATTGACCTGTGAACCAGGTCAAACAGTTTGATTTCCTTCAGGGCACATGCCCTGGTTGTGGGCTCAATCCCCAGTAGGGGGTGTACAGGAGGCAGCCTTTCATTGATTCTCATCACTGATGTTTCTATCTCTCCGTCTCCCTTCCTTCCCTCTTTCTTCTTTCTGAAATCAATAAAAATATATTGAAATGCATATTATACACTCTAGAGGAACCACTAAAATAACAAATTAAAAGTTGTAATAAACAAGCCAACAACAAAAAAATAAAATCGAATCATGAAAATATTCAGTTAATTCAAACAAAGGCAAAAACAGAGGAAAATGAAAGCAAAGAACAGATGTGACAAATAGAAAACATTCCAATTTAATCAGCCATAATAAAGTTAAATAAATCACAATGCTATTAAACCTCAGAAATCAGACTTCCACAATAGCAGTGCCAGGATGCTCTTAAGATGTCACATTTGAGCAGAAACCTGAATGTGTTGAAGGAATGAGCCATGAGACTCTGTAGAAAGAGCCTTGCATTCAGTTACAAAGACAACAGCAATTCCAGTGCCCATGAGCCAGAGAATGCTTGCCATGTAACACGGATAGCAAGATTGGAGTAGGTTGTTTGGGAATGAGTGTTGGAAGCAGCCATAAAAGAAGACAGAGATATAGTTAGAAGTCAGGTCATGAATGACCTTGCAGTATATCAAAAGGCACATGAATTGTATTCTATTTGTGACAAATATTCGAAGATTATGAAAAGGGAAGTGGCACAACATGCTCTGAGGAAAAAAAAATTAAAAACAACAATAACACATAAGGGTGAGGGGTAAGAATGAAAGCAGGGAGGTGCATTGAGAGCTTATTTCTACAATTGTTTCATTTCCTTGAAAGGAGAGTGTAGAATGTACCCGGGTGGGTGGGTCACAGTAAGTGTTCCAGTTTGAATGGAGCTGATGACATGGAAGCCCTCATGCCCCATGTACACATTCCTTTTAAGTTCTGGACTGACATTTGGAGGTTGGCATGAGTCAGGGCCATTAAGCATCCTGATCTCAGAGGGCAATTGCCAACTACCCCCTGGATTTCTTTTGCAGCATCAGAAGCTGCAGGCTCATTAGACTCAAAACATGTGAACCACCACCACAAGTCAACTTTGATTTAGAGCAAAGGAGTTGGCATTGCTTGGAGGTGAGGTCACTGGAACCGGAGCCTTGATGAAGTTTCTCAGAAAGAAAACATTGTGCTGTGTTTGTGTCTCCCTCACATTCCTCCTTCCCTCTCGCCTTGCTCCCCACCACATGTGGGTTGGCTGTTCCTGAGGCCCCAGGGATTGAAGGAAAGTTGTTGAGCTTGAAGCATATCAAAGACTCTACACAAAACCAGAGAGAAGGCCCCTCAACCTGGCCAAGTTTTCCAAGGAAAAATTCTCTACTTTTAATGGAATAAGGAGACTGGGAGAGGAATCTACTGCAGCCTGTTACAGAAAACAAAACTTGGTGTGTATTCATGGAATTCACTACATAATATAGAGGCTGATTTTTCAGCCATGAGTCACAGTCTGGCTGATGTAAAGTGATGGAGGAGTAAGCTCCTGGAGTTTTATACACAGTGGAAATTTTTAGAATTCTTTGTCTCATCAACAAAGGCTGGAACTTGCTTGCCAGGATACCTGCATTTCAGGGCCAGTTCATCCAGAGGAGTCAAGCCTTCCCTGGTCGCTTCCTCCCTTTGGCTTTAATTTTCTATAGAATAAAGATAGTAATATTGCCTGGCCTATGTTGCTCAATGGTAGAGCATTGACCTATGACCCAGGAGATTGCATTTCACTTCCTGTTCAGGGCACATGCCTTGACTGTGGGCTTGGTCCCCAGTGTGGAGCACGCAGAAGGCAACTGATCCACGATTATCATCATTGATGTTGCTTTCTCTCTTGCCCTCTCCCTTCCTCTCTCTGAAATCAATTTTAAATATTTTTAAAATATAGTAATATCATTTCTTTGGTAGGATTAATGTGAAGGTCAGAAGTTATATGGATAGGACTTGCTTTGTAGACTCCAAAGTAGTTACTAGCATAAGCTTGTCTTACTCCTCAGACCACTCAGCTAATATTTATCTTGAAGACACACTTTGGGTATGGCCCTCTGCTAAGTCCTGGAATTGAACTAGAGTGAGGTACCCAGTAGAGAGAAACTTAAAATGGTTTTGTTTTATTATAAAGTTAATAATACTGGTGTTTTTAAAGGTATATCCAGGTTACATGTTCCCTGAGGTGATTTGGAACTCACCTGAGAAGGTAGCTGTTCATTATCTATCCAAACTCCTTTTTCCCCAGTCTTTCTATCTCAGAAGAAATATGACATTTCTTATTTCACATGACACCCACCCAGTTGTTCAAATCAAAGGCATAGGGGTCACCTTTGATTCCTCTTTTCTTTTCTCCTTCTGCATCCAATCTATCAGTGAATCCTACTTTCTACACCTGCAGAAAATATCTCAGAATCTCTTCCCCTGTCCATCTTCTAATGCTACCTGCCAGAAGTGAGCCATACTCATCTCTCATCCTGCTAGCACAATGGTTTACCTGCTTCTTTTTCTTTTTCCACTGTTATCATCTATCCTACCTTTGCTCCAAAGCAGTCAAACGGATCTTTTATAAACACCACACCATTTCCTTGCTTAAAACGTCTGGATTTCAAACTCCCACTTGGAGTTTGAAAACACTTGGAGCACAGCTCATATCTCTGTCCCCTGGTTTACTCTGCTGTAGTCACAGGCATTCACTGTCCCTCTAGACCAGATCATTCCTTCCTCTGGTGTTTCCTGCATTGTTTCCAACAAGGCCAGCAGGTTTCTTTCAGACTTCTGGCCTCCAGACCTGTTGGGAATGCATTTCTGTTGGTTTAAGCCACCAAGTTTGTTATAATTTGTTTCAGTAGCCCTTAGAAATGAGTACACCTGTTCTTCTTTTTTCCACATCTTAGTTTCTTCTGTATATTTTTCTTTCTTTAGCTCAGCACCTATGCTCAAAGTATGCCTCAAGGAAGATTTAATAGAGAGTAGATAGAAAATGAATGAAAAGAAATGACCTCATATCTGATTGCTATTGGGCAAGCCATTTTTAGACTAGTTGATTCCATTACATAAGCAAGAGTTCTTAAAATATGTTTCCTTGGAAAAGTAAGGGGAAGCACCCACAGTAAATTTAACACCATTGTTCTAGTTGCTTTTCCTAAAATGATTCTCAAAACATGTGATTTTAATGTGGATGACACTGTACAGAACTTCTTTGTTCCCCAGGACCTTTCTTTCACATGCATGATGACATTTCATTCCCATGTCAAGTCTATATTTTTTGTATTATTTTATTCACAAGAAAACAGTGGCTCAGCAAGTTAGCTGCTCAAGGTACCATAGTTAATATCTTTCAGAACAGAAACCTCCAGGGACCTAAGTCCTGCAGTTGTACGAAAAAAAGCTTTTATCAGTCACTATGAAATTAAAGAATCCTGGCCCTCTATGGTACAACACCCTTGTTTTATGGTGGAGAAATGACTTGCCATGTAAACATTTAGCAGAAGCACAAAAGAGGTCAAAAGACAACTGGAGGGATCACACTCCAGGCTCTCGCTTTTCTTATCTGGGCTGAGTCAAAGTGTTTTCTGGATAAAGAAAAGTTATTGAGTGAGGCATTGTGAAATTCAGAATTGGGATTAAAGTCATAAAACAGCCAGTTGTTTTGGAGCAAAGCAGCCACACATGCTGGGGGATATACGGCAAGGACCACTTCTCAGCCACAGTCAAGACAGATTTGGAAGAGGACTTTCACTTCCCTAGTTTTTTCCAAGAGCCATATGTGGGGTAATAAGTGCAAGTGGGGGACACATTGTTAAAGTTTAAAGCATTTGTAACACTGTTTCCTTCTTGATATCTTGGAATCTGCATAGAAAGCATTGTCACCATTTTACAGATGAGGACACTAAGGCTTACAGAGGTCCAGGGACTTGCTCAAGGTGACACAGCAGAAAAGGCTTAGTGGTCAGGAAGTCTGCCTCAGGATTTGCATACCCATCTTCCCATTAGATTTCATAGTGAAATCATGCTGCAGGGGTAAACTTGATTCCAGTCAGTGGACCAGAAATGCCATCTGCAGTGGTGGACAGTGGGTGACAGATATGATTAATGCCCCCAAGGAACTCACAGCCAAGCTGGGGAAAGGAAGAAAGAAAGAAACTTAACACATAATCTAAATTGCACCTACCATACTTTGGTACCTCTGCCTTCTGCAGCTCCTCTGAGCCTCAATGTGCTTTTCTCTTTCCACCTAGTTGTATAATTTCCACTCAGCCAGCCTTCCTGTGGTTCAGGATGATGTCCATTTTCTTTTAGTTGTAGTTTTGAAATTGTTATGCAAGGCAGCAGTTTAGGTGTTTACCTATGCCCCATCTTGGTTTCTCTAAGCATAGTGAAGTCTTAAATCAACCTAATTTGCCGAACAAATTAGATAATTAACAAACATATTTTTAAAGGGTCATTAGCAAAGTTTTATCTGGACATATTACTTTCTAGTGTATAGATCCATGCTCAACCAGTGAGCCATGCCAGCAGGTCAGGTTTGCTAGTATTTTATTGAGGATTTTTGCTTATTTGTTCATCAGATATATTTTTCTGCACTTTTCTTGTGGTGTCTTTGTCTGGCTTTGATATCAGGATGATGCCTGCCTCGTAAAATATGTTTAGAAGTAACCCCCCCACTTTCATTTTTTAGACAAGTTTAAGATGGTTTGGTATTTTTCTTTGAATGTTTGTAGAAATCAGCTGTGTAGCCATTTTGTCTGGATCCTCCCCCCCCCCTTTTTTTTGAAGATTTTTAATTATTTAATTTTGATATTTGTTATTGGTCTTTTTATTTTTTATGCTACGTATTTATTTTTTATGCTACTTATTTTTTATTCAGTTTTGGTAGGTTTTGTGTTTTTAGAACGTTACCTGTGTATGTTATGTTATCTATCCAGTTTGTTCTCATATACTGCTTATAAACCCCAATGATCCTTTTGATTTCTGAAGCATCTGTTGTAATGTATTTTTTTTCATTTGTGATCTTAACTTCTAGCCTGTTGGTCATCACTGTATGGCTAGTTCTGAACCCCTCTGAAAGAGGTTGAGAAGAAATGTCAAAGCATGACCAGTGTCCTATCCATCTTCTTAGGTTGCCTTCATGATTCTTCTTCCAGAAACCGTTCCAACTACAAAATGGATGTGACTTCTCTTTCCTTTGAATCTCCCCAATGCTCCAATGTTGATTTGCATATAAAGCACTCAGCATTGTGTTGGAATTCAGTAGGTCTGGGATGAGAGCTGTGATCCTGCTTTGCCATGACTCTCCTCAGTGGTATTGATGCTGATGGTCCCCTATAGCAAGTGTTTGAAGCACTGGTAAGTTTTTCACTTACATTTACTTACTTATGTGTCTGACTTCTTCAATTGGATGGCAGTAATATTCTTGACAATCTATGGCTCATGAAGTTCTTAGAACTTCTCTGACTAATCTAAACAGATACCCAGTGACTCTATCACATAACCTAATTTTAATAGCTCATATAGAATTTATTCTCTTTGTCTATCTTGTTCATTATAGAGCAAGAGCATGATCCTTTCAACTAGGGCAGTGGTCGGCAAACTGTGGCTCGCGAGCCACATGCAGTTCTTTGGCCTCTTAAGTGTGGTTCTTCCACAAAATAACATGTGCGGGCGCACACGTATAGTGCAATTGAAGCTTCGTGACCCATGCATAGAAGTCGGTTTTCGGTTCTCAAAAGAAATTTCAATCATTGTACTGTTGATATTTGGCTCTGCTGACTAATGAGTTTGCCAACCACTGAACTAGGGCACAAAAATAAAAATATGACTTAGCATAGAATAGGCATTTGGTAAAAGTTTATGGAAGCAGTAAGAATAATGTTTTGTCTTACTTTAAAATTCTTTTTCCTTATGGTTAATGGCAAATACAACCATAAGAATGGGTGGGGTAACTGTGATGATTAGCATTCCTGCGTTATTTAACGTTCACGATTGTCTGTAGTTCATAAGTACCAGAGGGAGGTAGTTATACTGAATTGAGGGTTACTGACAAGAAACCATTTTAAAATAAAATTCTCTTTCTGTATTTGTATAAATTTGTAATATAAAAATATAAAATAAATATTTGTTTTCCTTTTTCCACTGTATTCTTATCCTACCTGTACTTAGAAAAAAAATTGTTTAGACTCTTAATTAAAATCAGGTAAAGTAGTATAATCTGTTTCCTGGGCAGTGAAAACACAGTATTGATTTTTCTCTATTGACCAATCATACATTGCTGTATAAATATTTATGATGGCTTCATATAATAAAACAACAAGTTAAATACCACAGAGGAAAATGAAATGTAAATGGGAAGGGATTTCTCGTGGGTAATATATCACTTTATAATCATACATTACTCTGAGAAGCACCCAAAGGCTTTCTAGAATCAATGCTCAGATTACTAGGCCTCCATCATCACAAACAGACATTTGCAATTTGGTCTTGTGTCCTCTTGGGGCTCACTCTTGTCAGGTTTATTTGGCAATTTAACAAGTGAAATACAATATATATGCAAAACTCTTCTAAAGTGGCCAGGTGCTTAAATGGAACTCTTCTAATATCTTGGAGTATTTTTTTAGATCCTACAAATGTCAGAGTTGAAAGTAGTCATGGTTATTAGCACATGTGGAGGCAAGTCTTTGGGTTTATATCAACCTAATACTGAAAGGTTATGAGGTCAAAAAGGTGTGTTAGTGACAAAGATCTCTAAAGAAAAGTGAATCCTTCCCACCACTGCTTCCCCTTTCTTAGGTCTCCCTGAGGCAAGTAACTTCTGTTTCTATAGACATCAATTTTTGATAATTCAGAAAAGTGGAAGATGGGAAACTCCAATAAATGCCATTGACAAAATTGGAAGTATTTAATGTACAGTGTGTGTGTTTGAATGTGAGCAATATCAGTAAAATGAAATTTGGTTTATACAGCTAAAAATAAACTATGCATCTTCTATACCACTATTTGTGGAAAAATAAAAGAAAGCATAGGATTGTCAATATGTATATTACCTTTTTTATGATCCTTCAGTTTTCCCACAATATTGTAGCAGGAGATTCACAATGTCTCTCTTCCCTACCATCACCTACCTCCCAAACACTTACCGAACACTCTTTCCACTCTTTCCAAATGGTAAATGTGTGAAGAGTTCTCATTGAGAGAATGTCAGGGATCATACATGCATCTAGACTGGCTAGAAATTTCAATCTTCTTGTTCAGAATTGCCATGTTTGTCCTCAGAAATGCCTTTTTAATTAAATATGTGTATGTTTGTGCTCACACACATATGCGTATGTGTGCATGTATACATATATTTGTATTTTTAAGGCAAAGGCGGGAGAAAGTAACAGCTGCTCTCTGCATTGAAAATGTAGTTATTCAAAGTAACTCCAATATTCATACCAAATCTGCAGCCCAATGCAGTGTGGGATTTGAGAAAACTCCCTCAATAGTTCTAAAACCAGGGTCCACATGATGAGAAGGATACCTGATGTTTGAATTGCCTTTGCAACTACATTTTTTAGGGCTTTCAAATTACAGCCTGCTAACATTTACAGTTCTCTGCAGCCATAATGTATCACTATGGGATTTGGGAGGAGATCAAAGAATCAAGAGAGAAATTGTTATTTCCAAATTCTTACTAGTGAAAGATCAGTGCATGTCAAACAGCTTTTAATTTCCATAAACCCAATTCAGTATACACACAAGGCCATTTCCATTAGTAAAACCTACACTTTCTTCATCAGAAAGCTGTTCAGCTCCAGAGTAGAAAAATTCTGATGTGAATCTTAATAGTTATAGATGTTAGTCTTCAAAGGAACTTTTCAAGTCCTTTTCCCATTGGTTATAGAATATGTGTGCCTTTTGTTAAGAAAACTTGCTCTAGCCCTAACTAGTTTGGCTCAGTGGATAGAGTGTCAGCCTGTGGACTGAGGGGTCCCAGGTTCAGTTCTGGTCAAGGGCATGTACCTTAATTGCAGGCATGCAGGAGGCAGCCAATCAATGATTCTCTCTTATCATAGATGTTTCTATCCCTCTCTCCCTGTCCTTTCCTCTCTGAGACCAATAAAAATATATTAAGAAAAAAAAAAGAAAATTTGCTCTAAATAAACCTCTACTTTTACTTAAATAATTGGAAAGTGCAGGGAAGTAGAATATTTCGAAGAAAGGATTCTTTATTTTTGAAATAAAGCTTGGCATGTTTCAGAATAACATGCATAGCATATGTTATGTCTTATCTGAGATGCACATATGCATATATATGAATAAGCAGAAAGAAATAAATCTGCTGCCTATAAATTTAATAGGAGGAAGGGTAGGTAAAGGTTAAAATAAAATGTAGCACCTAAACACACCAAACATATACACAAACAAGAATGGGGAACTGTAAATTAAAATAAATTCAGAGACACATTTCCTAGATTAATTGTTTCAGATGTTATTTTGAAAATATATGATAAAATTACATTCATTAAACTATCAGAAATTTGAATATTTGTCTATATGATTATGAATGTTAAGGGGAAATTAGTACGTGTGTGTGTGAGAGAGAGAGAGGGAGAGAGAGAGAGATATTGAGATCTTGGCATTGAGGTTATATTAAAAATATGTGTGTATATATATATATATATATATATATATATATATATATAATTCTGGCATTGGCTTCAAACTAATCCCATAGTGTGTGTATGTATAAAAGGTAGGAGGGCGAGGGCGAGGACAGATGGGAATGAAGGAAACAAGATTAGCAATATATTAAAACTTTGTTAAAGATTATTATTCTTTATACTAATCCATTATCTTTGTATATGTTTGATATTGTCATGTTTGATATTGCCAAGATAAAAATGTTTTTAAAATGATAAAATAGGACTTACCTCAAACTCTTTCAAATATTAAACTACATTAGGGTAGTAGTACTTTTTGAACAAATGACAAAATCTCACTGAAACTAATTTAACAAAATAAAAAGGAAATGTATTTGCTTACATTCCAAAGATGGAGTTGGTTCAGAAACTCTGAATTGTCTACATGTTCCAGTCCTTCCCCTTTTATCCCCTCCCCTTCCTTTCCCATCCTGCTCTATCTTCATGTTTTGTATTTCACCCATTCCCTCTGTCCTGTAGTGGACTTCTCTGCAGCTTTCCATCTCATTTCTCCTTTCTGAGAAGTGGGTAGAGAACCATGACCTGAGACAGCAGCAGTGTTTCACATCCCAGTTTATCCACCCCTTGACAAAAGAGTGACTTTTCTCCAGGGAAGGTCTTACTAGTTTTAGTTGCAGAAAGTTAAATTGAGTTGGTCACCCTCCAGTCATGTGTGAATCACATCTAGTCCATTGAAGGTCACTCTCTAGTTAACTTTGTCCTAAGATCTCTTTCATGCTTACTAACATTTATTTTCCCCAATCCTTACTAAAAAATATTGATTCAAATTTTCCTTATATATCCTTTTATATGTGACTATCTTTGTAAAATATTGTACCTTTGGATGCCTATATACATGGTTATATAGCTCATCTGACAGTAATCATTTTGCCTTTTAAAAGGATTTTAAAAATTACATTCTATTGGGATATATTTACATACAGTAAAGTACACAGATCTTAAGTATACAGTTAAATGAATTTGATGAATGTCTATTCTCATGTATTGGACACCCCTAATCAAAACACAGAATATTTCCATCACTAAGAAGGTTTGCTTCTGTTCTATTACAGTAAATTCCCCATTTAGATGCAGCTACTATATTCTAACTTCTATTAACGTAGACTAGTTTTCACATTTAGTAAACTTCATAAATGTAGAGTTATATATTTATGTCTGGAATATTTTACCAAACTTAATATTGGTGAGAATCATACAACTTTTTGCATGAATTAGTAATTTTAAAAATTATGATCTTACTGTTGAGTATTATTCCACAGTAAGAATAGAAAACTTTGTTTTTAAGATAGCTATGTGTGGTTCTGGTCATTTGCTTTTGATTGCTTCACAGTGTTCTGCATCTTCCACATTTCACTCTTCCAATCCCCTGGTGATGAACACTTAGGTTGTCTCCAATAGTCACAGCACAAATAATGCTATGACAAACATCCTTGAGTGCAGTCCTTTTAGGCACTGTGTGAGATTCTCTGGAGCTTATATGCATCCCTAATTTCATTAAGAACTCTTTCACTATGAATGCTTGTGTCATTTCATTCCCTTCAGCAGTGCTTGCAGGCACCACTTCAACACAGGATGGCTACAAATAGCATCACAATAAGGTAAATAATGTTACCCAATTTTCAACATTTAGAACAGGGCTTTCCATTAGAAGTTTTTGTTATGAAGTAAATAATCTATACCTTTTTTGTTCAAAATGGTAGATACTAACTACTCATGATTTTTGAGCATCAGAAATGTGGTTAGTGTCGATGAGGATCTCCATTTTAAATTTTGCATACTTTTTTATTTTATTTTTAATGTAAATTAAATAGCTCCATGTGGTTAGTGGACAGCCAGGATGATGACATAGTAATTAGTTTCTGAGACTGGTGGGAAGTCACTCAAAGGGATTAAAGAAAATGAAGTGATATACTTTGTGTCTTAGAAAGATCATTCCAACTGTGATGAAGTATGGGTGGAGTGGGGTTCAACAAGTCATGGAATGTTAGTTGGGGTGATGTTGCAGTGATCCTTGCTAAAAGTGATGGTGGCTTTTGTAGGAACAGTACAGATGGAAAGAGTAAAGAGTTTAAGTAGATGAGAAACCAAGATGGCAGCATAGGTAATCACCTGAACTTGCTGCCTCACACAACCACTTCAAAACTATAACTAAAAGACAAAATGAACATCATCCAGAACTGCAGGAAGGCTGGATGAGTGGAAATTCTACACCTGAGACTCAGAGGAGGTGCGGAAGTAAAGTGTGGAGGTACTGAGGCACACGTGCGGAAAAGGCTGTAAACTGAGGTCGCAGTTGTCTTTTTTCAATCAGGAGGGAGATGCAAGCTCCCAGCTGATCTGAACTTCAGTTCCAGGCGAGACTCTGGGGACCCAGACTCCTAAGGATTAAAGTTGGACTGTCTGACATCAGGCTGAAACACGAGGATGGCTTTCTCTGAGGTGCTTGCAGCAATTACCATGGGACACTGAGACCTGGAGGCCTCTTAGGGCAGGGCTGAAGGTCAGCCATTGCTGTTTGCTCCACCCTGTTGATTCCCTGAGACCCCACCCCACCCAATTTACAACCCCATCCCAGCTGTCCACAGAGCCTTTTGCATATTAATGGCCTGGCCCTTTGCAATCTAAAATTACCTAACAAACTGCAACTGGGTCAGAGAGCCCCAGAACTTCCAAAAGAAGGCCCAGGGCCCCATGGCAGCTTCCATTGCTTCACAGATGAACATCTGGGCACCTCCAAACCACAAACAAAGAAGAGGAATATGAAGATCTCTCCATAGCTCCTGCTGGGTGACCTCAGGCAGAGCTAAATTTGCACCTCTTTGGAAATCCAAGAGCCAATTTACCCAGAGGTCAGAGTGGGAACATCCAGATTACAACTCCTCAGATCCATAAGGGACAACCCTCAAGGGGCAGACATTGAGTACCAAAGCTCCACTGAAGCAAGTCATGCCCCATAAGGGTATCTCCAGCACAGAAGTTCTCCCATCATAGACACAACTGATCCTCACAGCCCATTGGCCTGGAGGTCAATTCCTCCTAGTGATACCAACAACAATCAAGGCTTAACTACAACAAGACTGTGCACACAGCCCACAAAGGGGTGCACCAAGAGTGTCTGCCTCAGGTAACTGGGGAGGCTGAGCCACTGGGCCCTATAGGACACCTAGAACACAGAGCCAATCTATCAACTCACGGAAGCAGCCAAAATGTGGAGACAAACAGGTCATAAATGAAAGAAATTGAAGAAAGCAAACAACTGAATATAGAGTTCAAAATCACAGTTATAAGGTTTTTCAAGAATTTTCTAGAAAAGACCGATAAATTTAGCGATACCCTCAAGGATATGAAAAAGGACCAACTAGAAATTAAGCATACACTGACAAATAAAAAGTAATATACAGAGCTCCAACAGCAGACAAGAGGATAGCAAGAATCAAGTCAAATATTTGAAATACAAAGAAGCAAAACACACCCAACTGGAAAAGCAAAAAGAAAACAGAATCTACAACTATGAAGATGGTGTAAGGAGCTTCTGGGACAACTTCAAGCATACCAACATCTGAATTATGGGGGTGCCAGAAGAAGAGAGAACAAGATACTAAAAACCTATTTGAAGAAATAATGACTGAAAACTTCCCCCACCTGGTGAAAGAAATTGACTTACAAGTCCAGAAAGCACACAGAAATCCAAACAAAAGGAATCCAAAGAGGACTACACCAAGACACATCATAATTAAAATGCCAAGGTCAAAAGACAGAGAGAGAATATTAAAAGCAGCAAGAGAAAAACAGTTAGTTACCTACAAGGGAGCACCCATACTATTGTCATCTGATTTCTCAACAGAAACTATGCAGGCCAGATGGCAGTGGCAAGAAATATTCAAAGTGATGAATAGTAAGAACCTACAACCAAGATTACTCTACCCAGCAAAGCTATCATTCAGAATTGAAGGTCAGATAAAGAGCTTCACAGATGAAAAAAAAAAAAGCTAAAGGAGTTCATCACCACCAAACCAGTATTATATGAAATGCTGAAAGGTATTCTTTAAGAAGAGGAAGGAGAAGAAAAAGGCAAAGAGAAAAGTTATGAACAACAAATACATATCTGTCAACAAGTGAATCTAAACATCAAGTGAATAAAAAATCTGATGAACAGAATAAACTGGTGAATATAATAGAATCAGGGGCATAGAAAGGGAGTAGACTGACAATTCTTGGGGGTAGAGGGGTGTGGGTGTATATGGGAAGAGACTGAACAAAAATTGTACACCTTTAGATGAGGACAGTGCAGGGGTGGGACCCAGGTGAAGGGGAGCTATTGGGAGTGGGAGTGGGGGGGGGGGGGAGAGAAACAACTGTAATAATATGAGCAATAAATATTTATTTGAAATCAGAAAAAAAAGTTTAAGTAGATATATTGATTGGGAGAATGACTTGAAACAATGGATCAGAATGAAGAATAAACAATAAATTCTATGCATCTATCAGAGACAACAAGATGCACAACTGTACTTAGTTTCTGATGAGGAAGATCGCAGAAAATTCACATGGCAAATCACCTGTCAATTAGAAGGGGTGACTGTGAATCAAGGTCTTTTGAGACATGGAAAGATGGTGTGTGCAGCCAGGTTGTCTCAGGGTCTGAACCCCATTTGTTCCTGCTCTGGTTTCACCCAGGCTTATGCCAAAGGTCACCTAGATCTGTCCTGTACCATCTTTTGCTCCATCAGAGGCTGACAGAGTTGAGCACAAGAGGAATGCAATGACCTGGAGAAATGTGCAGATATCTGGGAACTCGGGGTTGACATCGAAGGAAAATTCTGGGAACTGATTTGCATCAGTTGTTTAATATTGCAGGCAATTAGTGATCCGGAGCAGCTGCTATGGTGAAATTGTTAAAAATGTTAAAGTAAGTGAAACAGAACATATGGGAGAGGTTTTTATCTCCAAAATATTGCTTTGAGGATAATATTGACATAATTTGCCTATCATATTTTCCCCCTTTGAAATGATTTGCCTAACATTTCTTAGAAATAGGCTCCATATGGGTGTTAGTAATTCAGTGGAAGAAGTGCGAACTCAAGCTCATTGAAGGAGAGCCAGCTCCAAGAGGAGTCATGAATTTATAGTTGAAGCCAGGCAGCATCTCTCTTCATGAGAAATGCGCATTGTGAATGGAAAGTCGAGAGAATAGAAACTGGAAAATAGATGGTCAGCGAGTCCTTCCCATCTGCCAGCCACTGCACTAGGCTGATTATGTCTTTAGTAAACTTTCGAGGTATTTATTAGCAGCTCTATTTTATAGAGTTGATAACTGAGACTTCATAGTAGAGGTAGTTTGTTCAGAAGGTGCCAGACCTAGAATACAAATCAGTTTCATTGGACTAAAAAATGACTCTTCTCAGACAAAAAGAAAAAAAAAATCTACCTCTGGATTTGTTCAAGTGCCGTGATTCTTCGTGTGGTCTCTGGACTAGACCTCACCTGGGAGTATTTATAAATATGAACCACTTCAGACCTCCTGCATTAGGAATTCTGGGTGTGAGGCCCACAGATCTGTGTTTTAACAAGCCCTCTGGGTAATTCTGATGCAGGCTACTGTTTTGGAACCACTGGATAAGTGAGATTTAATTAATCATATAAGAAACAGACATCCAGGAATGCTACAGTGGGAGAATGTAGCTGGGAGGATGCAAAGAAACATAACACATGTTTTCTACACAAAGAGTAATTGCAGGACATGTAATGAACTGTGCATAACTGAAACATCAACAGCTTAGTTTAGTGGAAAGAATGCTAAATAATTGAAGTCTTGTATTTAGCCATAGATTGATACTCATGTGCAGGTTAGCTTTCAAAAAATCAATTTAACTTCTATATATTTCCTTTATATCTCAATTAAGACAACAATGGTGGTGGTGATAACAGCCAGTGAATTTTCACTCCCTTTAAAATTTACTATGCCTTTATATTCTTTTAGAGGCAGATGGGACAGGCATTAGCAAAAAATGAAAGGTATCAAGCTTACAACATCTCCAATATTCCTTCTAGATTGGCATTCTGATAGACTTTTTATATAAGTAAATTGAAAATATATAAAAGTATAGATGACCAAGTCTATTCAGATGGTTCTGGAACATGACACACTTCAGGATCGCCTAAGAGCTAAATAGAAAGTGAAAAAGATCCAGACTTTTCTCCAGAGAAATATACTCTACTTACATCCTGCATTTATGCTGTATAAATAGATGGTTATAATCCCCTTCAGGTGATTCTACTATGCTTCTAAAGTTGTAAATGATAACTCTAAATATTAAGTGAATCTAGATGAAGTCACAGTGGCCAACAGTAGTTTGAGGAAGAGGTAGGGTGATATTCTAACCATCTATCTTAAGAGACTTTGTGTCTCTGGGGAACATCTAGTTTATTCAGCCTGGAACTCAAAGCCTTTCATGCTTTACTTCCTGAGAACATTCCCTACTTCTTGTTTCATCAATTACTTTCCTAAACCCTAGTTTTAGCCAAATTAGACTCTATGCTTTTCTCAAACTAGATTCAGAGCTGTATATCCTCTGTAATTTCAATAGTGCTACATCCTATGCCTGGTTTTGTCTACTGAAAGCATTTCCTTCCTCCAGAGTACAATTCCAGCGCTAGATCCTCCATGAAGCCTGCCCTGGTGCCACTGTCTGGTGATCATTTTTCCTTCCTTGGATGGCAAATCACATTTAAATATTGTCTTCATTAATACATTATTGACTGCATAACAGAATGTTTTGTCTCAAATAGCTTCAATCATAAAAACATTGTGTTATCTCACAGGTCCTGAGGTAAGATGGCTGGATGGTCAGTTCATTTAATAGCATAAAAGACTCAAATCAATTCCACCTCCCCATCTTCCAGCCCAGCTTTAGTTCCCTTGGTAAATCTAAAATAGCCACCACAGTTCTGAGGGCCACTTTCAGACATAAATATGTCCAGTGGATAAAATGAGCTTTTGTTAATGTCGGTTTCTTTTTCAGAACAAGGAAACCTTTCCAAGAATCTGACAATCAGGCCTCTTCTCATGTTTCATTGGCCAAACATTATGTCACATGCTCATTCCTGAACCAGTTATTGCCAAGAGGAATGCAGTTTTGGTGACTGGCTCATTGAAGCCCATGTTTAATAGAAGAATTTTCTGAACAAAATTGAAATGCTCTTAGAAAGAAGGAGTGATGGTAATTGGTGAATGATGCTTGGCTGAGCTTCTAACTCATCTCATTCAGGTAGACCCTTTCTCTGTATATGATAGGTATCTTCCCATATATTAGTTTCCCTATTTAAACTCAAGTCTCCTTAAGGAATGGTTTTTGTTTTATGTTAAAAAAAAACAAAAAAAAACATGAGCATTGGAGTCAGTCACACTTAAGTTCAAATTAAGGTGACAGACACATCCTAATTTGCCCAAAGGTTTAATGATTTTAGCATTGGAAGTCACATATCCTCAGAAACCCTTAACCCCGGCAAACCAGAACGGTTAGTCACCCTGATTGAAATTAAAATCTTTGCTATTTGCTGGATGCATGATTTGGAAGTCAAGTCATTTAATCTTTTGGTGTTTCATTCAAGAAAACTAGTCCTTGGAAAGGCCCACTATGTGCTAGAGACACTGTTTTAGAACATTCTCCTGTTTTCCTGACCATTCTGGCACAAGCTCTCCCATTTCCCGCAATCCTACTGAAGCTGCCCTAGGACTGCCTTGTGCGTGACCCCCTCTCCGTACCTCATCACTCACACATGATGTCAGAAGAGCCTGGCCGCCTGACAGATGGAGCTTGGGAAATCCCCAGGAGTTTTCAGACACTGTTTCTGGCCTGAAAAACAAAAACACCCGCACAACAGCCAAGGGTCCCAGTCTGCTCAGGGAACACGCTGTCCTCTCCTGTTCTCAGGGCCACTTCTTGGACAAGTAGCAGCTCTGTTTGCTGGACTTTTGGCCCTATGCAGTCACTGTGAGGCAAAGCACATCACACACAAACGGGCCAGTGAAATGAGGTAACTGCGGCTTTCGATGAATGCTATTTCTGTCTCCGGGGCGCTGCTGGCTGGGATGTGAGGAAGGAAAGCTAGTGAATCTGACATGGCTCTCTTCACAAAGTGGAAGTAGTAGCACAGCTATAGGGAAGCCCCTTCCTGTTTTTCCTCCTCATGATGAGTGCATACGCCATGCACATACCATTTTCAAACAAGGTCAACTCCACCTTGGACATCCCTTCCCATTGCCAGAACTTACTGGTTGGGGCACCAAGGTCATCCTTAAATGTGATTTAATATAGCTGTGTTGAGCATAATCTATGTGCCAAGCAAATCATCTGTTTCCTCTTCACAATGACCTTCAGCAACAGATAGTATTCTCACTGTGGAGAGGAGCAAAGTGTGATTCAGAGTGGTGAGTTCCTAGGTCCCAGCATGGATATGTGCAAGGCCAGGTGAGCACGTATGTCTCCTCCCTTCATAGCTAGAGCTGTTTCATCACACGCTGTTAACTTTAGCCATTTATGTTGGATTATTATCCCTTGAAATACATTTTATTTTTCATGTTATTTTTAAAAAGGGAAATACAGCCAAAACCAGTTTGGCTCAGTGGTAGTGCGTCGGTCTGTGGACTGAAAGGTCCATTGGTTGTGGGCACATCCCCGGTAGGGGGTGTGCAAGAGGCAGCTGGTCGATGTTTCTCTCTCATCAACGTTTCTAGCTCTCTATCTCTCTCCCTTCCTCTCTGTATAAAATCAATAAAATATATTAAAAAAATAAAATAAAAAATAAAAAAGGAAATACAACAAGATTGTTTCTTTTTAGCACTCTATCCATCAACATTCTCTATTAGAGTACTTGACAACTGCAACTGCTATACCTAGAATTCAGTTTGTTTGGATTGGATTGTTTGTTTGTTTTGTTTTTGTTCTCCCCCCCCCCTCCTAATTTATATTCAGATTTCCAACACTGTTGAAGTTGCCAGTGGACCTACCTCTCAGATTCCCTCACCCCTATTCCTCATTCAGATTTTGGTTTTTGAATGTTTTAATACGTCAACCAGAAAGTCACATCATTAAGTTACTATATTAAGAGGAAATAAGCTCTACTCTTGAACCCAAGGGGCTGTTTTGTGGCTAAAAATGGTGACTTGTTTTAGTAGGCATTTCTGATTACCCATGAGAACAAACTTTTTGGTTAAGAATATTTGGTGAAGAATATGCCTTTTGGAATCAGATTTCTAGTGCAGGCTCCATAATATTCTCACTCAGAGACCTTTGGCATCCAGTCAGCCTTCTAAGGTTCAGTTGCTTATCAGGAACATGGGAAATATGCACATGAAGATTGCAAATATCACAGGACATAATAGCTGAGGGAAAACTCTTAGCAAAGTGACTGATGCCTTGTGTAAGCTGTCAGTGATAGCTGTACATTATTACTGGGGGCTGCTATTTATATTTTTATGTCAGCTACTTTAGAAAGCCTTACATTGTCTATCCTTAGGTCACAGGCTGTGTTAGACATAGTTATTTTTGGATAAGTGAGATATTGTGCTTATAAATAGGTCTGCAGTTCACAGAGCCTTTCTATAAAAACCTCTCTTGTTCAGGGAGAGATAGAGGACTACAATGGTGCCATAAATCGCTCGTATTTAGATGACCTGAGTCCAAGTTTCAAGCTTCAAATATGCCTGAGATTCAGTCTCCAATATCCTGCCCTGTTTCCCGTTTCCCTTCATTTCTGTGCTCTCTTCATCCCTCATCTTCACTGATTTTCCAGTGCTGAGCAATTTATGCATCTCTTTTATTTCTTGATTCTTTCTAACCATTCCTGCTGGGCCTCACCTTCTACCCCAAGGAGTTACTCAAGGTAACAAAACATTTATTATACTGAGAGAAATGTTTGTGCCAGCTTTTAGGTTCTTGTATATAACTTCTCCCTTCTACCATTAGAACAGAGTTGTGTACATAATCTAGGAGGTGGCTACCTGCCTGAGCCACATTTAGAGGCAGGTAGGGAATTTATAGAGGGCTTCACTAAGCATATATTATTTGAAGGATGAGATAGCTAGGTAGTTAGGCCCAGGTCACCACTTTCCCCAGGACTATTTCAGGCCGCAATGAGGTAAGCCCAATTATGTGAGCTCCCAGCATGCTCAGAAGGAAAATTCACTATCAGCAAGGACTATTAGAGTTAATAGAAGTGCAAAATCGGTGGAAGGTTCACAAAAGGTGAGGATGGGACCTGTTCCTGGACATTTTCTCTGGGTTGGAAAATAGTGTGCTCATTAAAACAACATAAAAACCAAAGACCCTCCAGGAAGTCCCAGTAACCAAGGTCATCAGTAATAAGAAAGCAGAGCCCTCATCCCTGGGCAGATAGTCTGTCCTGCCAAAGCCTCATTTAGAAATATTGATGAATTGATCTATACCATGTTTTTAAATACTTAAAACACTGGTGGCTGTGCTTATGTAATTAGAAAGAGGAGACGGAAAATGAAGGGGAAGCTCTACTATTCGAATGAAGTGCTTTTGGATAAGTTAAACACTGGCAAATCAATGGCAGAGGGTCCCAAGAGTTTTGCTCCTAGAAGCTCCGGACTGGGTTGGGTGGGATAGTGGGGCAGGTTCTAAATTTGGAAGTGAAGCTCAAGTCCTGGCCATTGAAACTCAGTGGTAAGAGTGTCAACCTGTGCACCCGCGGGTTTCAGATTCGATTCCCAGTCAGGGCACTTGCCTGCGTTGTGAGCAGTGTGGGGCATGCAGGAGATGACCGAACAATGATTTTTCTCTCATCATTGATGTTCCTATCTCACTCTCACTCTCCCTTTCTCTCTGAAATCAATAAAAATATATTAAAAATATCTTCAGGTGGGGATTAACAATAACAAAAAGGTAAATAAAGGTCAAGAAGGATAGCTGCAGAGGACTGACCTATTCCTGCAAATCTCTCATTGTTTCCATGTCATCCAACGCAGCAGACTTTGTGGCTATCTGAGGTCCAGATTCCCTCTTAACCATCCAGTCATCCACATTATAACTGCTGGATCATCCATGACCCTCCTTATTTCTCATCACTCTAATTCAATTAATCTCTTAGTTCTGTAAGGTACCTCTCCCAAATATGTGTCTAGTCTGTTGAATTCACTCTCTCCCTGTTGTTACTACCCAGACACAAGCCCCATTTATATTTTTGCCTATTGTCCTGGCTCATTCCTTAAACTCTGTCTTGCATGCATATCCCGGATGACCTTGTTAAATTTCAGATTCTGATTCAATAGATCTGGGATGAGCCCCAGGATTCTGCATTTTTAAAGACTCGAAAGTTTATACTATTGGTTGAAGAACCATGCTTAGAGTAGTAAGAAATCAGAAGCAAAGCCAGGTCTTGAACCATCCAAGCCCATGTCTCTACTTTTCCAGGCAGCCTTCTAAAGGCTTTGCGGAGTAGATTTTCTCTGTGGGACCCCAGAAGATGAAACAAGGACCACTAGATGAAAGTAGAGCAAAATCTCAAAATCTGGAATATGATTCTGACATCAAGAGCTAATGAATAACCATTGCTGTTTTACAACAAGGATACCCATTATTATACACTAGAGGCCCATTGCATGAAGAGATTCGTGCAATAGGCTTTCCTTCTCTTGGCTTCTAGCACCGGTTTTCCTCCAGCACCTGGGACCCAGGCCTTCGCTTCGGCCAGAGTCTGCCTTCTTCATATTTGCTGCAGACACCGGCTGGAATCTGCCATCTTCATCTTTGCTGCAGACTCCGGAGTCTTCAGTCTTTGTCTTCACTGTGGCACTCCACTCCTGTAGGTCCCTTCAAACCGCCCCCCCCCCTTCATAGCAGGCATCCTGCCACCCCTGCCATCTTTGACCTTCTAATTGGCATACTCACTCTGATTGGGTATGGGTGCTGTTAATTTTCATGTTTGTCTATTATTAGGTAAGATATTCAAGCAGAGACCGAGCAGTATTTCGAACATTACTATAAACTTTCAAAATAAGCTTTTTTACAGCAAAAGAAACCATCAACAAAACAACAAGAAAGCCCACTGTATGGGAGAACATATTTGCAAATGTTATCACTGATAAAGATTTAATCTCCAACATCTACAGACAGCTTATACAACTAAATATTGATAAAAGGAAAATGAATGATCCAATTAAAAAATGGGCAATAGACCTAAATAGAATATTTTCAAAAGAAGACAGAGGAAGGCCAAGAGGCACACGAGAACATGCTCAAAGTCACTAATTATCCGAGAGATGCAAATCAAAACAACAATGCGGTACCATCTCACACCTGTCAGATTGGCCAACATCAACAAATCAAAAAACGACAAGTGTTGGTGAGGTTGCAGAGGAAAAGGAACCCTTGTGCACTGCTGGTGGGAATTCAGACTTGTGCAACCACTGTAGAGAACAGTATGGAGTTTCCTCAAAAAACGGAAAATGGAACTCCCATTTGATCCAATAATCCCACTCCTAGGAATATATCCCAAGAAACTAGAAACACCAATCAGAAAGGATATATGCACCCCTATGTTCATAGCAGCACAATCTACAATAGCTAGGATTTGGAAACAGCCTAGATGCCCATCAGCAGATGATTGGATCAAAAAACTGTGGTACATCTACACAATGGAATACTATGCTGCCATAAAAAAGAAGGAATTCTCATCATTTGCAGCAACCTGTATGGAATTAGAGAACATCATGCTGAGTGAAATAAGCCAGTCAATGAAAGAGAAACACCACATGACCTCACTCATTTATGGATAATAAAGAACATTATAAACTGATGAACCAAAAGATAGAAATAGAGACAGTAAAGCAATAAGCAGACTGTCAGATTACAGCGGGGAGGGGAGGGAGATCTGGGGAAGATAAGAAATCAACCAAAGGACTTGTGTACATGCATATAAGTACAACCAATGGACACAAAACTCTGGGGAGGGAGGGTATGTATGGGAAAGGGGGAGGGGGCAATGGTAAAATATGTACACAGATAATAATTTAAAATAAATAAACTTTCAAATATAAAGAAACATTGTAAAATCTGTACACATAATTGCATGCCCCTAAATTCTAGATTCTACAATTAGCATATTAATATACAGGCAATTGTTGGATTACTTCGGACTCCATGTACATCATTTCGTGGTTATGTTGCCATCTTCCATTTATTTATAATAATTAAAAAAAAAAAGAGTTCCGTCATTTCAACATATGTGCATATGTGCTTTATATTTTTTTATTATTTATTTACCACAAGTAAAGATCAGAAATTGTTTTCTTTCTTTTAATTTTTTTTTTTTTTTTTTTTACTGCTGTGTATGTGCTCCATGTGAGTGACATAGATGCTTATGTAGGTGGGTTCTGACTTATGGAAAAAATTGCGTTATGTCTGTGATGTAACCCGAGGACCTACTATACTTGCTTTATCCCATATCCATCTATTCTTATTTCTCTTAAGTGACAATACAGAGTTTTTTTATGCATTTCAAAGTGAGGTGCAGACATTGGTATACTTTCCTCTAAATATTTTTGGCTAATTATAATGAACTAGAGTTAAGTATTGGTTTCTTTTTTGTGGGGTGAAGTTTAGATACAATGGATACACAAATTCTGAATGTACTGTGGTTGAATTTAACAAATGCTTACACCTGCATGGCCCCAAATCCTTATCAAGATATACAACTTTACCAATACACCAGAAAGTTTTCTCTTGACACTCCACAGTCAGTCCCTACCCCTGCTTTAAAAAAAATTACTCTTCTGAATTGTTTCCACCAAATATTAATTTGGCCTCTTTTAGACATTCATATCAATGGAATTATAAAAAATATACTCTTTTGTGTAAGGCTTATTTCATGCTGCATATATTTGTGAGATTCACCTGTGCTGTTTCATAATTTGCTCCTTTATCTTTTTTGCTGCTTTTAAAAAATTGAGATATAATTTATATAATTATATACCATAATCCACACTTTTAAAGTTACAAATCACTGGTTTTTAGTATATTCATAATGTTATGCAACCATCAGGACATTTTTGTCACTACCAAAAGAAACTCTGTACACATTAGCAGTCCACTTCTATTTCCTGCTCCCTGCCCCCTCTCTCACCCTCACCCCCATCCTCTGGAAACCACTATTCTACTTTATGTCTCTATGCACTTTATCATTTTGGACATTTTACATACTATTTATTCTATATTATATGCTTATCAAAGTTCATTTTTTCATTTTCTTGTTGATGGCAACCTGAGATAATTTTAGTTGTGAGCTAGTTTACATAAATATTTTATGAACATTCATGAACAAAGTGTTTTGTGGACATATGTTTTCATTTTTATTGGGTCAAAGCCTAAAAGTAGGATTACTAGTTCACAGTACAGGTGTATGTTTAATTATATAAGAAATATCACATATATTTTCAAAGTTGCCATAGCCTTTTATTTTCCCAAGAACAATGCATGAGAGTTCTGGTTGTTCTGCATGCTCACCAACATGTGGGGCTGTTAATTTGGGGATAGAGAGGGAGGCACTATTATGATGAGTCCATCAACATTGTACAGGAATATGGTAGCAGGGTTCCTGTGGAATGAGGAGCTTGGCCAAGAATGTCTCCACAGAACTCTGAGCTCCTGGGGTTTCAATTCAAGTTACACATGCCCCTTATGTCAGTTTTATGTTGCTGTCATAACAAACTACTGCCAACACAATGCATTGAAACAGTACACATTTATGTAATATGGTATTATTAACTACCATCACCATACTATACATTACATCCTGATGACTTATTTATTTTAAAACTCTAAGTTTGTACTTTTTTGACCTTCACTCATTATTAACTACCATCAGTTTTACTCTGTTGCATATTTGAAAGTTGCTAAGAGAGTACATCTTGGAAGTACTCATCACAGTAAAAAAAAAATTGTAATTATGTATAATGAGGTAAACTAAACTTATTGTAGTGATCATTTTACAATATATACTACAAATAAGTTATATGTTGATTATATATATAAAAGTCTAAGGGACCAGCTGGTAGCTATGATGCACACTGACCACCAGGGAGCAGATGCTTAATGCAGAAGCTGCCCAGCAACAGCAACTTTGCAGAGTGCCCTCTCACACTCTGGGACCCCTTGGGGGATGTCAGACTGCTGGTTTCGGCTAGATCCTCACAGGCCAAGCTAAGGGACCCCAATTGCCGGAGGGACCCTGCTCACTTGGCCTTTCGAGCCAGAGCACTTGCCCCAGGTGTGGCATTCCAAGGAGGGACTGCAGGAAGTTGGCTCCAGGGTGTGTCTGGCCTGTCTTGCCCAGTCCTGCCCTGCTAGCCACCTTCTAATTTACTTTCAATGTGCACAAATCTGTGTATCAGACCTCTAGTATCTCAATAAAAGAACACACACATACATATACACATATATGTACATGTTTCAAACTCCTTCAGATTGTTGGCAGATACAAGTTCTTTGAGGAGAACTAAAACCCCCGTTTCCTTCCTGGCTGTCAGGTGGAGAACCCCTTTGGTTTCTAAGGGCTTCTCTCTAGCTTTTGCACTTGGCTCCTCCATCACAGACTCTGTGGTTGATTTTGTATTATCTCTGACCTACCCTTCTGCTGCAGCTCTTAAAAAAAAAAGAATGCCTTTGTTGACTACTCTTCCTTTGTGTCACCGTCTTTTTCCCCTCTGACCTAATAGGCCTACCTCTATGGGCTGTTTTAGGGAGGCCCGTTGGGTACTGATGTTCACTTGGGTTTGAACAATGGGAGGCACTGACAAGAGGTTGAAGGGAGTGATAACACTGAGATTGGGATTTTTACTCTTCTGCTCCCCATCAGGCCACATGGCTATAGCCCTTGTCAAAGTCACCTCTTTCAATCATATCTTGCTCTCTCTAGGCTCAGGTAACAGTGCTCCTTCCATGTTCTCCATCAGACCTGAGGATGCTAATAGCTCTCTACTGTTGCTAGCCTTGTGGTGCTGTACTACCACTTGTATCCTTTGACCCTGACTGTGCCTTCAAAATCATCTCTTTATTACCCTCTCCTGAATTATCGCTTTTAAGTGTGCTATGCTTATCTTTCTTGAAAAATATGGGATGTGCAGTACCATTTCTGAGGATCCTTACCTATCCAAAATGTTGTACTTCTAATGGCTCTCAAAATCTGTCAACTCTCCACTATACAAAAATTTATTGAACAGTCTAATTTTATTTATTTTGTGGAAGTATTGAAGAACACAAAGAAGTAAAGACACCATATGGACCTTTGAGACTCTCCTTCTTTCATCATTCATTCGAAGAAATTAATGTACACTTGCCAATGGAGCCTACCACATGGAAGCAGTCAAGATAGTTTAGATAAATTAATGATGGATTGAAGCAGTGCATGAATGAGCAAACACATTTTTTTGCAGGTGAATTTCACTTTCATAAAAAGTCATAGGCAGACACAGGTAGATACAAAAGGTAGGGGCTAGGCTATTGGCTAGAATTCCGGGGCGGGTGTGTTTCCAAGAAAAAGAGGTACTTGGGGCAAGCAGGGTTTGACAAGCCTCTACTGCCACTCTCTAAGCCCTTTCCTCCTGCCCTGCACGGAATGTTCCCATGCATGCAGATTACCTTGTTTCAGCATTCTTCGGGATTACATTTGTTGTCATGTGGATTGGCAGGGATTATGCATGTTGTTATATGGTTATGGAGAGAATGCCAGGACAAGGTGCACTTCTCACCTAGAATAATAGCATGGCAGAAAAAAACCTGCCTTTACCCAGCAACACAAGGAGCTTCCCAAAGAGAATATTAGTCCCTGCCTTAGTACCGTTCATATCATTCGAATGTATTATGTTCTTCATAGACTAATATATATAAGCTTCATAACTTCTAACTGAGGCAGGTATTAGTAAACCCACTTATGAATTGAAAAACTGAGGCTCAAAGTCCACATGATTCAGGGTCACAGAAGTTACAAGTAGCTTTGGGGTCTTGAGGCGCAAGCATCTTCACCCTCTGAGTCCCACAGACATCACTGGTAATTTACATCCATTTAGTGTTTAAGATAAACATGTTTGGCCAATTACTGTTGCAATTTTAATATGAACTTAATTCCTTTCCTGGGTAATTAATACTTTCACTCCTGATTCTCCTAAAATATAGTAAATTCTCACTGTCTCTTTTCTCATTATTTCAGTTAAAATTTATAATTTCTTTCTATGAATACCAAAAATGCATCGAACTCTCAGTGTGTATTAGAGTTCAGCATTTCAAGTTAGAAAATAGTAGCCATAGTCCCAACCCACAGTTTACCTGTGTAACCTTGGGTGAATAATTTCAAGAATGTGATTATTAGTTTAATTTCCCATTAGGTGGGGGTAATTGTCCCACCTAGTTCAAGGGACATTGGGAATCAAATTACAATATGGATGTGAAAGTACTTTGTAGATTATAAAGTGCAGTGTAGATGTAATAAGACTGTAGGTTATTTTTGTGATGTTATCATTTAGCATATTGTGGGTGGTTTTTTCTCTCCATCTCCAATCTAGCATATAAATTTGGTAGGGCAAGTTTGCTTATCCCAGAGTTTCCCTTTCTTTCCTTCCTCTCCTTTCTTTCTTTGCAGTTTTCAACCTCACTACCTCCTTTCTTCCTTCTCTCCATTTTGTTAAAAAAACCTGTTTAGACTTTACCACGGGCTTAGCATGGTGACGGAGTGCACAAGGCCAAACAAATCATGGCCCCAGCCCTGAGGAAACCTGAAGCTGAGCACAAGAAGTATACTCCATGATGGAGTCAAAAGAGAAATGGGTTAGCTAAAATCTGTGCAAAATGACTGCAGAGAAAAGATGAGACCCTCAGTTTCCTCTTCTAAGATAGTATTCTTTCTACCCTTTTACAAACTTCCTCTGGGAAAAAATACCACTTATAGGCCAAGGCTCCCAAGGGCAGAATCTGGCTTAAAGGAGAAGGAGGCCAATGAGTGTTCATTTTCATGCCCCCCTCCCCCCAACTACCTTTACCCAATAGATAAGGACAGAGGGTCTAGGAACATGAAGCTCTTTATAAAGTCATAGAACTAGAAAATGGTAGTGCTCTGTTTTCACTCCAGGCCAGTTGGACTTCTTTAAGTCCTAGAGAGAGTGAAGTGAAAGTAACAGGCTAGCTTTTATAAGCTATGAGGTCTTGTCCTTCATAGTCACAGAGGGCCTTCATAGAGGTCCTCAAAAGCCCCATGTCTGCTCCTTTAAACAGCCATGGATTACTGTAAATATGGGCATTTTAGTCATTTCCCTACCCCTGAGCTATTTCATTTGGTGTCTGTCAGGGGATGCAATTACACGGATCTGTGGATGTCCTCTGAAACTGGCTAAAGCCTTTCCTTCAAGTTCAACAGAAACGGTGTCCAGCTCCCAGTCGGATCAGCCTATGGAAAATTTCTGACACCATATGTTCTCGTGATTTTTGGAACTCTGTAAATATTTGAGTCAGTAGATCTTAATCCATAAACACAGCTGTACTTAAAAAACCCTGATGGGGAGTTATTATAATTTAAACAATTGAGTAACAAAACAAATCAATGTTAATCATTTTCGTTTTCTAAGGACAATGGATCCAGACTTCTCATAAAACTGGCATAATGAGCCTCACAATTGCATCCACAAATAAACTTACAAATGCTAAGATAAACCATTCTCAACTTTTTAAGAACATTGTAAAGAGAAACTGAGGAGGGAAGGGGGGTAGGAAAAAGAAGAAAAACAACAAATTGAGCAAGACCAAGACACTCAGGCCTTAATGCACATGAGTCCTCCAAAGATAAACATTCAGGGAGAAAACCTTGCCTGGGTCTGCCATATCCCTGTCTAAATTACATTATGAATTACCATGATTCAGGGATTATTCTTGTTTCTTTCAGAGCTACCTTTAGCCTTCTTAACAGGCTTTCTCTTTGCTGCAGTTTACAGAAAGGCTCAGAATAACCAACTCATTCCTGTGATGAACATTGGACTTTTGTGTGTCAAACACCATGCTATACACCAGGGGTAATGTGAAAAACCAGAGTATCCTGCCCTGAAGGGAATCCCAGTATAAAATCAGATACAAGAAATTTGCCCAAAAGTGATTTTTTAAAACAACTAAATGGTTTGCATGAGAAAGAGAGAAAGAATAGAGTCCTAATACTTCGGGTGGCATTTCCAGCTAGAAAGTTGAAGATGATGTTTGGGGGTGAGGTTGGACAATCACTCCAGTCTTCATGGAAGAGAAGACATTTTACCTGAGGATAAACAGTCAAAAATTAGGGATGGGGACAGAGGATTCTAGGCAGAGGTAGCTTTTTCATCCAAAGAGGACTAGCAGGAAACAGTAATAGTTTGACTCAGGCTTAGGAAAAGTAAAGAAGATGAGTCCCTCTTAAGGTTGGCAGGGCAAAGTATGAAAAATTGTGAAGAGCCTAGGATTTTAGGCCTGGTGGTTTTTAATGGCTTGTTCATTGAGAAGCATAGCCTAATTTTGGTAAAGACTTGAGCAGTGTTATGATATGAAAGCTTTATCTGGCAAGTATAGAAACAGATTGAGATAGGGGAAAAGAAAAAAGAAAGAAAAAAAGTATGTGGAATGACCTAGAACAGTGGTCTGCAAACTCATTAGTTAACAGAGCCAAAGATCAGTAGTACAACAATTGAAATTTCTTCTGAGAGCCAAATTTCTAAACTTAAACTTCTTCTAATGCCACTTCTTCAAAATAGACCTGCCCAGGCCCAGGTATTCTGTGAAAGAACCACACTCAAGGCGCCAAACACATGTGGCTTGCGAGCCTCAGTTTTCCGACAAACAGACCTAGGGAAAGGTCATAAGGCCTTGGGTCATGATAATACCAAATTGACAGAGAGGAGAAAAATTGATGTGAGAGGTATTTAAAGAGTAAAATCAGAATAATTTGCTGATCAATTAAATATAGAAAAACCCCCGTATTGTATAACCAAATAGAGATAAAATATTTCAATTGGAAGAGGCCATTAAAATTTAAATATTTAGTATTTGGATTCAGTTTGAAGCATTATTGGGGTTCTAAGTAATTCTTTTTCTACATATAAGTGACAAGATCTGACTTCCCCTGAGGTTTTAATGAATGTCCTTTCTCTTCCTTCCAATCCCTACTATCTCCTGAAGGACCATATGGGAGAGTACAGCTATAACCACAGTTCCCTAAAAATTCACAATAGAGTGTAATCTCTCTCTTGCTTTGTTCCCTGTGACTACCTTAGCCAGTCAGAGAAGAATACATGGATAAGGTTTTCCTGTCTTCACTTTATAGAAGACACAACAGAGGTGCACAAGACACCCTAATGACTAGTGTTGAGTCACAGATTTAGAAGCCAAATGGGAATTGAACATTGGTGTGAGTGGTAGGAATGAAAGGAGATTGGAGATCAGGTGTTGGAGATGAGAGGGGAAGACCAGTAAGAAAAAATTGGGTTCTTGTCCAGTATTATTGCTAAACAGCTAAGAGACAATTGAATCACTTCAATTTTCTGAACCTCAGCTTTCTAGCATCAAAGTGGTTTGTAAATGATAGAATGTACATAATTATTAGTAATAATGTGTTGAATGTTGACATTCTGCCTAGGGATATTCTGGTATATATACCTTAACCTAAAAATTAGAATAAATTTTATTTTATATTGCAGGATCAGTGATTATCTAAATTTGAAAGCACGGGAGAGAGGCAAAGGTTAGGAAGTTCTATTCAAGATCTACTAAAAACTCAGTGCTTTTTATGTACTGACTCATGTGATTATCATAATTCTCCCACTTAACAGATGAGTAAACTGAGGTTCAGGTATATGACATTTCTACTCCACATAACACCTCTATTACAGTGGAGACCCCTGTGTGAGGAGTGGACATAGAGCAACACTTCCGGGGATGCTTCCAGGTCTACTGTTGTATCACACAGCACATTTCACTTATGTTTATTAAGAAGCTACTATGTGCAAGACTCTACTAAGGACTAGACCCATAGATACAACTTCGTCTAGATTCCAGTCTCACAACCTTTACCTAACTTACCTATCTGCATGATTTGGACTTTGCCTAGTTGTTTTGCCTCAACTCTCACTACTTCCCCATCCCTGCCCTGATGTTCCCTATGTATTGTAATATTCCATCTGTTGGGCTTACTCATTGCTTTTCTGCTTTTGCCAGAACAAATTTTTCTTTTTCCATCTGGCTGAAATCTACTCATCCTTCATCTCTCAGTTGAAATGTGACTACACAGAAAAAGCCACCCTAACTCTCCTAACCAGGTTGGGTAGCCAAATAAAAATTTCTTTGTGCTTCTCTTTCATAGTGCTTGGGACACTTAGAATTTTTCTATTTGTTCATTGATATTTCACTTCCTCTTTTGATGATGATCTAATCAATAGAGGAAGTAAACTATAACTCACGCCCTTTCTTCCCCCATCCCTTCCTTCCTCCCTCCTCTTTCCCTTTCCTTTTCTCTCTCTCTCTCTCTCTCTCTCTCTCTCTCTCTCTCTCTCTCTCTCTCTCTCTCTCTCTCTCTCTCCCCTTCCCTTCCCTTCCCTTCCCTTCCCTTCCCTTCCCTTCCCTTCCCTTCCCTTCCCTTCCCTTCCCATCCCTTTTCTCTCTCTTTCCTTCCCTCCCTCCCTCCCTCCCTCCCTCCCTCCTTCTTTTCCTCCTTCCTCCTTCCTTCCTTCCTTCCTTCCTTCCTTCCTTCCTTCCTTCCTTCCTTCCTTCCTTCCTTCCTTCCGCCAGAATGCAGTAAGCCCATCATATCGAGCTATTAATAATTGCAACATTTAATGAGACTCAAAATCAATATGAGGCCTTGTGTGTAGACACATGTTTTCTTTACCCACGTGTGTTCCAAACCCAAGTCCTAACCTTCTGTCAAGTTTGGTGCTTTTTCTACTATGTCCTTCACCATTAATATTCAAACAGAATATAGAAGTGAGAGATCACTGCAAGGTAGATCAGATGTCCACAGTAAATCTGAAGTAGGCAATTAAGTCTTGATCTTAACCTCAATTGGGACTTCAGTGTCAAGAGGAATGGGCACATTGGAAAGGCTGAGTGCAGAGGGGGCCCAGAATTAACAAAAGTGAGAGTGGTAGGATGTTGTCAAAATTTCATAACTGGCCCGCCCAGTAGAATGTCTCAGAAACTTAGCCAGAGGCTCTGTGGCCAACTCACACTCCCTGTCCAATTCCCAGAAGCCCCAGTTATCAACTCCTTTCAATTTGTGGCAGCTTTATTCCCTTCTTTCACAGACCTGGCTGTGGCCCACCTGAGGAAGCAAACCATTCAGAAGCAACAAACCATTTCATCCCTCAAATATGCAACTAATCCATGTCACTCAAGTCCAAACTCTTCCTACCACTGAGATTAAGGAGGACTCTCCAAACCTACCTCTGCCCTCTGGCGTTGCTGTTTCTCACTTCTCTGCTTCATTGCCTCTCCATCTGTATAAATCACATTGGAAGACTTTACCTCTTCTCCCTAGTCATAAACTCAGAATAATAATAATTTAATAAAATAATGATAATAATAATAATAATAATTATTATTATTATTATTATTATTATTTGGCTGCTGGGCTGTGGTCTGGGAAATTATGTGATGCTTCCCTGAGAGGATAGGACATTTAAGGATATTCTATGAAACCTCATTCTGAAACAGCACATTAAATTTATCAAGTTAATGGGAAAAATTCAGGTGAATAAAAATTAAATATTTATGTATTGTCAAGTTAATTTGGGGGTTTGGAGAAGAAGGAAAATCATTCTTACTATGTTTTAAGTCTTTTTTTTCTTTTCTTCTCGGGTTCTGTGCTCATTTTCCTTTGATATATTACATGTATGTATGACATGTCAAAAAATTGTACACTCAAAAAAATAAAAAGATAATACCAGAGTACAAAGGGAATAGGGGTCTGTGTAGCATAGTGGCCATAGTTCCTGGTTTAAGAATCAGAGCAAGATTTGTGCCAATCCCTACCTCTCTTAACTTCAGGGTTTTTTTCTCCTTGTATAATATTAGAGTGAATTAGCAGACATCTAAATTCACTCAGTACTTATAGTCAGTGTTTCTATCTTTCTCAGCATTTACCAATTGAGTAATTTCGGACATACTGTTAAATTTCTTCATGTCTAGATATATATGGTAAAGAATGAGAGTTGAATTGCTGAATGTGGGATGTACACTTGCTGGCACTCAATAAAAGCTAGTTCTTGGTTCCTGGGGTGTAATGGGGCTAATGGTGATAGTAGTGGTGAAATGATAGTTGTTTAGTGTTATTGTTGGGTCAATAGTGTTGGTGGTAGTTAGTCATGTTAGTGCAAATTTTATTGGTGATGATGATTGTGGTAGTGTTGAGCTTTTGGTGTTGGTAAGTGGTAGCATGGCAGTGGTGGTGATGATGAGGTGATAATGAGAGTGGTAATGGTGTTAGTCCAAAAAAAGAGAGGGAATCAATGAACAAAAGATGGATTAAACCTTCATTACAGTTCACAATTCTGTTTGCTATACTCAAGATTACAACTCAAATAGAACATTTAAGGATATTCTATAAAACCTCCTATTCTCTCCTCCAAAAAATGTAAATTATATATTCAGAAGTTGTGAAAATAATTGAAGATCCATTGGATAAATGGATATCTATCAAGTGAGGAACTCCTTCATTGATTTCATAAATTGCAACCAGCTCTGAGGTGGAATATTACCATATATGCAAGATTAATAAAGCACAGACTATTCTGGTCAAGGACACATGCCTAGGTTGCAGGCTCAATCCCCAGTAGGGGGCGTGCAGAAGGCAGCTGATCAATAATTTTTCTCTCATCAATGTTTCTATCTCTTCCTCTCCCTTCCTCTCTGAAATGAAAGAAAAAATATATTTTTTAAAAAGCACAGACTAAAATATACTAACTTATTAAGGAGCCTCCTTCACTATTTACTCTTTTAAGATTAAGGGCATTCTAAACCATATCAACAGTATGTGCAAAAACAGATGAAATGAGTCTTGGCTAGTGTGGCTCAGTTGATTGAGTGTCACATCCTGTGCACTGAAAGGTTACTGGTTTGATTCCCCATCAGGGGCACATACCCAGGGACAGGGTATATATGGGAAGCAACCAATCAATGTCTGTTTCTCTCTCTCTCTCTCTCTCTCTCTCTCTCTCTCTCTCTCTCTCTCTCTCTCCCCTCTCTCTTTCCCCCTCTCTCTTTCCCCCTCTCTCTTTCCCCTCTCCCCACATCTCCTTTCCTCTGTCTCTCTAGAACAGCGTTTTTCAACATCTCTAGAGAGATGTTGCCTGGTGTGCCGTAGGTGCAGACAAGACAAGAATTTTATAATTTTTCACTATTTTGTTTACTTAATATTTCATAATAAAGTAATTATAAAATACTTTCTTTGTGTTTATTTGATTCCTATTCAAGAGAATTACTTTATATATAGTCAATATAGGCACAGAGTTAAATTTTTTAACATTTTCTAATGGTGGTGTGCCTCGTGATTTTTTTCATGAAACAAGTGTGCCTTTGCCCAAAAAAGGTTGAAAAACACTGCTCTAGAATCAATGAAAACATATTTTAAGAAAAGATGATGTGACGTGGCATATTGTGGGAGCCATGAGGAACTCAGGAGGTCAAAGCTGAAGATGAGATCGAAGAAGTTGCCTGTGGCCAAAACATCACTTCTTTCTTTGAGAACAAGCAGGAGCATGTTTGTGTGCTTTTCAGGGAAGTCTGATCTTCAGATTTTCAAAACACTATTTAATCTGAACTGCAGAAAAAGGGTTGATTGGGGGCAGGAGGAACTGAAAAGAGCAAAACGTAAGTGTCATAGTGGTTTAAATGATAAGTGATGCATCCCAGGCTGGGAAGAGACCATGAGAGGAGATTTCAGAGACGTTTTGGAGCGAAACCAACAGACTTTGGAAACGGGGGACCAAGTTGGAAGAGGGTGTAGGAAATAAAAAAAGGAGAGGAACCAAAGAAATTGCTTCTATTTCTATTTTAGGCATGTGTTGCGATTAATAATAAGAAAGTTGAGGAGCACTGTGATGCAAGATGTCTGGCAGCACACCAGTAGGAGCTCCTATTGGCCAAAGCTGAACAAGTTGAGTAATGAAATAGGAAATGATAGTTCTAGATTATAATACATAGAATAGTATGAATATATATGAATTCATGAGGATATAAAAATATTTGATTAAATAGACTGATGGGAGTGGGTAAGCATTCCTTTCTTATAATAGCATTCACATTAATACATTAAATACAAAGGACAATTGAAACAGTAGTGAGCCAATTTGTTGTATACACGTTTTACTAATAGATACTAAAATCAGTGAGTGACTCTTTGAGGAGAGAAATAGTCTCAAAGTAACTCCCCCAAGATATTTGCTACTTATAGGGGTGAAGATATAGAAACTGTATTAATGGATCAATCCAGCAGAAACTACATTCTCCAAATAATCAAGAGTAACATGACCAGTGGTAAGACACGTAGATATCATAAACCCAGTGACCTACTGCCCTAAGAAGGAACAACATCCCTTCTGTGATATTCTTTCCCCAAATGCACAGCCTCAGTCCAGAAATGTGGAGAAACAAGACTGAGGAGCCATCTACAAAATGATTGACTGGTTTTCTTCAAAAGGTGTCCATGTCATGAAGGACAAAGACTAAAGAACTACTATAAATGTAGGAGGCTAAAAAGAAATAACTAAATATAATGTGAGATCCTGATAGGATTCTGGAACAGAAAAAGAACATAAGTGGAAAATTTGATAAAATTTCAGTGAGGCCTTTTGTTTAGTTAATGGTGTAACACTAAAGTTAATTTTCTCATTCTAATCGTTGCACGGCTGTTATATGAGATGTTAACATTGGAGGAGGTTGGGTAAAAATATATGGAAATTGTGTGTCCTATTTTTGCAACTTTTTCATAAGCTTAACGTATTTCAGAATATCAAAGATGTTTAAGATACAGCTGCCTGACAGCAAACTGGCTGTTTATTCTGAATCTTTTCTTTTTTTAGAGGTAGGCCTCCTAGTTCTAGAACTTGCTCTTCTGTTTACATCTTCTTTTTTTCAATCCTTACCTAAGGATATGTTTATTGATTTTAGAGATAGAGGAAGGGAGAGAAAGACACATCAATGTAAGAGAGAAATGTCAGTTGGTTGCCTTCCCATACTTACCCCAACTGGGAATCAAACCCGCAATCTAGGTATGTGCCCTGATCAGGAATTAAACCCACAACCTTTTTGCTGTATGGAACAACACAACAACCAATTAAGGCACCTGGTGGGGGTCTGCTTAATTCTTGAATGATTTAGGACATGCTGTTAATACTTGACCACCATGGGGGTAGCAGGCTGGCTCAGTTGGTCAATGAGGGTTCTTCCCTACATTCAGGGGTCTGTGCTGTACTATTCATTTGAGATAATACAGGATTTAAGTCTAGACACTTTTACTGGCCAGCTTTGAGGTACTGGGTGAGTTAGTCACTCAAAAATTAATTTCCCCCTAATATTTAGAAGTATACTAATAATAGAAATTATTTCATAGGGCTGCAGTGAGGATTAAATGAGATAACGCATAGGGAATGTTTAGCCCAGTGCCTTGTACATGAAGAATACTTAAAATAGCAATTATTAATATTTTCCAAATTGTATGCCCCTAAAAGGGGTTTAAGGAAGGGAATACTAAATCACATTTATGCACAGAGACTCTGAAATGGTAATTTTGCTAAATTCTGTTTAAAGAACGCAGCTTGCCTTTAGTCCGTCATTGTTGACCAAGTGAGGTTTCGTGGCAGAGGGTTGCCTTCATAGTTTATGCGCTAATCAGATTGGCTGTAGGAGCTGCTTGTATTTTCTTCGGCTAGGCCCTTGGCTGTCATCACCCGCATCCCTCCCTGGCACGCCCTGACATTATATATTTTGGGTAGAAAATAGCCTCAGACAAGGTACTGTGCCCAAACGTGGTTAAGGAATTAAATTTAGAACAGACGGACAGCCTGACTTCATTTGGCTGCTGAGCTACTAGTCACACATCCAAACCACAGTGGTTCTCTATGCATTCCCAAAATCAAGGGGTGGAGGTGGACGAACCTTTGAGAAACTCCCACCTGGCATGGCTGTTCTCCTTCTGCCAGTGGTGGTACCACAGGGCCATGGAACTGAGCTCATCAACCTTCATGTTGTGCTGGGCCTTGGGTCCACAGAATGTCCCTGAAGTGGACAAATGCCTCTACAGTCAGGTTTCTAAACCAAAGGATGGACACCAGTCTGGAGGCAAGGCCAGAGAAAGGTTGACATCCCAACCTCAGAGTGTGCTGGGACCTGTCCTTCCACATGCCCCAGGTGACTGCCCAAGTCCAGCTCACAGTATCTCTCAGCTGCTCACCAAGAAGCCTCTATGCAGGTCTCCCAGGGCCCAGTTTCTCTCTTCCCTTTAAATTCCGCCAGTGATGGTGCCAAGAAGTGGTTTTGGGAGAGCCCCCAAGACACCTCATCACTCATTCAAGCCCAACCTCCCTACTCATTCCCAAATCAACACACATTCTAAAGAAAACCAGCTCATTAGCTGAGCATGTGCTCTGTAGATGCATGTACATCTTCACTTTATAATGCAAACCTGATCTCAACATTCCTCTGGTCCCCACCACTTTCAGGATACAGCCTCACTTCTATAACCTGTCATCTAGGGTTCTCCATGATTCTCCCCTGCCTGTTTTCCCAGTCTTTTGTCTTGCTCAGCCCCCATCCCACTTCATACACACATGCTCCAACCATAGGGGATTATTTTTACTTCACTAGTTTTTGTTTGTTTGTTTGTTTTTTGTCCTGTGTACACGTGGAGCCCTTCTCTGAGAATGTCCTTCCCCAACTTGTGACTAGACTCATGGCTCAGGGTTCAGAATCCACTCTTAGATTATATCTGAGACAGTTCTTAAAAACTAACCTGTCTACACGTATCAGTCAAGTACTTTTGTCAAGAGGATACTAGTAAAAGTTAATTAGTACTTCACCAGGCATCATGCTAATCATTTCACGTGCATTAAGCCACTTCTGCAGGAAATGAGGTCATATTATAACTGGACTGAGTTTGAATGAGATGAAGTAACTTACAAAAAGACATACATCTAGAAAGGAGCGGGTAGGATTGACTAGAGCCACTGTGTGTTCTTATTCAAGGCACTGTAATGCCTCAGATAAAATGCCGTATCTCCTCCCTAATATACAGTTGGGGCAACTGAATCCAAGAGGAAAAAAAACCACACAAAAAAAACCACACAATGCTTCCCTCAAGGACCGCCAGTGAGTTTAGCTCTCTACTTCCAAACCTCTGGAGTTCCCCTGTGATAGTTTCTAGAAGGAAAGGTAGTCAGCAACTGGTTCACTGGGCATTGCCTTTACAATACTATTATTTATGTAGCTGAGTGCTCCATGTAATAGAAAACTTGAAAAGAAGAAAGGCAGTCAGCTGAATCTGTGTAGAGTCCATGACTGAAGATTCAAGGCATTCCTACAAGAAATCTCAAGAGTTACAACAAAGGAATAGGATCAGAACTTCACTTCTCTGAGCTTCTAACTTTCATCATAACATGGAACAATGCCCTCTTTAGGGGTCCCTATGAGGATTAAATGAGATATTGCACATAAAGCCTTTAGCATGAATCCTGACAACACATTCTGAATAAATAGTAGTACCAACCCCTGGGGCACCTTCCTTCCAAGGCATTGACCAAAGTGGTCATGAAAAAAAAAAAGACTACATAGAAGATTTCAAAACTGACAAAACCAAAAAGATTTTTTATATTCTGAACTCTTCCTTTCACATGAGAAAAACTAAGACTATTAAGAGAAAAACAAATGATAGGCTCAGATCCACAGTGGGTAGTGCAAGCGCTCAAAGGACTAGAAACCTGGTCTCTTATTCAGTAGGCCTTGTAGCACAACACCCTGCTTCTCAGCGGCCACGAACTGCATGGTTTTACTAATTGGGCAGGAAGAAAACCAATGACAGGTCCAGTCCTGGTCTCTTCTCTAAACCAGGAACTTGAATGTGAAAGTCAAGAAAAATTTCCAGTGGATAGCACTATCTCTAATGTATATTTGTATGAAGATTCTTAAATGTATGTTTGTGCACATCTGTGCATGCATATATGTGAGGGAAAACAGCAGTGTGAGCTCTGGAGGTGGAGGAAGGAGATACCTACCAAGAAGAGCTCCTGGTGGCGCTCTCTCTCTCTCTCTCTCTCTCTCTCTCTCTCTCTCTATATATATATATATATATATATATATATATATAGAGAGAGAGAGAGAGAGAGAGAGAGAGAGAGAGAGAGACAGGCAGAGCCAGCAGCAGTTTCTGCACAGAGCTCTCATGCAAACTGCACTTCTTGGAGAAGCCTCTGCACTCATCTGCCTGCTTCTACACTAAACTGGCTACCTTGGTCTTGAACTGCCTACCCGTACACTGAACTGCCTACTGGCACTTTGTTTCTTCATCTGAGCCAGCCCTCATTTAGGTTTCTTGGAATCCCATTTCAACAAATAGGATCTAGGCTTTCCCTATCCAATCAGAGCTGCACACCTCTAACTAATCAGAATGGCTCTTTTCTGAGCAATCAGGACAGTGACTTTGGACCAATCAAACTGAGGATTTGGAGTCCTCATTTGTATGAGGATGGACCAATCAGGTCAAGGCATGGAGAATTCTGTGTCTATAAACCAGCTCCCTTCTGCCACTGTGGCTTAGAGAGCACACTTTCCAGGGATCACTGAAGCCTGTGTTTCCCTGGCTAGAGCTGAAACACCAAAGACCTCTCATCTAAGCAGATCCGAGGCAATGATCATGAAGCAGAGTGGAACATAGCAGAGCTGGCTACTTTCCTTCTTCACTGCACCTCCAAATTGGGGATTCCTGTTGCATTGAATTGGCTTACCATCTGTTGACAGCAGGAAGCTGATGGGCATCTGTGTAAAATTGTAATGAGTTCATAGTAAGGCCTGAAAATAGACGTCTTTTCCACATAGTTCATTGAGCTTGTTACAAACACCTCTATTGTTAATTCAGAAAGTTCTGACCCTTTGTCTTGTTCCTTTCAGATTCCAAGACTCATTTGCATTACAACTCTTTGTGCTTACTTTTCATAAGATGGGTTCTAGGAATACAAATCTTATTTCTTTCTTCTCTTCTCTTCCCTTCTCTTTCTTCCTCCTCCAAATATCCTATTCTGCTCCTCTTCTATTTCCCCATCCCCTTCACTCCTCTCTCCTCTTTATTTTAAACAAAGGATTCAAAGTCTGGCCCTATCTTTCAGATACCAAAGGACATGCCTTGTAGGCACCAGATAAAGTGGTGGTTCCTTGATCTCTTCATATATATATTTTTAAGATTTTGAAATAGTAGCCAGAAATCACCAACCAGCATTTATTGGTCTCTGCTACACATCAGGCACAGCACATGTTGTTTGGGATATAAGAATGAATAAGACTCACTTTTACCATTAACATTTAAAACCTACACTATATTTATGGATGTATTAAATTTTACATTTTCTCACCATTTAGACTTTAATTATTTTCCATTCAAAGGTGCATCAACTGATAGGCACTGTAAATCAATGATTGAAGTATACTCTGAAGGACTTCACAGTATGGGAAAAAGGGATCAGACCATTTCCACCAGTGGGTTCAGTTTGTTAAAGTCCCATAGTGGACTTTACTGATCCCAAGAATACTGCCCCACCACAGGTGGAGAATTCATCTGAAGTACCCTAAAAATGTCCTATTTCAGTTGCAAAAGAAGTAAGATTCCTGAAAAAACATAATACTGCCTAGGCTGTGAAAAGGGTTTTGGACTATTCAAGCCAGCATTAGATGCTTTCTTTTATCTATTTGTGTATCAATTAGAGATAATAAAGCAAACATCTTCTATTTAACTCCTGAGACTAAAGTAAGAACCTATAAATAGACCCACCTGGGGTCCTGGGAGGGAAGCAAGCTTGGAGCCAGAGAGTCACAGCATAGATTATTTCTCCCTTTAGGTGATCTTGACCTACTCCGCTGTATCACAGTCACAGTTCTCATAATTATGACAACATTCACCCCATTGACAAAGCTATGCCCGGGACACAGCATATGGACTGTCCTTTCTTAATCCACATGGCAAACTCCTAAGATAGTCATGCAATATCTCCATTTAGTACATGAAGATCTTAGATCTTTGATGAAATTGAATAAATTACTAGCCTCATTCTATCCAACAAGTAAGTGGTGGAATTAAGATTCATTAAGCAAATATATAGGTTGATCTACATGAACACTTAAATGAGTTTTTATAGTTTTCAAAATATCATGCTTATTAATCCATGTAACGTAAGATACATTGAATAAAAAAGCCAACACAATTCAAAGCCAACTTATAAATTCTTTTATGAAAAATACATGAACACATTTCTTAAAGTTTATTTTTCAAATTTTTAAATTTAAAACTCATTGAAGTATTATAAGAGTAATATAGTATATACTCAAAGCTGTACAAAGAAAAATTACTCTTTTCCCACCTCTTCATTCCCCTTTCCTTCCTCATCACTCCTGATGTAACTGGCATTAACAGTCTTGTGTTTGTCTGTATTTTTAACATTTAGCATTCCTTATTCAATAAGTCACCATTTAAGGACTCCAAGAAGTTACGACCTTACAGGGATGATTCAAGTTTCAGTCTATGAATGACTTGGATATCAACCAGGAAGGTAGGAGGCAATCATTCATGAAAAACAAGAGATGACCTACAAAACCAGGATCTAATTTGTCTGCAATGAAGCCTGCTAAGAATCCTTCTTAATCTTTCCAACAGGAAATGTGATGTGGCCATTGCTGGAGGGTAGTCTACAGGATTGTGTCCAGGAAGGTTTTGTGTCTAGGGCTGTTCAGGAGCATTCATACTTACTTGAATTAAACTGCACAGAGCTCCAGAGAGCTGGGAACCGAAATAATAGAACAGCTTCTTTATTGCCTCCCTAGATACCAATTCCTGCTACAGGTGTAGCATCACTTATTTAAATAACTATTTTCTACTTCACATCCCTTTCCTGAAAGCTTCATGTCTTTTCCTAAGGTGTTTTTTGTTTTTTGTTTTTGTGTGTTTTTTTTTTTAAATACTGACCTATATGTTGCTCTTCTGACACCATGATTTCCAGGTAGAGTTCATGAGCTACCGCACTTTCTGGGAATAAGTTATAAGCATGTTAACATCACCGAGCCTGAGAAAGTGTCTCTGGTTGCAGTTTCCCACCAGGGTGGTAGGCAGCTCTCAAAGAGTTAATGGGCCCCATTAGGAATGGGGCAATCAGGGGCTTGTTTGATCCCAGTTCTAATCACTTCCTAAGTCTCCAACCCATCACAGAGACAGAGGAATGTGTTGGAGCCTGAAGTTTGCTGGGAGGGCAAGTGAGTCATAGAGAAACTTCCTCTCTGAAAGGTTCATTGAGAGAGCCAATTAGGCAGGGAGGAGGTACTTTTTTGCATGCTCTAATTACCAGGGGATGCCAGGGGTCAAATCACAAGCCTGACCCCCACAGTAACCACACAAAATGCCTCAATAGAGTTTTCAAGGTGGCAAAACTTAAAAGCCAGCCTTGTGTCTGCCTTAGCAGCCCTTTCTCAAGAATCCAACAAAGGCTGGAGCCACAGACAATGGCCTGGGTCTTCCCATGGACCACCACAGAGACAAAAGAGGGATGCAATTGCTAAGATCCAAGGGGCTGAAGCCCCTGCCCCATTCTGAGAGAGGGTGGGGAAAGTGTGGCAAATCCTAAAACCTGATTTTCCCCTTGGTCCTAAAGAGGAGCTTTTGATCTCCCAAGAAGGGGGTGGGGTGAGGCATAATTCAAGGAAAAGGCAAAGATTTCCAAATGGAATGCAACATGAATTCATTCGCTTGCTTTATTTGTTTTAATTCATTCGAGGAGGCATTTGATTTTGAGATTTCAAAACTAAAAAACAAAGATGAATTATTAAAATTCTTCACAATTCTGAAGTATTAGATTAAAGCTTCCTAAAATGAACTACTGCTACCTGCTTATACTGTAACTCCTTTTGGTGGCCAACTCAGTTTGTACATTTGATAACTCACAGAGGTGGGTTGAACAGAGTTCTCATTAATATAACAAACAACTCTGGACTTCTAGGATAACATAAAAATTAGTGTTATCCAACCAAACAGTCACATTCTTTAGGGCTCACAATCCTAGACAAGAAATGCGGATCTGCTTGTCCAATGTTCAAAAGCAAGTCAGTTGCTAATCGGAAGTATATTGTGGAGTACACAGGCAAACACATGTCTGAAGCTAGTTTTATAAGTTTGGAACATATTTGTTTTAGGTTGACTTCCCTCAGTTGAGTCTTATTGGGGAATGCTTCAGGGCTGAAATTTAAGATTGGAAAAAGAGAGTAACTGGTGTCTGGGGAAAGCCAGACAGTTTTGAAGTGGATAAAGAAAGTAAGATGGATGAGTATTTTTTGAAGCTTCCAAATCAGGAACCTGAGGGTAAGAAGAACAGAGACAAAGTGACAATTCAAAATCTCTGAGGTCACTATGATGTATCTCTAAGCAGAAGATGTAATAGGGGCTGAAGTGCCATAACATATCAAAAAGAAATGACAGACAGGGCACCCTTTGCCTCCCTCCCTGGTGGTAGAAGTCCCTTGTCTTGTGCCTCAGTTTCCTCATTTGTAAAATGGAACAATTATACTAGGTGATGTTTAAGGCCTTCCTATTCAATCTGGTTTAGCTTTTAGGAATTCTGTTCAATGCTGGCAGTTTAGGAAGCTAAATTTGGATAATTCTGCATATCTCTGAACAGCCTACCCACTCCATTATATTCTAACTGGGGCTTTTCTTATGCACATGAATCAGACCAGTTACACCTAACCACCTGGCCTCTGCTTTCCTGCCTATATAGCCCACATTTCTCAAGATGAGGATGCAGCACTGGTTTGGCTCAGTGGATAGAGCCTCGGCCTGCGGACTGAAAGGTCCCAGGTTCGATTCCGGTCAAGGGCATGTACCTTGGTTGTGGGTACATCTCCAGTAGGGGATGTGCAGGCAGCAGCTGATCAATGTTTCTCTCTCATCGATGTTTCTACCTTTCTATCCCTCTCCTTCCCTCTCTGTAAAAAAATCAATAAAATATATATTTTTTTAAAAAAGGATGAGGATGCAGTCACAGGCAAGAGAGGAAAAGGAGGCTTTATCCAAATAGACAAGGGGCCCACATAAGAAATAGGAAGAAGAGAGTGTAACTGAGGGGAAGATAAAAGAGGAAGAATCTTATTTGTGAATGTTTTCCCCATACATTCTAACTGTGGTCCCAGAAGCACATGGTGAGGTCCTGAAGTGTTAACTTCATGTCCACAGAATCAAACACATGTCGGGTTATAATTCAGGGAGAAATGGAATGATATTTCTTCTTACTCCTCCCCATTTCTCCACTGCCCTAGCACTTTTTTTACTTCTTCTATCCTTCCATCCTCCTTCCCTCCCTTTATTTTCTTTCTTTAAGAGGCAGCAAGCAATAAGATGATGTTGGTAACTGTAATAGTTACCATTTCTATTGTGCTGGTTTCTTGCTGAAGACTTTGCTTTGGGTAAAAGCATCAGACTCATCCTACATCCCATTTTGTAGAGATAAAAAGAAGTAGAAGCTCTGTCAGGATAAGTAACCCATCCAAGGTGACTTAGTAAAGAAGTGGCAGAGCCAGGAATGATGAAAAGAGTTTAGGTTCTAGATCTCACAAGACCTGCTGGAAACAAGGGCTCTCTGCAACTTGCTAGCTGTGTGAATTTGTGCATGTTGTTTAAACTCTTGCAATCTCACTGATTTCCCTCACTTGGAATGCTGGATTAACAATAATTCTCAGGACTTAAACTGGGAGCTATGTGTGAAGATACTAACATGTGCCTGGTACATAGCTGGTGTCGATAAACATGAGCCTCCTTTCTCTTTGCCCTTCACTTTCTAAAGTCTGATTTTTAAAATAATTGACTCAATTACATTTTGACCCTGCAATTCTATATTTGGAACACTTTCCTGGTGCTGAATCCACACCCAAGAAGCCTCATTTTCCCCAAGCTTCTGCCTCTACAGACACTAAACTCAGACAATACACACTCTTTCCAGTCATTGAAAGGGATATGGCTTTTGGAGTAATAGGGGGAAAATATATCATGAGTAATATTAACAAGAAACCTCCATAAAAGTTGGCCCATGTCTTCTAAAATTCTTGTGGTTTATCATCTAAATGGAAAGTTGGTCTCCCTATGGTTAATGGAAGCATTTGAGGGCCCATCTCCTACAAGTCACTAAGGATTATTGATGGAAACAATTATTCGATATCATTTCAGCTGAGGATAGACACTTAAAGAAATTTACCCAAAGAACATCAAGAAACAATATAATGTCAGCAGGACATCAAAGAACTCATAATTCCTATTTGTGAGTCGGGAATTTGGAACCAAGAAAGGTTTCCAAGTGTCTGTTAATCTGGTACATTCTGAACTGGGAGGCAAGGCAGCAAGAATTGCCACCATCCATCTGTGGATCTTTTCCCTCCACTGGCTTTGAGAGAAATACATCCTGCCCTGAAAAAATGACTAACAGATTAGGATCCTCGGTCAATATCACTGGTTCATTTCCTAACATCATACCCCTGATTTTTTGTTTTGTTTATTTTTCTGCTGCTGCTGTTAGAAAATGAAGAAAAGTAATCAGCAGTTTAGTGTCCTGGTTGTGAGATGCTGAGTTCCTGTCTCCTTTGAAGCCAAAGCTTGGCTTTCATTCTATGAAGTTAATGCCTAGAGTTTCTGATCTGGAAGAAAAGTGGGTGACTATTTGGCATGAATCCCATCCAGCCCCTCTTTTTGCAGATGGCTAGATGAAGACATAAAATTAGCTGTAGAGGTGGTATTAGAACTCAAGTTGTCTGACCCCCTGTCTCCATGTCTCTATACTATACTGCTCTCCTAGAGACCATTCAATTTAGCTTGGTATTCGAGAGCCTATAGACTCTCCCCACTCAGAGCTTATGAATTCGGTCCACCAGAGCCAAATAATCTTCTCATGGGCAACTTGTTAATGCCTTATTCTATAGGAATGGGAACACGAGTAGACTCGTTGATCAATAAGACCAATTTGTATGAAAGGGTATAATTAATTTTATGCATGATATACATTACTTATCAACAAGTTCAAGGCCATATCCCCATTGGTGGAAATGGTATAAGAAAAGAAATATGGCTGGCTCCTCCTATAACACTGTTCCTTTAGGACTGGTGCAGGTTAGTAAATGCCTGGACTTCTGGAATACTCTGCCTCTGTCCCTTATTGCATGTCTATTCATTCATTCATTCATGTTTTGGGTTCAAGAGATGTGTTCATATCCGAATTCTCCCCTTTTGTTCTCTAGGGGCCCTTGAGTAATGGAGCATGGGGAAGGGGCAATAGTCTGATCATAAAGAAAGTGTGCTTTAGTAATGGTTCAACAAGGGACCCCCTGAAGCTCCGTGGGTACAGAACTTGACTCAGCCCATGAAAGAACCTGTCACCTTATTGCCATTTAAAATTGGAAAGGAGAGTCACCTTGAGAACTGGAGGACCCCAACTATATGGAAGCATTTGAGAAGAGACTGGATAACCAGCACTCAAGTGGAATGGAGATGTAGTTGGTTGTTAGTGATTAAGAATCTACTCTTTGAAGATCAGCAGGAGAGGCTTTCAATCTGCCACATCCCTACTTTGAGACAGGGTATTATTTACCTAGGCTGTGCTAGCATCACCTGGGGGCTGCATTGTTGTTAGAGTTACAGAAACTTGGACTTCATGAACCCAGATCTGTTGAATCAGAATCTGGATCTTAACAGGTCTAGGCCATTCATTTGCACCTTAGCATTTGAGAAGCATTGACGTAGGCTTTCTAAACCTTGGCTTGGTTATTTATTTATTTTAAAAGTGCTAATAGTATGTATCTCTAAGGTGTGCTTATAATAAATCAGATCACTTAAGGATTTTAGCAGAGTACCTAGCAGTTGACACTCAAAGTAGGTACAATTATGAGCCTCTTTATAGATGAATCCAGATTGAGTTGGACTAGATTACTTCAGCAGTCTATTATTTTAAGGCTATATTATTCTATACATCACATATTTTGACATTTTGGGGTCAAATCATTACTCCAACTCCCACACAAAGAATATAAATATATTTGGAAAAAATCATGCTATATTATGATATGTCTGTTAGGCAGATGTTCTTCCTGTCCCCCCACACTCATGTAATAAAGAGGCTACATTTAACATGCTTGACAGCAGACATTTTACTTCAATCATCCATAAATATGGGTCTGGTGGGAAGTGGGAGCATGTTGGAACTGTGTTTCATCAATTTTACTTAGTCTGGGAGCAAGAGAATCTCCTTTCTTGCCACTGCTGAGAGATTCTATACTGTCTACAATCTATCATTCTCTAGTTGAAATGTATATTTGTCATGTCTAATGCAAAACATTGTGTCCAGTACCATTTAAGAAAGAGAAACTTGAGGATACAATTTAAAGAGTCCACAAGAACATACATTTGATGATGTCACTCCTCCTCTTAAAGTCTATTAATGATTCATTGTAGTTCTTAAAGTTCCAAAATCTCAACAGACCCTACAAATCCCTACATAATTTGATACATGCCTACTTCCCCAGTCTTAGTGCCTTTCCTCTTGTATCAGTTGCCTATTGCTGTGTAACAAATTACCCCACTATTGTATGCCTTAGAACAATACATGCTGATTATTGCCCACAGTTTCTGTAAATTAGGAATTGGAGAGCAGATAAGCTAGGGGGATCAGGGTTAGGATTCTCATGAGGTTACAGTCAAGATGTGGGGTTACATTTTCCAAAGGCAACTGGAACTGGAGAGTCTACCTCCAAAGGAGCAGAATCACACACCTGGCAAATGAATGCTAATTGCTGGCAGGACGTCTCTGTTCTTCTCTATATGGGTCCTCTCCATAAGACTATTTGAATATCCTCATGACATGTCAGGTGGCATTGCCCCAGAATGAGTGATCTAGGAAAGGGTATAGTACAAGCTGTAATGTCTTTTTTACTTTGGAAGTCACACACTATTATTTCCAAAACATCTTAGTGATTACACCTACTCACATTATTGAAGGCAGAAAGAAACGATACCAGATTGTAAATAAATTGACTAGATCAGAACCATCAGGGATCATCCAGACTGACCACCACACTTCTCATATGATATTTCTGTGGGTCAGATCATATTGAGGTATCCCTTGCCTCCCAGCCATTGCACATAGTTTCCTCTGCAGGGATCTAGGTTAATCTCTTCTCATCCTTCATTCTGTATGTTAGATGCCATTTTTCCTGGGAAGTATTTCCTAAATCTTTTCACAGGAGGCTGTAATTTTCTGTTTTTGACAGCTCTTCTTGCTAGACTTGCTAGCATTGGGTTGCCATTCTATTTCCAGAAACTTGCCCTGTACCTAGGATTCAGTAGATACTCAATATCTATACAACATCTCAGAAATGGAAGCGTGAGTGAAAAAAGGAGGTGATGAAATTAGGTGTGTCTTGGAAATGGGTAGGACTTGGGTTAGACAGGAGAAAAGAATGGCACTCAAATATGGGGAGTTGGTAAAGACTATTTGGAGCAAAGGTATAGCATCAGTCTTTGCTAGAGACTGTCCAACCTCCAAAACTTGGCTAAACTTGGTTTTCAAGACACTCTAACCTATCCCCAGTCTTCCTTTTGAAACTCTTTTCTTAGTGGGATGGGGGATGTATCAATTCATGTTTAATAATTAAGGTTGTGAAGTTTTATCTAAGGCAATAGGAATACTGAGGAGATAGAAGGGAGAGGTGGAGAATGAGAGAAAGATACCTGAACAGAAGGGCTGAATAGTGGGTATACTATTGATACATTTTGGCAAACCATAGGATTCAAATATAAATTAGTTTCTGAAGGCCTCTCTAAATTATGAATTCTGACCTCCTCCATATGGGCTATACAGAAGCTTCTCGTTGCAGTTCACACATCTCAGATCTGCTTGAGACCGTGATGTGACCCGGTATTTCTTGGATCTTTCTGTCACCTCATCTCCTGACACTTGAATGCCTGCACCTTCCCTAGGGAAGAAGGATCATGATGGTGCCTGACCTCTGTGGAACCCATGGCGATGTGGGCTCCTGCATCTTCAGCATCCCTTCTGCTCAGATCCCACCATTCCTCAGGTGTTCTGACTGCTGCAGTGATCTCTAGGTGTCAGATGATGCTGGAGCATTAGCTTCTTTGTGGAACATTATGAACAATGAGAGGATAAACACTAAACAGATAAATCCTTGCCATTTTTCTTTGCTCAACCCCGAATAACTGTTCTGATGCATAGTGATTCTACCTGCTGTTCTAGAGATACCCTCCCTGAGCCAGCCATCAGCCATATGTTCTTATGCAGTGGTGAAGAGCTCAGTAATTTATCTGATTGGGTTTGCTTTTTTTTCCTTTCCCAAATACCAAACTGCCTCAGTCTCTTGTGTTTGAAGGTAAGAGACTTTTCAGTGAACCCATGGAGGGCAGCTCTGTGAAGCAAGTCCCAGGAAAGCGGGGGGAGTTGCAACCTCTATGAAGAAAGGAGAGGACTAAGGGGCAGACCTTGGAAGAGTGGAAAAGGGGGCCCCTTGGAACTATTTGAGCTCAGCTATTCATAAAAAATGATAGTTGAACTCAAAATACTTTATAGCTTATTATACTTTGGCATAGACAACAATGAAAGAAAAAGGACTAAGCCCTGTTTTGTCTGCAGGGATTTTTCCATCAACACAGTGACCCTCAGTGTTTTAAAAGTTTCCTTGTTCTTAATACATCTTAGCTGAGAAACAGGGATAACCCTCCTTGTTTTGTTGGTAACTCACCGCTGTAACCCTGAGACATGTCACTTCCCTACTCTGCTCTTTGATTTCCTCCTTAATAATAATAATAATAATAATAATAATAATAATAATAAGGAATGGGGTAAATCAGCAGTAGGATTCCTTACAGCCTAAATTTCCTTTCCTGATATATTTTAAAGCCTCCAAACGCCCAAGATTAACATCTGCATGGCCAGGTTTTAGATGTGTTTCAACTAATAACCCGGCGGCGATGAGTAATTTCTCCTTCAGAGAATAAGGGCCTCTCAGTAGGGTCCCATGCACAGCACTGCTTTCCGCCCTGGTGAGCCATTCAGGAACACCCAAGGAAATAAAACTATGAAAGGTCCTATGTGGAGACCTAATTTCACTCCCATTTAAAATTCAACAGAAACAGGCTTCAGAGGCAAAGCTCTGGAAATCTGAGCCAGCAACTGACAAATTTAAACCAGCCCATCTACTCCACCAAAGCCAAAGTCAAACACACGCATGGAGTCAGTCATTCAGCTGCTGTGCTTTTCCTTTCTCTTTCTTCCTTCCCTCCCAGATCCCTCTCTTTTTTCTTTCCTGCCTTCCTCTCTCCTTCTTTTCTTCTCTTTCCTCTCTCCCCTCCCCTCCTCTCCCCTTCCCTTCTCTCCCTTCCCCTCTCCTCCTTTCCCCTCCCTTTCTTTCCACTCCCCTCTCATTTCCTTTCCTCTTTCTCTCATTCCTTTCTCTTTCTCTTTCCCTTTTTCTTCTTCTATGAGGCTGAAATTATGAATGTATTGGAAAATAGTGGATATTAAATGTTGGCTCTGAAAAAAATTGGTCAACTGAAGGCATATTACTGGTTTCCACGATTAATGGAACATCCCATCCCTCAAAATGCAGTCAATTTTCCACACTCCTCAAACTCTTACAGAGATGCTAACTGCCTCTGGATCCATAGAAAATGGGATTCATTTTTCTGGAATTTCAATTTTTCTGGAATATCCTCAGAGTTGTTAGAACAGCTAAAAAGCAAAGACTAGAGCATCTCAGACCTGGATTCCAGTTCTGCAGCTTTCTCACTGAACGGCCTTAGGCACATTTTTTCACTCTCTGGCCTCAGTTTCCTTCTGACAGAAATGGGAAACTTCTTCACAACAATCTTTAATTTTAATACCAGACTTATTGGCAGTGATGCTCTTTGTGGGACTCTCCAGTCGTCCCTGGGGCAATGACAGCTGTTTTAGTTATGTTAAAATTTCTAGCTAAGTAAACACTGGTGCAAGCATATGATGAGGGAGAAAAGTACTGTTACAAGTCTTTGATTTTACAGGCGCACTAACCTCTAATTTATTTGTATTTCTCTTTGTAGGATAGGGGGCTTCGTGATGGGTAGGTGAGAGCAACAACAGACAAACAAAATCAGAAAAAGCAAACACCAAAAATCTTCTTGGGAACTTTTCTCTCATCTTACAAGAATCAAAGGCAATGTGGGTGTAGTCAGAGTGGGTCCTCAAGGGAACAGCTAGAGAAGATGTGGAGAGATAATGGAGACAAGGTGAAAGCTAGAGGAGCTTTCATTGTAGAAGACAACTACTGTTCATTATAGTCTATTAGGGGTGAATTCACGTCTCTCAACTGAGAGCAGAAAGAATTCTGATCATACCTGCAATGTGGCCTTTTGAATATTTTTCTCCTTCATGTGGTACTTGACTTGGAGAAATAAGACTTGAATTAGAGTAATAGCTTGTTCACTCTCCATGGAGGACCTCATACAAATTACTGTACCTTTCAAGTATTCATCAAGGACCTATGATATGTGAGAGACTGTTAGAGGGATAACCGCTACCAATATTCAGGATACAAATCATAATAGTCACGTCACCAATAATCAAATGTATGAATTTATCCTACAGGCCCGTGAAACCATTAAAAGTTTCAACATAGTAGAGGCGGAAAGTCCTATGGTTAGACTTTCATGTTACAAAGAACACTCAGTCTGTTGTGTCAAGAATAGACTGAGTGGGACCAAAGTCAATGCTCAGAGGTTGATTAGGAGGCTGGTGATGACCATATCTTGGAGTGAGATGGAAGCCACGTAGGTGGATTTTTGAGATTATAGAAGGGAGACTTTATAAGACATGGTTACTTGGTAACTGATTGCCTGTGTGGCTACAGAGGGAAAGAAGGGTCTCTTGGATGAATGAATGAATGAATGAATGAATGAATAGCAGATTTCCACCTACCCAGATTACCCAGGAAAAACTGGAAAAGGAAAGGTGATGAGACCCTTTAGATGTGCTGAGTTGTAAGGGTCTGTGGGGTATTGTGGTAAAAATGTAAAGCAGGTAAATATATTTCTCACTAGAATTAAAATTAAAATAAAGTAAAAAAGAGAAGAAAATATTTAGGGAATCATCAGCTCATCATTGTTCTTGAATCTCAGCTTTAGTACAAGAAGATAATTCTGTTTACCTATTTACTTCACAAAGTTGAAGTACAGGCTGAATGAGGTAGTGAACCTGAAGATACTTGATAAAACAAATAATGCAATACAACAGCAAAGTGTTTCTTATTGACTGAGAGCCCAGGAGCATAACTAATAATTTGATTAAAGTAATTGCATTATCGGTACCAAGGGCGCTATTCTCATATTTGACCCTTGTCTTTGGAACTTAGCCTGGGTTTGCAACAGAATCAGAGGGATGTAATTGGGTAGGAAGGGGAGGATAAGAATATCTTTATATAGGAAGGAATCTATATAAAGACTAGAGGCCCGGTGCACAAATTTGTGCATCAGTGGGATTCCTCAGCTTGGCCTGCAGGGATTGGGCTGAAACCAGCTCTCAAAAATCCCTTGAGGGGTCCCAGATTGCGAGAGGGTGGTTCTCATGTTACACACCCCAAAATGGGGCTCCCTCCTTTCTGGTTCTGGATGTGTCACCCGAAAACTGCCGCTGCCAAGTGACTGCCCCTTGGCAGCCCCTATGTTGAACATCTGTCCCCTGTTGGCCAGTGCATGTCATAGCTACTGGCCAGTCGGCTGGTTGGCCAGTTGCTTAGGCTTATATATATATATATATATATATATATATATATATATATATATAGATATGGAGCACTTATTACCTGCCAAGCATTTGCTGGGTACCTATATAAGTTTTTGCCTAACTGTCAAAGATATCCTGGTGAGTAGAAGGAACACTGCTGCCTTATTTACTGCCCAAGTGGATACCCCTCTCCCACCCTCACCTAAAGAAAGCCCAAGTCACCTAGGTTAGCTACATTCGGACTATTGTTTTCCTGCTCCATTGCTCAGTTCAGGACCATTCTGGAATTTGCTTGGGGAGAACAGCCATGACCCCACCACCACTACCACCATAAAATGAAGTGAGGCTGCTCAATAAACACCTTTCTTCTGCATGCTCATAACATTTTGATGAGAAGGAGGGGGTGACTCAGCCATAAACTAAGAAATGAATAAGTATCGCCAGCCCCACTCAATTATGGGGCCAGAGGGAAAGGCAGTGTCTGCAAAAGTCAAAACAGATTTTTAAAACAGTTTTCCTTCCAGCCTCTGAAAAACCTGCTCATTCAATTCCCTTTCTGTTGATGACTTTGGCTTCTGAGACAGGGCCTCCCTCTGGCAGCCCAAAGCTCTGACAATCCCCCAAATGTCAGGGGCTTGGAGAGCTCCTTGGGGTAAGGTGTCCAAAAAGACAAGGCTCCCAAGCCTCAGAATCTTTGCTGAGCTCCAGAGTTTCCAAAGCTTTGGTCTCCTACTGAGACACTGAGTTGCAAATGTTAATTGTTGGAACTCTTCAACCACAGCCTCCTGGGTGTTCTAATAGCTTGGGCTCCTTCCTTACTGCCATGTAGTGATGAATTACAACCAGCCAGCCAGGTGTCATGGTACCCCACTTCCATAGCAGCCCCCATTGACTTAAGTTGACCATTTGAAACAAAAAGCCCGGCCCAGACTATACCCTTCACTAGCCCACCATAAAAGGATTTATTATAGAGAAAGTCATTCCCATCCCCTTCTCTCTTCAATTTAGGAGAGATATGTTAAGGCAGGATGTGTGATCCAGTCAAGTAACCTCTGTTGTCTGAGTTCTAGCAACTCTCAACTGGTTTTGGGGAAGGATTCATCCCCTATTACAAGTTAGCTGAAAGGCAGCATGCTTGACAAAGCATCATTGATGTCCTCTTCTCCAAAGCTATGTAAAACATTACATAAAGTAAGCAATGTTTATCACAGGACCTTTGGATTGTAATTACACTGTAAGAGTTGTAGTCCCCCACACATTTATGTATTGTTCATCTCTGTTGTAATTTTTTTTGTTTTTGTTTTTGTTTGTTTGTTTTTGCTCAAGCTCTTTCCTCTGCTTGGAATGGTCTTCTGTCCAAACATACCTGCAGCATCACCTCTTGCACCTGAAGCCTCAGTGTCATTAGAAAGTGACCCTTCTCGCCGAAACCGGTTTGGCTTAGTGGTAGAGCTTCGGTCTGTGGACTGAAAGGTCCCAAGTTCGATTCCGGTCAGGGGCATGTACGTTGGTTGCGGGCACATCCTCAGTAGGGGGTGTGCAAGAGGCAGCTGGTCGATGTTTCTCTCTCATCGGCGTTTCTAGCTCTCTATCTCTCTCCCTTCCTCTCTGTAAAAAATCAGTAAAATATATATTAAAAAAAAAAAAGAAAGTGTCCCTTCTCTTGGTTCCAAAAACATACTCCATTTACCCCAATTATGTCCATTATCACTTAACCACATCAGTTCACTATGGTATTATCTCTTAATCTATGTCTCCTTCTGACATAGAGGAAACACTCACTTAATGCTTGCTTATTTGAGTAAACTTGGCTAATTTCAAGAATAGATGACTTTAGCTCTTGCTGGTTTGGCTCAGTAGATAGAAAGTCAGCCTGCAGACTGAAGGGTCCTGGATTCCATTCCAGTCAAGGGCACGTGCTCAAGTTGTGGGCTCAGTCCCCAGTGTGGAGCATGCAAGAGGCAGTCGATCAATGATTCTCTCTCACCATTGATATTTCTATGTCTCTCTCCCTTTTTATGCCTCTCTCAAATCAATATATATCATATATATGGAATAGACCACTTTACAATCATAAAATAAATACTTTAAATAACTCTATAGTGTTTACAAAGCACATTGATCTGTATGCCCTAATGTGTATCTAATGGCACCTATATAAAATAGGCTATGTTAGCCCCATTTAATAGATGCAGATACTTAGCTTCTTAATTAAACTTATATGGCAAATACATTACAGGATGGGAATACAAACACAAGTGTGTGTACCTCTAGTGGTAGAGATCTTCCTTCAAAGGCCACTCAGAAGCACTCCTAAAGGAGAAATGATTGTAGCCAAGGTTTAATAAATGCTATGCACTGGGCACTTGCTAGGTGTATTGGAACAAAGATCAATATGACTTTGGTCTCTGTCCACAAGAAACTCATACTTAAGTGGATAAAATTAATTCAAATAGAACTCATTCACCTATTCAACTCAGCTTTCTGAGAGCCTACAATGTTCCAGGCATCAAGCTACCTCACCATTATAAGGGAGTTTACACTGTTGTAAGGGAATGAGAATTAAATCCTGTTGCAACTCAAATTAGATCATATGGATTCTACATTTGGATAAGCATGAATTTTATAAAGTGAATATATATTTACTTGTAATCAGGGAAAACAAGTTAGTGGTGTGGAAAAGGATAAGATAGGATACATTGCTCACATTTAATCTGTTAATACATTTGTCATTTAACATTAGTTTATAGTCTTGAATCTATAAACTGAAGAACAATAAAGATAAATTGGTATAGAATTTCAGAAGAGCAGTGAAATCCTCATTTTATTTGGGATTTATGATGACAACTCTTTGAATAGTCCTCGACAAAAGGATTCCTAAGGTGATCTTTGCAAAGCCATAATTCCAAAGGATTTGAACAGATAGTTGTAGAGAAACTATTTAAAGTTTAAATAGTAGAGAAAGCATATTGGTGATACAGAAGTATTTTTTGTGTGTACGGTGGGCTTAGTTTTTGTTTGTTTTCCTACAGGACACCTCAGAATTTCAGTAAGCACATGTGTTGTGAAATAATGAGTGGAGACAAGGAGGGGGAGAATATTTAGGATTTTTCAAAAAGTATTCCCTGAAAGGAAGCACTGAGACTAGTATTCCCCATAAAACATGTTGGCAAGTGTTGCTTTTCTGAGCTCTTAATATCTCTTCATATTCATTTATGAAATGCTTCATTAAGGCAGGAAAAACATAAGAAAAAGGGACTTTGGTGACACAGCAGTTAGGCAACTGCCTGTCAACTTCATCTTAACCTTGCCTCTTCTGTGGATAATAGTGACAACCCTATGGTCTTGTTTGAAACCGGGAAGCATTCCTTTGAAGGTCAATTTATGAATCTCCTCCACTCCCATGGGCTTTAACAAGGGAGGTAACTGTGACTGTCTTCCTGGACTCAGGGTCACTTTGAGGAACGGTAGGGCACACCAAAGGGAGCCACCTTCTGTACAGAAAATAGCACAATGTTTGGAGTCAACTTCTCCATCTAGCAAATGGGGATAATAATGTGTCTTGTAGGGTGGGTGGGAGGGTTATGTGGGCTAATTCATAAACAGAATCTAATAATGTTAGACACATGGTAGGTACTCAGCAACAGAGGCCATTGTTAGCTGCTACTTCCACAGGAGGCTGAGACTCCTTTACCATTTCGCAAGATGAAGCACCATCTTCTGACCTGGCAGTGCAATACAATTTAAAAGCCCCTGCTGAGAACGGAGGTCCAGCATTCATCTTCGGTAATTAATACATGCCCTGGGGGATGCTTGGGATTGGAGATGGGAGGGAGGGGGGCTGTTTTCCTTCTTGATTGAGCATCTTTTTTATCCCCAGCTATTCTGAATGTCATGGAGAGTTAATGAAGACATGTATACCCACTGCAAATGCAATAAGAGACAAATAAAAGAGAAAGTGCAACCAATTCTAGCACTGTCTGAGTACATTAAATCCTCAGCTGTGCTGCAAGTGCAGGGGAAGACTTGAGAGCAGTGTTAGGAGACGGATGGGGATGATGCTGGTTACCAAGGCAGGAAGGACAGAGGAGGGTCCTCTTCTATCTTTCCACATTTCCCCTGCTACTTTTTCTTCCTTCTTCACCTATCATCTCTCCCACTTGGTAGGGACGAGGGCTGGGAACAAGGTGTCTGTACCAGATCATGAAATCAGCATAATTTAGTCTTAATAGGGTGAACAGAATGATGATCTCTGTGTTTTTCTTACCCCCACCTAGCAAGCTTGCCATAGATAATCTAAAAAAAAATAAAAGCAATACATGTCCCATTGATATGTATTGATACTCAAGGGCTGGCCTCACATAACAGATGTGACATTCTTCAGTTTAGTGTCCATTCACAACACTTGAGATATCCAGCTGAGAACCATCTCCCAGTGTTGTGACAAACCACATGACCTAAGTGCTGAATATCCCCCACCCCTCTCTCCTCTTAGCATATGGAACATCTAAGGAATGGTGGAATGTTCTCTCCCCACAAGACTGTAGGGCACTCCTTTCCGGAGACAATAATTTGAAGGGACCCTAAAGGGGTGGTCGAGGGGGTTAAGAAGCTCTGCGACATTGTTTGGAATCCTCTAGAGAAGAGTTTACTGCATTAGTCTTAGCAATTATGACTCTCTTCCTCTTAAGGAAAAAAAAAATGAAGGAAAAGAAAGAAACCCTTGAGTGATTTCTATAGTGGTTGGTGGCTATAAAATTGAGCTTTTTTCAGAGGAACAGAGTGATCTCCATTTTTAGGGAATTTTGAGTTCCCCTCTGCTCCTCTAGAAAGAATCTGGAATACAACAGACTAGAGAAGACTGAGTCATCAAAAGTGATGGTTGTGCTTTATACCCAAAGCAATCCCCAAACAGAGCCCCACAGTCACAGACAAGGAAATCCCCTTCAGGAGAGGAAGGGGTCTGTGGTTATAGTCCAGTGCGTTCCTGTGAGGGTGAGGAGGCCAACAGGACTGAGTTAAAATCCTGCCTCCTTCCTCTTGCCACTGACTTTACCTCTCTGGGCCTCAGTTCCCTTCTTTGTCCAGTGGTGAGGATAAAAATAACAAATAGCCCTCCCCTTGTGTGATCTTATTGTGTGATATTATTTTAAAGGGCACTGTAACCATTAATTTGCTGCATCCATGTTGACATACAGTATTCAGTGTTTTAACACTCCAGTTCCATATGGTAACAAAAGCATAGGGTGTCCTCTCCGTGCAGTTACTCTATGTGCACCGTTCCATTGCACTCTCTCCTGGTTTTGAGATGCATTTAGCCACCCAATAAGGAGCAGATCCCATGGAAATCCACTCTCATCTGTGAGATCCTGGAGTCAGTAAGTGCAAAGGAAGATATCAAACCAGTTTCATCTAATCTAATCTCTTTACCATTCCCATCTCATCCCTGCCCTAAGCTGGAAATGTATACACTCACCCCTCCCTTCCTCTCTCCCTCACTCCCTCCAACTCTCCTTCCTGCCTCCCTCCCTCCTACCCTCCTTCCTCTCCCCCTGTCTTAATTCCTTTCCCTCCCTCCTCCCTTCCCTCCCTCTCTTTTTGTCCCTCCCTTTCTTCCTTCCTTTATTTTTTATTTTCTTTCTCGCATTCAATCATTCTACAAGTATTTATCAAACAAAATTTGGGGGCCAGATTAAATATGTGAAAGCATTTAAAAAACTAAACACTACATTTTAATACAAGTCATTATTATCAGGTTCTGAAAGCCTGTCTGCTTTCTCTGGTATTGTGAGTGGGAAATCCAAGCAGATCCCACATCCCTGATGTGAAACAAAATAAAACAAAAAACAAAAATCTGCATTACCACCCACTGCTACATGATCCATCTTAAAATCCTTAGCTCTTCAACAGATTCAAAATGCAACCTCTTGGGGTTAATTGTATCACAGCAAATAAAGACAATGGAGACAACTGGGGCCTGTGGCTAAAACCATATCTCCAAGCATCTAGGACAATCTGTAGGGAAACAGTGCTCAGAGTCTAGAGAGAACTCAGAGAGGATAGACACTGTAGTTTTTAAAAAGTACTCTTGAACCTTAGTCAAGTAGTCAATGTTAACCTTAGCAATATGCATCATACTGATCATGTAAACCCTTACTGTGATGTGATGGGGATGGCACATGAGCTCCCCCAAACTGGTAAACCACCAAATGAGAAAAACCACCAAATACTAATTTAGGCAAGTCTACAAAATACTTGACTGGTAGTTCTCAAAACTGTCAAGATTATTATGAACTAGGCAAGTCTGAGAAACTGCCACAGCAAAGGGGAGCAAGGAGACATGATCATTAGTGTAATGTGGTATCCTGGGTGGGATCCCATAGCAGAAAAAAGACATTGGGTAACACCTAAGAAACATGAAACAATTATGGACTTGAGTGAATAATACCATATCAATAGCGGCTCATTATTTTCAACAGATTTACCATTTTAATTGTTAAGTAGTTAACAATAGAGGAAACTGATTCTGGGGTACAGGGGAATTCTCTGTTGCAATTTTTCTGTAATTCTAAAATGGTTTTAAAAGGTAAAGTTTTTTTGTTGTTGTTTAGTGCTGTTGAGATGCAATGGAAAACAAGATATTTGATTTAAAGCTAGATAACCAACTCTTTCATTATCTTTTTAGGTACTGCTCTGCCTTCTTGTCTATGGATACTGATATAATTTACTTTCTTTTGCCTTGTCTGGGTCCAGAAAATGCTTCTGGACGACCTTCTGGACAAAGCCGGGGTGCAGCCATGGGATTACCGCAGCTGCGAGGGAGGGATTGAGGCAGCCCCTGCAGCTGCGAAGGCCTTCTCTTGCACAAATTTTATGCATTGAGCCTCTAGACATAAATAAAAATTAAAACTCAAGAATCTTTTATCAGGTGGGGAGCAGTTTGGCTTGGAGTAGATAGACAAGTTTTGGAGATAGGTGGATCTGTGATTATGCTCTGCTCCTTGGTGAAGTTACTTAACATTTTGTAGCTCTATTTCCTCATCGATGAGGTGTGTGTAATGCAGTCAAGATGCCATATTTATGCAAAGTTATAAATGTTCTAAGCATCTTAGCAGCTTCACAACTATTTTGGGCATATTGGCTTTTCAGTGGCTGAACATATCAGGGATATTCCAAGACCCAATCAAGGAATCCAAATTATAGTAAATTAAGTGCGTGCACACGCACGCACACACACACACACACACACACACACACAAACAAACAAACAAACAAACAAAAAAACACAGTTTCTGGGACAGTTGGAGTTCCACCAGAATGTCTTTATAATGAAACGAAGTTTTTTACATGCAAAACCTTTTCATTAATTTTATTGTAAATTCCGTCATTTTATAGATCATAAGACTAAGGCCTATTGAGAGAGGTGATTTGCCCAAGATTGCACATGGAATTACAGGCAGAAAAGGGACTTGAATACAAGTGTCCCAACTGCTAGTTTGTTATTTTTCCCCCCACATAAGTTGCATTTTTTTCTTCTCAATATATGTCCTGCATAGTCTTTAAAACAAAGGAGGGAGGAGGGATATGCAATTTAATATTCCAGTGTTAGGGATTAAAGATTCCTTCATGCATGGGAGTGCTGATTTGGCTGAGAAATATACAACAGCCTTTGTGGATCTGTATTAATAAAAAAAAGATCCTTATGACACAGTCACACGATAAATTTGAAGTATTAAAATTTCCTAGGCTTATTTGGTTTGTGTTTTTGTCCTAGCAACAATTAACACAATAGTTAAGAGAATAGACTTTGGGTCAGACAGATAAGGATGAAGTCCAGGCTCCACTACTAACTAGTTATATGACCTTGCTCACATTAGTAAACATTTCTGAGCTTCACTTTTGTCATCTTTAAAATAAGATTCAAAATGCATAAGGTTTATGGAATATACAATGAAATACCATATATAAACTTCACAGTAAGTAGCGTGGCCATAACACACACTCATTGAACTCTAATTATTGTTATTGTAGCTGCTATAGCCGTCTATTCTTGGGAAATCAATAATGTGTGATTCCTGGAGAGGCAGTCATCATAGCAATAAGGCATGGTTGAGGCCTGAGGTTGGGCAACAGGAGATCTGATTACTTTTATGTCATACCTGCAGTTGTCTGATTTAGTCCTTCTAGGGCCTCAAATTGTCCTATATTTCACATAGAGCATTTTCTATCACAATGGCCTAACAACCTGGTCTAGCACAGTCTTAAACCAAATTTGGAGGTTACAGGTGTAGGTCATTGAATTCTCCACAGGTATTTTCTCCTTTAGGCTCAGATGATCGGGACCCAAAGTACATCAAGAAATCTTTTTTTTTTTCTCCGTCGCTCAAAATTATTCTCCTGCATGTTGGTTCATTTCCAAATGTCACATGGCAGCAATATGGTTGACATCCATGCCAAAACTAAATGCCCTCAGCTTCAATTTCAGTAAAAGAGAGCCCCCTTTTTTTCCTATACAGGAAAAATCCCCTATTTCCCATCAGAAAGCCTTGGTTCTGATTCTCATAGGCATAAATTGGGTGACATGGCATTCTTGGCCAATCACTGGATGGTGGCTAGAACACTGCTCAGCTTAAGCATGGGTCACATGCTGTGCCTACAGGCAGAGGTAGATAGTGCTATTCAAATAGCCAACAGTAAAAGAAGGACCCTCTATTACTACTTTCTATTGCTTCAAAACACAATACAACCAACTTAACATCTAAAACAATGCAGTTTTATTATGTCCTAGATTCTGCAGGTCAGAAGTCTAGGCATGGCACAACTAGGTTCTCTGCCTAGGGTTTCCCACATTGAAGTCATACAGTCAGCCAGGGTTGTGGTCTCCCCTGAGCCTCAGAGTGCTCTTTCAAGCTCACATGGTTGGCAGAATTTAGTTTCTTTGGGCTGTGTGATCAAAGAACCTGTTCTCTTTTGGCTCTTGGCCAGAGATCACTCCCAGCTCCTAGAGGCCCGCCCTCTGCTCCTTGCCACATGGTCCTTTCCTCTCACAGTGGAAAAATAGACAGTTTTCTATTTATTCAGGGTCAACCGAAGCCTCTACCTGACACTTCACCTTCTCTTGGAGGGCTTCCCTGATTAGATCAGGATAATCTTTTTGAGTTGATTGATTGGTAATTTAATTATGAGAGTGATATGTCATTATATTCCATCTGTTCTGCTAAAGGGAATGTATACAGGAGCAGGAATCTTAGGGACTATCTTTAAATTCTAACACCAAAGGAAAAGGGGAGTCTGGTTAACAAGAGAACATTAAATGTTGGGCAGCCAGGAAAACAAAATCCCCTATTTCCCTTCAGAAAAACAAAAGCCCTGGGATTGGATCATACTATCTCTAATATCCCTTCCAAGTCAAATCATGCCTAATTTTTTGAAATCAAATATGAAATTTAAATATTTCCAATGCATTTGGGGGAATCAACAGTAACTAGAAATAGGAAGTAAGTTCTTTAGAAATGTCATCTTCCTGAGTGTTTTCTCAGTGATTCCTGCAATCCTTCCCCTTTGGGGGCATCTCTTGCCCACCTCATTAATATTTTCTGACTTGTTGTTGACAGCCCATTTTTTATAAAACTGGAAGGACACAGTCTAATCTAAGACTCAAGGGAGTTGAAGGAGCCTTCCTAAAATATGGCCCTCATCCAGCAAACGAGTCACCTTCCCCGAATTCTTGGAGCTTGAGCTATGGTTTATCTCCAGCCTCTTGTTTTTGGCAATGGAAAAGGAGGATGTGGTCAGGATCTCAAAGGCATTACTCAGAGCCAGTTTGGTTTAGAGGAAAGAAATAAGGCTGAGATCTATTCCTGCATGGCTCCATTTCTGTCTGCAAAAGATTCCCAGGGTACTGCCTTTAGGACCTTGGCCTTTGTTAGACTAACTAACCAGCAGAATTTGAACACAGATCTCCCAGTCCTGGCCTTTCCCCATGGGTGAGTGCAAAAGAAGACACCAGAGAACAAGCAAACTCCTCTTGGGAACACTGCTCACTCCAGTGTCTCAGGTTCACTGGAATAAAACTTTATAAGTGATTGAGCACCTTCTATAGGTCAAAGTATGCAAATATGTCCTCTGTACTCTGACTATGTATAGTTGGGGATCAGAGATAGCCTCTGACATAGAAGAATCAATAGTCTACTGGCTGAGATTCAGGAATGTGTTTAGAAAATCCCAGCAAAATGTGAAATGTTATGGTAGAGGGAAATGCAAGGAATAGAAACAAGACAATGGGATTCACAAGCCTCCTGAAGAAGGTAGTGCCTGAGTTGAGTGAGCTTAAGGAATAAGAGGATGTCTTGTTAGGTAGAAGATGAAGGTAGGAAATGTGTTATCAGATACACAAACAGCATAAGAAATGTGTCTAATGTGTAAAACATCCAATTGCATACAGAGGAAAATATAACAAGATTGATAGTTTTGGAATATGAATTTGGGTATGGTGGGGATGGAGAGAAGAGCTGTAAAAACAGGTGAATATGGGGAGATTGGCAGAAACAAGGTCATAAAGAGCTTGTTATTTGTCTTGTGGGTAGTAGGGAATCCCTGAAAGGTGTTGAGCGAATGTGGTATTTGTTTGTTGTGGATTTCTCTATCTGTGGTATATGGAACAGATCCAAGGCTAGCTTTCAGCCCTCAGGTATTGTAATACTTCAGATGGTGGATGGTAGGAATGAACACTAGCAGTGAGACTGGAGAGAAAAAGGACATGCTTAAGAAATATTTGGGCGGTGGGAGGAAGTAGGAGAGAGTAAAGGGGAAATCAATGATGATGGAACAAGATTTGACTTGGGAGTGGTGCACACACAATGCAATGAGGTACAATTGTAGGATTGTACCCCCTGAAACCTATAAAAAGGTATAAAAAATAAAATGGATATACTGCTAGTAAAAAAGTAAATATTTGAGGCACAGTATCTGCAAGATTGGTGATAGATTGGCTGAGAATAGCATTAGGAAAAATGCCCAGACTGAAGTGCTCAAATTTTTGTGTGTGACTCAGACTAAAATTCAACCTACATTTATTGAGCACCTATTATGTTCCAGGCCTGTTGTAAACACTTAAGTATACATAATCACATTTTACTGCCTTCCTACCCTTAACACCCCCCCAAAAAAAAACAAAAAACAAAAAAAGCAAACAAACAAAAAACAAAACAAAAACAGGATCAGCGAGTAGCAGACATAGAGTCGTTTGCATTTGTTTCACTGAGGAGATGGACTTTGCTTGATCCCTAGGCCACTGAAATGAGGATTTGATAAACTCAAAAGGCATATTTGGAGTTATTCCAAAGAGAGACATTGTGGAATAAAGATGAGAGCTTTATATAGGCCACCGTCTTTGTGTCACCAATCCTAGTGGTTAATCCTGGAACCTTCCTTGTTATTGTTTTTCAACCTAAGCTACCCTTTGGGATTACCTGAATAACCTTAGAAAACACTGCTGCCTATGCCCTATTTCAAGACTCTGATTGAATTGTTTTGGGATGCAGCCCGAGCATCAGGATATTTAAAATCTGCAGGTGATTATAATGTATAGCCAAGACTCAGAATCTTGACATCATGCCCCCAAACAAACAGCCAGTTATTCTTGGCTGAACTCTGTCCTTGACCTTATCTCCCTTCTTCTGTCCTTGATAGTCTGGTTCTCACATGAACATAAGAACATCTTCTCCAGTCTGGCCTTATTTCCCTGTTGCAGCCTCCCCACAGCTGGTGGTCTCGTGTTCTTGGCACAGAGGCATCTGCTACCTAATTGCCTGCTTATTTGTCAAGTGGCTGTCCCCAGCAGATGTTCCCATGTGGGAATTTGGAGGCCAGCATCTGTATACAAACAGCCAATTACATCACTGTTCTGCTTTTGATCTAGTCATGACAGGGCACCACCCAGGCCATAAACGATCTTCCAAAACTGACCTGAGGATGAATTTTCTGACCCTCCTTTTTTTTTTTTTTTTTTACCCCCCCCCCATTTATTTTTAATAATCTTTAATGGTCTGAGAAGTTCTGTATGTGTACCCTTCAATTGCAGTCTCTGCTTTCCTTTTATGGTTGTGGTTGCTGTTGCTATTGACCTTTCTCTTAGAATCATACAGAACATGACAGGAGCCTCAGTACCTTTATGGTGCACACTTGCTTACTGGGAGCCAAAGAGGAAATGGACTTGGTCCAGATCAGGATATAGCCATTCAAGGACAAAGCTGAGATTTATTTCTTTCTTATCTCTGCTATTGTATACTCATTAGCACAGAAATATCCGTGGGTTCTATGCCTGATTATGAAACCTCCTAATGGTGTGCCCTTCAACAAGTTGTTTTATTTCCACTTGCAAGAGAGAAATCATCCATGTCTCATAGCATCACTATGAAGTTTGAAGTATTGCATATGAAGTTCACAGCTCTATGTTAAAAGAGTAGTTAAAAAGGTGTACAAACGAGATGGGAACTTGATGATGATATTAGTGTGATGATTAGGTGCACAAGCATAGGAGTTATATAGTCTCAAGTTAATAGAGTTTCCTTCGTCAAGTTACTTCTGTTATTTCAATCTCCAAGTCTTCATGTTAAACATGAGAATAGAATATTACTTAACCTCACATGGTTGTAATAATATATTCAGTGTTTATTACACAGCCTGGCACATAGCTAGCTTATGGGATAATGATGAATATTAGGAAGGATGATGTGGAAGAAGGAGAAAAAAATGAAAGAACAGCATAACAATGTGTGTGTTTTTTAACATCTAGAAAGAGCAGTGCATGAGGAGTCAGGACACCTAATTTTTAATCTTAGCTCTGAAAATAACTTCTGTGTGATCTAATAATTTTCTTTCTATCTTTGTGCTTCAGGGATATTACCAGACTAGATGATCTTCAAACCTTCTTCCATTACTTTTACCAATATCTCAGCAAAGTTACCTGCTCATCTCTCAGTTCCTTCATCACTCAAAGGATCAGATATGCTAGGGTCCTTCTGGCTTCATAAAATCATCTGCCTTTGCTATCTTCTTCCCTGTCTTCCTAGCCTTTGTGTGGCCTCATTCCCACTGCCTCTTATCCTGTACACAAGGAGGCGTTCTCACCTTCTCCTGCCATCCCTGTCTTAGATGTGGGGAGAAGGACCTGGGATCCCAGCCCTGCAGATGAACCACTGAATGCCTTCGGAGATAAGCCATGAGCTCCTGAGAAGGCAGGGCTGTCGAGTGGAAACTCTGACAGCAGCCTCAGCCCCAGCCCTGTAAATAGTATTACTGCAAAGACATATATTTAGCATCTATGACATCAGCTTGATTTACCTTGATTAACAGAGCAATTTGCTGTACATTTTTCCAAATGCTGTAATCAATTAGAACTCAAAATAGATTAGAAAACCCTCTATGGTGTGGCCACAGTCCAAAAAGGCTAATCCATCAGAAAAATATATGTGTATATCATTTCCCAACCATGCAGTGGATAAAAATTTGTGTCTTGGAGAAATTCAGAGTGGTTCAGGATTTGTACAGTTGGGCACCAGGCGCTTTTGCCATCAGACATTACTTCAAGGCAGATCACAGGAAGGGAGTTCTGTGATTGCCACTCCAGTTTTGTGTAGCTTCTCAACATCTCTCTACTCATAGGTTCTTCCTGCCTGGCCTCACAGTGTGTTCACAAAAGACCCAAGTGGTTGTAGACTTGTAGCAACAGGATAGATCCTAACCCCTTAGAATGGCATTACTCTTTCATCTTCTTCTCATCTTATGTCCTTACGCACATACTTCATTCTCCTCAAAGTCCCCCCGCCCCAAATATAGGCTGTATTTTCTTATCACTCTGCATCTTCTCCTGTATTTCTTTCAGCTTGTAATGTCAGAATAAAGAACAGGAGCTTATTGGGTATTTATTGTAGATGAGACACTGCTAAATGTTCAACATATATTGCTGGCCTTAATACTCTTAACCACCCATGAAACCTGAAAGTTAAAATGCCTGCCTGAAGGTATGCACAAATAAGTGGCAATGCTAAGATCAAACCCAAGTCTATCTGACCACAAAGTTCTTGATCTTTTTTCCTTGTTTTATTTTTTGTTTTTCCTTCATCTTTCACTCTTTTCTGACTTTTCTCTCCTTTCTCATATCTAAAACCTGCCTGGTGATAGAAGAAAGCTATTTCTTAGACTTAGTGATAGATGTTAGGAGCTAAATATGTAGCCCATTTACATATGGTGTTAATCTGTGTTTAAGCTACTCATTGTATAACAACTAGATGCATTGCTAGTCTAGGTACAGCATTCTCCTAGGCCCTATGTATAGCATAGTGAGATGAAGTATTATATGAGGAATTGGATATAACAAAATGCTAGTTGACATATGATTTAGGATTAAATTCTAGATAATCTACTAATCATGTGTTTTATTTAAGGTCTTTCAGAATCTACACTTCATTGTACTAGTACAGTGGTTGGCAAACTCATTAGTCAACAGAGCCAAATATCAACAGTACAATGATTGAAATTTCTTTTGCGAGCCAAATTTTTTAAACTTAAACTTTTTCTAACACCACTTCTTCAAAATAGACTCACCCAGACTGTGGTGTTTTGTAGGAAGAGCCACACTCAAAGGGCCAAAGAGCCGCATGTGGCTCGTGAGCCAGTTTGCCGACCGCGATACTAGTAAATAAGCAGGAATATTGTTACCGTATTTTCCGGCATATAAGACGACGTTTGAAATGAAAGTCAACCGAAAATCGGGGGTCGTCTTATACACCGACTATATCCCGGAAAACGTCTCGATATGCCACTAAACGAATTTTCCAACTCGATCCCACACCAATCACTGCAAGGCTGCTCGGACCGCCTCTCTAACTCAGCCAATCCAAGCAGGCTTTTTATGCATGCAAATTATACATGTTCTGTACCCGAAGCTACACTGTGTTCTAGTAAAAAGCCTGCTCAAATTGGCCAGAGTCAGAGAGGTGGTCTATTAAAAAAAGAACTGGTGTTGCCTCGGAAGTGGGGGGTAGTCTTATACAGCGAATATACGCCTAAACCTATGTTTTAACTGTAAATATTAGGGGGTCGTCTTATACGCCGGAAAATACGGTGTGTGTGTGTGTGTGTGTGTGTGTGTGTATATTATGGCCAATATCAATTGAATTGATGCAAAAATCTGAAAATGTTGTTTATCAAGTGTTTATCCTATTTGGTACCTGACCACAGGAGCTTATGATCTAGTAGCTCATACTTTAAATTGCATGCAAAACTATACTATATGCCACAAAGCAGTGTAGTTCCTGTTAATTTTGAGCAAAAGTCCAAGGAGATCTGACTATAAAGTCATTGAGATTACTGGCTGGTGCATCATAACTTCCCCAGGACTTTGCCAAACGCCTGGGCTATAGCTGGCCCTCCAAACACACTTAGCAAATGAGTAAATACCGTGGTTGCAGAAAAAGCACCAGACTGGGAGGTTGGAGATCTCTATCCTCACAGATGTTAGTAAATAAATCTGATCACTTGTGGCCTCAGTTTCTTTATCTTTAAAAAGAGGACATTAAAACCATGACTTCATAAGATTGTTATGCGGAGCAAATAAAACTGTCCACATTGAAGTGCCTTGTAAATGCTAAAGAAATGTGCATGTATAAGGGGATAAAGAGAATCAACTTGCATACTTAAAGCAAGACATAGGCATGTAAGTACTGTGCCTTGAGGCTCCCTAGGAATTCCCATCCAAAATTCCATAATTCAAAGTCCAGTGGTTTATTCCACTTTTACAAATGACCATTTATCTTCTTGACCTGATACTTAGTAAATGAACCACAAAATCCTTCAATCCACAGCTTAGCATAGTTTTGGTAGAAAGAACACAAGAGACCAGTGAATCCACCTTCCACCCCACCCAACACATGTCATTATACTGATGAGCAGCCTGACCCACAGAGGCAGGGACTGTATCCTTTCCTCTTCCTCAGCACCTAGCACAAAGCCTCATATATCATATAATTGTTAACTGTTTGGTGAATTAGTGAACAAATAAACAAGTTAAATGATTTGTTCAAGATATACTCAGTATCTAGCATGGTACCTGATCCACAGTAAGTGCTTGTTTGTCAAATGAATAGATTGTTATTTGGCAAGTTGGTAGCAGCTCTGAGACTCAGATGTTTTACCTTGCAATCCATTTCTCAATCTATCACAAGTTAGTATTCAACCTCGCTTGCATTGTACTAATTGATTTAAGTTAATGCATTTTGCCTCTGCACGTACAATTCCAAATCCTTATTTTAAGCAAAGGGCCATGTCTTCTGCCACTGCGTCTCTTAGATCCTGTGGCTTGGGAATTATCCACCCAGTAGGTAATCAATAAATAAATCTTGATTGCTTAAACCTGGGCAAGTTAAAGAGGCTATTTGGACTGTGACATCTGAGGAAGAAACCGGGTAGGAAGTGCTTTGTGTGGTCTGATAATGTATTTATTTAGGAGACTAAATGTTTATCTAAGCCTTCAGAAGATCTCTGGCTTCATTTGGGTGTCTGTATGCATGTGTGTTATTTTCCATGGTCACAACAGCCCCATCCTTCTGGAGAGCAGCTGGGCTACGAAGCAATACACAGACATAAAAATTGGCTCACTCCTTGACAAGAAGTGGGAGCAACCCAAAGCCTTTAAGAAATTCTTCTCTGAGCAGTGAATGTACCAACATCCAGCTAGTTCAAGTAGGGTTCAAGTAAGCACTCTAACTTTGTGAGAGCTGTTTATGACCCACACAATGAAATCTCTCTCCCCATTCAGTCACTGAGCATTTGAGATGTAGTTATTTTCACTTCAGTCTGTTCTTTGATAGCATTCGACAATATTGGTTACTTTGACAACTTCAATCATTCATTCAGAGCATGAGCAAATCTCCCTTTTGTTTCCTAAGTAGTACCCTGTTGCCATGTAAGTATTAAATGGGAGCTAATACAAATAAAGTATCTTTATTCTGAATGGTGGGATTGAGTAAGTCCCAAATGACTGTCTAAAACATCTTACTGGACATTTTGAAGAGGCCAAATCATGTTCCAAGGTTCATCACATCTCATTGCTTATGACACTTCTTTCATATAGTCAAGAATCTCATACAGTTCAGAAAACCACTATACTGTAACACGTGAGTTGTAACTGGTAGACTGATCTGTTCATTTCAGGAGGCTGAGTAAATCAGCCTGGGCTGAGAGATGGCGTGAGGGAAAAGCTCTGATCTGTGCACCCTCAGAGCCCATGCCCTTGCATGAAAAACGAGCCCTGAGTATCAATTCTAAGGCACCCGGGTGGTAGTGCTTACTGACAGAAGAGGACATACAGTGCTCTGGCAGCTCAGAGGGGCAGATGCCATTGCTAGCGGCAGACAGGAGGAAGGAGATGGAACAGGAAAGGTTTCACGAAGCAGATAAAGCTGGAGCTGGGCCAGAAGTGGGTACAGAGAACTGGTCAGTTACGAATGAGGGTGAGAGGTGAGAGCACAACCCAGTCAGGAGGAGAGCATGGTCCACTGTGTTCTCCTGCTTCATTAAGGTCCCATGGTGCCAAATGTCTGCCCTCTCAGGGCCACTCCTGGAAAAATAGTAGCAACCAAATTTACTATGTGCCAGATATCATTGAGGCAATTTATACTTCTAGCTCCTTACCACTAAGATACATTTAGTCTCAGAAATGAACTTCCTTGAATCAATAACATATTTTCCTACCTCCTTAATTCCTTTTATATATATTAGGTATTATCCTTTTAGTGAGCATGGAACCTGGAACTGAGATAATATTTACATTATTTGTCCATCATCATAGGGCAAGTCAGTGAAACAGCTAGCCTCCATCCCAATTATCTTCGACTCTTTAGTGTACCTTCTTAAACACCATGCTAACCACCTCCTTGGTCAGATGGTTTAATCATTCCATGGCAGAGAAGGGGTCAAGGGCAGAAGGGGAGGTGGACACACCTGGGGAGATGTCCCTTTGGAACTCCCATAGGGCTGTGCATATGCTCCATAAATATGCTTACAGGAGACAGAACACCCATGCCCCACTGTCTGCGTTCAGGATCAAAGGAGACTGCAGAAACATTTGTCAAGGGCTCATTCTATCCAGATTGCATGGTTGTGTTTTAATTCATTCTCTCAGGCTGTCCTGACAAGAAGCCTTAGAACATGTGATTATTTCCTTCTATTTGTGGGTGAAAAATCTGCGTCTTATGTAGTTTCAAGATTTGCTCAATTTACCACACAATCAAGGCCAGGATTCACAAGTCAAATATTTCCCCAAAGTCCATTTTCCTTTTACTCTCTTCCTCTGTAGACTGTTAAGTATCCTAGAACACATGGCATAATGATCACAATGACAAGGGAAATTAAGAAAGAAAGGGGGAAGAAGAGAGAAAAAAAAAAAAAAAACATGATGCAAAGGAAGAGGAGGAAAAAACTGAGGAGAAAGAGCAAAGGTAGTTAGAAGGAACCTACACACGTTATTTACACACTTTAAAGAGCTCTGAATATAAGGACTACTCCTTATGATAGTGCACAGACACAAACATTCAGGGGACACGTTCTGACCTGGACTTGGAAGGAGAGAAGGAACAGAGCATGAGAGTGAGCAGAGTTTCTATGTGTTGAGATGCCAGACTGGACACCAGAGGGAGGGCTGCATGACTAATCTGGAGTAGCAAGAGCTGGTTACTGCAGAGCAATTTGCTAAAATACCCTCAGCTAACTGAATAGTCCTCTTACCCTGCATGCCCACTCCCCTTTGTTTATTAAATTAAACAATAGGTAATAAGTGCAGTCTTTTTCTATAAGCCTAGGGGATTTATTACTCAAATAACAATGGCCCTCACCTCAAGTTGTATTTTCATTGTATTTGTTAAGCATCCTCTGAGCTCAGGCTCCATTGGAATGAGGTTTGCATCTCTGCAAGATCCGTTAAATCTATTTTTGCTGACAGCGAGCAGCTCAGAAACTAACAAAAAAACTTCCTTGAATCTATAACATATTTCCCTGCCTCCTTCCTCTCCTCTGTAACTCCTCCCCTAGAGAATGCCAGAGAAATAAAAATAAAGCCTTAATTAAGAAAAGAACTAAGAATAAATTCCATGCATTTAACCAAAGTTCCATCTCTGAGCCCCAAGAGGATTGGCGCATAACTGTGGTTGTGGAGAGGAAGCTCTCAGGGAACTCATGCTGTGCTTTCAACACAAACACAGCTCATAAGGAATAGTTTATCACTTAAGCCATCTCTTTAATTCTGCAGAGTAAAGGCAAGACCTCAAAAAGGGCTCAGATACCACCACTGGGGTCTCCCATTTCTGGAATCCCTCTGGCCCAAATACCTCAGAGCAATTCACAAATATTTATTGATGGAACCCCATGACCCATACCCCAAGTGAATACTGTAATATCCCATTCTGCAGAGGGCAAAATGGTAACATGGAGAAGTTCAAGGCTCTTGGCTGCCTGCCATGCGGAGAAAACGCAATAGTGGCTGAATTCCGAAAGGAAAGCATCACCAGGTGCACCATGGATTGATTATTCAGAAACTCCAGTGAAGAGAGCACTGGGCTGGAAGTCAGGAAATAGGTCTGGTTGCAGCTCTGTCATTCACTTGCTAAAGGCGGGACTAAGTCACTTCATCTCTTTGGTCTTCAGTCTCTCTGTCACACGTGGAAGATGGAACTAGAAAACCATAAAGTCCATTGTCCCTCTGAAAATGATGGGCCTGTACAGCCACTGAGCCTGAGCCTAAGGCAGGCTTTCTTACCACTGAGATCCCACTGAACCTCAGGACCCTCATCCTGCTGAGGTGTTTCTCTGTGCTCTCAAGCCCAGCCCTCCATTCAAAGCCTGGTGCCGCCCACCCTCCTACAGGCGATGTTTGTATCCTCTGATTTCTTGTATGAATTTTCCACATGGAAGAAGATATATTTATCTATACTAATAAAAGGGTAATATGCTAATTAGACCAGTTAGACCTGACATCTTCCGGGCAACTTTTCCGATGTTCTTCCTGACAAAGCCTGGTCCTGGGAGGCACCGCCCAGAGTCCCGGGTGCCTGTGGCCGGCCAGAGGGAGGGAAACCTGAGTCCTGGGTGCCTGCAGTTGGCCAGAGGGTGGGAAGCCCAGATCTTGGTTGCCTGTGACTTACCAGGTACGGGGGCTGAGGTAGAGGTGATTAGGGGTGATCAGGAAGGCAGGGGAGTGGTTAGGGGTGATTAGGCAGGCAAGCAGAGTGATTAGGGGCTATCAAGCAGGTAGGCAGGTGAGTGGTTAGGAGCCAGCAGACCCAGATTGTGAGAGAGATGTCCAATTGTGGGTCTAAACCAGCAGTTGGATATCCCTCAAGGGGTCCCGGATTGCTAGAGGGTGCAGGCCAGGCTGAGGGACACCCCACTGCCCTGTGCACAAATTTTGTGCACCGGGCCTCTAAAATAAATAAATGTGTGTGTGTGTGTGTGTGCATATATATATATATATATATATATATATATATATATGCGCTTTGTTTTTATTGTTGAAAGCTTCACATATGTTCCCATTTCCCACCTTTTTGCCCACCTTCCCCTTGCGTTCTCCCTCTGGCCGTCACCACACTGCTGTGTCCATGGCTTATGCATATACGTTATTTGGCTGATCCCTTCTCCTTTCATCAGGTGCCCCCTCTTCCCTTCCCTCTGGCAGCTGTCAGTCTGTTCCATGTATCCAGGCCTCTGATTCTCTTTTGTTTGTCAGTTTTAGTTTGTTCATCATATTCCACATATAAGTGAGATCATATGGTATTTTTCTTTCACTGACTGGCTTATTTTATTTGTTACCAGATTCTATATAGCTTAATCTTTAATCCATCTGCCTTCATCTGACCAATGAGACTATAAGTAGCTTGTGGACAGCATAAGGAAAGTGCTTGTTGAACCCCAAAGTCTTAATACATCTTAAACCCTAAATATCTATTAATAGATGCCCCTCTATATCCATCCAGATTTAAAACCCTGATGACAAGGGAGCTAATCTGTAATTTGTAGGTCCAATTTAATGTAATGTAATGCAATTCAGCAATTAATTATTGATCACCTACTCTTTGCCAAAACTATACTCACATCTGAGATTACAAAGACTTCTCAGACTTGGTTCTTGTACTGGAAGATTCTGCTTCGTGGGAGAGTCAGGCAAGGAGAAAGATGACATTGATACACTGAGATTACATTAGTTGAAGACACATGGAGGATATGAGACAAGTAAGATATAAAATGACCAATTACAGCTCACATTGCTGGTGAACTTGCTTTATCATAAACCCTCATATCAGAAGTTATGGACACAACATTTATTTGGTTATTATATAGATGTGTGTGTGCGGGCAGGGGGTACAGCAGCATGAGTGGAAAACAGACACTATTTTAAGCGAATGCAGTTGGCATGATCCTAGTTTCCAAACAAATGGATTCCAAGGTATAGAACAGCTTTCATGAAAAGTAGGTCATTTGAGATAATCCCATGGCTTCACATATAGGAATACTTCTTTCCTGGCGGGTGTCCTTTTACATAAAAGGGTAGTTAGATGATATAATCCCAGTGATCCCTTCCAGCTCTGGTGTTCTCTGCAGGGAACAGACACTGTCTTCTCTCTGCTGCCTCCCACAACATACATTTACTGCTGGTCTGGGCCCTGGACTGGAAGATTTGGAGGGGTGGAGGAAGGGTGCGGGAGTGAGAAGGCTGGGGGGGGGGGGGGGGATGAAGGAGAAAGGGAGGGAGAAGGGTAATTTCTCCCTCCAGGGACAATTGATTTGGGGAAGAGGTAAACTTTAGAGACGATTAGAAAATGAAAAGTGTAGCAGTAGAGGAACTATTAGTATACTGTGAGTAACCTGCTAGGACAAATCACAGGTTTTGATCTCATATGGCTGTATGAATATGATACTTCTCAGAGATTTTGGCTTCAAGTTTTAGCATTTAGATGCACAGCTTCTAGGTTCTTAGGAATTCACTTACTGTCTTGCTCTCAATTCCTCCTCTGTAAAGTAGAGTAAGTAAACCTGATCCTGTTAGTTTTGATGTGTTAAATAAAATAATTGAGAGACATACTTTGTTAACTATTGTATATAAGACCATGCCGTTATTGTTGTTATAATAAAAGGGGTTCCACGCCTTAACCAATGATGATGATATAGACATTTGTGACAAGTAGAAGGGTAAAAATTTGGGATAAGGGAGTCATCAAATCTCCTGTTCTATTCTTGCCTCAGCTGTGAGCTTAGCCTGAAACATTATGTCTCTTTCCACAGAGCAGTGAGCAGGAGCCAGGAAGTGCTGGGGGGCTGGCTCTCGCAGGCCCATCGATCCTATACACTCAGAGAAAAAGCTGCTAATAATTTCCAATTCACCCTGGAGCTGAAGTACACATAGCACTGTGATTGCTCATGGCTGTAGAGGGGCCTCAGCTAGTGAATTTATAGAGGGTTGCTCTGCATTTTGAAGCAAGATAACTAAGACTCCAGAGTTCACCCTAAATACAATAGTAAAAAATCCTTACAAATATGTGAGTCGCAGAAGCTGGGATTTATGTAGAGATTTAGGTCTGTTGATGTAGAAGGTAAATTTTTAATTCACACAGATCAAACTGAAGTTAACCAAAGCTAGGATATCAGCGCCATCTAGTGGGTATTCCTAGCCAGTGCAGGTGCTAGAGGAGAAAAGGATGGGCAAAGGAAATGGGTACTCAGTAAGCTTGGGGAAGGGACTACAGAGGCCAAAACCCCTGAAAAGGGTAACTCTGGTGAGTAGCCCAGGCAGTTAGCATGAGTCAGCACATCTCAGCCATTAGATCAAGGAAATACTTCTTTCAGACACCAGACACTTGCTACGTTCAGACTCTGCTGCTGGGCAAGTCACTGAGTCTATAATTCTGTTTTTTGGCTGTAAAATGGGGTTGATAATGCCTGTTTTATATAGTTGAGGGTGATATTATTATATCATAGTATTAATTTGCAGGCATTTCAAAATTTTCAAAATGTATCTGATATGAAAAATCAATTTGGTAGCTACGTATTTGGTGCTGAATACTTCACATCCCCTCTCATCTCTTTTAGGTCTCACCTACCAGTAGCCATTAGTACCTTTAGTTTCCACATAAGAAACTGAGGTTCAGTCTGGGTGGCAGACCTGGGACTTAAACCTGACTTTGATGTGCTCCAGGGCTCCCATTTATTCCACTGGCCCAGATAGTAGACACACAAAGTTCTCTCCTTGTTCCCCTTTTGTCTTCATAAGGTGAACAGTTAGGTGCCATCATGTACCTGGCTTTGTGCATATATGATTTTATTCCACTTTGAAGTATTGTTACTTCCTGTGTACAGATGAAAAAGCTGAGGCTCAAGAGACCAAATACCTTACAGATATCAATAATTAGTGAGGCAGCTGGGGTGTGGATGTTGTGATCACAAACCTGCTGCTTTAATCTACTCTCCACTGACTCATTCACTTGTCATTTGTGTCTAAAGGTGAAGTAGGTTTCTGTTTCTGTTTTCATCCCAAGTATTACTTGCTTACTTAAACAAAGAAATCTGCATTTATTAAGGTCCCTGGTTCATCGAATGGTGAATTGTTTCTCTGCCTAAAAGGGTGGTGGGGAAAGTAGCTTTAGTGTACAGACCCCCCTGCAGCTTGAAGAAGGGACCAATATCCTGAGTACTGGAGGACATGCTGGCTGGATATAGATAAGTTCAGCTCTAAGCAGCCATTGCTCCATAGTTAGTTTTAAAAACGAAGACCGAAGGGCTTTACAAAGGAGACACTGAGAATGAATAAGAAATACATGCACATGCAGGCCATCACATTGCCTTTGGGCACTAGCCTGAGTGCCAGAGGGACCCAGAGACACAGAGAGCCTGAAAGTAACTTGTTCAAACTCAGGGAAAGAGCTTGACAAACATTAGCTGCGTTCACTCTAGGATCTCTGATAGAGCTAGGTATTTTGTTCAAACCCTTAGAGTCTGACCCAGAGAGAGGAACCTGTCCTGGTGTAAGGAAAGGGCTCTGTCTGGCAGTTGCTTCCCTCTAGTGGTCTTACTGCTTTCAAGCAAGAGAATGCTTATTTCAAAAGTTAGACATTAAAATAAGATGCTATTTGAGCAGGGCCTGCCTGGGGAGATCACTAGAAACAGCACCACAAAATACTGAGAGTTTACTTGTATTCTGGTCTTTGCTAAAGGGTGAGGTCTGAAATACATGTCAGAGGGGAAAAACATGAAGTTTAAATTTTTTAAATTTGAATATAATACCCAAAATTTCTCCCAGCAAAGTTTTTTTGATGACAGTGTATAACTCTTCAACTTCCCTAGTTAAATTTACTCCTATATATTTTATCCTTTTTGAGGCTATTATAAATAGAATTTTTATAAATTCCTTTGGGGATTGCTCATTGTTAGGTTAAAGAATTACAACTGATATTTGTTCATTTATCTTGAAACTCCCCCTCCCCCCCAAATCTTGAAGAAGATCATTTGCCATTAGGGGTACTTTTTGGGAAAAGGTTAGAAAGAAATCTTAGGGTTTGTGGCCTTGAAACAAATGTCTCTAAGTTAAGATGATGATTCTTGAATTTACTAATAAAAATTGAGCAAGGTTTTGCTCCCAAACAAGGGAGAAGGATAGAGAAAGGAGGGGAATTGTTCTAAGGGCCTTGCAGGTCTAAATGCTGTGTATTTCTCTGCTATCAGTAGAGGTGCCCAAGGAAAGCCTACAAGATGGAAAATTTCATCAGAGCCTGCCTGCAGGGTCTGGGGTCAGTTTGGAAGACTTATTTAGAACAAATGTGATTCTGTTCCCTGAGTTTCCTGGAAAGGGTCATTCTCTTTGAAATGCATTCTCATTGCTAAATAATAGTTGTTAAGCTCTTTAACGTCATGTTTTCTTTTGAGATTCTATTGAAGAAAAAAATTACAGATAAACAGAGAGAAAATTACACAAATCCTTATAGAAGAATTTTAATTAATAAATGTAGCAGAGACAGAACAATAGAACAGTAGAACACCACAGCAATCCATGCTACATGCACGATCCATCAAAAGATGCTAAAATGGGTCAGATGAAGTTAAATGGAAATGGGATATTTGCACCATGTTAAAGAATCTACCAAAAAGTTACATGGTTATGCAGTGAAACTACCTAGTTTACAGTGGAGAATTCCAAAATGTCACTGGAATAGCCAAATGATCAAAGTTAACATGAATAGGGATACATGTTGATGTCACATGACCTGATACAAACAGGAAGAGCTGTGTAGAATCTAAATCACCTGTATTTCTCTGCTCTCAGTAGAAGGATGGAAGAAAGTCTACAAGATGGAACATTTCATCAGAGCCTGTCTGAGTGGTCAGAGGTCAGACACACTCAAGGCTTAGAAGACTTATTAAAAACAAAAATGTTTCTGTTCCCTTTTTTCCTGGAAAGGAACATTTCCTTGAAATTTTATTTTCCTTGAAAATTCATAATAGCATTTAAAAGAGTAAAGTATCTAGAAATAAATCTAAGCAAAGAAGTGACAGATGTACACTGAACAGGGGAAAATCATCTCTGTGATTTCCTTTCTAGAAATGCAAAACCTAAATCTAATTGAGAAAATATAAGAAAACCCAAACTGAGGGATGAACCATAAAGTAACTGTTACTCTTTAAAAGTATTAGGGTCAAAAGACAAGCTAAGACTGAGAAACTGACATGGTTAGATAATTCTGTAGAGACAAGAGAACTAGATGCAATATGAGATCTTGGATTGGATCCTAGAGCTGAAACTTTTATCAGGATGAACTTTGGAGTTTGTCAAATGTTTGTTATCCATTTATTTAGATAATATTTTTCTTTTGTAATTTATTAATATAGTTATTACTTGAGTAATTTTTAAAAAGTAGAATTGACCTTAAATTTCTGTTATAAATTCAATGGAGCATGAAGTGATATCATTTTCAATGATTACCTAAAATTTGGTTAAGGATTTTGCATTTAAAAAAAAAAAGAATTTTGCATCTATTTCATGCAGGCTATTGTTCTGTAGTTTCCCTTTATTGTAATGTATTTATCTGATTTTGAAATTTGTGTAATTTTGGCCTCATAGAATGAGTTGGAAATTAAGCATTCCTTTTCAATTTTCTGTAATATTATGATAAGATTAGAGGCCCAATGCATGAAATTCATGCAATAGACCCTCCTCCCCCATGCTGCGGGCACCAGCTTCCCTCTGGCACCCAAGACCAGGGCTTCCCTCCCAGAGGGAGAGCATGGGTGATGACCAGGCTCCTGACAATTTGCATCGCATCCTTGGCTGGCTTGGCGCCAGTGGGTGTCATAGCGTGGTCATCTGGAAGGTCACTCAGAAGGTCCTTTGGTCTAATTAGCATATTATGCTTCTATTGTAGATCCTCATATTAAAGATATCTAGACCTACAGATTTTTCTTTGTGGGAAGGTTTTTAAGTACTCATTCAATTACTCTGTGTGTGTGTGTGTGTGTGTGTGTGTGTGTGTGTGTACAATAGACACCATTTAATGAAAAAGAGTATTAAATTAAAAAATAATGGAAAAAGAATAAAAATGTTTTCTAATTCCCCAGATTTAATTTATTTTAAAATATATTTTATTGATTTTTTACAGAGAGAAAGGGAGAGAGATAGTTAGAAACATCCATGAGAGAGAGTCATCCATCAGCTGCTTCTTGCATGCCCCCTACTGGGGATGTGCCCGCAACCAATGTACATGCCCTTGACCTGAATTTAACCTGGGACCCTTCAGTCCGCAGGCCTGTGCTCTATCCACTGAGCCAAATTGGTTTCGGCCAGTTAAGTCAATTTCTTATTAAGTTTTACATTTTCTGTCTTCCAAGAAATTTATTTATTTCATCCAAGTTGTTGAAATTATTGGCAAAATATTTCATAACTTCCCTTACTAAATTCTTAATATCAGGGAAATCTATAAAGATGTCATCTCTCTCATTTTTAAATTAAATTTATTGGGGCAACATTGGTTAATAAAGTTATATAGGCTTCAAGCGTACAATTCTATAATACATCTCTGTATATTGCATTGAGTATTCAACACCCAAAGTTGATAATGGGAACATGTCTTTACATTTTACACATCATTCTGACTGAAGGTTTATATATTTTATTAGCTTAAAAAAGTTTTTGGTTTCTTGGTTGTTGTTTTCTGTTGATTTTTTAAAAATTATATATGTTTTCCTACAGTATTTATTATTTTCAAAAGATATTTATTGCTATAAAAATTTCCCTAAGTTCTATTTAACTGCATCCCACAAATTGTGATATATTTTTATTAATTTCAAAATACTTCCTAGCATTCTTTTAATTTCTTGTTTAATCTAATTGTTATTTATAAGAATGTTATTTGATTTTCTAATATTTGGGAATTTCATAGATATCTTCCTGTTTTTCAATGCTGTTATTATTAATGTAACCACTTAATTTAAATTAAACTTCAGTCACGGCCCAGAGTATGGCCTGTCGTGGTAAATGCTCCTTGTGCACTTGAAAAGAAATGTTTTGCTGATGTTGGGTGGTATGATTATCAATTAGGTCAAGTTGACTGATAGAACTACTTAAGTTTTACCTATCCTTAATTATTTATCTAATATACTTAATCCTGGATGACTTTCTGTCTACATATAATTAAAGGAGGACTAATGAAATCTGTAACTATAAATGTGTATCAGGTTTTGCAGCAGATAGCTGTTATTTGGTGCTAATTTTAAAATAATTTTTATGTTTTATTTATGAGTTGACAATTTTTATCTGTATCAAATGATCTTCTTCATCACTAGTAATATTCTTTGCTCTGAAATATATTCAAGCTAACATTAATTAGCCATTCCATATTTATTTTAATTAGTGTTAGCATGATATATCACTTTTTATTCCTTATCATTTAGTTTTTTGTATCTTTACATTTAATGTGGTATTCTTGTAAGAACATATAGTTGGGTTCTGCATTTTTAACCAATCTGACCAGCACTGACTTTTATTGTGGTATTTAAACCACATACATTCATTGTGATCATTAACATTATTTTGTTTAAATCTATCCATTCTTGACATTTGTCTTCTTTTTATTCAATCTGTTTTCTGTTTCTTTGTCTTTAAATTCTGCTGTCAGTTAGATATTTTATATGATTTTATTCCATCTCTTTTCTGTTTATTAGTTATAACTCTATATTATTTTAGTAGTTGCTTTAGGGTTTATAGTATATAACTTTATATTATCATAGTCTGCCTTCAAGTGATATGACATGACCTTATTCAGAGCATAAAAATCTTGAAATAACATATTTCTAATTTCTTCCTTGCCAAACTTAGTTCTGTTGTTGTCATACATTTTCATAACACTATATTTCATATGTTATAAATACTACAATATTCTACTTATATTATGGAATTGACAAATCTTTTTTTTATATTTACCTGCGTAGTTACTTTTTATATGTACTCAGGATTCAATCTTTTTATGTAATTCTATAGTCATATCTTTTAAAGAGAAAACTTGAAACTTCGAGTACATAAGAGGCCCAGAATGCATGAAGGACTTTACCAAAATGTCTCAGCCAGTTGCTACTTTCCCTTTGCCACATGCTGTTGTTACATGGCCAACCCCCCTTTTTTCCTCTTTGTTATTCTCCATTCTACATTATTTCAAATATTCAGTTCTGAAACAAATACCACACTGGCATTTTTTAAAATTAAAAAAAAAACCATGTGAAGAGTTTATCTGCCAATAAAAATTAATTTTCTAAATTCTTCCATCCAAATACACTTTCAGAACCCAACAATATTCATTAACTTTAACTGGTATGAGTATTTGACTCCTGCATAAGATACTAATTGGTGTTGGATTTCTGAGACCATTTCTGACTAAGATAACAGCCTCCCCCAGGAATTGAGAGCCTGAGACATTGGAGCCAAGTTCAGGAGACAGAACACTGAACCCTGGCAGGAATGCATGCTTTAGTTGGGAGAGCATGCTTCAGATGACTGTGGCATGACATCGAATATTGTGTTCTTTCTTCTTCATAAATTACTGTATGTGTGAGAGAAATTATCCGCTGAAAGCACTTGGAACATTTTACCTACCTTGGAACCGATGTAGAGGCTCCAGAAGGGAAACTGGGTTAGTCAGAATGGTTTTGTTTGGTCTTAGCTAATCCCTGAAATATGAAGAAACAAAGCAGGAAAAAAAAAAAAAAAAGATTTGGAACTATTGGAGCTCCTAAAATTAAAATCTCTTGTTTGTGGATGTTCAGAATGAATGACTTCCATAATATTTTGCAAAAGAAAGCAGGTATTAATCATTTCCACTTTTGACTGAAACTGTCTATATCTGAAATCTGATCTCATAAATTCTGTAAGGTATTAAACCAGACATTATTTTTCGAAAAAACGATTCAGGACCTAAACAGAGAGTAAGCCCTCACTCCAAACTGACAGCAGTGCTTGGACGGGCATTCTTTGGAAAGGCTCATGAACCCGTTGTAAATCTACCTAGAAACTAGTAGCTGCCCTACCCTGTTCCTTTCCATGCCTGTTTAAACTAAATAAATATATTTGAGTTGTGCCCTAGCTAGTTCGGCTCAGTGGATACAGCATTGGCCCATGGACCGAAGGGTCCCAGGTTTGATTCCGGTCAAGAGCTCATACCTTGGTTGCATGTTCCCTGGCCCTGGTTGGGGTGCATGAAGGAGGCAATCAATTGATGTGTCTCTCTCTCTCTGCCTCTCCTTTCTATTCTCTAAAAATCAATGGGAAAATATCCTCAGTGAGATTTAACTGTGTGTGTGTGTGTGTGTCCTATCTAATAAAGAGATAATATGCAAATTGACCATCACTCCAACACACAAGATGGCCACCCCCACGTGGACACAAAATGGCCGGCAGGGGAGGGCAGTTGGGGGGGACCAAGCCAGCAGAAGAGGGCATTTTGCGGGGAAACAGGCCTGCAAGGGAAGGCAGAAGCGGGGAGAACAGGCCTGCAGGGGAGGGCAGTTAAGGATGACCAGGCTGGCAGGGGAGGGCAATTAGGTACAATCAGGCCAGTAGGGGAGCAGTTAGGTGTCGAATAGCCTGGCAGGGGTGTAGTTAAGGGCTGATCAGGCTGGCAGGCAGAAGCAGTTAGGGGCAATTGGGTAGGCAGGCAGGCAAGCAGTTGGGAGCCAGCAGTCCTGGGATCGGGCTTAATAAGCAGTCGGACATCCCTCAAGGGGTCCCAGATTAGAGAAGGTGCAGGCTGGGCTGAGGTACACACCCCCATGTACAAATTTGATGCACTGGGCCTCTAATATATATATGCAAATATATGAGTGTGTGTGTATCTACATTTATTTGTCTATATAGATAGATATAGGTATATAGATACTTTTATATATTTGAGTCCTGCTAGGGACAAGGCATTGCACTACTATCCCAGCCTTCTCTATTTTATCACCCTGTGTATTTCCTTCAGAGCATTAACTAAGCTGTAAAGACTTATGTATTTACTAGAAGCTGTAAAGACTTATGTATTTACAAGGGACTCCACCCGTGCATGCATTCATGTACAGGTGGAGTCCCTTGGCCTGGCTGGCAATCAGGGCTGATCAGAGCCACCTAGCTCGGTTTTGATTGGGGTCGATCAGAGCCAATCAAGGCTGGTTGGGAGGGACTGAAGGAGATTGGCCAGCCGAAGGAGGTTGGCTGTGGGAGTGCACTGACCACCAGGGGCAGCTCCTGCATTGAGCGCCTGCCCCCAGGTGGTCAGTGCATGTCACAATGACCTGTCGACTGGTCGTCTGGTCGACTGGTCGTAACAGTTGTTTAGGCTTTTATATAGATAGATAGATAGATAGATAGATAGATAGATAGATAGGTTTATTTGGTGATTGTGTATATTCTACATTAAAGGGTAGCATTTATGAGATCAGTTCTCCATTCTATCATCACTTCTTTGTTCATGACATCTGTGAACAGGCACATCCTAGGGACCTAGTGAGACTTTAACAGAAACTGCGCCGAGCATCTATGATGAGCCAGAGTCTGCCTGTCTGTGAAGCCGTACAGTGCCGTGTGTAGAAATATTGGCTTGAAGCTTCAACTGCCTAGAGCCAGATACTGACTGCCCTACTTACAAGTTTTAAAACTTGGGTAAGGATTTTGCTGAAAACTTCCCTGTGCCTTAACTTATTCATCTCTATAAATAAATAATAGTGATATTACATTCTTTTTTTTCCTTCAATTTTTGAGATATGACCGGCATATGACATTGCATAAGCTCAAGATGTACCATGTGTTGATTTGATACACTTACATGTTGCTTTAGCTATTACCTCCATCACATTACATAATCATCATTTCTTTTTTGTGATGAGAACATTTAAGATTTACTCACTTAGCAACTTTCAAGTATACACTGAGTGGCCAAATTATTATGATCTCTGAACGCATAATAATCTGGCCACTCAGTGTATATCCTATATAATAAAAGGCCAATATGCAAATTGTCTCCTTGACCAGGAGTTTGACCAGCAGGCCAGCTGGCCAACTGCCCATGTGCCCTCCACCTGGTCAGGCTGGCCGGATCCCTCTAAATGTAAGTGCTGAATCACTAAAACTATGTGCTGAACAAACAAGGATCATTTTATTTATTTATTTTAACCTAATAAAGCCCTCGCACTTTCCTGAGTCACATAGACTAAAGGACCATATCCCAAACAGCTGAAGTGTTCCTGAGATTTTTTCTCCATTATGGGACAGACACTTTGACTTTTTCAAATTTATAATCTTCTGTAGAATTTAAAAACATAAGTACTCAGATAAAAGTCTATGATATCTATGAACTTTTTAAATTAAATTTATTTGGGTGACATTAGTTAATAGGATCATCTTGGTTTGTTAATATTGTACTTTGGAAAATTAAACCCTTTAGGGAGGGGCTATTGTGATAAAGGTGTAAATATCTGAAGAACGTTATTCTAAGCAAAGTTCACCTAAATAACATTGGTTTTAAGAGCTTGTATTCTTTTAACACTTTTATGCTTAACTAATTGTCTTCTAAATACATCTTAAGAAAAGATTAATAGGAAACCCATTGGATTTGCTCAAATCACAGAGATTCATTATTTACAAGAGTGATATTTTCCTATACATTTGAAAAATCTTGACATGACATTTATTCTGTTTAGATCTTAATTAGGAAAAAAATACAGATTGACATCAAACATTACTAGTAAAGTGGGATTTTAATGGTATCTTTTCCAGTTAGGGGTTGTTATAGCTTGGGCAAGTGATTTAACTTCTGAGTCTCAGTTTTCTCGTATGTAAAATGAAAACAATGTTCTCTACCTCGTAAAAAAAATTGTTAAGCAGTTACCACACCCCAACATCTAAGACAGGCTTCCCAAAGTACTGCTCTTCCCCCTCAGCTTCTTCTTTCCCTGCTTTCAGTAGCTCCTTTTTGCTAGAGACCAAAGGTTTAAATCTTTACTTGAATGTCAAGATGCTCCAGATTCTGAGCTTGGCCTGCTTTTTTTTTTTTCTTTTTCAAATTCTTCGTGACCCAAACTGAGCTGCTGCTCACCATTTCACACACCTGGGAAGGTGCTAACTCATGTCTTTGCTTTTGTTATTTTCTCTGACAATCATGTTCTATCCAGCATATCAAATTTTTGTACAGCCTTCAAGATTTAAATTCAGATGTTTCTATTTTCTTGGCATTTTGACATTTACCCTGAAATCTTCAGTTTGGAAATGCCTCCCTTCCTCCTCTCTATGCTCATAGAACTCGAGTCAACATCCATTTATCATGCACCAACCGTGTGTTCAGGTGTGTGCTGAATGCTGGATCCCTAATCATGAGTAAGAAATGACTTCATATAAAAGGACTTAGCAAAAAATTCTGACAACAGTAACATATCAGATTCTCCCTTTTCTTCATTTATTGTAAATAATTGCAATTTTCTGCCTGGCATCTTATAAGAGTTAAGCCCTACATTATTAGTATTATTTACATCTTGCTAATGACAACCATAAAAGTCTTAATTTTAGAGAGGTTAGAAAACGTGTTAACCTTTAGATTTTATAACTGAAATATATCTTACTTCATGACACAATTACAGTAGTCATATAGAAGTTGTCATATTAAATATGTAGAAGGCTTTCCTTCTGAACTTAGGAAAGGTTCAGTTTTGTTAGAAAGAAGATTGTGGAATTGTGAGTGCAGTAGTCCAAGGGCTACATTTAATTACTCTGTATCTACATCCATACCACTCAGCAAGTATTTGATACTTGGTTAGTTAGTAGAAGTAAATTTGGGATATAAGTAGTGTATCAGTTAGTGTGAGTTAAGTTATATTGATATAACAACAACAACATACAAACAAACAAACAAACAAAAAACAACTCCTAAATTTTAGCAGCTTAAATGACACAGGTTTAACTTTGCTCACTCTGTGTGCCCATTGTGGCCTTTTTATAATCAGTATCTTGGCTGACCGAGGAACCATACCAGCTGCACGTTGTAGTTTAGGTAATGGAAGAAAAGAACTCTGAATGAAAACCATTTGATCCCTCGAGACCTAGCTCATTCTTCATTGTTGCTCTTGTTAAATAAGAATCTTTGGTCATCCACTCTGTACCAAATAACATGGTAATCACTGGCAATGAAACCAAGACCAAAACAAACAAAGTACCTTCTATACTCCAACAGATGAGCTTAATGTTAGGCAGGTAATTATCCCCAAATTATTTAATTATAATTGTGATAAATCTTATGGAGGAACTTACATGGTAATATATAAAAGTATATAGTAAGGATACCTCATAGTCTGAGAATTCAAAAAGATGTCTCTAAAGTATAATTTTTAATCTGACACCTTTTTGAAATAAGCCAAGTGAAGAAAGAGGTGATGGGAGGGAAAGGTAAGGAGCGTGGAGGAGAATTCTGGAATCTTGCCAAATATACTTCTGCAGAATTAGCTGCTACTTATAATTATACTGTAAGCCCACTATTCCAATATATTGTTAGCATATTTGTCTTTCCCCTTAGTCTAGAATGCACTTCTTGGGTAGAATTTTGTTTTCATCTCTGCACTTTCAAACTTTGGAAGCAGTACATTTTTAGAAATCTCTGTTGAAATGATAGAATATTACAGCTTGCTATGCATGTAAATCAAGCAGGTGCTGAATATTATTCCAATTTTTGAAAGCATATAATATATAATATTTTTATGTAAATCAACACCAAAAATTCCACCAGAATTATATTTACTTCTCATCTTGTTCTATTCTCCAATATATGCAATATTCTATATAAGCAAGATAATTGTGTTCCCATTTGTCTATTTTTCCAACTGAGGGCGCCTACAGGTGATTCCAGGTGCATTTTCCTACTAAGCAATGTGAAAGTACAAGGAAGGTGAAGTTTTGAAAATGAATTAAAGGGAAAATATAAACTAAACAATGTCTCTTTAAGAAAAGATTTATTGTCAGAAATGAGTAACCCCACCAATGAAAGACTACACGTATGAAAACCCTTAATACTGTTGGAAAGCTTGGGTGTTGAGTTATCAGGAAATTAATGTTCCACTCATTCATTTTCATAAATGGTTGGTAGGACTTATTCTACTTATTGCAAGAGGAAAGTAATTCTTACACATTTCTGGCAAGAAAGTGGCTTCCCAAGTTACAGATAAATATTGATATTGGCTTTAAGACAGCAAAAATCGCACACACAGTTAAATACAGTAAATGGGGAGAGTTTGCAGAGCCTTACAATGCTGCATTCAGTATCTTGCCTTATAGGGAGACTTTAATCAACATTTTTGTTATTTAACATCAACCAAACAAGGAGTTTGGCTGCCAACTCAGAGAAGCTTATGGACATTATTTATTGCAGTTTTTTAGAAGATAAAATTAAATTTTGGGGGATGCATAATTTAATTTCAATGGATTTGACAAATGCATTAGACCTACAAATTTCTCTTCAGCCACTTCTCAATTGAAGTATCACTCAGAGGCATGACTGCTCTGACTTGGGTTTTTGTTTTTTTTCAATAAATACTAGCTTTGCCCTAAGAATTCATATAAATGAGTCACATGGGGCATTCTCTTTTGTAACAAGGCTGAGTGTAAAAGAAAGTCATTTTTATTACTTGCAATTATCCCATTATGTGAATATACCACAATTTGCTTATCCATTCTAGTTTTGGGCTACTATAGATAAGATTTCTTTGAACACTTTTTACAAGTCATTTTGTAAACTTAGATTTCCATTACCCTTGGCCCAATACTTAGAATTGCCAGATCACACAGCACAAGTCTGTTTAATTTTATAAGAAAATATCAATTATTTCCCCTAAGGAAGCTGTGTGATTTTACACTTCCACCAGAATTATATTAGAGCTTGGTCACTCCCCAATCTCAGCAGGATTTGGTATTTCTATCCTCTCAGTGGCACCTCATTATTTTTTGAGAAATGTTAGGTGCTTATTCATGGTTCATTGAAGATGCTTTTTGATTTGATAAAAATTTCTTTCTATTTCTAGTTTGTTACAAGTTTTTATCATGAATCGATAGAATTTTCAAATTGTTATTTTGGAATTTATTAAGAGATTTTTTTTTCTTTAACTTTTTTAATTAGTTTCATTGACTTTTAAAATATGAAAATGAAGTTACATCCTGGGACAACTATCAATCATTTTTATATATTATTGAATTCAATTTATTAATATTTTATTCAGGATTGTTCTCCTAAATTTATGAGAGATACTGGTCTGTCTTTTGTATTTATTTTTTTACTTAGAATATTTTTTTCAGGTTTTGTCTCAGGGTAATGGCCTCATAAAAGTAGTGGTGTAGTGTTCTCCCCAATTTTCTGAAAGATTGTGTCTCCTTTACTATCTAATAGAATTCACCATTAATAGCTGCTGGGACTGGAATTTTCTCTGGGGATATTTTTGTCAGTAAATTCAATTTCTTCAAGAGAGTCATTATCAAAGATTGGCATGCATCAGAACTGCCTAGAGGGCTTTCAAGCACAAATTGTTGAACATCATTTTCAAAGTTTCTGGTTCAGTATTTTTGAGGTGAGGTAATTTTTAGTTTATTTGTTCAACTTCCTAGAGGAAATTGATTTCAAAGCATTTTTTTTCCTAATATAAGCCTTCGAACACCCCCCCTCAAAAAAATCCCCACAAAAACAGGGAGTAAAATGTTGGTTTTTTAGGGGGTGGAAAAGTAAAAGTGATGGTGTTCAAGGGTACAAGCTTGTAGTGAATAGTAAATAAGCCATAGAGATCTAATGCATAGTGTAATATAGACAGCAATATTATACTATAATTATGTAATATGATAAATATCACTACAGCAATCATTACAATATATAAATATATCAAAGTAACACACTGTACCGCTGAAACTTACACAATATTATATGTCAAATTTATTCCATAAAAACATATTTTTCTCTACCCACAGCTTTAGATGTATTCCAACAATTTTGTAATGTGTTTTTTCAATATTATTCAGTTGACAATAATTTTTAGATTTCCTAATTTTCATTGACTTGTAAGTTATGTAAAATTTATCTGTAAAAAATAGAAGTGCACTGTTTAATTTCCATATATAAGACATATTGCAAGATGATTTTTTATATTGAAATTTAGTTGTGTTGTGATTAATGAATAAAATCATAATGAAACAATGTTCTTCTAGATCACTGAGGTTTCCTACGACCCATCCTATTCTCTGACTTGCTGAATATTCCACATGAAGTTGTAGAGAAACCGTATTATGCAGTTGTTGGATGTAGTTTTCTATGTAAGTTAGAACAGGGTTGATTGACAATGTTTAAATCTCTTATAGTGCCATTCATATTTTTGTCTAGTTCTTTTTCTTATTTCAGAGAAAAGATAATTAACATTAAAGGAAGTAATATAGCCCTAACTGGTTTGGCTCAGTGGATAGAATGTCAGCCTGCGGACTGAAAGGTCCCAGGTTCGATTCCAGTCAAGGGCATATACCTTGGTTGTGGACACATCACCAGTAGGAGGTATGCAAGAGGCAGCTGATGGATGTTTCTCTCTCATTGATGTTTCTAGTTCTCTATCCCTCTCCCTTTCTTTCTGTAAAAAATCAATAAAATATGTTAAAAAAAGGAAGTAATACAAAACCTACTTTAACCTGTATACACATATATGAGTTCATGTATTTGTAATGAATCAACCATTTATTATTACAAAATACCTCTCTGTTCCTCTGGTAATACTCTTTTTTTTTTAATGATATTGATAGAACCACTTCAGCTTTCTTGTTTTAGTGTTAAATTATTTTTATTGCTTTTCCTTTTATGACATTATTAGGCAGTGGTTTAACCTTAGTTTATATCTTTAGGTATATGCATATGGGTAAAACCATATGGATATTTTTAAATCTATAGGCATGGATGTTGTCACCATGCATGATTAATTCAACTATATAAACATTTACAGATCATTAGAATGTGTTTAGCACTGTTCTTAGCACTTAAAATCTGTTGAATTGTTATGATATAAGGTGCTATTTGAATACTTTTATGGGTAATAAATTAATTTAATCTCTATATCAACCCCATGATGTAAGACCTATAATTTCCTCTGATTTCCAGATGAGGAAACTGAGGCATGGAGAGACTTGAGAAGTTTACCCAAGGTCACACAGTTTGGGAATGGCACAGTGGGCTTTACACTCAGACATTCTGGCTCCAGAACCTTAAATCAGGGGTTTTGGGAGGAAGGCATCCTATCTAATAAAAGAGTATATACAAATTGACTGTCACTCCAACACACATGAGCTTTTGACGCTGACTGCATAGAAACTGACCAATCAGAACCTAATTAGCCAGCAGAGGAGGGCAGTTGGGGGTGAGATCAGGCCAGCAGGGGAGCAGTTGGGTGTTAATCAGCTTGGCAGGGGTGTGGTTAGGTAGTGATCAGGCTTGGCAGGCAGGTGAGCAATTAGGAGCCAGCAGTTCAGATTCTGAAAAGGATGTCCCACAGAGATTGGGCCTAAACCAACAGTCAGACATCCCCCGAGAGGTCCCCAATTGGAATGGGTGAAGGCTGGGCTGAAGGACACCCCTCAGTGCACAAATTTCATGCACTGAGTCTCTAGTGTGTGTGTGTGTGTTATTTATTTTTATTTATTTTTTAAAGAAGAGATATTGGGACAATCATCCCTGCTTTAAAGGCCCATCGCTGAAGAGTTATCCAAGCAGAGAAGCTTTTCAGACTAAAAAAAATCCCAGAAGTGACTAGTTTCTCAGGCCTCATTTATTCATCTATAAAACAGAATATTGTATATCAATCTCAACAGAGGGAGATGATGAGTACCAATTGGCATACATGATGTATAGGTTCTCCACCAAATGCATGTAAGCTATCCCTATATACCTTTCTCGGGGATCCTGCTTTATATTATTGGCATTTTAAAAATGGAAAAGGCCTAATAATAATAACAACAGCAACAACAAAAGAAAAAGAAGAATTGTTTTTTGCTGATAATCTGCTATATACCTAGCGTTTGATACATCTCCAAGAGATGTTTTCTTTGGGCAACTGCAGAAGCCTCTTTGAACCACTAGAGAGCAGTAAATAACCACTATTCAGGATTTTGAAAATTCCAACTATCCTCTATCAGATAACTGCATTCCTCTGGGGATACAACATGCTGGCAACTAGTTACAGATCCTCCCCTGGCTAAGTGATCTCATGAGGATGAGTGATGAAGGGAGGGGGACATGTGAGCCAGAACAACATGTCCCTCTAATTTTAGGCAGCAGCCCATCTGAGCATCAAGAAACTGCTTAAACAGAGACACTGTTTTCCAAGTGATCATGGAGATAATATATTCATGCCACCACTTTTAGAGAAGGAGAGACTGAGGCTCAAAGAGAGGGACAGAGAGGTATCCAAGGTCACTCAGTGAGTTGGGGGCAGAGTCAGAGCCAGAACCTGTGGACAGTGTGTTCACTCAGTTCCTTGCCAATAAGTAGGCACTTATGTGTGAGGTTTTGCTGTCACTCTTTCTTAGGATTGTTAAATAGGAATCGGTAACTTTTCTTTGTGATCAGCCTTTCCATCCTGGGACTCAGTAGGGTCTTTGCTCTTGCATTTCCATTCGTATTGTTATTACACAAATCTAATCCTATTGCTTCTAAATGGAAGATAGCCAGAAAGCCAGATAAATGAAAGTAAACTTATCAAAGGAAAACCTCAAAGTCTTTTTCAGGGATATAATTCTGGTGGCCACAGATAAAGGGCCTTTTTGATTTTGAAAATGGCACCGAGAGAGGACTATAGCAGGTCATTACAGTCATTCATTCATTCTTTCTTTCCTTAAACAATAAGTATTCCAATGTGGAATCAGACTTTATCTTAGAAATTGTGGGTGTCAGTAGAAATAAGATATACCTCATGGCTACAAATGAGATATAATTCCTGCTTTGAATAAATCTGCAGTTTAATGACACAGCCTGGCAAAGAACTGGATTGTTACAATACGAAATCATAAATTTTAATGGGATGGGATACGTGCCAGAGATTAAATTATTGTTTTTCCTCTTCTTCATCAAGGCACATGCCAGGAGCAGTTTCTCTGTTTAGGGGCAGGAGCAGAATAGGTGCCTTGGAAATTAGATGTACAGGTAGACATATTACACTAACTTGAGACTGCGTGGGAAAGTAAATCACTCCTGAGCAACCAGGTTAGAGACCCTCCAAAGGAAGCAGAGAAGCTGAGGGCACATCTTTTGCAAGGATGGGTGTTTAGCCTCATCCTGCAGAGGAAGGACAGTCCAGTCCATTGTGCCTGCAAAACCTGCCTTTTTTCTTACGCTGATTCCCAAGAAGGAGAGAGAACAGGGATTTTTTGCAGGTGATATATCAAGTGTCATAATCAATTTGACTAGAGTTCTCAGGAGAGGGCTGGCTATGTACTAGGAAAAATAATCATGTGGATTTTCACAAAATGCCCAGCAGTGGGGATGCCTGGCCTGGTCTGGTTCACTGGGACTCGACAGGGAGGTTACATGGAAAGATGAGCCACGTGGTGACCTCTTGGAGGGGGGATTAGTGATTTCCAAAGTGATAGATTTGGCAGTTAGCAATGGCAGACATGTTTATATCTGACACCATGTCTCGCCTCTTACTTTAGTTTAGAGAGTGGCCAGATTTTGCTTTGGGGTTTTATATGCCAAGTTTGGTTTGTTGCTTGTTATTATTTTGCTTGTTTACTTTTAACAGTTTTTTGGGGGAAAGCACTCTAAAAACATGATACTGTGCAAAACGGAAGTGATATAATGGAGTAGTATACAGTAATGAAGCAATTAGATCCTTGAGAGATTAATTCAGGAAGTATACAGGGCTGTTTTTGACTCTGTTCAAGGAGCAGTTCATAGAGGTTAAATGACCTTGGAGCTGAAGTTTGCTGTGGGCCCATAGAGGAGGGACCCCAGTTCCAACTTCTCCAGATCAGGAAAGTGTTTCCAGGGAGAGAGGCCTAAAAATGCATGCAGAAGAATTCAGGAAAATCCTCAAAAAGATGAGGTCCAGATAGCGGAAGCAACCTGGGCACAGCCATATATGCTGAAAATCACACCCAGGGCTCAGGTCTTTCCCATTCACCTTGTACTGTTGGGCATGGGGTGAGAATCAAATGTATAGACCAGTGGAGAGACGTTCTCTCTCCCTCTCTCCTTTTCTCCCTCCCTCCTCCCTTCCTTCCCTTCCTCCCTTTGCTTTCTTTTGTCTCATTTTTAGAATTCTACATGGCCAGAGCCCTGGGTTCAAGGCAGAATGAATCAGGGAGGCCAATGGCCTTGCTCAGTGTGTCAAAAAGTCAAGGTGTTTCAATCTCTTGGCTTCTGAAGATAAAACCTCTGAGTGTTTGGTATTGCCATCGTGAGCTGGGGACTTCTCAGAAAGAGTGGGTCAGGAAGTGTCATTTCCCAGTCACTGTTGGCGTGGTCTTCATGACTATCTGTGGGGTAGACAGGATAGGATTCTTCTCCTTTGACGGGTGAGGAGAGCCTGCTCCTGTGCAGGGAAGCCTGTGAGTGAGGAACAGGAAGCCAAACTCATACTAGCATCTGCGGGTGAGAAGAGCAAATTGTGTTCTCCTCATGCTTCCCTCATGTCCTCTCTTCTCCTTATGCTTCTTCAGCCCAGCATCATTTCAGGTTTACTGAATGGTCCTTGAGCAGTTCACCCCGGTGTCATTTCCTGATATCATCCTATGTTGCTTCACTCTTGTTAGCTCTCCTAAGTCACACTGAGCAACTTTTGAATTCCTTGAAACCACACAGGCATGCTCAAATCTAGCCCTGCAACCTTAGCACCTTGTCTACTCGCTCTCAGAACTGTACTTTCCATCCCTATTCCTATGACTAAGAGAATTCCCATTTCTTCCTTGGGTCTTGACTTAGTTGCCACCTACTCCAGAAAGTCCCCTGACTCACATGGAATAGAATTTGTTTCTGTGGTGTCTCTGTGCTTTCATAGTACACTTCCTTCTTCCATAGCTCCCTTTTCAGTGCATTGGAATTGCCTGGCTATCCACCTCATACCTCCCCAGAAATACAGACTCTATACACTAGTATGTAGGGTTGTCTTATTCTCCATCATTTCCAGCAATGAGTATGACATTTGACAAAGGATGCATGCTTAAAACTCATATTGATCGAATGAGTAAATAAATGAATGACTCCACAAACTAGGGCAGATAACTTGTGAGAGCTTACAGGGAGAGGTGAGGAATGTATAATAATGCTCTTAAAACCTGCCATGTATCCGTAACAGTTTAGGGCACCTCAGTTCTGTCTTTCTCAGCCATATTCTCACATCCAGCCCTCGCTTAGAAGGTCAAGCAAGGTCTGCAGAAGCAAGGAGCCCAGTTTCCTCTGGAAAGTATTCACTGCTTCTATTTTGCATTCTTCTGCCTCTGCTGTTGTCAGTGAAGCCAGCAGCTTCTGGGATCTCTATTATCGCCAGGCTGTGTGAACAGACTCCAGGCCAGCATTGCAGCTGGGAAGAACGCCCTGGTGTTGGGAATGCATGTGGAGAGGAGAGAGCAGGCGGAATTTGCTCTTGCTGTAGCCAGGCAGGTGGTCATGTGAAAAGAGGATAAATAAGAGTCAGCAATGTGTTGAGTCCCTGAAAGGCAATGGGGCACTGTAGGAAAGTGAGCTTGAAATTTGGAGGCACACATCTCATAATTGTAATGCAGGTCTGACACTGACTATCTGAAAGACCTTGGACAAGGTGTTTCCTTTCTAACTGCAGCTTATCTGTCAAATTAGACTAACAGCAGCAGCTAACTCTTAGGCATGAGATGAAGTCATTCTTATGAAATTCTTAGATGAGCTCTCAATATTTTGTAGTTTTTGTCTCTGAATCAGGGTTCTCTAGAAAATAGGACCAATATAAACAAGAAAGAGAGAGAGGAGAGAGGTTTTGATTTTAAGAAATTGGGTCATGAGATTGTGGGAGCTGGCAGATCCAAAATCTTAAGGATGGCTTGCAGGCCATAGATCCAAGTAAGAGTTGATGCTGCAGCTCAAGTCCAAATGCAACCTGCCAGCAGGGTTTCTTCTTTTTTTAGGAAAAATTAGGTTATGTAATTTTTTCTTAAGGCCTTCAATTGATTGGATGAGGCCCATCTACTATGTGAAAATAGCTGTTCTACTCAATGTCTACTGACTTTCATGTTGAAAAATACTTTTACAGAAACATCTAGAATAATGCTTGACCAAATATCTAGATATTATGTCTTAGCCAAGTTGAAACATAAAATTAACCATTACCCTATCTCTCTATCACATTAAGTGTACAAATGAATAGCGATTAGCCATTCTTTAGATATTGTATGACCCCACAATTCTTATAATTAGTATGGCATCAGGGAGATTCTTTACATATTAATCTTCCACTCTAAATACCCAGGAAACAATGACTTACGAATCCAAGTCAGTGCCAAGAACCTCTGTACTATAGGGATCTACATATAACTGCATCAAAAGATGTGTAACAACATCCATTAAAAGGCAAGCCTAACCTGGTTATCAGAAAATGTGGACACATAGCAGCCTGTGTTGTGCAGTGATTGTACCAATTAAGGATTATCATTACCAGAAATGACTATACCAGAGAACTCTGTTCATGCTTTCATGCTTCTCACCCCTTCACCCGCCCATTCCAGGCTGTCATCTCCTGGAGATGGAAGGCTCTTGGGAGGCAAGGGAGTTAGACATGGAGCTCTGCTGTCAGCTGGAAAGCCTGGATGCATGTCTCTAGTAGACAAGCCCAGACTCCCACTCCTATTGACACATCCCAATACAGGGAAGCTATTCAGGCACTGAGCCTTGCCCAGCCTGGGCCAGTGCTGGGGTGCTGCCCTGGGTTGGCTAACCTTCCTGGGCTTTGGTCCAGTAGCACACAGCTGCCTCCCCCCCCCCCCCCCCCGCCCCCCCACACACACCTTTCTCTATAGATATCATGGAGCCATGCATGACTTCCTAGCCAATAAAATTGGAACCATGCCAAGCTTTCTGTAAATCCTGCTGAAAATGTATTTACACCACATGGAAACATCCCTCAGACCTAGACTTTAGCTGTGGAACTGACTGAACATTTCTGTTCCTAACCCACTCTGTTATTGTTGTACAACTCAAACTAAGACATCATCTTCAGACTAGCTACATTTTGCACCTAGCATGGTGTACTGTGGTGTCCATATACTTTTATCCTACCCAATCTGGTCAGACAACCCCATGTTTCTGGTAACAGCATCTCTTTTGATGAAATTATCTCTTACTATATGGTCCTGGTGGGGGAAAGAAGCCTGTTATTCTTTGAGCTTCCAGTTCTCCAACCACAGGGAGATGTAGGCTAGACCATTTGTTAGGCTGGATCTCACTGAATAGGGACTGGTCCAAGGTGTGCGTGTGTGTGTGTGTGTGTGCGCGCGCGTTCTAGATGATTTATATTTTCTGTTGGTATTTTTGTGGGTTTTTTTGTTTTTGTTTTTGTTTGTTTGTTTGTTTTGTTTTGTTTTTTGTTAATCCTCACTAGAGGATATTTTCCATTGATTTTTAGGGAGAGTAGAAGAGAGAGGAGGAGACAGAGAAAAACATCAATGTGAGAGAAGCACATCAATTGTTTGCCTCCTGCATGAGCCTAGACCAGGGTCCGGGCCAGGGAAGAATCTGCAACCAAGGTATCTGTCCTTGACTATAATCAAACCCAAGACCCTTTAGTCCACAGGCCAATGCTCTATGCATTGAGACAAATGAGCTAAGGCTGTTTTCTGTAATTTTGAACTATTTTTTTTTAATTAAAAGAGATAAATTGAAACAATTAGAAAAAAGATATATTCTAACAAAAACGAATTCAATGTTGCGGTTCAAAAATGCTATTTTTAGTATTAAGTTAATTGTATCTATATATACAAAAGCCTAAGCAACAGGCCAACCTTTCAACCAGAAGCTATGGTGCGCACTGACCACCAGGGGGCAGATGCTCAACATAGGAGCTGCCAAGCTGCTGTGATTTGACAGCTGCGGTTTTCGGGTGACACACCTGGAACCAGAGAGAAGGGAGCCTGATTCTGGGGGGTGTCATCCGAGAACTGCCCTCACACAATCTGGGACCCCTCAGGTGATGTCAGAGACCTAGTTTCAGCCCAATCCCCGCAGGCCAGGCCAAGGGACCCCATTGGTGCATGAATCCATGCACCAGGCCTCTAGTTAAATAATAATGATGATAATAGTAAATCAAAATTGTAGAGAGGAATCTCATGAACATGCTAAGCTAAGGAAGCCAGGCCCAAAGAGTGCATATTGTAAGACACCATCACTATAGCATTCAACATCAGACAAAACAAGTCTATCAGAAGCTGTCAGAGTCAGAGTGATGGCCCTTGTGGAAGGCACTGGAAGGGCAGGGAGGGCTTCTGGGCAGATGACCATGTTCTGTCCTCATAAGCCATAGCTCAATTTTTGAAAATCTATGAGCTGTGCACTTAAGATCTGTACACTTTGATTTTTAATCCTTGTGAGGATATTTTTAAAAATCGATTTTAAAGAAAGATGAAAGGGGAGAAAGAGACAGGGAAGGAGGGAGGGAGAGAGAGAGAGACAGTGAAAGAGAGAAATTGATCAGTTGCCTTCCTAGTGAACCTTGCCCAGAGATGGAACCTGCAACCTAGGTATGTGCCCTGACTGGGATTCAAACCTGCAATCTTTTGGTGCACAGATGACGCTCCTACCAATTGGGCCACCTAGCCAGGGCTATACACTATGCTATATGGACATTATACTTCAATGGAATGTTAAGAGTATTTTTTAAATTGTCCTGAATCAGCTACCTTAGTTGTTCAGGAAAGATGGCTAAATAGCTCCAGCATGTTTAGAGGAAGTACCCCATAAATTTGTTGAGATGTAATATCTTCTTTTTGTTTTTTAAATTCCCAACAAGTCCTTACTGGTTTGACAGCGAATTTAGCACTTGCATTCTTCCTTGCCTCTTTCTTCCTGTAGTTCTCAGCAGAATGCTTCTGAATCTGCCCTCGTTGCAAATTATTGTGGCAGTGACAGCATGTTTTTCTGAGCTTTACCCATGAACCATGTTCTGAAAGGGTCAGTAGAATGCCCAGTGGTTGTGGAAGGAGCGAGCAGTAATTACTGGGCTGCACTTTTGTTTACAAACCTGAACTGAATTGCACATATGAAAAATGTTCCCAGATTTCAGATGTAGTGTGTCTGGATGTAATATAATAAAATAGTAACAGCAAAATGTTACTATTTTAACAACCAATACCAGTTTCCTCTTTGAGAGTACGTTATCTTTTATAGGGCAAAGGTCCCTAATACATGTCTCTGATAGAAATCAGATTCCAATGGCCTTCATATTGGCTGGTTCTAGAAATTCAGAGAAAAAAGGCAAAGTAGCTCTTCATTAGAATGGGGAGGGGATGGATTTGTTTCTAGAGAAAGGGAAGACAAGAGAATAAAGAATATTCAGGAAGGATGAATGGAAACCTTGGTGGTGTGGAAGGATGTTTTTAAAATGGAAATACCCAGTGTATTTTATTTTGTTATTTGAATGAATCTGCTATGAAATTTACTTGATGTTTCACTGAGTCCATGGCTGCCTTGTGTGAATGGGCTTTTGTGGAACCTGAGGACAGAGGTGTGTTTCTCATTAAAAGTGGCATCATGCATGTTGTCAGAGAAACAGAGACCAGAGAAAGAAGGCACTCAGGAGGCAGAAGAGGCCTTGAGGAATGAGCTGCCTGCTGCCTGTTGAATCTTTGCCTAGGCTTTGAGTTTCATCGCCAAGGAAATGCACGCATAGCATCAGGAAGGGAGGAGGAGGCTCCTGCAGGGAATCCAAAGAACACCTGAGTTGACAGAAAGGTAAAAGTGAGTTATCTTGAAATCATGCTTCTCACCACAATGCACCTGGAATTTTATGGTATTTTGCAATATACTGTATACATAACAGCTATATTAGTCCTTAAGACTTTTAGAGAAGGGATATTGAACTTCATTTCACAAAGCAATAACTCATCATGGATTTGAGAACTTCTGGCATGTACCATGCCTTGTATGAGGTACTAGGGATACAGTGTTGAACAAAGAGAGTCCTGGCCCTAGCTTATGTTTAGGCTTTTGGTCTAGCAGCGTCAGAAGCAATGAAAGGAATCATTACCCAAGGGTTATGTCCGTGAAGGAAGTTAGGATTCTATGGGAGGCTGTGATAAGAAGTGCAGATTTCATCTGGAAAAAGAAATGGCAGTATCTCAGGGGAGAAAATAAAGAAGGCAGGCTACTAGTATGTGCACTGAGTTGCCTTAAAGATCAGTGAGGAGGGAGGTACGAAAAGGTAGAGGCTCTCAGATGATATAAAAACCCAACCTGGTTCATCCCAATCCATTCAGGTGGCTATTGAATAACTCTTAATAATCCATCAGATTTCCTTATAGATCTGTCTTTATGAAAAATAATAAAATGATGCATAATGAATTTGTGTTATATTTAGTAAGTTGTTTTGAAATGCTCCAGTAGTGGAGAAAAGGTCATTATTACTCTGCAAGAATTAATTTTATAAGAACAGTGCAGCCTTTACAAAAAATAGAACATTTCTAAGAGCATCTCTAAATTATGTGAGGTAAACTTACGTACTGTGCATTGTGTGTTTCTGTATCAAGATTGTGAGTACCAAATAATATTTGTGCATTGTCACTTATTCTGATGGAGCCTACATGTTTTGAATGAGCATGTGTTCATGACCTCATTTAGATATAGAAGGGAATGAAACAGATGGCATGATGCTTCCCTTGGTTGTCTTCAAGGGCCTCTGGTGGTGGCAGTGCAGTCCTGTCAATGTGGGACCATCCCTGTCTGGAGAGCAGAGGTGGCTTTTCTTCTTCTGGATCCTGAGCCTAACACCTAATAAGTGCTCAGTAAATCCTTGAGGACTAGACCAGTGGCTCGTCAGCATAGACTTGATATTTCAAAAATATAAGGAAACCTACAAACAACCTCACTTCCCACCAATTGAGAACTGGTATAATAATAGAAAGCATTGTTTATCCTTGTATCCAAAGGTGAAATAATAGCACACAGCTATCAAAAACTGTTTCATAAGAATAGAATACGGCTGGTGTTTCTCAGTAGTTAGAGCGTCGGCCCATGGACCATAAGGTCCCATATTGAACTCCAAATCAAGGACACATGCCTCAGTTGCAGGTTCAATCCCTGGCCCAGGTCAGGGTGTGAGGAAGGCAACCAATCAAAGCCTCTCTCCCTCCTTCCCTCCTCCCTCCAGTCCTCCCCCTCCATCCCTACCTTTCACTCTCACTAGAAATCAATGGAAAAAATATCCTCAGGTAAGGATTAACAAAAACAAAACAAAAACTTGATGACCTGGGGCGGGTTCCACCTCCTTTCTCCTGAGTGGCTACAACACCGACCTTGGCATCCCAATGTGGCTGCATCCCAACTTTCAAGTGAGTATTAATTCCAAAATCACCTGCCCATGCTCTGTCCTGGGATTCTGTGGCCATGCTTTGAAAACCACATCACTCCTTTGCCACTTCTCTCCCTCTGGGCTCCAGAAACAGCCTTGGTCTGGAGGAAGTGGAAGGGACTTGTTTCCTTCTGGATCATTTACTTTTCTCATCAGTCTCACTTGAGCAATGACTCCTAACCCACAGAATGGCAGTCCATTCCAGCTTCCAGACTTTCCCTCACACATTCAGAAGCAGTTCCATCATGCACCCTTAGAAAGACCTGCTCCAGCCACGCTCTAAGTCACAGCTCCTTGAAGTTACTTTGCCAAATCCCTGATATCCCAGTGCCTGCTGGCCAGTGCCCATAGGACCACTCCTCTGCTCCTTGGTATGCATAGTCCCCGCCTCTTCTCTTTGTTCCTCAAACCTTGGTACTTGCTTTCTATAGTACTTTTTGTTCCCTCATTTGTTCTTTTATTTATTTATCTGTTTAAAATATTAATATGGTTTCTGTTTTCCTGATTTGATCCTTCGGTGGATACAAACCGAAACTTGTATTGAGCTTTGGAAATAGGCAGTCACCTTTCTCTGCCTCATATATTCCAAGAAAGAGCTTGGGCTTCTCTTGGGTTTTCCTGCTTCCAGATGCTAAGTACACCTGGCATGTGCTCAGGGTCACTCAGCCTCCCAGGTATGAGCACAGAGTTCCACTATGACCCTTCTCCCTTTCCTCTCCATTCTTCCTGAGGCAGGCATCCTTTTCCGTGCAGCTAATTGGGTGAGTAAAACTCAGAAGTAATTCTCCCCACAGTAACCTGAGGGCATAGGTTCCATGGAGGTCATAGGAAAACCCCTCTTTGGACCTCAGCCACATTCTCTTACCTTATAAAGGAGCCCCGCAACTTAGAAAATAGTAAAGCTCTATTGTTATTGGCTCCACATTTGACTCCCTGTGCATCTTCCCGCTGTTTGTTCTAACCAGGATAGAAAGAATATGAGTGAGTGGTACTCTTAATTTCCAACAGGCCCAATAATCATAAAAATCAAACCCAGAGAGACTAGAGTAGTATTCCACAAAACACATGGAACAACTGCTATCTCTGGATGATTTTTATAGTTTTCCCCCCCTTTTTTTATATCTTTCTGAATTTTATTTACATTGAACTTGCATAATACAGGGTGGGACAAAAGGTATGTTTGTAGTTGTGAATACATGAAACACAGTTTATTCTTGTATGCTATTTATTGTATGATTTCCCACATGAATAACTATAAACCTACTTTTTCCTCTGTTATAATTTATAATTAAATTAAAAAGTGAAAATAAATAATTTAATTGAACTCCGAAAAAGCATGAGGTTTGTAATCAAGTCAGGTTTCCTCAGCCACACCCCAAGCTTCTCGTGTATCCTTCTGGCCAAGAGGAGAAATAATGGTCCAAAGAGCTTAAGAAGAAATTCACCAAAGGCTCAGAAAGGGCTCATTGAGGAAACACAAGCAAAAGAGAGGGACCAGGTAGGGATGGAATGCAATGTGAGCTGGAGAAGTACAGAGTGAAGGGGAGAGAAGAGGGGGCACAGAATTTCAGTCCAAGGAGTTGGACCTGCCACCATCTATGGATATTTCCTCAGAGGAGGAGGCTGGCTCCTGGCCCCAGCTGGCAGCACCTCCATTCTCCTCTCATGTCAGGCATTTGTCAGCACTCCAGGAGGACCATTGGAAGTCAAGGCCATTCACAGTTTTTCTTGGACCTCATCAAGTCTTCCCAGCCCTACCAGCTACTGAAAAGGAAAGGGGAAAAACGTTATAAAGTTCCTCTAGCCAGGGTGAGAATAGCCAAAAAAAGAAAAGGGAACAAGAGGGCATTAACAAAGGAGACATGCTCCCAGGACTCCTCATCATCAAAGGCTCCATTTATTCAGTTATTCCCCCAAGTGTCTACTGGGCAGAACCAGATGCCAAGCATTGCAGTCAGCACTGACAACATGTCATTAACGCCAACCTGGGGAAGCTGTTCTTTATCTTATTCTATGTTTCCCCCCAAAACAAACTACAGTTTCTGGGACCTTAGCCCTCTTCCATCTCTTAAGGGGTCCCCTGACCCCTGAGAATAGAATGTAGATGGTACCTAATGTGTGACTAGATAATTTGGAAAGCGGAAATACAACCAGGGGACTTCTCTTCAATTTATTGCCTGGAAAGGGCACATATCTAACCAGCGATGCTTTCATTTGCTTTTCAGCTGACTCTGAAACTTTCTCTGACCTCAAAAAAACATACTTGATTAGGTGTCATTCTTCAAAAATCCATCTATACAAAAATGCTTTTATCCTGGCTGTTTATTCTGGATTTTCCTTTCTCTTTTTTCTATCTGCTGACAAGCTTCTAGTCAGTTTCTTTGTTAAATTTTTTATGAAATATTCCATGTAACATATAGAAAAAATATATCTAGCTAGCGGCCCAGTGCATGAATTCGTGCACCTTGAAAGCAACTCTGAGCTGTGAGGTTGTGGTGGGCACAGGGGCAGGTCTCGGCCCATCCTCCATGCCCCTCCCTGGCCTCTCCCACCCTGCTCCTGCCACCTTAGCTCCCATGGGCTGAAGGCACTCATCCCGCTCGCACCTGCTGATGGCACAGAGCAATTCGGGCTGGCACCAGCAGTGGATACAAGCTGGGCTAGAACCATCAGCAGGTGCAAGTGGTGACTGCTACCCAGATTGCCCCTCAGGACCAAGGGAAGGTGGAAAAGCCCTCAAGGGCAAGCAGGATCAGCAGCAGGTGAAAATGCCAGTGGGACTGTGGTGCACAGGAACAAAGAATTTTCAGTAACCACCAGAGGCTTGCCCCCAGTGACAGTAACCTGTGCCCACCATGGTCTGGTGTCCCCACCCCCTCCACTATCCCACCGCATTGGATGCCCGCCATGTTCCATGCTCTGCTACCTGCTGCCAACACCCACCATGTTCCACACAAAATCCCTGGTGGGTCAGCACATGTCATAGCGATTGGTTGTTCAGTCTATTTGCATATCAGGATTATATATATATATATATATATATATATATATATATCCATAATAGATATGTGTAGATAGATGGTAGATGGTAGATAGGTCAATAGATACTAGATGACTGATGATAGATAAATAAAGGAATACTAAGAAAACAAAGAACCATGTATACTTTACCCAGCTTCATAGAACATTACATAACCTTTGAAGCTGCTATGTACCCTTCTTCATACCTACATTTCATTACCCCTCTCTCAACCTTCAAAGGTGACCAGTAGTCTGACTTTTGTGGTAACCATCCCTTGTTTTCCTGTACATATTTTTCACAAATATATCCCTCTTTTCATTGTGCCTGTTTTATACCTTTACATAAATGTAAATACTACCTGTGTTTTCTCATGAATTAGCATGTTTAATTAATCATACATTTGGAAAGTGATCTATGCTACATTTCTCACTATAGATTATTTGTTTCCTCTCTGCTGTGTAGAATTCCACTATACTATTATGTATCCATTCTACTGATTGTGGAAACTTGAGGTTTTCAAGGTTTCCAGTAAAATCAAGGTTGCTAGCAACACTTCCATAGATTGCCTCCTGGTGTACATGTGCAAGTTTCTCTAGGCGATATTCCTAGGATCATAGTTGTTGAATTTAGGGTTTTTGACGTTTAGTAGTTAGTGTCATTTTCAATACATTTGGATCAGTGTATATCCTGTCAGCAGGAAGTGAGATACACTGTTGGTTTACACCATTTACAGCAATCAGAACTTTTAGACTTTTTTTTTCCACAAGTCTCAAGGGCATGAACTTATTTTCTTAGGTCATTTTACTTGGCATTTCCTTTATAACTGATGAGAATGAGCATTTTTTTCAAATGTCTACTGATTGTGTTTCCACTTTCATATAATGTCTTCCCATGTCTTTGTTCACTTTCATATGTGGTTGCAAGCTCTATACTTCATATATTATAGATACACTTTTTAATTGTTGTTAAATGCCATAGATGCCTTCTTCAAATTTGTGGCTTATATTTTCACTCTGTGATAACTGTTATTAGACAGAGATTTTAGTATTTAAAATATAGTTAGATTTATCATTCTTTTACTTTTTGATATTTACTTATATATATATTTTATTATTTCCATGTTTCAAGGCCATCATACTTATTTCTCTTTCCTAATATTTTAAAATTTCAAATTGATTTACACATGCAGTAAAAAGAAACATACTGTTATTTTCCAATAGACAGCCTCATTTATAAGTATCCATCCTTCCCTTCATTCCTCTGCAATGTCATTTTTGTCATAAATTTTATATATAAGCTGTCCCCTCACTCAGCTTCCTCTTAACCCATTAGGTTATCTATCTACACCAGCAACAGACTAAGTGCCTAATTACTATGGCTACAAACAGGTCCTACTGTGTGCCTGGCAAATCCCCTGCATTGTCTTTTTCAGGAGTGTCTTAGCTTGTTTTAGTCCTTTAGCATAAATGTCAGAATTAGCTGTCAGTTCCACAGAGAAAAGAAACTTTGCAAAGATATTAATTGGAAGTGTATTAAATGTATCTATTAATTTGGGGAAATTAATATCTTTAATTGATCCAGTATACCTATCTATGTTTCTCCTTTATTTTTAGTACTTCCTAAAAACTTTTTCAATACATTTAAAAAATATATTTTATTGATTTTATTTTTTACAGAGAAGAAGGGAGAGGGATAGAGAGTTAGAAACATCAAGGGGAGAGAAACATTGATTAGCTGCCTCCTGTGCCTCCCACTAGGGATGTGTTCACAACCAAGGTACATGCCCTTGACTGGAATCGAACCTGGGACCCCTCAATTCACACGCCAACACTCTATCCACTGAGCCAAACCAGCCATGACTCAATACATATTTTTAAAAAAAACTTTTTGTACAACAGGCCTTGCACATTACTTGTTAGATTTATTTCTAAGGATCTCATCTATTTGTTATTAAAAATAACATCTTAATTAAATTGTATAACTGCCCCTAGCATAATTGAGCACTTGAGTATTGTATATTAATTTTTATATACAATCAAGCTTGTTATACTTACTAATTATAAACATATGGTTGTCTATTTTGGATTTTGTATGTAGAGTAAGTAAATGAACATTTCAGTTTTTATTACGAGATTAATTTGATTAAATGACAAATTAGTTAATCAATGTTGCCTTTCTAGGATCTCCAGTATATTATTGAGTCCTGTATGATTTCTAGTTTCATGTGGAAAGTTATATTCTGGTATTTTACCATTCAGCATGAAGTATCTCTATACAATTTTTATAGATTCCTGCATGGCTCCTTAGTGATTTTTGGCAAATATATGAATTTCTTCATCTTCTGAGTTCATGATGGGATAATCTTCCAGCCCTCCCCTTGGTGCACAGAGCTCTGAGATTAGTTCTAGCTAATGAGTACTGAGCAGAAAAATTCCTGTCCCTACTAGGCCAGCACATTTATTTGCCTATTTAAGACTCTCCAGAGCTCTTTCTCTCTAACATGGTGACTACTAATGTCTAGAAAATTGCTGCTTCATTAGCCTGAGTCCCCAGGCATGTACAGTTAGCAGATATCTCTCCTGAGTCCTAAAGATACTTTATGTGAGCAAGAAATAAATCATTGTATTTTTCTGACACAGAGATTTTGAGGCTGTTTGTTGCCATGTTATCTATAACCTAACTTGTACTGACTGTCACCTATCCTGTCAGGCTTTTATTCTTAAATATGCCAGTAAGATAAAATACCTTAATAGATTTTATAATGTTGAATCAATTTTGCCATCTGTATTACAGTGATAACAGATTAAAATTGGGTTTAGATTATAACTCCCTTACCCCGTATGGTTGGATATTTACTTACTTAATCATTTTTTTAAAAAGTTTGTTGGTTTACTTCCCCAGTCCACCTTCAGCACCACTGGTAATACACATACCTCACTTTAGGAAACACTGGGCTGGGTGACCTTCTAATGTAGTCTAGAATTTAAGGGCAAAAATGAAATGAATGCTGAGTTCAAAGAAGATAAAAGGGCTTCCCGGAGGCATTGGAAGTCATGAAGTCATGTTCTGGGAATGGTAAGGAGATGAACTTGAGATTGTCTGGCACTATGTAGCTGACTTCTAGCACAGGGACTGAGAGAACATTAACTCAATAAATATTTATGAGATAATTAAGTTTGCCAGGAGCCTTGACCTAAATAAGTTAGATGTCCCCGATTTATTCTATAAATTATGGACCACTAGATACAACCAAGTAATCAGCTTCTATATTCTTAGCAATAGTGGGCACCTGCCAAGACACTGAGCATGAAGTGATTGTGTGCCTGCTGTTACTTCCTCGCCAGTATCAAGGTTGCTTATGAGAATGCAGTTGGGATTTTATGGTAGAGTCATTAGGGACGAGGCCATTTCTCCAAACAGTAATGAATTACCTACAAAGGACAGGAAAATATTTCCTAAACAGCCTCTGTGCTTGATTACCCAATAGACAAAATATTCAGAAACCCAATGAGCCGCTCTTCACCTGGCACTTCACAGTCCCCCGTGGATGCGGATGTGTTTGCATGGCTAGCTTTTCCCAGGAACCGAGGATAGTTGCTTATTTTGAGTTCCTGTTAATTTTGCAGCAACTGAACCCCTTCCAAACAGCAGTTGATGAGAGTTTCAGAAACACTGGACTGTCTTGAAAAAGTTGTACAATTCCACAGGCCACCTGAGTCAAGATCTCCAGCGTGAGAGTGAAGGTTACAGTTTCTGAGGGATGCCCACCTATCCAGAAAACGCCAGGCAGCATCTTGCCATGTAGCAGAGCAAGAAACACAGGATGGGAAACCTAGTCTTCCCACATTCTTGGCTATTAGGCACAGTGGAATTTTTCTTTTATAAAATAATCCGTTCATCCAAAAATATATTTGAATCTTGAAGATCCTGCTTTAGGCACCAAAAAGGAGGTGATCTGGATACTACCTGTTTACTTTCTGCAAATAATCTCATGTTTGTTGTTTGAGATACTGGAATTCTCTTCAATTTGCTGTTAATTTATTGTGTGACTTTGGGCTATTTACTGAATCATTTGGACCTCAGCATACCTATGATAAAAAGAAATTAAAAAGGTAAAAAGTCACACAAAAAAGATGGAATTGAGTAATCGGTAGGATTTCTTCTGTTGTAAAGATGTATGGCTCTAGAGTGTGACTGACATTCAACAAGAATTTGATCAGCTATAACCATATAATAAAGGCCATTAAATGGGGTGGTAGGGGTAGGTCAAGGCTAGCAGACCTGGGAGTTTCAGAGGAGTGGAAATCATGGCTTAAATTGTCAATGGCTGAATACTAACTATTGACTCTACCATTTACCAACTTGGTAACAGTACATTAGTTGCTTAACCAGAGCCAGCTTCATGGGCACTTGAACTCTGCAGTCACATCAAGCCATGTATTTAGAATGGCTCCACACTTGCTTTAACATTCTGCTGCTGCTATCTTGAAATTCCCAATAGTTTTTGAACAAGGAGCCATGCATTTTCACTTTCACTGGGTCCTATAATTGTTTAACCAGTTTTGAATTTAACCTTTCTGAACCTTGGCTTCTATAGTCCATATATATAAAAGGCTAAGTGCCCATCTTACTGTTCACTATGACACACACTGACTACTAGGGGGCAGATACTCAATGCAGGAGCTGCCATGACACACAGTGGCCATTTGCAGAGAAACAGCACTGTGGTCCTGGCACCCATAAAGCAACACTCGACTTCCTCCTAGTCCTAGTGGGACACAGGCCCTGACACCACCCCGGAGCGTCAGCCCACCAAATCACAGCTCATGTTGCCAAGACTCTATGGCACAAAATGTGGCCCACAGCCCAGCCCAGCCCGGAAACAGTCTCTGTGGGTAACGATGTCACGTAGCAACGCCTGGCTTCCTCTCCCTAGCCACTAGCCTCCTTGGACTTCCTTCAGCCCAGGAACCTGACTTGCTTTATAGTCAGGTGCAGACATTTTACAGGTCAACCAAATGTTTGTAATGCATTATTACATGCCTCATCTCATTTGATCCTCACAGACATCCTGGAGTAGGTAGATAGGAGACTCAGTAGAATCCTATTTTCTTTTCATTAGCCAGAAAACGGAGATTTAAAAAGTTTAGAAACTTGACCCAACTGAAAAGAAGTAAGGAATGGTGGAACTTGAAAATGACTTAAGGTTTTCTCATTGCACAGAATATAGTCAAACACTGCTGCAGTGAAATATTTTACCCTTTGTTCTCCCCGTGTGATCTACAATAATAATGTGCTTCATGTTGATATTTATTGCTGTGTTGCTGAAAATTGCCTGAAATAGAAGTTGGGGTGCTTCACTGGGCTGGAAAAGTTTAGCTAAATCAGAAAGCAGGTCTAAATAAGAAAGTTTATTCTATAAATATAAAAGGCTAAGTTGACTTGCACATTCGCAATACATATAAAGCTCTCCGCTGGCGCTAATCGCATGTGTGTGTTTGATCTCTCATTATTGATCATGAATTTGGTTGGCACTTCTGTTATAGAGAAAGGGAAAATAGTTATATTAAAATATTTCTTCTAATTATTTTCCTTTCAATGTGCATGAATCCATGCACTGGGACACTAGTAAGAATAGTAATACATGTTTTCTGGATCATTGTGAGGATTAAGATATTTATGAAAGTTCCCAGTAGGCAGTGTGTTTGCTAAATAAATTGTCTCTCTTTCTACTTTGATCCATTTCTAGACTTAATTCTGTTTTTTAGAAAGATACATAAGACACAGTTTTTTATTTCTTCCTCAATCTATTTTCACAGACTAATGCAGTCCAAATGTGGAATCATAAAACCATCTTAAAAAATAAAAGCTGGTTTGGGCCAGCTCAGAGATAGTCAATATAATGGAGTCTCTTGTGTTAATAGTTGGTACTGATAAGGCTTACATGAACTGATAAGGCTTTTGAGAATTTCTGTTGTGCTCTGCATTTCAAACCGTGTAACAAATCCCATTTTGGTAATTAATTTGAGCTCAACCATTTGTATGTCTTTTCTAGACAAATAAGCCCTTAAATGGCCAATATCTTACTTCAATAAATTTTCTTAAGTTTTGGGGAAAATGTGAGTTGATACTATGGAGAAGTGACATCATTCTTTCTTTTGAATTCTCAACACATAATTAGTTTCTAAAGAATGTGAGTTCTTCACTTTTAGAAGGGCCTTCTCTCTTCACCTCCCGCTGAAGAGATTTTGTTGAACATATTTTGTTGTGTGAGTTTGTTTCCATTTACACATTTCCTCCATTTTTAAAAATTTCTTTATTGATTAAGGTATTATATCCATGTCCTTACATCCCCTCCATTTTAAAATAGCCTAACATTTCAGTTGTATAATGCATAAAAGTTTATTTCTATACTACTAATATGACTGTGGTCAAGTTACTTCACTGTGTAAAACCTCATTTTTTGCATTTGTACATGGAAGATAATAATACATATCTCATAAAATTGTTTTAAGGATAAAATAATAAGCATGTTAAATTCCTGAGAGAATAGGTACATAGTTCACTCATTATGATGTGAGCTATCATTAAGATTTTATTCTTGACTTTTATTAGAAATTCCTCAACTCTCGCTCAATTCCAATCCTCTATATGGGGCTTTACATGATCGTAATGGATTGCAGTTTCTCAGAGCGCATTATGGGGCTATCCACAGACATCAACTCCGCTGGCGAGAACTCCTATCTAGAGAAGCAGGACTGAGACTTCTTTCATAACTCTGGACACTTCAAAGAATGCTGTTACCTCCACTGAAACCCAGGCACGCACATCTGCTTCCCTAGTGTTCACCTCTCTCTGGACTGTCCTATCCTGTTTACCTAAAAACCAAACAACTTTGAAGATCTAAATACATGCAAGTTCTTTAAAAGTTTAAACATGACTCCTTGCCTTGAGATTTATGCCTGTGTACACTTCTAGTTCCCAAGCCCTGGCCATGGCCACAGGGAGTAAGACAGCTTGTTTTGGCTGCAGCTTAGAAACAGCACAATTGCAACATTACTTAGATAAATGTCACAAACGCCATCAGTGATGTCATGGTTTTGCCATGGAGTTGTTGCAAGTTATTGAAAAGGAATACTTGAAGGGCTGCCCTTTATCTTGGCCTTTGAGCAACTGGACCTTTATTATAACCTTGTTATTTTGGATAACTTGACTATGACGGCAGTTCCGATACTTCCAGAAACACATATTTAGTGTCTAGTATGTATCAGGCACTTTGGAGTGCGGTGCTAATCTCAGAATGAATTAAACATTATCCAAATATGTATCCTTTCTCTCCTGATATTTTTGTTTGTTTGTTTATTTTTTTAATATATTTTATTGATGTTTTACAGAGAGGAAGGGAGAGGGATAGAAAGCCAGAAACATCGATGAGAGAGTAACATCAATCAGCTGCCTCTTGCACACCCCCTACTGGGGATGTGCCCGCAACTCAGATACATGCTCTTGACCGGAATTGAACCCGTCCCTGGAGTCCGCAGGCCGATGCTCTATCCATTGAGCCAAACCGGTTTTGGCCTCTCCTGCTGTTTTTTGCTCTTCTACTTTATCCTTAATATTTTTGTTGCTTTAGTCACCAAAAGACAACTGTAGTAGTTTGGAGGAAATATCCCTTAATAAGGTGACCAGACGTCCCGCTTTTGGCGGGACAGTCCCAATTTTTAACAATTTGTCCCGTGTCCCGCGGTGTTTTAAAAAAGTCCCAGGATGCGGGACAAATTGTTAAAAATTGGGACTGTCCCACCAAAGGCAGGACGTTTGGTCACCTTACTTAACTACCATATCTCATGAACGCCAAAAAAGTTCCATTTCAGTACTAAACTTCCCTGAAGATGGTGCTTAATGAGCTGGGTGCAGAACTAATTTCAAGATAATACTTTTTAAATCCTGTCACCAAAAAAAGGATTTAAAGAATTTTTTAAATTGGGTGGCAATTAATTGTGTGGCTATTATCTTAATGGCCTTTAGAATGTCTGGAATATTTATCAAGTGTTTTGTAAAGATGATGATAAACACAGGTGGTATGGGAACCTGAGGAGGAGCTCTTGATTCAGGTGTGAACAGGGACTGTGGGTGAGGGTGTATGTCAGGGAGGAGTGAGTTCCTTGAAGAATCAGAAAGATGATTTAAAGAAGGGTGAAGAAGAGTGATACTCCAAGCACAGGACATCCTTTGGATAAATTCATGATGATATAAAACAGCATGATGTTTTTAAGGTTCTCCAAGGCCAATTCCAATCATGTTACAGATAGAATTCCTGGCTTCTAGAGAGGAGGTGGATGTGAGTATGGAGGACTTGCCTAATGTTTTAGAGCAAATGTCAGGTCAGGGACCAGAACACCAGTTTCTGACTCCAAATCACTGATGTCTATGCCAGTGTGAGATCTTTGTTCTGCATGTGTAGACCACATTCCAAGATCTCATTGTTTGTCGAAGTTCCAATAAACATTGCAGTTATCCCAAGCTAAACTCCTCACCCCAGGTTCAGGACATGTCCAAGACCACCCTCTTTGTGAGATCGAGTTTGTTAGGAGATAGACAAATCATGGAATGTCTCTAACTTTTTAATGGGGATGGGTCTTAGTTATTGTTATTTTAAAAAATTCTTTCAAGCAACTTTAAGTTGACCCTAGTGGAAAGTTTGAATTTGACTCGGCCTCTTCTTCCTCCATCTCTCCTGTTTTCTCCCCCACTATTTCATTCTCAAAGACTATTTATGTTCCAAAGAGAATACATAACTTAATTACTCTATTGCACTAACTTTAGGGGAGTACCATTTGAGTTCTAACTTTCTAAGAGCTCAGGCTAAGAACACAGAAGGTAGGCTATTAGACCTTGAGCGAAACCACTTCTTTGGTTTCATTCTCATCTGTTCAGTGAGAGGGATTGAACTGGTTGGCTTTTAAGATTCCTCCTGGCCCTAAAATTCCATATGCTTTTTTTAAAAATTCCTGGCATAAATATTGAGTTCTTGCAACTTTTTAAAATTAAATATTTTTCACTAGTTTGATCTAAGGAGGAGCTAATTTCCAAGCATGAGCCAGTCAATGGCTAGCACAATCTTCCCCCTGGTTCTTCTAGCCAAAGAATCACTGCCTGTCCCCACCTCTTGAAGTTTGCTTTATGCTTCTACCATGGCATCCTGTTCTTCTCCTTTGATGATTCCCCAAGTTGCTCCTGTGGCTGGACAAAAAACAAAAACAAAACAAATCAAAACAGCATGTCTACAGTTTGGTGGAGAGAAGCCATTAGAAAAACAACTATTAATACTTCGGTGCCCTAAAACAATCCCTCATTTCCCCAAGAACGGTTTGTCAGGCCCCCTCTCCCTCCTTTTATACCATCTAAGGAAACATATCCCAAGTACAAAGCTAAAGAAATAAGGATTGAACCAATTTCTCTTTGGGGATTGTCATTAAATGGGGATGTTTTCTTCTCACTGCTGAATGAGGCAAAAAAAATGTCCCAACAAAGCTATGTGCAAAGAATGTTGACATCTCTTAGATCACTGATACCCCTTGGGGAACTGATAACCACTTAGATTAGTTCCCTCACACAAAAAGAAACACTATTTTCCCAATGAAACAGTTGGGAGTTCTGACTTGTCAAAATGCATCAAGATATATACACTAAGTGTGTGCAATTTTTGGTATATCAACGTAGCTCAATATACCTAATTAAAACATATGTTTCAATGTAAAGAAGGAATAATAATGTCCTCTTGTACATCTCCAGGTACCCTATACTGAGTAGGACAAAGGGAGCTCTGCAGCAAGAGTTCGTAGTCTTGAGTTCAAATCCTAGCTCTACTACATAATTCAATGTGACTCAGCTTCTCCACTAGTACAGGGGAAATAAATCACCTGAGAATGTTGTATGACAGTTAAGTAAGGTAACACTTATGGGAACGTTTTGTAAATGTTAAAGCAATTTGTAAATATTAAGTCAACATAGAGTTCCTGTTTTTCTACTGAGGTACCCAATTTATTATGATTTTTTTTCTTAACCAGAGGAAATTGGTAGATGTAACTACCAGAAAAAGAACACATTTCTTCTATCTCTTTTATTCCAAAGTCCTCCCTATGGCTGACTCTCCACCTTTCCCACCCCCAGCTTTATAGAGGTATAATTGAAAAATAAAATTGCATGTTTTTAATGTGTACAATGTAATGATTTCCCATGCACATATATTATAACACAATCAGATTAATTAACACATCACCTCACAAAACTACTTTATTGTTTTTAAATGTGTTAAGAAGAGTTAAGGGGTTCTATCTTAGCAAATTTTCCTCTGGCTTAATATTTAAGATGCACTTTGGCTCATTATTTCATTGCAAGGCTTTGGCATATTGTTGGGCATTTTAGAAATTATTTACTGAAACCACTTATGAATTGGAATGTTTGCTATCTAGTTACACATGAGTATTTGATTTTTTTTTTCCTTGAGTGTGGAAAAAGTTCATCTTGTGCATCCTTTCCTATGTATTCTTTAGATTCCTCATGGTTTCATAGTTCTCAATAGTCAGTGTATTGAAATTAGATTGATATATTGCAGATAGTCCTCAAGCTGCACACATGTTACCAGTGAGTAGTGGAATGTAGAGGACTTAAGTATGAGTATTGGACCTCCTACTTTCTGGTTCTGTGACACTTGGCGGGTAGAATTAATCCCTAAAATGGAAATATTTCACTAATGCAAGCAGGGGAGAAATAATATCCTAAAATGTCAGTTAACTCATCAATCATCTATTTGACACATCCTTTCATGAATCAAGCATTTATTATATACAAGTCTTATACTGGTATGCTATTGTGAGCAAAGCAGACATGTTCCCTGGAATATACCCAAGGCCCACCTATCTCTTAGAGATTGGACAGTGTTTTAGATTTAAGAAGTTTGTGATTTAGATATATACTAAAGTATTCTTTCCAATAATGGATTGAGATCTGCTTAAACACCTTTAATTAGAGTAAGTCTCTCCCTCACATTTTCTGAGGAATCACTGCATTTTTAGATAGTTCTTTCGTTTTGTGAGATCAATGTCCCAGGGATTCCTTTGTGTTTGACAGGACAAAGTTTCGACCTAAGTTATATCACTTATTGTGTGGCTCTTAACTCTTAGGCAAAACTGAGACAAGCGAAACCAGAAGATCCTGGATGTCAGTGGAAATTCAGGCTCAAAACAAGTTTATTTTCAAAACTATCCTGTCATGGTTAATTCTGTGTGTCAATTTGACTGGATCATGGGAAGCCTAGGCATTTGCTCAGACATTATCTTGGGTGAGTCTGTGACAGAATGCTGAGTGAGATTAATATTTCCATTGGTAAAGCAGATTTCCTTTCTAATGTGGGTGGGACTCATCCAATAAGTTGAAGGACTGAATGGAATAAAAAGACTAAGAGGGTACTCCTGCCTGACTGCTTTGAGTTGGGACTTCATTCTTTTCCTACCTGAGCATCAACTCTTCCTAGGTTTCAAGCCTGCTGACTTTTGGGCTGGAACTTATGGCATCTGTCCTCCTGGTTCTCAGGCCTTCATACTCTAACTGGAACTACACCATTAGCCTCACCTGGGTCTCCAGCTTGCCATCTTGAAACTTCTTAGCTTCCTTAATCATGTGACTTTATTACATATATATTTATACACACATATGGCAAGAAATTTAGGAATGAGTTGATACCCTGTTATTTAGGAACAGTGTTTCTCTGCAGAAATGTCCACACTAGGCAGGAAAAGGTCTATTTGGATAGGAAACTTACAGGCTTGTCACCAGGTTAAGACACCTGGGACTATCTCCTCAAAGCATGGGAAGACTATGGAGGGTGTTAATCAAGGAATAGAGTAATAGAAACATTACCCTGGCAATTATATGGGTTATGGATTGTAGGGAACTAGATTACAGGTATTTGATATTCCAACTTTAATACATTGATTGATTCAACATATCCTGAATACTATTATGTGATGGGCATGTTGCTGAGTATTAAGGTTGGGACAAGGACAAAGAGAACACAGGAATAAATCAGGTGATTTTTCTGCCCCCTATGGATCCACCATTTAAGACAGTAATATAATTGTCATCTTTTCAGGAAAGATTTTGATGTTATTTCCAGGTTTAATCCCAAGGCCCCAGCAGTTTCTCAATAATATGTGTGGACTAAATGATGGAGCAAATGACTAAATAAATTAAGGTACAGCTATCAGAGTCCTAACTATTAAGTGAATCAAAGCTTAGCCAACAATTTTCAAACTTGTTTCCATTTACAAAAAATTCTCTTATCCTCTACCTCCCATGATTCTCAAGGAACACTACAAAGTAAATAACTTTTGTATTATATCCATTTATTACATAAGGTAACTGAGAGTTTAAAGTTTTGTTATTTATTCATTACATCCTCTAATTTCAAATCCATTTTTACTTTTATTAGTCTCTCTATGGCAGTTAGTAATATGCATCCACAGAGGGTAGGTTATAGAGGGATGTGAGCCTGGTAATGGTCTCCCCAAGGAGGCACAAAAGCAGAAATAGACAGAGGAGCCACTAGTCAGTGAGATAGCCCAGCACAGGTTGCTGAGTCACGCCTGCACCACTTCTTCAGGCAGGTGACTTACTCTTCTATGGCAGACTAATAAATCTTTTAAGAGCTTAAATGGCTTCTTGACATAGACTCTCTTTATGAATACCAAGGTGTTCATTTGTTCATTTACCTACTCATTCATTCAGGATGTCACCTGGCATATTAAAGCAGATCAGGCCTGAAATTATGATCTCACCTGTCTGGAGTGCACAGACCCTGGAATGGGATCTGGCAGGTTTTTGATCGCCTGTAAATGTGGGTCAGGCAGTCTGAAAGCCAGCAAATCTGAGCACTATGTGCTTCATATGTCTGTATGTCCCAAGTCTCCTCTGGTGTGGGGCAAGGTGCCTGTCAAAGTTCTGGAAAGAGGAAACCAACTCAGATTCCACCTTCCTTGCACTAAGTAGACTCAGTCTAGTCTCCAAACAGATCCACTGCTTCCCAATTATGTGAGCCCCAAAGGGACATGTTAATAATGAAGAAAGGGGCTTTAAAGGGAAAACAATGTTCAAATTCCATACAGAACTTGGTGAGTGAACTTTACCAAATGACTTATCATTTTCAAATTTTAGTTTGCTTGTGTGAAAGATGGAGTAAATGTTATCCTTACAGGATGGCTGGGACTATTAAATGGAAAAATAAAAGGATATTAAGAACAAAATAATTCTTGTGTATTAGGCCTATCCTACTTATAATTTCTAACTGAAATCATGATATAAATCATTTTATGAAACCTGAGACTGAAGGATGATCCATGACCTTCCTAAAGGTTGGAACCACATAAGTGGCAGAATCCAGAATTCAAAGTCAAACCCGGTTCTGGTTCTACATCCCTGCCTATCAGCTTTATGATATATGTAATCTGTGTGCTCTTCTCTTCTACTGTTTTGCTATCTTCCCCCATTCCCTACATTTTATTATTTCATCACTGAAAATAATCATTTGGCTCATTTACAGAGAAGGACACTTTGGCTGGTTGTCTAAATCCAGTGCAACTGGACACAAACGTTTTGTGGTCTTCCTGCTCCTGAGTCACCTATCACATGTCCGTCAAACAGTAAGTGTTCATCTTTACTTCTTTACAGTTGACTCCAAAGTAAAAGCATATTTGAGATATTTCCCTTGGATACCAGCATATGGAGAGGATGAGCAGGTACTGGGCCATGCTGCCACGTGAGGTTAGATTTACCATCTGGAATGTTCATTGCAGTTGGCATGTGTGTATCTGGTGGTGGCATTTGCCATCTGCTATCTCTCCTCCGTGTTTGGTTCACCAGCCCGCAGAGGACTGGGTAGGCACCCGTACCTATCTGCCCTTAGTGCAGCTATAAGCTACAAGTGATGAAGACCCACTCCACCCCTACTGGCATTTAAGGTGCAACAGGAAACCTCTGAGGGAAGCTGAACTCTTTGGGTACAGTTCCTTCAGCAAAGAGACTGTGATGGCAATTCACATCTGTTTTAACTGCTGGCAAATCCTAGGAACTGTGCTCTTGATGGTTTTCAAAATCCCTGACTCTCCAGGGAAGCCTTTCCCAGAGTGTGAACCACCAGTCCTTAGCATATCCACTCCTCCCACCTAAGCGACTGGCCTTGAACCATTTCATCTTTGTTCTGTGCATCGAGACTCACAATGCCACTTGGAGGGTGAGACAGTCAGAATGGATATGGCTGCCTTAGCAATGATAGCGACCTATAAGGATTGGCTGTGGAGTCAATCCGAACCAGGTTGTCTGAGGCCCAGAGTTTCCGTCTAACCTATTGGCCTTTGCAGGTGCTGCTTCCTATGTTTGCAGTACTATTTATTTCTCTCTCATTTACTAATTTTATTCATCTCCCTGCATTTGGCATTGAGGATATTTGGGTGAAATATGATTACAGTCTAATCATTGCTGGACTAGTTTCCAACATAAGCTGGAGGGTGGTTCTTTACACATTATCTTTTGAGAATACTCTATCATTCACACACAGCATGTCATGTGTGGGTACTAACTGCCACAAGGTTTAAAATGCTAAATTCAAAATAGCAGAACTGCGATCCATGCCTCTGTGGCCCAAGTACATTTAAAATACTACTGTGACATGGAGCATGTGAAAGAGGTGTCAACTTTTGGAGACAGACTTTTGAGCTTGGGTCAGTAATTTCAGTTTTAGAGTTCTCAGAAGACTCTGTGAGTACCCCTGTCCACTTTTTTTTTTTTTTTTTTTTTTTTGGTAGGGGGGGGGGAGGAGAAACAAATGTGTGTCAATTTATCTGTAGAAGAAATATTTTAAAATAATCACTGTAGTAAAAACAGGGCTTAATAAAAATATATATGTTAAAGAAATGATAAAACAGCCTATTTTGGGGTAAAGCATGGGATCGGGTATTTGTTAAACATGATCTAATTTAATGTTCATGAGAAAGATATTGTTTCCTCTACCGATGTGGAAATAGTCACAGACATTATTGCTCGAAGGAACACTGCTCTGAAAGGTATATCTGTCAGATGCCTGTTCTGCTGTCATTTAAAGCCATTTTTCCAAAGCCCTTGAATTTGTAGCTCTGAGTAGAGAACAAAAGAGGAGGCAGAGAATCGAGCTCCTTTCCAGATGAATACTCTCAGACAAAGAAGTTGCCAGCCAAGGCTAGAAATAGATACCTGCTGCCTCAAGCAGGTCCACCTCTTGGGCAAAGTCCATTCTATTCTCCAGTGGCTTCCACCTCCTTGATAACTGATTATGTCATAACCTTGTCAAAGAGATGCCTCGGCACCAGGAGTGCTGGATGAAGTTGTCTCGGGAGCCTGAATGCATGCCTCAGTGGTTACTTTGAAAGGAACTCCAGAGGCAGGGGACATGGGAAGATCTTCCCGGATATAAGGAAGACAGTGTGTCCCACACTGTGTTGTGTTGTCCCTCCCCTCCATGTCAGGCAGCATGCACATGTACCAGTCTCCCTCAGCCAGGGGACCCAGAATGTTAGCCTTAGACGAGGGACCACAGGAGGAGATGCTTGGCAGGTCTTCCCCTATCCTTGGTTGCTAGGAAGTTGAATCCTGTCCCTCATCAACCATGTGGTTTTGGAAACAGTATTATTAACTTTAAACTGGCTTTATTTTATTTATTTATTTATTAGCCTTTTCTAAGATTCATTAGGTTGAGCAGTTTGTTGGACATTGTTTATATCCATGTTGAAAGCCAAATGACTCCAGAGGTTTGATGTGTGGCCCAGATTTTTGTTGTTGCTATTGTTGTACTTTTTCCTGTTTTTTGTTTTGTTTTGTTTTGTTTTTAGTTGTTGACACTATTACAGATATCCTCCATTTTCCCCGCCTTTGCCCACCTCAAACAAGCCCCTTCTCCCCTTCTCTGGCCATCACCACACTGTTTTCTGTGTCCATAGACTATTCATATACGTTTACTGACTAACCTCTTCAGTGCCTTTTATCCAGTCCCTCCCCTCTCCTCTGACAGACTGTCAGTCTGTTCCAAGTATCCATGCCTCTGGTTCTATTTTGCTCATCAGTTTATTTTGTTCATTCGATTCCACATCTTAGTGACATCATATAGTATTTATATTCCTCTGATGGGCTTATTTTGCTTAGCATAATACTCTTCAGGTTCATCCATGTTGTAAGAATTCCTTCTTTTAGCCACAAAGCATTCTGTGAAAATGTAGCACAGTATTTTTATTCACTTTGTCTGTTTCCAGTCCTGGCTATTGTAAATAGCAATTCTATAAACATAAGGGTGCATACATTCTTTCTGATTGGAATTTCAAGATTCTCAAGATGTATTCCCAGGAGTGGTTCAGTGGATCAAATGGCAGTTACATTTTTTAATTTTTTTGAGGAAACTCCATTCTATTTTCCACTGTGGCTGCATTCCCATTAACAGTGCACTAGGGTTCTCTTTTTCTCCACATCCTCTCCAGCACCTGTTGTTTGTTGATTTATTGATGGTAGTCATTCTGGCAGGTGTGAGGTGATACCTCATTGTAGTTTTAATTTGTGTCGCTGATGACTACTTACATTGAGCATTTTTTCATATGTCCTTTGGCCATCTGTATGTCCTCTTTGGGTAAATGTCTATTCAGGTCTTTTGCCCATTTTTAAATTGTATTGTTTGTCTTCCAAGTGTTGAGTTGTGTAAGTTCTTTATATGTTTTGGAAATTAATCTCTTAACAGATGTACCATACAGTGGGTTCCCTTTTCATTTTGTTCATGGTTTGTTTTGCTGTGCAGAAGCTTTTTATTTTGATGTAGTCCTATTTGTTTATTTTTCATTTGTTTCTCTTTTCGTAGGAAATAAAATGGCAAAAAATATCGCTATGACAAATGTCTAATGTTTTCCTGATAATATTTTCTTCTAGGAATTTTATGTTTTGGTGACTTATATTTAAACTAGGGACCCAGTGCACAAATTCATGTACCAGTGGGGTCCCTTGGCCTAGCCTATGAAACCAGCTCTCTTATATCCCCTGAGGGGTCCCAGATTGCAAGAGGGTGCAGGCCAAGCTGAAGGACCACACCAGTGCATGATCGGGGTGAGGACGGACATGGGAGTTTGGCCAGCCAGTAAGGGACTGCAAGAGAGCTCTAGGGCATGTCTGGCCCATCTCACTCAGTCCTAATTGGCCAGACCCCAGCAGCAAGCTCAACTACTGGTCAGAGAATCTTCCCCCTGGTGGTCAGTGCACATCATAGTGACTGGTCTACAGTTGACTGTCTGTCCCCTGGTGGTCAGTGCACATCATAGGGAACTGTTGAACAGCTTTAGCAAATCATTAGCATATTACACTTTGATTGGTTGAATGGCCATCTGGACAGCCGAACACTTAGCATATTAGGCTTTTATAATATAGGACATTTTTATCAATTTTGAATTTATTCTTGTGTATGGTGTAAGTTGGGGACCTAGTTTTATGTTTTTTGCATGTACCTATCCAATTTTCCCAACTTATTGAAGAGACTGTATTGTATGATCTTGTCTCCTTTGTCAAATCTTACTTGATCATAAAGACATGGGTTGATTTCTCAGCTCTGTTTTGTTCTATTGATCTATATGCCTGTTATTGGGCCAGTATCAGGCAGTTTTGATTACAATGGCTTTGTAGTATAGTTTGAGATCCGGTATTGTGATCACTCCAACTTTGTTCTTCTTTCTCACATTGCTGATGCTATTTGGCACCTTTTTTTGGCTCCATATAAAATTTTGGAATATTTGCTCTAGATTTGTGAACTAGTCCATTGGTATTTTAATAGGTATTTCATTGTATCTATAGATTGCTTTGGGTAGTATGGACATTTAAATGATATTAATTCTTCCAGTTCATATCTAGATTTTTAATTTGGGTTTGGAAAGCCATTATCATCTTCCCTTTGTCTATAAGAGGATAAGTAGAGAAAAAAATTAATATGGTTTCCAATTGCAAGTGAATTAGACAAGGAAGGTGCCAGGAGGCAGTACTCCATGCTAGATCCTATGTCAGAAGAGACCCTTATTCAAGACCACTAGCTCCCTGCCTGTGCCTGATACTAGCAGTAGAGCCAGACTTGCTAGCAATAGGGAAAAGAGCAAGGTCTATTGCACACGCATGGCAGTTTTAGAAGAAAATGGGCAGGGGTGTTGAGAAAAGTCTCTCTGGGAGCTTAGAGACCAGTAGATCCAGCATACTTATTTTACAAATGAAATAACCAAGAATCTATACAAGACACAAACAAAATGATCTTAAAAAGGCATGTACACATCCTGGGTGGTGTTGCTCAGTCGTTAGAATGCCAGTTCATACACCGAAGTGTCATAAGGTCGATTCCTGATCAAGGGCACATATCTGGGTTGCAGGTTTGATCTGGTTAGAGAGCATGTGAATGGCAATTAATATATGTGTCTTTCACCTCTCTCTCTCTCTCTCTCTCTCTCTCTCTCTCTCTCTCTCTCTTTCTCTCTCTCTCTTTCTCTCTCTCTCTCCCTCCCCCCTCCCTTCAATCCTCTCTCCCTCCCTTCTTCCCTTCTATCTCTCTAAAGTTCAATGGGAAAAAATATCCTCCAGTAAGGATTAACAACAACAAAGTCATGGAGATACATAAGTCATGCAGATACATGTGAGGATTTTAATATGCCTCCTTTATTAATACTAGTACATTCATTCATTCAACCTCATGGACCCATAGTTAATAAGATAGAAACAGTTCTTAAAGTTTAGTAGGGATAACAGACAAATAAAAATAAACAAATGAATAATAATCTATTACAGTAATTACTGTGAAGGAATTAAAAATAAAACCAGGGTGCTGAGAGAAAATATTGGGATAAAAGAAATCTCCCTAGACAGAGTTGTGGATGGGAGGCATCTCTGAGAACTAAGAATGCAGAAAAAAAAACACGGTTCAACCTGCCTATTCATTGTCGGTTTGATTCTCTCTGCCTATATTCTCAGATGTGCCAGGGGGATGGGCACTCTCAGGGAGGACTCCTTCTTTATTAAATAAGGTTATTCTAGGCCAGGCCCTATGGTCTGTACTGGATATTCAGGGATGATTGGGACATAGTTCTTGACATGTTGAAATAATCCATAGTGAAAAAAATCTCAAAAGTGAACAAATATAATCTCTCCTTAAAGAATTCATAAAAGTTATTTATTCATTCTTCAAATCTTTATTGAGCACCTACAGAGGTTCAGGCTCTGGTCCAGGACAGGGAATTCACTGGGAAACAAAACAATCAAAATCCTGGCAACATACAAGAAAGTGCTTACCAGTGGAACCTAATAGATTTCAATAACTGACAGTTGAATCTAAATCAGAAATAGGTTACTAAGGGTCAACTATATGTTTAATATTATTATAAGTGCTATTCCTGCCCTCCAGAAATATCCTAACAGATGTAGATTGTCCCCATTCTGTAGGAGAGATATTTGGGTTGCATTGGTCCAATAGATTTGAAAATTCCAAGGCAAGAATCCACCTGACTTTTCTATTAGACCATTTCCAGGACTCAGGTAGGTGTCCACTTAACTATAGGCATCTATAATAGACAATCAATAATTTTGAATAAAAAGAGTGAAAGTGTCCAAAAATTTTAATTTATTTGATTCCTTTGACTTCCCTATCACATATTCTTCTGAAATATTGCTCCTAAATGATTTTTAATTTTCCTCGAGCTAGCATTTGGCAAAACCAGTGATTCTACAGCTCAGAAATCAGGCATTGCCTCTGTTAAAGGTCTACTCCTTGGAAGTGCTACAGGACACCCCATACTTCTCAGCACACCACTCTAAAATATAGGGAATGTATGTGTCCAAGTCAGGTCCTGCCAGCTTCTAAAAGCCTCTGGGGGATTAGGAATTGATTAAGATATACTCATGGAGTATCTTAGAACTCTTGCTAAGCATGTCCTGGAGCATATGAAAACAATTAATGGAATATATATACCAAATTTTACCTACTCTAGGTATTAGGTGTCCTCTAAAAAAGAATTCCAGGATGGCTGGTTTGGGGTAATTTCTGTCCACTTTCTATAAAGAGAAGAACTGTTCTTTCTAGTGTTACTTGTCTGAGAGGCAAAGGCTCGTCAAGCAATATTCTCAGATAGGAGAGCTATGCACACAATTTAAAGAGCACCAAAAAAGCAAAATTGTCTTTATTCACCTTATATTTCAGTACCCTGGTGATCAGAGCTTTCTTGGATATTTTCTTCAAATGAAAAACTTTAGGATGTGGTCTCTGAGCAGAAGTAGGAGCATTTCTCCCCATAAACTTCACACAACACCTCATAAATATCAAATCAGAATAGCAGAACCATCCCCCAACTCAGGTGGCCTTATGGAAGGACTTGTTGCCAGCTATATTTATTTATTGTACTTTTACTGTCTCTACAGAAACAATGTTGTGTGTTGAGTGAAAGCCTGGGCATATTTTGCCAGGATCTCTGTGGGGTTCAGTGCTGTTCCTTATGATTATTGTTTACATTGGCAGTGCAGTTAGATGATTACAACCAGAACTTGCAGTGGCTACTTGCTGTTTGAAGAGACTAGACACCTGGAGACTGAAGGCTTGGGCTCTTGCCCTGGCTTCCCTACTCCCAGCCCTTAGACCTTAGAGTTAGACAGAACTCGTACTCTCTCCTAGATACTGTGCCCCCCTCTTTATCATGGGCACGATAATGCCCATCTCACAAAATTGTGAAAGTTAACTGATTTATAATGATGTAAGAGAAATCTCAAATAAAAATAAAAGCAACTCATGATGTTAAGAATTTAATTGAATTAAGGGCTCCAAGCTACCTGTGTTATTTGCTCAGGACTCATGAATTTAAGCAAATCAGTGTGCATACTATTTCCTCTCTCTTTCATAGTCTATTTCCTTTGGGCAATAATCATATCTTTTCTCCCCCACCCCCTTGAACTGTGATGCCCAGAATCTGAGAAGTGTGTTTTCTTCATCCCAATGGGTGCAGTCATGGGCACCAATACACATTTTATGAATGTGTGTTTAGTTTGTATCTGCCATTGACCAGAGTCATAGACAAGCTAGTAAAAAAAAAAGTAGAGCCCAGATCTTCTAAGCCCAGTTCTGGTTCTCTTTTCATTGGAGCTTGAAAGTTGACTGACTTTACTTTTGACCTTGAGTGAGGACACCTCTCCTGTCCCTGGATGTTACGAGCTGTCAGTGAATGGCTTGATGTAAAGCAAAGGATAATACCATCCCCACTTGTCCTCGGTACTTGGGAGGTCTCACACTGCAGCCCCAACCACAAAGACCAAACACTCCATCTGCCTGTGTGTCCCATCTGGCATTTTGAAATCCATAAATGCCTTCATCAGCCCAAACTTCTGCTGGACAAAACACAGTTTCCACACCACACCAAGTTGTCCCTCTTATCCCACCCATCCAGTTCTCAGAATAGTCATGTAGCAATAATTGTTTCTCACATCGCCTGTCGCCATCTGAAATTTAATCATGCCCAGCTGGCAGGGACAGTCAAAGATGCAGAGCAATGAGATGCAAGACAGAAAGACACATTTGCCCATGTCCAGTTCTTAAGACTCAGTACTATGCCTCAGTGTCATCCCTCCCTTAGAGGTGTGTGGGATGTTGACATGAATCATGTGCGATTTGAAATTAAAATATTTGCAGTTTCTAGTGGGAAAACTATTGGATTTGCCTGAGAGATATGGAGAATAGTCACTCTTCTCCACAGCTGTATCCCTAATGTTTGCGCTTCAGGGTTTTGGTGGCTGGCTAAAGACAGGTTTGAAAATATTCATATGAGGTCCTTAGAATTTTTGTCTCTTGACAAACCTAGAAGAGGCTTTTCCACTATCTAATATTTGGTTCCCCCAGATGACTTCTTGAGAGTATTACTTCCATGGAATGTTAACAGGTATTTTAAAAAAAGTAATGATACTAAATACATGTGGAAAACCCTGGGTTAAACCAAGTCTTACCATCTTTGATGCTATTTTTTAAGTGAGGAAAGCCCATATTATGATAATACTAGAGGCCTGGTGCAGGAAATTTGTGCACTCAGGGGAGGGGGAACCCCTCAGGCTGGCCTGCGCCCTTTCACAGTCCAGGAGTCCTCAGGGGATGTCCAACTCCCCTGCGGAGCGGGCCTAAGCTAGCAGTCGGACATCCTTAGTGCTGCCATGGAGGTGGGAGAGGCTCCCACCACCACTACTACATGTGCCAGCCTTGAACCCAGTGTCTGGCTGAGCAGTGCTCCCCTGTGGGAGCACACTGACCACCACGGGGCAGCTCCTGTGTTGAGCTGTCAGTCTGCCATTTGGTCAATTTGCACACTAGTCTTTTATTATATATGATAGGATATGTTGTAATTGCCCCAGAGAGCACACTGTGTGGCTTATTTGACCATTAAAACACTGTTTCTAGATCTTTTGATTAAATGCTTCCCATAAGGGCAGCCATCCTGGATTCCTCATCCCTGTGGAATGAAAGCACATGGCATGTCATGAATATCCTCAAAGCAGTCTCTTCATTTACTTCCCTGTTTTGTATAATGTGATGATGATTGACTCAGGTCACCCTGATGTGAAGCCAACTAGTGAAACACATTGACTAATGTCATCCTATCAATAACAGAGTCATGATGGTACGTCAACACTTCTCAGATGATCAGTTTAGATACTTGAGCTTTATTCAAAATCAACAAAGTTTCAAGCTCTGACTAAGACTCCTTGTTTGGGGGTGTAGCTTAAGAATCATGCTTCATTAGGGAATGAGATTAGAAAGCCCTTTATATATTGAGATAATTAGATTTTATATATTGACTCCAATATTTGGCTAACTGCTTGACCCTGAGCTTTTGATTCTCTCATATTCCCACTTTATAATTCAGAAATAAAGACTAGAGCCTCTCACATAAGTACCAGTTTGCCACTGAGTGGGAGGTTGAGGTCTAAAAGACAAACTATGGAGAAAGTTAAAATTTCAGGAAAACAAGGAAGTGGCTGAATGGCTCCCCGGTTCTTGTGGCTTGGTTTGTGTCAAGGGTTTTAGAACCAAAGGGTCTCAATTAAAACCCCATCTCTAGGTCTGTTGCTGAGCCCTGGCTATCCATGCACTACACTGAGATGGTAACATGAGCAACTCTGATGATAAATGTGGAAAACATTTGCACATGGGAAAGTGCTGTGAACATGTGAATTGCTGTATTCTACTGGTCTGGATTCAGAAGACAAGTTTGGGCAAATGGAAATTGAACCAAAAAAGCAGCTCCTCCAGCTCGGGCCTTGCTTCAGGCCCCTTGCCCTCCCCATTTTCCCATTCTCACCTCAGGGCTCAGACCAAGGGAATAGGCCCTAGAGACTGGTGGTTTGCATTAGAACATGGGCTCCATGGTCCACGGCCTCAGCACACATTGGCCCAGGCTCTGCAATCTCCCACACTGTTATCAGTCCCCATGGGCAGGCTTCTTGCAAAGTGTTGTTTTGTCTCTCCCCTGTTACTGCCACAATCCAGAAAAAGATTGTTTCCAATTCTCTAAAATGGAGACATCTGCATGCAATTTTGAAAATCTTTGTCAGGGTTCTCATTTACTGTTTTGACCAGCTTTCTCTGACATGTGGACAGTCCTCAGAGCAGTTCAAAGGGAAAAGACCTCTCGAGGCAAACAAATGCTTCCCGTAAAGGCAAACAGCCTGGATTCTGTCCCCTGTGGAATGAAGGCACAGGATAAAGCCATGAATACTCAGAGCCTGAATTCAGACCACACCCCAGCTCAAGAGGGAAAGTGGTCAATTCAAAAGGCTTAGGATAGAACCCCTCGAAGTTCACTTCTGGAAAAGGGGTTTTCTCCTAAAAATTATGTTCCTTACACATGCCTCATTCTGAGAGGTGACAGGAGGTGAGACTGGACAGTGGGAATCTTGGATTTTGGTTTTCATTGCAATTAACCATGTGAGCTTCTATGTAAGAATTATATTACGGCCGAAACCGGTTTGGCTCAGTGGTAGAGCCTCAGTCTGTGGACTGAAAGGTCCCAGGTTCCATTCTAGTCAAGGGCATGTACATTGGCTGCGGGCACATCCCGGTAGGGAGTGTGCAAGAGGCAGCTGGTCAATGTTTCTCTCTCATCGATGTTTCTAGCTCTCTATCTCTCTCCCTTCCTCTCTGTAAAAAAATCAATAAAATATATTAAAAAAAAAAAAAAAGAATTATATTCCGGACACCAGGTTCTTTTTGTCTGACATTGTGCTGAATATAAATGCGTATTTAGCCCTGTTACTTTTTATATTTACTCTATGAAGTTTGTACTATTATTAGCCCCTTTTCATATGTAATGAAATAAAGACTTAAACAAAGGAATTGACCCTTTTCAAATGACTAACAAGATTCATTTTTTTAAATATATATTATTGATTTTTTTTTTTTTTTTTTTTTTTTTTACAGAGAGGAAGAGAGAGGGATAGAGAATTAGAAACATAGATGAGAGAATCATCTATCAGCTGCCTCTTGCACACCCTCTACTGGGGATGTGCTCGCAACCAAGGTACATGCCCTTGACCGGAATCAAACCTGGGACCTTTCAGTCTGCAGGCCAATGCTCTATCCATTAAGCCAAACTGGTTTCGGCAAGATTCATTTTTTAAGATCGCCCACTATTTCCTAATCTTCCAAAAGATTGACTACTCCAGGGTTTGGACACTAAACCTCTTCCTCCCAGTGCAATAGGTTTTAAAACTATGTATATACTAAACATCCTTAACCTTAAATCTACAGCCTGGATCTCTCCAGAATACTCTACACTCATATCTAACCACCCAGTCATCACCTTGATTTCAATGCCCATTAGATATATCCAACTTGTAAAAGCCAAATGCCATTTCCCATTCCCCATTCCTCCCAGTGTGCTTCCCCCATCTCCAGTGATTTTCATCTTAGAAAATGTCACTGTCATTTAAGTGGGTTACCTTTTACACCCTGCGTACTGTCAGCATTAAATCTTAACCTCTTTACTCTCATAATATATACACAAGCTTAGCACTTTTTACCATGTAAGTCTAAACTGGATGGCCAATAGAAACATACCATGAGCTGCACATGTAATTTAAAATGGTCCAGTAGCCACATTAAACTAATAAAAAGAAACTGCTGAATAACATATTTTAATAACACATTTTACTAACATCGGGGGGGCGGGGGGGGCCCTCAGCCTGGCCTGCGGGATCGGCTGATACTGGCTTTCTGACATCCCATGAGGGGTCCTAGATTGTGAGAGGGTGCAGGCCAGGCTAAGGGATTCCACGGGTACTCAATTGGGGGCCAGGGAGGGATGCAGGAGGCTGGCTAGCGGGGGAGGGGCTGTGAGAGGTCTCCAAGGTGTGTCCAGCCCATCTTGCTCAGTCCTGATTGGCCAGACCCCAGCAGCAATCTAACCCACCAGTCAGAATGTCTGCCCCCTTATGGTCAGTGCACATGATAGCAACTGGTCGACCAGTCAACTATCTGAACCCTGATGGTCAGTACATGTCATAACGAGTGGTTGAGAGGCCTTAGCATATCATTAGCATATTACTCTTTGGATTGGTTGAACAGACAACTGGACACTTAGCATATTAAGCTTTTATTATATAGGATTTGATAATATTTATTTGAGCAAAATGTTATCATTAAAGCATGTGATCAATACAATATAAATATTAGTGAGATACTTTACATTCTTGATTTCCTATAAGCCTTTGAAGGATTTGATAATATTTATTTGAGCAAAATGTTATCATTAAAGCATGTGATCAATACAATATAAATATTAGTGAGATACTTTACATTCTTGATTTCCTATAAGCCTTTGAAGGCTGATGCCTACTTTACACTTGCAGCACATCCCAACTTGAATAAGCCACATTCCAAGGTTCCCCACCCCTGCCTTAGAGCTTCCTCCTGAGAGCATTTCCTTCATGGAATCACTTCCGAGGGTATCTAGGCCTAAGCCACTGGCCTTAGACACTTGCCTATGCCAGGGCTGCCTCTGTGTTTGCTGCTTTTCAGCTTAGAAGTCTTTTCTCCCAGAGAGAAGCTTGGCCTTTGGTCTTCACTCTATTCAGGTCTCCACTCAAATACGATGGCCTCAGAGAAGCTTTCTCTGATGCACCCATCTGTTCTCTCCTTCCCTGCTCTGTTTTTCCACATACTTATCACCATCTGAAATGTATTCTAAAATTGGATTTTGTTGGTGTTGCTGCTGCTACTTCAATCTGTTTCTTTCACTAGAATATAAACTTCATGAAAGAAAGGACTTTGTTTTGGGCATAGGAGCCCAAATGTTCAGAAGCGTGCTTACAGATGCTGATAAAGATTTGTTTGTAAATGAATGCATGAGCAAACTGATGAAGACAGGACCCAATTAGACAGTCTGATTCCAGAGTTCACACTGTATGCGTTTGATTAATCAGTCTAATTGTTAGTGTTCTAGCTGGTGTTTCAAGCTATTAGTTTGCACACATGCTCTTTAGGAAACATCTGGCCTCATTCATGCTATAAGCCCTGGTGCCTGTTTCTGAAACAACGGAATCAGCCTGTTTCTTAGGAAAAAGAAAGTAGAAATGGCCAGCTGTTAGGGACCTGAGCTTCTGACTTTCCAAGCCCAATTGCAACTACAACCGATAATGCAAACAGCACTAACCAAATGTCAGACTGAATCCATGAAAACTCAGGTGAAATAAATGAAATAACTGCAAAATGCCCAGCACAGTTCCTGACACAAGAGATGCCCTCTTTTCCCCAGCAGCTATAAATATCACAGTCATTATTTGCACCTTGACATCTTCCTGAACACCTGAGTCTGTACCTCATTTACATCACTGTGAAAGAATGATCTGGTGGGAACAGGAGTGATACCCAGGGAAGCTGATAAATTATGCAGCGCTGTATTTCTCCTTGCTCACAATCAACCCCTGTATCTTGCCCAGCAGAGGCAAGAAGTAACAATGAAGGGAAATGTAGGATTTCTCGGAGGAAAAGAATCATCATCTCTGTGGCTTCGTAACAAGGCTATTCAGTAAACTTAGCTGGTAGTTTGCAGCCTGTCTGAAAATACTAGCACATTCTTCCAGAGCACCAGCCAATATTGCTTTTGGAATAGAGATCATTGGCAGATGTGAAAAGAGGACTGAAATAGCTTAGAAATTAGTTTTCTCCTCATTTGCTAATCACCCCAACCTTTTCCTCTTTGATGTAGGGAGCATGCACTCTCTCTTTAAATGTCAATTAGCTGCGGAGTCATTGATTCACTAAGGAAATGCAATCAAATAATAAAATGATGATTGCATTAAGATTGTTAGTATTAATATCAAAACCACAAGCAACACAGCAAATGTCAAGACTTTCCTGGGGAAATGAATATCAACCATGTTCCTGCCCTACCAAGAAACTGTGCGAATAAGTTCCAGTGCACACACTTTCCTCCCATGCCCTGGATGTCACAGGCCTTGGATGTGGTGCCAGGGCCAGGGAGGAATGGTGAAAGGGGAAGCTTGAGGGCCATAGTTAATGTCTGTGCTGTCCTATTGCTGTTGTAATGAATGAGCGCAAACACCAACCCTTTTAGTGGCTTAAAATAAACCAGCATAATTGTTGGACTGATCTGAATGTCCTAAGTTCAAAATGGCTAAAGGGCTAAAATCTGGGTGTTAGCAGTGTTATTCTGTAGGCTCTAGGGGAGAGTCCATCTCTTTGCCTGATCCAACTTCTAGAGGCTGCCGTTATGCCTTGGCTTTGGCATCTTGCCCATCTTGAAGCTCAGCAACATCTTCAGATCTCTCACCTCTCAATCTCTCTTTCTCTCTCTCTCACCTCTGCTCTATCATCGTATATCTTTCTCTTAACTCCCTATTATAAGACCTAACCAGATAATCCCAGACAATCTACTCATCTCAAGTCTTTAACTTAATCACATCTACAAAGTCCCTTTTTCCCAGTAAGATAACCTATTTACAGGTTCCAGGGATTCTAGGAGTTGGCCCTATCTGGGGGTCTTATTCTAGCTACCATACTCTCTTACTCCTTCTTAATTTATAGTTCTTTCTTCTGGGAATTCCAATATGACACAAAGGAGTTGCTCAAACACTGTGTTAAGATATTATGCCAAATATTTGGCTTTCACCTGCACTAAGCTGTGTCCATAAAGATTATCCCAGCCCCAGTGCTGAGTCTGCTTAAGAAGATGCAAGACTGCCAAGTCTCAAAACGTACATTGTCCCAACCCACCTCCCATACCAATTTCAGTATTCTCCATTGATCCTTATTTTCCATTCCCACAACCCGCCCCCTCCCCCCGTCCTTTTTGTTTTCCTCCTTTTCACTTCTCCATATCCCAGTTGTTCATCTGTTACCCTTTGAAAACACTTTCTTTGAGTGGGAGTGGATTCAGTTTACACTGTAATCTCCCTCCTCTACTAGTCATCTGAATAAAATCTATCTTTCCATATTTAACAGGCACCAAGCTTTGTTTTTACTTTGGCACTCTCTATCATAGCAAACACCAGAGAAGAATCTAACATAGCCTTTATTTATTTATTTATTTATTTATTTATTTATTTATTTATTTATTTATTACCTTTATGAGATTTGGAGTCTCTATGCTATTTCACAGAAACCTGGGACAGAGTTTTGGAGATACTGAGAGTTTGACCTAATTAGCAAAGGAGAAAGTGGTTGATGGGCAATGTCACACACTTGGTCTTTGCACCAAGCAAGGGCATGATGAGGACTAGGTGTCATAGAAAATTATCAGAGAAGTCCCATGGAAAAGATGGAGTATGAGTTAACACTTGAAACATTATCAAAATCTTCTGGTGCAGGAATGAAAACAAAGAAAGGACAGAGGAGTGGAAAGATGGGAGAGGTCTTAACAGTGATTCCAGTTCTGCCCAGGTATTGAAACAAGAGAACCAGGAGACACATTATAAACCACCTCCACAAGGATGCCTGAAAAGTTCTCTTCTTTTTTGTGTTTTTCCCCAAGTGTCATATCCTTTGCTGGTGAGTTAACTTTTAGAATCTACCACACCTTATTCTCCTTTGTTCTCTTGCTCATTGTCCCTTTATGATGTCATCCTCACAAGGGTACAACCAACCAAGCTGCTTATACTCTTCACCAAGATACAGTGTTTAGTGGTGCTCCCACCACATAGAGGGACACCAGTGTCTGGGCTCTGGTTACTTGTGCTCTTCCTCACAGCTCCCAATTATCTCAGTTAAGAATCCAATGAAGTTTAATATTATTTGCTACACCTGAAATTCTAGGAGTAGAAGGATGATTGACTCTGGGTCTCCCTTTTTTCTGCATATATATTTCAGCCCAAATAGTCCTCCCATGGTCAGAAATAGAGGAGAATGATAAGGATTACAATTATAGGCATGACTTTTCTAGTCAAGACTCTCACAGGAGCAAGGTTTATGAACAACCTCAGTCCACAGTTAGAATGGGATCAACCTTCAATTGAATATTTTATAAAATCTCTTGCAGTTTTATAGCCTGGCCATCAACAAAGACCCCAGTCATGGGCTTTTGCCTTCTTAATGGGCCAAAGTTTCTTCTCTCAAATGTCCTCATATCTGAATGAGAGACAGCTAGTTGTTCACAAAGAGATATGTATTTACTAAGTTTTTAAAACCTTAACATAGAATCATAACTGTGTATAAAAAGAGTAAAGAAGATTTTTTACTTCCTTCTAGTGCCCATAGTCTTTGTTTTATTTATTTATTTATTTATTTATATTTTTTTATTAAATTATCTGTGTACATATTTTAACATTGCCCCCCCTCCCATACATACCCTCTCTCCCCAGACCCATAGTCTTTAAACAAAAAAGATCAAATAAACATAATAACAAACATTTATAAAAGCACAATCAGCACATAGGAAAAAAAATTGCCCAGGCAATGAAGGAAGGTTTTCCCAAAAAGCTTATAGTTAAAGTGATTCTTCCTGGTAAAATGGTATGAGTTGGCTATATGCATAGGATTTTGAGAGAAGGGTCATTACAGCAAAAGGAGTAGAATTACAAAAGAGTAAAAGAGTAGGACATATTTATGAAATGCCAAGCGGTTCAGTGCTTTGCATTTTTGGTGCAAAGGGGTTCTTACATGAGAAATAAAATTAGCAAAGGAAACTGGTTGGATTATGAGAAACTCTGCATGATGCACATGGAATTTCAACTTTGTCCTGTATGTGATGGGAAGCTTTTGAAAAACTCAGCACAAAGAATGACTGTGCCCAGATTTATAACTGAAAATAATGGCTTGGTCAAGCAGTGTGAAGGCTGTTGAAGAACATGAGAGAGTATAAGAACATGAGAGAGTGAAGGCTGTTGAAGAACATGAGAGAGTATAACAACTTGGATTGGGTTGTTAGGAAACATTGATGCTATCAACTAAATGAGAAGCAATAGAAGTAAAGTTTTATTCAAGTATCGATGTTAAGTTCAGGTTGGTTCTAAAAAAAATATTCATGAATAGGTTGAGTATAGTAACATTTTCATTACTTATATAGATCTTTGTTAAGACGCTATGAATCACTTCCTCAACCTATTTTCTCTATGAAAATGACTTCAACTCTTCAAAGATCCTGAAGTACTTTTAGAAACCACAATATTATTATTATCATTCTCACTGCTAATATTTATTCAATGCTTTATTCTATACAGGCTTAACATATAGAGTTGGTTGAAATAAGCTTTTATAACTGTGAATCCTCCATAGTTATTGGAAGGCTATGACTTCTTATAGAAGTCTTGTAGGAAGCGGTCCCCTCCTTGATGCCTACAGTGCTTACATGGATGGAAATGTTCAAACAGATTGTCTGGAAAATATTTCCACATTAAAAGTGATCTAACTGTGAAAGTGTCTATTTGGAACCAGCCACAATCCCCAAAGCCTTTTCCACTCAAGAGAAAATTGAAATAAGCAATATTAACTTCTTTCCCATAAGGTCAAAAATTTTGCAAGAAGAAATGCTGGGAATAGCTAATTCATCTAAGAAAATGAAGACCAGCAGAGATGGCAGGGATCCATGACACCATTACTTCTAAAACAGAAACAAACTTAGAATGAAATCTGACTGGAGAACAGTCTTCCATTGGCCTGATAATGTGAAGTCCTTTGATTGGTAACTGAGACAGACAATGAGAAGAAAAGAGACTGGCCAGAGGAGCAATGCAAAGGGTTTTTCTGACCCCTTTAAGTTAAGTGGATTCATTTCAAAATGGAAAATAACCAAATCCCAGAACTAGGTCATAGTTTGGAGATGAGCTTCTCTAAATCTCATTTTGTACAAGACAAAGTTGGAACCTAGAAATATTAAGAGATTTGTCAAAGATCAAACAGAAATGTGAAGGTGGAAACTGGTTGATTCACATGATGGACAAAGTTTGAAATACTTGAATTAATATATAACTGAATGCCTATAAATGAGTAGTATTCATTGTATACTTGCTCTATGTAGGATGTATCCCAAACACAAGACATCTCAAGTATCAATGATAAGTTTAGGTTGGTTCTAAAAAAATATATACATATATACTACCAAAAACACATTTTTTTCATTTCAGACATCTGTAACTGCTCTTCCATATGATGAAGGGGAACTTATTAGTTTCTCTGGAGAATTCTACTGAACATTTAAGGAAGAAATAACACAAAGTCTACATAATCTCTTTTTTTAATTTTTTAAAATTTTTTAAATTAATTTATTTATTGTTTAAGCTGCAGTAAACTTTTGACATATGTGTACCCCTTCTATAATTTTCGTAATGCTGAGTACCCCTCGTACTCATGAGAAAGTAGAATTAGGTGCAGCTAAGCACGGTGCAGTGCATATCCTCACCAAACTCCGGTGCAACTCATACCCCCACCAAACTCTTCCCGTACCCCTGGGAGTATGCGTACCACACTTTGGGAAACACTGGTTTAAGGTATTACGTGCCCTCATTCCCTCACCCCTCTCCAGTGTCTTGCGTCTATTGGTTGTGTTTATATGCATACATACAAGTCCTTCAGTTAAGACAATAAAATAGGAGGGTACATTCCCATTGATTTTATGCAGCTTATATTGCCATCTGTGAAGGAAAGATAGACTTTTTAACAAACTATGCTGTGCAAATGGAGATGTAGAGATAACAAATACACCTCAATCAAAGTCTTACACTTTGTATGAACATTAACTTACAATGGATCATGGACTTTATATAAAATGTAAACTATGCAATCTTTAAAAAGGAACAGGAAACAGTCTTTATAAATCTATCAATGTAATCTACCATGTTAACATTTTGAACTGAAAAATCACAGGATCATATCAATCAATGCAGAAAACCATTTGACATAACACAAAACTGATTCATGATTTTTTTTTAAATCTTAAAAATTTGGAATAGAGAACTTTCTCAAACTGATAAAACATATCTACTAAGAAATCTACAACTAACAGCATACTTAATGCTGAAAGACTGAAGACTTTTCCCCTTACAATTAGGAACAAGGCAAGGATAGTTGCTCTCTCAATGCTAGAAGTACTAGCCAGTAGAATCCTATCTAATAAAGAGGAAATATGCTAATTGACTGTTCCACCTTCAAAGATGGCAGCGCCCACAGCCAATAAGGCAGGAATATGCTAATTGACTGTCCCGCTCTCAAATATAACAGTGCCCACAGCCAATAAGTAGGGATTATGTTAATTGACTGCCAAGCCCTCACAGATGCGGTTCCCACAGCCACAAGATGGCTGCCCAGTTCTCTCATCCCCCCCAGCCGCCCAGGGCTGCCCAAGGCTTGGGTAACCAGGCATAGGCCAAGGCCTGCACTGCCAGCAGTGGCAGCAGCAGAGGCATGATGGGAGCATTGCCTTCCCCTTATTGCCAGGTTACCTCCTTCCCCTGAGGGCTCCCAGGCTGGGCTGAGGAACTCCCCCTTCCAGTGCATGAATTTTCATGAACTTGGCCTCTAGTAAAGTAATAAAAGGAAAAAACAAAAGTATAGGTCAGAAAAAAAAATACAGAATGGGAAAAATATAATGCAAGCTACATATTCAACAGTACATCAAGAATATATGATAAACTCTCAAAACTCAACAGTCAGAAATTAAACAGTCCAATTAGAACATGGGAAAAAGTAATGAAGAGACATTTTATATTTTAAAATAGATATTTGGAAGGGAAATAAGTATATGAACAAATTTTAAAATCATTAGCAATTAGGGAAATGCTCATTAAAACCACAATTAGATATCAACTAAGCACCTATAAGCATAGCTTAATAAATAGTGATATAAAATGCTAGATAGGATATGAAGAAATTGAATCAGTCATAGGTTGTAGTTAAAAATGTGAAATGGTATAGTCACTCTGGAAAATTTAGGTAGTTTTCTTAATAGCAAAAACAAAAAAAACTAAACATTCAACTACCATATGACCTAACTTTTACACTTCTAGACATTAAATCCAGGGAAATAAAGATTTATATTCACACAAAAACCTGTATAATGTTTATAGCAGTTTAACTCATAATAGCCTAAAACTATAAACAACCCAGATGTCCCTCAGTAAGTGAATGCCTACACAATGTGTATTATTGAGTACTAGTTGGCAGAAGAAAGGAACAGATTATTGATACATGCAGTCATCTGAATATAGTTAAATTATACCCAGAAAAAACAAACAACAATAACAACAAAAAAACCCCAACCTCATAAGATTACATATAGTATTTTTAAATTCTTGTAACTTGTTGAAATGATGAAATTCTAGAAATAGAGAACAGAATAGTGGTTGTTAGGGGTTAAGGAGGAAGTAGTAGATCTATTCTATATCTTTACTGTTTCAATCTCATTATTTGGCTGAGATATTGTCCTATAGTTTTGCACAATGATGATTGGGAGAAATTAAAAAAAGGGTACATGAGGGTCTCTACTATTCCTTATAATTTCATGCTACAACTACAATTATCTCAAAACAACAAAATAATTACAGTGTATTGCTAAGAATGTGTATCATAATTCCATGAAAATTTATAATCTTCCTGTGACATGTGTTCTATATTAGCATGAACAGGTGTTCCCTACTGTGATCCCAAGATAAATTTCTTCTTCTGCAGGAAAAGGAATTTATCATCATGTGCATTTGGAAAATGCAGACTAAAAGCATTTATTTTTCTCAGGAATTCTCAAAAGCTTTATTATACTTACCTGTCTTATGATTTTTCAAGGGATTGATAGAATAAACATCATTCTTCCTAGTTTCTTGTTCATTAATACTTAGCTTTTATCCTTCTCCTAATAACATGTCATCTTTATAGTAAAAAATTAAGCCACAGATTTCATGAAATTTACTTAAGAAAATTCCATTGTCTACAGAATATGCTAACTGTTATTTTGGCTTAATGATGGAAGTAAGGACATTTTGAGCAGAGGCAGTAACTTATCACATGGCACAAAAACATAAAAGAGTACAGATTCCTGGGGTCAAGACTGAGGGCATGGGAATGTGCAGAAGACTTGAGGGAGGTACATCTGGAGGAGTGTCAAGTGGCCAGATTGTGGAGGGATTTAGTGCCAAGCCAGGGAATTGGAACTTTTTCCTGGAAGCTATAGAGTCTCTACCTAGACTCATAGGTCCATCCTTTTGTTCTAAAAATGAGAACATTGAGATTGGATAATCAGAAATCCACTTAACTATAGCTGTCTAGATTTCACTTCATGAATTCTAAAAATACAATCAGAATTTACAGACTATACCACTAACCTTTGACTTCAGTGATTAATAAGAAACATATGTAGATAAGCTTAAATTCAAACCCTGACTGCACATATTCACAGGATCCTGTGTGGACCAGTAGATGGGAAGTCCTTCATCCTCAAATCTTATTTTACAAATTGGCAACCACTTTAGAATAACATAAACAAGAAAGAACCCAATTTTGTCTCTCAGCACAAATCTCTTTGCATTCTCCATCTTTTTTTAACCTTCACATACATATAACCCCTTGCACCTGAACTTCTGGGAGAGGGGGCAAACCAGGGTTAATTAAAACCCAGTGCACTGATTAAAAGCACCCCTAGCACATCAGGCTCAGTTATGGAAGCTTTTCATCAAGCAGCCTCAGTTAGAAACATTTAGAGCACAGCTCCCATTTGCAACCTGTATTTGGAGAACAAAAGAGCTGATCTGCCAGGAGGGAGGAGAGGTGGGGACTGGCAGCAGAGATTGTTTTTCTGTGGCTTTGGTGTAAAATAATCTGGTTTGAATTGTTGTAAAGTACAAAAACAAATGGCATTCAGCCGTAGATTTTAACTCAGCATATCAAGAAGAAATGTTATTTTCCCTTACAGCTAAACAGAGCATCATGCTGGCAGCTGGGCCCCATTACTGGAGTCCCCACAGGGAACTGCCAGGTCAGGCATTATTTGCAATCTTAAGTTTATTCTTTGGCTAAGGACCCTCATGGCTCCATCCACATTTCAAGTGACAGGCCTTCAAACTGAAGTCCTGTACACTCTGTCCTGCCACATTGTTAGCTTTCAGATCTTAACATCTTCATTACCAGAGACTATGATAAATCTTCTCAACCAAAGCCTTATTGATGAGTACTGGAGGTTTCTGTTAACATATTCCCTGACAAGGAACAATGTGCAATATTAATTAATTCATCCAACATCATTGTTAATATTTAAAATACAAGTAGGAATAATTTCAAACTGGTTCCTGCCATATAGATGGCACCAGATGATTTCAAGCAACCCAGAAAGGATGCACACACACTACATGCCATGGTACTGTCATAACTGCACATAAGATCGTCTGAACATACTGAGTCAGAGTTTCCATTGCTTTTTTTATCTGAGTTTGACCTCCTTGGACAATGAGGCTGACTGATTCTAGAAGAACCAAATTTCTTACATAAGGCTGTCTTTATGACATTATCAGAATCAGGTTTTATCGAATGTCATGTCTTTCTCTAAGGTCTTCTTAACATCGCATAGCCCAGATAGAGTCAGGAAGCATGACTAATAACCACAAATTCCTAATTCAAGCCCTAGCCTGTAGCAGTGGTTCTTCCTAGACAAGTTACTTTACACATTTTAAAGGTATTTCCTCAGGCATAAAATGGAGTTGTTGTGAAGATATGGGATTGTATTTGTAAAAATTCTGACATTATGAAGAATGCTCAGTACATAGCTAGCCTTTGTCCTCCATCCAAGTTACCCTAAAGGAAATTCTTACAAATCCCTTTTGGCTATAATTCTCCATATATTTCTATTGTTTATATACATTATTTATGCGTACACCATGAGCTTCTTGATGATAGGAGTAAATGTGTTCTTCCCTGCTTGAAACTCAATGAGTCTTATATAGTATGAATTCAACAAATGGAGTAATTGAAGGAATTAGCACAATTCCATCTCCATTCTGTGCTCTGGGTTCTAAGGTAGAGACAGTGTCTTATTTATCTTTGTACTCCTATTCCTAGCACACTGGTTTGCATATCCTTGGTGACCAATAATGCATTGCCTTGAATAAAACTTACTGGGTATTTTTTAGTTCACTTCTTCAACTTCTGATTCTGTGCAGGGTCTCAAGGAATTGCTCAATATAGTTCAGCAAATCCTTTCATTAATGAACTGACAGAAACACTCTAGGAAGTCACAAAGCTTATCACTCACCTAGTGTGCCATTTGAGAGCTATGTGTACACACCACATTCATTTCTCATATCTTCAAGCATCCCTAGCTTATGTTGCTTTAATTTCATAGTTTCAAAGACAAAGAGGTAAAAAAATACACTCAAATCATGGTAAAAACCATCATTATATGGCTTGTTATGCTCTTCACAATTGTTCTATCCATGGCTTTACCTCCCTGGGCAGTTCCCGTGAACTGCACTGCATTCCAGCCACACTGCTCTCTCTGAATCTATGAACTTGTGCAGACATGTCAGTTGCCTGGAGTGCCCACATGATCTGTCCACCAGAGAGCCCTATTCCTCCTGCAAAACAAGATATGAGTTACACTTCTGTAAACATCGTTCCTCTGATTCCTAAGCAGAGTTAGACAGGGTCCCCTCTCTCCATTCAGCATGACCCCCACATCACACTTCATAGCACTTGTAGCTTCATAACCTGCTCTTTAATAAAACCATAAACTACCTACAAACCTTATTCTAGGGCTGTGGTTGGCAAACTGCAGCTCTTTGGCCCCTTGAGTATGGCTCTTCCACAAAACACAATGGCCTGGGTAAGTCTATTTTGAAGAGGTGGCGTTAGAAGAAGTTTAAGTTTAAAAAAATTTGGCTCTCAGGAGACATTTCAATAGTTGTACTTTTGATATTTGGCTCTGTTGAATAATGACTTTGTGGACCACTGTTCTAGAGCATAGCAGTGCTTGACACATAGAAGATGCTCAATAAAATTTTTCTAAATTCAGGGGATCATAACTGAGTAGTCAGGAAGATGAGGAAAGAGAAATTATCTCAATAAGAAATAAAATGTGTAAATAAGGGACACATTTTAAAACTATTAATTTCCCAAAGGCAATTTGCTACCTTGTTTCTTTTTATTGATATGAAGTAATGAAATAAAGTTATACTATTCACCAATAGATAAACTCCTTAATTTAGGGGGGAGGATTTCTTAAACTCTACTTCCTAGCAAATTTCAAAATTTGAAATTAAAGCTCCATTTCCAGAAAAGCTTTCTAGCCTGCTTGTAAATATTTTACTAAGGTGGAGATCAAAAAGCTTTTAAAAACTGCTATGTAAGGTAATCCATCCAAATAAAAAAAGAAAGAAATCCTAATGTCTGCAGTTAACTTTTACTTCTGTACATGTTTTAAGAAATTTTCCAAACCACCTAAAGAGAACTCAATCAACTCAGTCATATTGTAATTTCCAAGTTCCTAGTGCTAGTCTCTCCCCCATTCCTCCCTCTCTCTCTCCCTCTCATTCATCCTTTCTCCTCTCTCTCTCTCTCTCTCTCTCTCTCTCTCTCTCTCTCTCTCTCTCTCTCTCTCTCCCTCCCTCCCTCCCTCCCTCCCTCCCTCCCTCCCTCCCTCCCTCCCTCCCTCCCTCCCTCCCTCCCTTCCTGAGTCTTCTCCAGCTCAGAGCACAGGAGCTATGGGAAAACACCCTTTTCCCGTCTTGCCATTTCAGTTCTCAACTTTAGAAACCTGACTGCTGTTGGATGAAGTTTAAATATGATGTCAGGTTTTCCATGACTTCATGAGAAAAGCATGTCTCTCCTGAGCTTAAGTAAGTCTAATTGTGCTTACCTTTGTGTAACTTTGGGGAATTCCTGGATTTCTTTGCAGACTTGGAAACAGCCATATCCTACTATAGAGATAAGGAGAGGAAGGCAGAGTGATAGTGTCTGCTAGAAGCTGCAGGTCCCCATGAGTGACTTTGCATAGATTAAAGTAAGAAGAGTTGAATTGAAGAATATAGAGATGTTTTAGACAGCATTTTTGTTGGGGGGAAAATGAAAGAACAGTTATTTTAGTGGACACTGCATCTTTCGCATCTAAAATACTGCATATAGAAATTGTTCAACAAAGATTTGTTGAAAACACACACACACACACACACACACACACACACACACACACACAAGAAAATAGGTGATGCTGCCCCACCAGGTAGAGATTAGTATATGTGAATGTCAAGAACTTGAGAAAAGGAAATCTTGTATGATAATAGAAGGTATCCTTTCAGTTTTCCATGAAAAAAAAGTGCTTTTGAGGAGTACAAAACTGTATGTATCTCTTCTCACATAACACAGAATTGCATGAAAATCTCAGCTCCGTCATTTACTGGCTTGTGATTTAGTGCAAAGGTCATTGCCCTCGTTACACAACTCCCCTCTTCTCATAAAAGTCACCTCCCCCACACCTGCCACACCAAACAGCTCTGAGACCTCAGGCAAATTCCTTGAAATCACTGTACTTAGTTATCTTTTTGTACGTGCGAAGATGGGGTTCTTCTTCTCTTTGCACTATTTACTTTTCCCCAATCTCTCTTTGATCATGAGACTTTGTTGAAGGTTATGCTCTGAGAAATTATTAATAGCGCACTTGAGTTTCATTTATACTGTCCATGAACCAGTCTAAAGAAGTTTGGTTCCAGGCTAAACCTAGCTGGGCAGCCTGAAAAAAGATGATGGAGATAAAATGTTTTGAAATCCTGAGGTGAAAAGGAAGAAGAAGAAGGAAGAGGGAAGACAAAGAAAGTGAGATTTATGAAAGTGCAACTCCAATGATCTGTGGAAAAGAGTAAATAACTATGGTACATATACATACTTGTGAAGGGTTACAAATAAGACTGAGTTCATTCTGGTCCTGTGTAATCTAGACCTTTCAGGAAAGCATAAGGCAGAGATAGTTATGTAAAATGGAGGAAAGAGTACAAGCTTACCATAGTAGAAATTACCAATGCTTACCATATCTGGTTTTCTTCTCTCTTCTGGGAATATAAAATGACTTCCCAGATTTCTGTGTAATTAGGCTGAGGTCATGTGACAAACTTCATCCAATGAATTGTGACAATGGTCATTGCCAATGGGAGGCTTTTTGAAGAAAGGGGAATTCTCTACCCTTTCTCTTCCTCTGCTGTAGTAATCAAGAAAAAAATACATCTTGATGGCATAGCCACAAAGTAGAAGTGCTGTTTCCCTCTGTATTGCCACATAAAAAGCTAGTTAGAAAAGTTGCCTATCCTTCATCATACTTGGTAGGAATAATAAACACACTTCTGTTGTGTAAAACAGTGGAAACTAGCGGTATATTTTTTCACTGCATCACAGCCCAGCCTATTCTAACTGGTTCACTTAACTAGTTGTTATAAGGATTATATGAAAAAGTATTTGTCAAGTGTTTTAGAAAGAGAATAGTATGATAAACATTAGCTGTTAATAATTTTGATGGAAGGCTTTCTTGTAGCAAGTTTTTATTACCAATTAGGTCTATAAATGAAAAAATGTTCTAGATAATACTTGCTGTAGTTTTTTTGCTAAGCAATTATGTCACATTTAGGATCAAAATATCTATGGTGGCATAATAAGAAAGATCATGCACTTTGGAGTCCAATGAACTTGCATGAAAATCTCAGCTCTGTCATTTACTGCCTTGTGATTTAGGCCAAATTCCCTAAGATTCATATTTTTCACTTGTAAAATGTGGTGGTAGTGAGTATGAGGGAACAGAAAAATGCTTGATTGTATCATTGTGAGAATTAAATTATGTTTGCTGAACAAATTCCAGTGCCCTATACATAGACCAAAATACTTGCAGTATTTACATTAAATATTTTCTGATTAATATAGAGTGAAGGATATTTTCACTCTAATTAACATTAAATATTTTCTGATTAGTATAGAGTGAAGGATAAAAATAAATAATTGATAAATATATTTAGCCTTTGGATAATCTTATTCTATGGAAGACAAAGAGGGTCCAAAAAGAGGGTCAGTAGGAGATTCTGGTTTTGATCCACCTTCAGAGAAAGTTTCAAAAGAAGGTAGCTATCTCTCTATTGGCATCCCATCAGCCAAGTCCAATGTTGACATTATATGGTTAATACAATTCTAAAGTTTGAATTATATTCAGGCAATTAAAACCAGCCCAGTTGAGTGATGTGAATGAAGATTGTCCTCTAGGGCCAAGAAGTAGTTGTCATCAATCATAAACAGACGTAAGCCCAGGATGGAGTGAACTTTTACAAAAAAAAATATTTATGTCGGTTACTATGCACTTGGGTTTTGTGGGATATGTCTATTTTTTTCCAGCAGTGAATGACATGTATTAATGTGCTCAAGTTAACTCTTGACTGTTTTTTTCTTTCTCCCTCCCCCCTCTTCTTTTCTTTTCTTCTCCCACCCTCTACCATCCTTTTTTCAGTATAATGGCCTATTCCCATATATTTTGCCTACCTATCTCCAGATTCAGATGCATGAAATGGCTAACACTCTTTGATTTCCACCTGGATTTATATTTAAAAAACACTTTATAAAATATCATGATAATCCTTAGCTGCTTAGTTGTATGAGTTCACTGTCCCTTATTGGTTTTCAACTCTAGCTCTGGATTCCAAAATAATTTTAAATGTTATATTTAGCTGATATGCTAGAAATAGTGAATAAAAACCTTGGAAAGTTTCCAGATTTTAGGCACAGTCTCTGAACTAGGGAATATCAAAATTGTTTTTTCCTTCAAGTAACCAGCCTGTGCCATCTACTTCTCAATTAAACAAAAGTAGGGTAGACAGCTTCTCAGTGTCCTCACTGGGGCCTGGAGGGAGGATTTTGCCTCGACTCTTCTCAGGGACAAAGACATCTTTAATTGTCATAATTTGGGGAAGGGGTATTACTGGCATATAGTAAGAAGAGGCTGGGGATGCAGCTAAACATCCTGCAGTGCAAAAGGGAGCCCCCACGACAAAGTTATAAAACCAAAATGTCAACAGCGCCGAGTGAGTCTTCTCTTGCCTAGCCTACTGCAGTAGTAAGGAAAACACCAAGTTCAATGCTGAGCTCTGCTGTTCCTAAAACGGATGCAGAAACTGAGATTTCATTTTATTTGATCTAGAGCAACTGAACTGACAGAGCTAAGACTCATCCTAATTCTCAATAACCCCATGTCTAATCATAATTAGCCATGCCTGCATCTCCTACAGGGTAAATGTGGTTAACATAGGCAGGCATTGAGTGAGAAACATTGTTTCTTGATTCACTTTTCCACATAATAACCTCATAATTTCTCAACTCAATACCTTTTCTAGGCTAAAAATGAAACTTTTTTGGGATTTTGCTGTCCTTTATATTTTAAATGATTTTATTTGTGATCTCCTAATAATATCCTTGGATGGGAAAAGAACAGAAGGACCTTGATCAGGGAGGAAAGAGAAAGTCACAATACCAAATTTTTTAGAAGAAAGAATAATTGTATCAGCTTTTGCCTAGAGCCAGCCTAATACATGTAATAACCATATTCATACTTGATTTTATTTATTTATCGAACTTTTTTACTAAGTGAAATCATTATTCTAGGTAAAACAAAGGTGATTAGGGAATGACTAGAAATGTCTGGGACCTTACAGCAAAGAAGTTGGTCTGTGCCTTATCACTTAACTAACACAATGATAAAATAGAAAACAAAAACCAAACATGCTTATTAATACAAGTGATAGATACTCAACACTCTCAGGGACTAGAGAGATTGATTTAATGGGGAAGTGAGAAATAATTTTTTGAGACTCTGACCTTTAAACTGAACCTTTTAGACTTACGCAGCAAGGGAAAAGAATTTTGAAGCTAAAGGAATGTCATACATAACCATCTATTTAGCATCTTACAAATGTTTCTTGTGCTCTTTTTGGAGCACCAAAGATATAGCAGAGATGACATAGTCCCTGATCAAGGAGTTTTCTGCCTCATATAAGCCATTGGAGAAAAACATCAGTTTAATATGAAGTAGCCAGGAGTGAACTAAAACACTTAGCTCTGGGCAGATGGCCCATCCAATTCATTATCTAAAGATGGTGCTTCTTGGATTATATTCATATTCTCCCTCTCCCCTCTCCCCTCTCCCCTCTCCCTTCTCCCTTCTCCCATCTCCCCTCTCCCATCTCCCCTCTCCCCTCTCCCCTCTTCCCTCTCCCCTCTCCTCTTCCTTACTCTATTTCTCTCTTTCTTCCAATAAGCATAAAGGAGATAACCTTCAGGGAGAAGCCTTTTTTGTTCTGATCTCTTTCCCCTTCCTTCCACTTTATGCTTGGATCATAGATGTGACCACCTAGAGAATGAGTTTTCTAGTCCTCCTTTTGCCAGAAGCTATCCACCTTAAGCTTTTATAGTTGGAAGAACTGTATTCCTTGGGGCCTCCAGATCAGGCTCCTATTGGTGAGGAACTATTAATTAGGTGCTATTTTTAAATAGCAGATTCCAGTTATGTGGTTTATGATTTGTTCCCTTGAGGTCCCAGTGTCTTAATACTTTGTGACATCAGAGAAGGCCAGTTCCTCTCTTTGAACTGTAGTTTCCCTACCTGTGAAGTAGAGATACCTTCATGTTTTTTTGAGCAAAGGGAATTGTGGGTTATTTTTTTTTTCCTTATGTGTGCATGCATGTGTAATTGTGGAGGGGAAATGGCTGCTCTAGAATTAGAAAATATCAAATCTATCCCTGCTGTGTCCTTATTTTGTGTTGAGGGAATTATGTTATGCTTTGTAATGCCTGGGGCTCATATTTAAGGGAAATGCATGAAGATTAAATGTAAACCTGGCCAGCAATATAATCATGGAAGGCAAGTTGGTGAGGGAAGGATAAAACAAGCCAGTCAGTAAAATATGACTGATTGATTATTTGACTCAATTGACTAAATTAATCAGAACCATCCATCTAGTAGCCAAGTGTGTGTACACATATCAAAACAATTTCAGTAAAGGATTTAGGAACATCTGCACATTTTGACTAGTGTAGACAAAATATGGTCGACTAAACACTTTCATATTTTTAAATCCCAGTTGAGACTGTTACAAACAAAAGAAAAACATACAAAAAATGAAATCCATGGGCTTTATTAAGTCTTGGAGAGTCCACAAAATTGTGTTTCTACATATTTATTTAAAAATCATGATGTCCCTTCCATAATCCAAATATAATCAGTCATTTGTGTTCTTGTTTTTTTCCTTATATGAGAGCAAAGGGACAGTGACAATAATAAAGACAGCAAGGAAGAAGCAAGGAAAGAGAAGAAGCTCTCTCCTTCCTTTCTGTCCACTTAGCATGCCTTAACTCGTTTTCATTAATGTTGCCTCTCTCCAATCCTCCTCCAGACTAGCTTCTGGGTTTGCATTTCTTGGGGAGGAAATCATCTTTCTTTCTCTTTATTCACTTTCTAAACCCCCACAATGCCCTCTGATAGCTCAACTTGCATTACATCCTCAACATGGATTGAATCATCCATGACCTTCAACTAGTTTACAGCTGCTGGGACTCTTAACATGTAGGTAGAGAAGAGAAGAAAGGTTAAACCTAAGATATATCTACTGCAAGCCATTTGACTCTAGTTGCAAATTAAAGTCACTGTGGAAAAGGATTTGATCTCAGGTCTGTCTGGCTCTGAAGACTAAGATGCCTTTACCACACAATAAAGCCATCATGGTTATTAGTTTGAAGAAAGACCATAACAATTTATTCAGACATAAGGGTACCTAGACTTTTTAATTAGGGAGACTCAAGTTCAATTCAATCAAATTTAGGCAGGCTAGGTATTTTCTCAGATTAAAAGTCTTGGGTGTCTACTTCATGATTAATATGCTGGTAAGGATGATAATACCAATGATAGTATTAATAAAAAATCCACAATTACAAAACCCCTAGTTGTGTCAAGCATTCTCCTAAATTCTACCTGCATTAACTTAATCTATTCTCTCAAAACCCTATGTGGTCAGTATTATCATGTTCTTTACATTTTACAGTTGAGAAAACTGAGGCACAGTGAGGAAAGTAGAAGCTCTCAGCCATTTTCTTCTCACCTCATCCTTTATTGTAAATTTAAAAAAAAAAAAAACACTTGATAAAGTAATTGTAAACAAGACAAGGTAAAATGCGATGTTCTAACTGTTATGGTATAAGGGCATTAACAGTTTCCTCATATACAGACTTACAGTTCACAATATGCTTTATTAAAAAAAAAAGTGTTCTCCCAACAATCTCAGGAAGATCAGAAAGAACACCCCACCCCCTTTAATAAAATCCCTGAACACTAAAGTCATTGTCCCCACATTTGTGGGGTCAGTTCTCAAGCCTGTAGTATTGGTCTTATGATTTCAGAAGAGGGACGACATCTTGCATTTGAGTAGTACATATGTTTTCTATGGCTTTTGTAACAAATTACCACAGATCTGCTGGTTGAACTCTGTTCCTCCTAGCTCGGGAGTCCAGAAGCCTGACATAAAGCACTGCAGGATCACACTCTCTGAGAGCTCCAGGACAGATCTGCCTGGCCCCTTCCAGCTTCTGGTGGCTCCAGACATCTTTGAGGTGTGGCTACTTATGTTTCTCCCTCTTATCATTGCAAGAGGATCCACTTCTTTAATTCAGGCTGATTTTATCTCACAGTCCTAACTTTACTACATTTACAAAGACCTTTTTGCCAAAGAAAGTCACATTTACCGGTTTTAAAAAATGGACATTAACAGGGAAGTGCTCAGGGAAGTTCTTTCAGGTCTTTCTATAAGAGACTTAGTGGTATTAAAAAAAAAAAAAAAAACCACAATGCTAGGCTGTAGCCAGGTAGCTCAGTTGGTTAGAGTGTCATCCTGATAAGCCAAGGTTGTGGGTTTGATATCAACTCAGGGCACATACAAAAATTAACCAATGAATGTATAAATAAGTGGAACAACAAATCTCTCTCTCTCTCCCCCCTTCCTCTTCTATTTTCTCTCACTAAAATGAAGAAATAATAATAATACCCACAATCCTACATAGTTTACTTGCAGTGGAGATAATTCCAGTGTTCTTCACAATGGAGCTATTACCAAATAAAGGATTCTGACCTTAGGCAAATACATGGTTTTGAGCCAGGAAGAAGCTGGTTTTGACTTATTAGAGCAAGAATAGAATAATAGACTTGTAAACTTCCACTTTTCCTTCTCTCAAATAAAATATAACTTTTTAAACTACCACTTGGAATTGGCAAAACATTTATTCAACTTGTTAAAGTCATATGTTCTTATTTTTCCTTTCGACAGGCTTAAAAACATTAAGATATGTAAACAGGGCAAAAAGAGGAAAATACTGTTGGGAATATGAGTAGAAAGATTTCTAAATAATTAGAAAGTAAAATACATTTTAATGAAAAAGATTTGTTTATTACTTTGTAATATTGGAACAGGCATTCTTACTTATTTGCCAGCATTTTTTAAATCACACATCTCTGAGTATCAGAGATCTTAAAATCTCAAAAAAAATTTTCAAAATTTAAAACTCAAAATAGCTCAAGTCCTTAGAGGAAAGATGGGGTTGAGCTTGGGGGAATAGAACAATGCCTTTGAGAAAAGACCTGAAGATTTATCTGAATAACTCTTGTTCTAGACTAAATGTTTGAGTTCTCCATAAAGGTAATGTGAAATCATAACTCCCAATGTGATTATATTAGAAGGTGAGGGCATTGGGAAGCTGACTTGCATGGGATTAGTAACTTTATGAAAGAGATCCCAGGGAGATCCCTCCCTTCTTTCACCATGTGAGGACACAGGAAGAGGATGGCCATCTATGAATCAGTAAGTGAACCCTCATCCCCAGCACCTTGAACTTAGACTTCCCAAGTTCCAGAAACATGAGAAACAAATGCCTATTGTATATAAGCCACCCAGTCCATGGTAATTTGCTATGCAGCCTAAGGAACTAGGATTTGTGTGGATCTCAAATTAGAATAGCCCCACAATAGTGAGAACTTGGCAAGATTCTAGAGCATTTTGTTCCTGGTCCTAGGGAAACAGCATTTCCCAAAGTGTGGTTTATAAAACAGCTTTAGAATATCCAGTTCCTTAATTCTAACATATTCCACCCTCATTTTAATGTCTCTGAGATAAAGCTGCATGTTATATGGTGTCAAATGAAATTTGTTAGCCATTAGGTCTCCATTGGGCAAATTTAGCTTTACATGGATAAGGCATTTTCATTTGATGATCAAATTTGTGGAGTTATTTGTATTTGTTATACTTTATATAGTTAAATTTAACTTGGGTCCTCAGTTTTTGCTTATAAAATATTACTTTCACTGTTGCATTTAAATGAAACATTTTTACGAAGGCCAAAGAGTGACAGTCACAAGAGAATACAATTTAAGGTGGTAGACATTGCCAAGTCTCTTGAAGTGGGTTATACAGTGTTGAAAGCTGAAAGAGCTGATGTGATTTGTTTAGGCATTGAACTGTCAAAGGCTTCCCGTGGAATTTCAAGAGAAACTGTTTAACTTCTAGAGATACCTACTTAAATTAAACGTGTAATCGGAAATACAGATAAAATTCTCTGAAAGCCTTTCATAATATATAGAATTGTAATATCAATCCTGCAGATGCTCAACAAGTCAACACGATGAGCAAAGTTTATAAAAAGCAGTGTCTCAATCTTTATATATATATTATTGATTTTTTCTTACAGAGAGGAAGGGAGAGAGATAGAGAGCTAGAAACGTCGATGAGAGAGAAACATTGACCAGCTGCCTCTTGCACACCCCCTACCGGGGATGTGCCTACAACCAAGGTACATGCCCTTGACCAGAATCGAACCTGGGACCTTTCAGTCCGCAGACCGACACTCTACCACTGAGCCAAACCGGTTTTGGCAAGTGTATCAATCTTGTGCTATATTGAAACCTTAGGATGATGCAAGCCTTCCTTTTAGGAGATATAGCTTTATTACTTTACTAGAGGCCTGATGCACAAAATTCATGCAAAACTAGGCCTTCCTTCCCCCAGCTGCCAGCACCGGCTTTCCTCTGGCATGCAAACCCAGGCTGGCTTCCCTCCAGCTGCCTGCAGACACCCGGGACTCAGGCTTCCCTCATGACCCTGGCTTTGTCCTGAAGGACATCAGTCTAATTAGCAAATTGTACTTTTATTATTATAGATCAAAAGCTCTTCAACATTCTATAGTAAAGAAATCTGATTATCTTTGATGTTACTATTATTTCTAAACATATATGAAATTAGAACAATTCACCACCAATGCCACCACAAGCACACACTCATACACTCACACCTGCCAGCTACTATCATTTGCCAGTGAACATACTTTAAGGCAAGTTACTCCAATGAATAGATTATGGTAATTTACCTGTTCATCGCTTTTTATTTATTTATTTGTTTTTTAAAATATATTTTATTGATTTTTTACAGAGAGGAAGGAAGAGAGATAGAGAGTTAGAAACATCCATGAGAGAGAAACATCAATGAGCTGCCTCCTGCACACTCCCTACTCGGGATGTGCCCACGACCAAGGTACATGCCCTTGACCAGAATGGAACCTGGGACCCTTCAGTCCACAGACACACTCTATCCACTGAGCCAAACCGGTTTTGGCTGTTCTTCACTTTTTAAAATGATAAAGTTCCAGATACCATCAGGAAAAAAAGGCTGTGATTCAGAAGATCCTACTGCAATTTTCATTTTTGCTTCCCAACCATGTGCAGGTCCCTTCCCCTCCTCTGAGCTGATATCCCCATCTCTTCAGTGAGTAGGATGTACAAAATAATGTACAGGTCCCTTAATGCCCTACCTTTCAGTGCCTGCAGTGAGGCCTATTGTATGGGAACAATGATCAGTTTTGGTTAAACAAAAACTTTTCCCATTTGTAAATCTTTTCATAAAACATAAAACCACAACTTATCCTTCCAATGGCACATTGTGAGAGTGCTATGCCAGCCACCACAAGAAGAACTGTGAAATCAACTGTACTCCTGGTCACATATAACTTTCCGTTCACATGCTGGCCTTGTGCTTTGCATTGGGTAGAGTCACCTGAGGCCACCAAGAGGCTCTTGAACTCTTGGTGGCGGTGGTTCTCCTTTTCCTTCATTATCGTGATCATCATCATCATCATCATCATCATCATCATCATCATCATCCTATCTCACTTCCAACCCATGTATTTTACTTCCTGTAAGATTTGACCCTGTATTCTCCTGCCTGACACTTTGGATGCTTTTCGTAAACCCAGGAATGAAGGCCAATCTTTTTGCATTGTTTATTAAACACTGGGTACACAAAGCCCAAGTCACTGTGGCAAATGTCATGCTTTGGAAATGATCCCATTGCCCAAGGAGCAGCTTACACTCCAGTACTGTTATGTCATTTAAAGATATGAATTTATCTGTACTACTAGCTTCCCTTTTACTCATATATCCACTCCTGGGGTAATCATTGTGGGGATCAGAACCAGTGACCAAGTGGGAACAGTTCCCGAAAGGCTAACAGTTCCTCAAACACAACAATTTAGACTTAGCCATCAGCACAATGTTCGGTGTCATGGATTTTGGAGACACTGAATTAAAAAGCAAACGCTGGTAATTTTAATGAATCCATAAGTACAAAATAAGTTCTTTCTATTTACCAAGCACTGGGAAAGGAATATCATGCTCACTAGCTTCTTGAACTCATGCAGGTCAATGAATTCCCCAAGCCTCAGTTTCCTCATCTGTAAAATAACATAACACAATCTAGTTCATGGAGATGTCAGCTCTATAGGAAACGGTGCATTGACCCTTCTGAGATCAATGCCCTGTGATTGATAGCAGCTATCATTTTTGGCCTCTAAATGTGACCTTTTTATCTCATTGGATTCTCACAACAATCTTGAGTAGTATTTTTATTATCATAATCCCCTATGGGGGGTGAGGGAATAGAATAGACTCATTCTCTCTCCCCACCTGTTCTTATGGATGATTTTAGGCACCTAATAGGCAAGCGTAGGTGGCAACAGGTATTCATTAGTCCTTCCTGAGGGGTCTTAGAGATGCTGAACTATGTAACTTTCTCAGCCACTGCAGAGGAGAATATTGTCCCAGTTGTTTCTAAATCGCCCCTCCAGTGAGTCCTAGAGCACCACAAATGGCCATGTGAATTTGCTAGGACTCTAGGAGCTGCACGGAGATGGCAAATCTGCCAGCCTTGGCCTTATCCCTAGGAAAGTTCTGCCACCACTTGCTGCCAACTCATTCGCTTGTCATATTATTCACACATGTGGTAATCTTCCCCAAGCAACCGTTGCCTTCCTAACTGGCATGGATACACAGGCATGGGAAGCCCAGAAATTCAGAGCAGCAGTGGCAGAGTCTGGCATGCATTTGGGGCCTGCTGGACTCATCAGTGCATGTCAATTCTGGACAAACCAAGAATGGTCTCCTAAGGCTGGCATCCTGGGGCCAGTCTATCAGTCACACCAGGAAAGCCAAGCTCTGTGCTGTGTGGGGATGGGAGGGATGTGTCTCGGTCTGCTGGGCTACCATAACAAAACACTAGATGGCTTAAGCAACATAAATTTATTTTCTTTTATCTGGAAATTGAAGTCCAAGTTCAGGGTGCCAGCATGGTTATTTTCATGTGCAAGTGCTCCTTCTGACTTACAGATGATTGCCCTCACATTATGAAGAGAAACTAAGCAAGCTCATGGTACTTCATCTTACAAGTTACTAATCTCTGCCCTCATGACCTTATCTACACCTAATTACCTCCAAAAGGTCCCATCTCCAAATACAATCACATTGTGGGACAGAGCTTCAACATATGAATTTGGTGGAGGATACAGTGCAGTCCCTAGCAAAGGATAGCATTTGATTGCATTTGGAGTCTAGTCAATTTTGGCCGATGTATTTCAGTAAATCATTGACAAACTAGGAAGTACAGAGAAGAGAATTCATAATAGTAAGGGATCTTAAAATCATATTACACAAGAAAAAATAAGACTATAACTCAGCAATAAAGGAACTCATTAGTGTAACAGGAGAAAACAGTTACAAAAATACACATTGTTGGGGTACTAACAGAAAGATAGGAGGGTCCACATTTGGTGTCTTATAATTTTAGGGTACATGTTATACCGTTAGAGTGTCAATTGCAAATGGTATGATTGGATGATCATTTAGTAATTAGCATGCTAAAATTAAACCCTCTGGTCAACCTTTCTAGTAATAGTCAAATGATTTAAGCAGAACTTTTTATTTATTCTACACTTACAGGTGAGTAGTCATATAATACGGTACTACTATTCAATACTGACCTTCCATGGCAAATAAATCAAACCCCAAATGAGTCTTTATACCGGGGTGGGACCGGGAAGGGCCTTACGCATTTGACTTGGGTTAAGAACCACTTTGAGGAGCTGAGAAAAGCCATAAAACCTTTCCTCAGAAAATACATTAATGGACAGTCTTGATATACAGTTTCAGAGAGTTAAGATCTTCCGACTTTGGTAGTGTCATAGTTGGTTCTCAGTGATTACCTGTTGAATGACCTAATGAATGACTAAATGGATAAATATTGAAACCCATTTTATCTTGGAGTAAGGAGATTTCTTATGCATATCTTGGGATAAGGAGATTTATTCACATATCTTGGGTAAGGATATTTCATATGTATAGTTGGTAACTACTTTTCCCTTCTGAGGCAGAGACTCTTTTTCAGATATTCCCAGGTATGCTTGTGGCATCAATTGAACTCTGTTGAACTGTGTTGAGGTTTGCTTCCAGCTTTAGGTCTGGGTCAAGCCTGTTCTTTCTGTCTCATTCTGCAGCCCAGGCTAAAGGGGCAGTGGACAGAAGCATGTCATACCATGTTGATGACAAGTAAATAACCCAAAGTCATGGGATGGAATGTACACTTCAGTTACTTTGAGGTCATAGCAAGAGTGTGGATGGTTAATATTATTACAGGGGAAGGAAGAACTGACACCACCAATTCAATCTTACAAACCCCTTCCCTTCTAATTACTTCACAGAACTTCACAGAAATAAGTTTTGAAGGAAAAACTGAAGAGGATGGGGGTAAAAAACTCAGGCTAAGAAAACAAAGATGAAGAACTAGAAATAAATGAATAAACAAAGGAAACAAGAGGGAATAAGAGAAGAAGTCTGAAAAAAACAAACTTGTGGGAAATTTTGATAAATATTATTGATGCCTGAGGCAAGCCTTTTGTTTGAGAATTCCTTTAAGTTCTGAGACCCTGAATGGGAAGCCAGAAATCCTGGATTTAGCTCACTTCCAATACTGTGGGCACTTTAAGTCCTTCCCCTCCCAGTCTTGTTGCTCCATTCGTTAAGATCAAGGATTCGGCTGAGAAAATGAAAGGCCCTGCAGCTTTGACGGTGCTCAGATTCTCATCCATCTGGAATTAGATGGGACTCTCCTGGAATCCCCTCTAAAACCTGGAGAGAAGGAAAGAAGGAGTGATTAATGGGCCATGCATCTGCCAGCATCACAGTGAGGACAGGTTATAAATTCCATTATGCTTTGCAAAAGGGAGGACATCCAGTCTGGGAACGCTATGCTGGAATGCCCCCTCCAAGATGGCCCCAGAATCCCTGAGGGTTCAGCATTCTTACCTCTAAAATGCTGAAGGAACAGGAGAGGACAAGCCTATATCTGATGCCAAATGCATAAAGGCCATTTCATTTAGTTAATGGAATACACAGCTTGAAAGGAAAAAAACTTATTTTTGCAAGAAGCATTTCTGGGGAGTCAATGCCTCTTTTCATTCACAGATGATCTCAGGTCAGCAGAGTAGGGAACGGACTGCCATGGCTAAAGCCTTCAGTAGCCAAGGTTAAGTGGACTCTAGGGAAAAGCTTTCCAAGAGTCTGCAGATATTACTCGCCAAGTCTGCCAGTGAAATGTTTGACTAAAGTGGAACAGGATTGCCAGGTTGAGTCAAGCACTGGGAAGGGTGCAGATGCAGCATTAATGGCCACTGACTACGGACACTTCTCCAATGTGCTTTTAGGAGGCCTGGTTTGGCTGAGGGGCTGTGCTAGGGAGAACCATTCTGCCTAACTTCTCTGTAGAGTTAGGGAGGCTGCAAAGTCGAACAACATTCTTACCATCACCCAGCAACAGGTACCAGGGAAGACACCTGGGTTCTGGCTCTGAATCAGCCCCTCCATCCCTGGATTCCGGGTGATGTTGTGAGAACACTAAGGTCTCTCTCTGGGCTTTAGTTTTCTCACTGTTGAAATAAGGATGCTGGGTTATCACTGATGCTTTGAGAATATAGAGAAGTGGTCTTTGCTTTAAACAGCTAATATGTGACTGGAAATTTACTTAGGCTGCTTTGTGTGTGTAGCAACTTTATCATAAAGAAAACGAAGGCTGTGAGATGGGCATCTGCTAGGGCCAGTTCAGGTGGTAAATATGGCTAGACATATGGCCATGTCAGAGGAAGAGGAATTAATAAATCTCAGTTCCTTCTCTTGGGGAGCTTCCAGTTGGTGGGAGGACAGACTTGTACAAAAATAACCATGATGCAAGGTGGCAGGAACAACAGAGGACCTAACCCAGCTGATTGGGAGAAAAAGAAATAAGGCAGAGGCAGTAAGTAGGTACTCCTCAAGTAAGTGGCAGGAGGGAGACTGACTATAGGAAAAGAATTCTTATAGGATGATTAGGAATTGTCTTTAAAAATAAAGTGAGTGGGCCCTACTGGTGTGTCTCAGTGGTTGAGCATTGACCTATGAACCAGAAGTTCAAGGTTGGATTACTGGTCAGAGCATATGGCCAGGTTGTAGCCTCAGTCCCCACTAAACAGCATGCAGGAGACAGCTGATCAATGTTTCTCATCACTGATGTTTCCATCTCTCCCCCTCCCTTCCTCTCTGAATTCAATAAAAATATTTTAAAAAATAAAGGGAGTAGAAGTGGCTGAAGGAAAGGTTAAGGGAAGGTTTTCCAAGACAAAAGGCAAAGAATAAGTCATGGGCATATGAAAGAAATAGTATAGCATGAGATGAAACTGAAAACCATCAGATTAGCTCAATGTCATTCAAGCGTAAAATAGGACATGAAACAGTGAATAATCTGGGCTCCAGTAAATTCTGCTGAAAGCACATCCATTCTTCATCCATGAAACCAATTTGCCTTTTATTTTGTTTTGTTTGAAAATACCTTATAAAATATCAATGTGCAAAATGTTGTAAAAATAAGATAATTACTTTCCATAAACATACAACTCAGTTTAAGAAATTCAAACATGGTCAACATGTTTGGATATTTCCCAGCCAGAACATACCCATGGAGGGCAGATTCATCTCTCAAGGTTGGCATCACAGTAACCAAACTCTTGGGAATGGGTCTAAAATTGGGATTTTAATTAATTAATTTATATTGCAAAATCTGTCATATGAACTGGAATATAACTGTCCCTGAAGTCAGTACATTCTTTCCCTGTACCATGCTGCAGGGTACACCACACTTAGTCAAAAGCCAATTTGTAAGTTAACAGTGAGAATTTCCAAGCAGTCTGACCAGTTTATTCTTTCCCAGTGGCTAGTTCCTCGTGAGATGTCAAATTGTAGACAGATGTTTTCTTGGTAAATCTGCAGTCAGATGAATCAAAAGTTAATGGAACAAACTTAAGGTAGCCTGATTCATAGGTCCCTCTTCTCTTTGCCTGCCTGCCTGCCTGTCTGTCTTTATTTTTTCTTCCTAGGGTAGCAAGATACAATACAGGATACCCAGTTAAATTTAAATTTCAAGTGGTAAATATAAAATAAATTGTTAATGTGTTCCCCAAATATTGCATGAGACATACTTATATTAAAAATAATTAATTGCTTACCTAAAATTTAAATGGAACTGGGCATTTTATATTTTTATTTTCTAAGCCTGAAAAATCTTCTTTTTGTGACAGATATTTATTGAAAATCAGCCACGTATTAGTGAATCAGCCATTTTTCACATATTCTTGCTACACAGCACCTTTTCAATTCCCATATTAGCTTTCTGAGTCCTGTCTGACAAAGGTAGCATGGAAAGAATTCAATTCTCCTGGTCCCTCTGAGGCTGAGTCACAAGCAGGTCACCTACTCTACCAATGAGGTTCACCCTTGCTGAACTTTGATGGGGAAGTTAACATCTATGGAAGGAAGTCCCACTCAGAATCCCTTTTGTTGGCAAGGGTGGTATCAAAGGCATCCAGCTTTTGTTGGTGGGAGTATTGTAATGGTCTTTTGTTGGTGGGAGTATTGTAAGTGTGGAGGTTCTCTCTATAGACCATCATCACTAAGGCATCAGTAAAGACAGACAGGTCCTCATTATTTCAGTTCTGCTGCATTGTTTGGGGCATGATTTTCTGGATGTTCAGGCCTCAGCATGATTCTCCAGCAGTTACTTTCAACAGTATTAGAAATGGTGACCTCTTAGTCTTTAAACAACTAGTTTTTGCTTAAGCATCCAGAGTTGGCTTTTGTTTACCTACATATAAGAATGCTGTTTGTGCTAAGAGCTGTCTAACTAATGAATATCCACAGGTCCTGATCACATCACACTTAGAGACTCATGGAGGAGGCAGACATTAATGACATAAATACGGTTTTATAAATTGTGCTAATTTATATTTATCTTTATGAAGAAAAACCAAGTGTATAAAAAATGATAATAAGAAAGATCTAACATCAATTTCAGGGATTCTCTTGCCGCCTCCAGGTATGATGGAGCAGAATGAATATTTATCTTGAGGGCAGTAAGAAGTCATTGACAGGTATTAGATAAGAGTATGCCTGATCTTTTTGTTATTGTTATTGTTCATTCATTGTATATAATAGATTTGTATTGGGGTCAAAGGTGGGAGTAGACAATTTCTCTTCCAACTTCCATCCCCCACCTACCACCTTGAAGGTGGTCTGTACTTAGTGATTCATATCCAAAAAGTAGAGTGTGGAAAAGGGAAATATGTTCACTTTACAGAAAATAAACCAGGCAAACATACCAAATGGTCAAAGTTAATGTCACTAACTGCTCTAGATGAAATAATTGTGTCTCTTCCACCCCCCCCACCCCCAAATAACAAATCATATGTTGAAACCTCATTCTCGGTGTGGTGGTATCTGGAGGTGAGGCTTTTGGGAAGTAATCATGTCATAAGGGTGGAGTCCTCATGAATAGGATTAGTGCCCTTATGAAAGTCCTAGACAGCTGTCTCCTCACTCCAGAGAGCTCCCTTCTGAGTGAGGAGACAGCTGTCTGGGAACCAAAAAGTGGGCCCTAATCATGGGATGAATTTTTGGTACCTTCATCTTGGACCCCCAACCTCCAGACTATGAACAGTAGGGTTCTATTGTTTGTAAGCCACCCAGTTTATTATATTTTGTTATAGAAGTCTAAGCAGACTGAGACATCTGCAATAGGCCATACTAGCAATAAGTAACTCATGATAGGATAGGATAGGCTAGGCTAGGCTAGGCTAGGCTAGGCTAGGATAGGATAGGATAGGATAGGATAGGATAGGATAGGATAGGATAAAGAGAGAACTTCACCTCTCTGGAATTCCCCCCACCACATACCCAAATCCATAACCTTAGTCTAATAAAGAGACAAATATCAGACAAACTCAGTTTGAGGAATATTCTAGAAAGTACTTCACCTCTGATATTTCTCAAAACTGTCAAGGCACAAAAAATAAGAAGAAAAAACTTAGACACTATCGCAGTTCAGAGTGGACTAAGGAGACAAGATGACTAAATGTAATTGAGTATCTTGGATTGGTTTATGGAACAACAGCAACAAAAAGACTTTAGTGTAATAATTCATCAAATTTTAACAAAGTCCAAAGTTTAGTTAATAGTAATGTACCAATATCGGTTTCTTAGTTTTGATGAATGTGCCATAGTAATGGAAGACACAATCATTAGGGGAAACTAGGTCAGGAGATCTCAATTTGAAACTGTTCAATGATTCTAATTTTATAATAAAAAATTTATTTTGTAAAAGCAGAACCAGGGTACTCTGTTAACTGACTATTGCAGACAGTCATTTAGGGAATATAGTGGGCTCTAGTGAGGGCATTGAAATAAACAGAGAGAGAGCTTATGCTGGAGGTAGAATTGACAGTTCCCATATGCCCTTCAGACATTATGGGGAAGGCTTTCCAATGACAGGAAAGCAAGGCCCATAAACAAAGCCTCACCCTGGTAAGTGTCTAAGTGCCCCAGCTACACATACCAGATGTGTGCATGTCCTAAGTCCTGATAGATTTCCAATTCTCTAATTCCATGAAGAATCAAATCTATTTTTTCCAAGTCCCAGAAGCTCTCCCTCTAAGCTTCTTGTTTAGCTGATATATAAATGTTTGGGTTTTCATTTGCATCAAGTAAATTGTTCCCAATAGTGAGCTGGCGTTTCTGCCTGGGTGGGAAGCTCCCTCTTGTCCCAAGGCCATGTGCTTGCTAATTTGTCATGCTGTGCTTATGGTCTTAGGAATTCTTTTATTTATTCTGTAGTTAACTACAGTAGTTTCATGTTCAATTGTTAAAAGGCTGGGTGGAACTGAAGAATTTGTCTTGTTTCTCAATGCAATACGGTTTTGATGGGTAACTGTGGAAAGAGACCAAAGACCCATAGACCACTGCATGTAGGGGGTGATGAAAAGGGGTGAAGACATATACTTAGCAAGTTTTTCTAAAGCCCAAGAATACTTCTCTCAAGGAGTTTGCAGGTGATGGTAGTATTTTAGCCATAAAATTGTTTTTAGATGATGATGATCATGATGATGATGATGATCATGATGATGATGATGATGATGATGATGATAATGGTCTGGATGGCCAGGAACATGGAGATATTAGGAATTATAATCCAATAACAAACGATAGTGTAGGGTACCTGGGTTTTGGCCTTTTCCCCCCTTTCTTATATTTATTCTATAAGGTTTGTGTGAGGATGATTCCAGTTATTGGTAATTGAGAGCATTCCATCCTCCTATCCACAGTGTGATGTAGTGTGTCCTAGGATGTGTTAAGGAGTGTCATACCTAGAAATTTTGCTGAAGATATTATAAGAGACATTCTTTCCACTGAGGTTGTCAGTTGTCAGAGTACCTATTCATTATCAGAAGGACATGGTGGGGGGATAATTAAACAAATGCTGGGTTTGAGATTGGATGAAGGAGCCTTGATGATGAAACAATTAGCAGGTTGTAGCCTGACACCTCTGGGTTCTCACATGATCTGGTTAAGGTCCATTGCATGATAAAACCAACAGATCTGAAAGCAGAGTAAGACAGGAAGACAACTTGAGCTCTGATTACCCCGGATCCAGCCATGCCTGAAGCCAAATATGCATCCTTGAAAGTTTTTTATTAGTTGTATGATTTAATGAGTTTCATTTTACTGACTTTTAAGCTTTATATCAATTCAAAGAGAAGTAACATCTTCTGAATGCCTGTGAAAGGTATTTTACACATTACTTTTAGAAAAAATAAAATAAAAAGAAGAAAAGAAAGAAAGAAAGAAAGACAGACAGACAGACAGACAGACAGACAGAAAGAAAGAAAGAAAGAAAGAAAGAAAGAAAGAAAGAAAGAAAGAAAGAAAGAAAGAAAAAAGAAAACGAGCGAGAAATAGCAGATACAGGAAAAACTCTGTCCTTCCTATATTTGCCTAAAAGCAGACATCACTGTGTAATGGTGCCCCCTCTCCCTTCTACCAGGAAGGACAGAAGTTAATCACCAAAGACAACTCTAGACTCTCATCACCTAGGGGTGGCACCAGAGGAATCTACATAGCAAACCTTGCTTAACCTACCCCTTCTCTACCATTAGCTTCGCCCTATGTTGACCTTGCTACAATTTGTCAACATTAGAAACTCAAAGTCCTTTTCCTTTGTCTTATCATACCTCTACAACTTTATAGTTTTTGCTAAAATGGTTTATAAGCCCCAAATTTTATCACCACTCTGAGTTACTCATCACTCAATACTCCTGTGTGTATGCACAATGTATGTGTTAATAAGCTGTTCATTTTTCTCCTATTAATCTGTCTTTTGTCAGTATAATGTGCAGAGCCCTAGCCAATGAACCTAAAATGAGTAGAGATAAAAGGGAACCTTTTCTCCTTAGACCCACTGAACAATCCACACTAACCCTGCTAGGTGCTCATGTATGATTTCCCCTTTAATCATAAAAACATTGTGATGTATATCATTCACAGGTCAGGAAACTGAAAAATAGAAAATTTAAAAATCTACACAAGTTTACAAGTGGGGTTAAGCAACAGAGCTGGGATTATATCTGAAGTCAGCCCTACAAGCTGCAACCTTCCCCTGCTGATTTTTTTCTATAAGTATCAAAACTGTTTACAGTCTTTGGAATGCTGTATTTTGGTTAAACTAAAAAGGTACCCAGTTCTGTGGGTTACAAACCTCTGCAGAGTCTCCCAAATCTTTTTTTCCATCTGCATGGCTAACACCAAACCTAAGACATAGCAGCCTGCTAACAGGGTCACTGCTCCTGGTTTATCCACCCACTTTGTTTTCTACCCTGCATCCAGGATTCACTCTAATGACATTTTAATCATAAATTTGTGTAGTATTGTTTTATTTATTTATTTTGTTCTGCTGTGAGGTCTTTGAGGAACAAGAGTTTGGTTTAGTTTTCTGTGCTGGGTTCCCAGTGCCTAAAAATGTTTGATGCCTCCCCCCAGTGTTTTCAGTTTCTTTTTCTATTTCTAAATATCTTTTGTTGGCTAAATGTCAAATTTATGTGTCCAGATCTCAACTCTCCCACATCTTCCCCATGGGACTTGGCTCATGGAAACTCATCCTTCCAGGTGCACAAGCCAAACATATGACATCATTCTCTGGACACCCACCTGTTCTTATACACCACTTCCAGTCAATCAGAAAATCTTATGGGTCTCATTAGAACTTCTGACCAAACTCACTGCTCTTGTTACATCCAAGTCACCACCTGTTCCTCTTCATGGGTTACTGTATTGGGCTCCTAACTGGTTCCCCTGCTCTGCCTTTGCCCCATCTCAACTGCTTTTAAACCTGAACATTTCATTTCTCTGCTCAGAACAATCAAGTGGCTTCCCTTCTGGCTCAGAGTAAGAGTCAAAGCCCACACCATAGACCATAAAGTCTGTCCTCCCCAAATCCCCCTCCCCCCAGGCCCCTGGGCTTCCTCGGTGTTCTTTAAACACACCAGTTCTCCTGCATACAGAACTTTACCATGTCTTTTCCTGTGTCTAGAATGTTCTTCTCTTTGACAGCCACATGATTTATCTTCTTGCCTTCATATTTTGGCCCAAATGGCATTTTCTCAATGAAGCTCTTCCTGCTCACTGCATCTAAAAATCCCACCTGCTCCGTTAGGCCAGCATACTTTGGCTGTTGATCTTTTTTGTTTCCTCTACTTTATCTCCAATGCCTGTGTGTGCTCAAAAAATATTTGTTCCATAAAAAGTATTGGATGGTACATATTTAATGAATGAATGCACAAATAAGTAAAGGTCACCTAATCATTGATGACCCTACAATAAAGTTCAAATTTACTGGAGGACAAGGATTTCCAGAATTTCAACATTGACTCTTTCCAGCTTCATCTCTCAGTTGTCTCCACACCACAACCTGCCTGCACTCAAATACCTATGCCCCATCAACACAAAGTGCATACAAAAATTTGTCTCTGCAGCCCATTGTGACTTCTTACTTGGTCTATCACATCGCCCTTGGTGGAAAAGGTGACTGACCTTTTTGGCTCCTCCAGCACCTCATTCTCCTTCTCCTCTCTTGTAGCACTGACCATGCTGCATTTCTCTGCAATAATGTTCTGCTTCTGAGAGGTCTCTGAAATAAGAAGCAGACATCTCTGGGGACGTAGGACATGTTTTTCTGGCCACTGTATCTCCAAATCCAGCACAGTAGTCACAACTTTCTGACTACTTGCTACCAATACTTTTTTTCTGTGCAAAGAACTGCTTCCTTTTCCTCTAACTTGGAAGGAACCATCTTGGTCTGATTTCAAGCCTGTGGTTAATCTCATCCTTATTTTGTTCATAGATGAGAGTGGTAACAATAATAAAAAAAAAAAGAACATTTCTATCCTAAGCAAAGACAACTACCAAAGTTTAAGCAACTTTTAATATAAAAATTTAAATGTAATGTGTATGATTCGGTTTTACTTGAAAACTGAGTTGATTAGTCATTACCCACATTAAAGTCACTTTTATTGAATCTATACATAACAGTCATATGCATAATTATGCTTTTATTTAGAAGGATTAAAACACTAAAATACACCAAAAATGTCAAGTTGGCTAAGCACCATTAACAGAAGTTATACAAGATGCAGATGATATTACCTGGCTTAGTCAGATTAAGTCTTGAGAAGCGATTAACTTTTCCACCCACAAAGGATTTCCCTTACCGCTGGCAAGGCCTCTCCTCTCAAAGCCTTTGATCTGTGCTCTTCCTTGAAGGTTTAGGACATTGGAGACACCAGCTCAGATCACATGGAAGAGGCAGCACAGTTGGGAGCTGGGCACCCAGAGATAACAGTGCTCCAGAGACATGCTGGGGAGGAAATGGCTTTCTCTTGTGGGACCACTCTGTTGGCCATTGGGTGTTGCATCAATTAAAGAGGGGGTGGCAGAGGATGTCAAGAAAGCAGAGTCAGCACTAAGTGTCTTCTCTGGAAACCCTATTAGTTGGCCCATCAATTACCTCCTTTTCCCCTTCAGATCCTTGGCTTTGTCACAGAGAATTCTATAATGGAATGGGAGGGGGTGGTGCACAGCCACTCCCTCCTGTAGGTTTATGGGAAAGAATATTCTGAGTGGATTTGTTCATTTGTCCATACCTCTCCAAGGTTTGGGTTCACCCATGCCAGTCTAAGAGACTTATGCCTATGGCTGGCCCAACATATGTGTTTAAAAATTTCTCCCAGTTGCTGTTTCCAATCATTGTTTTTAAATTGCTGATGGGTTGAAATATCTCTTTGGGGTGTCTGCAATTTGTCCTCAGAAATGAATGAAAATTGTTCAGTCATTTTCATAATTGATGCAAAGACAAGTCCTGGTCTGCAAGAACAGTGCTCTAGTCATAGTTTTGATTTTTCCAAGCTGGTGCTTTGTTGTTTTAATGAAATTGTCATGAGATCAGGATTCAGTAAACTTGTTTTCTCAAAGACATTTTAGCTTTGGGAATTGTTTACCCTATATTATATGTTCAGGAATATAAAATCAAATTATTGTTTTAAAGCTATAGAAAATTGGGCATAAAAAAGAATCCAGTTACTTGTGGTTATTAGATGCTGACAAACATCTTCCCTGTTTCCTTCATCCTATAGGAAACAAACTTCTGAAGCCAAAAATAAAGCAAAAGTCCCTAAGCTCTCCATTATGGGGGCAGCTTTCTTTTTCATATCCAAATGACATAATCCAAGCACCAATATTGAAAGTACACTGGAATGCTTGCTTATTTCCCAAGTATTTCTAAGAACCTCTAAGAAGTGACTCCATGTTCCATACAGATAGCTGGGTTGGACCATCTCTCATTCTAGGCCAGCGCCCTCAATTTCTCTTCCATCACCTGTGGACATTTGCCAACATTTCTTTTTGCTGCTATAGCTCTCTCTGTACTCCCACCTATGGAAAGAGTCATCATTTCACTTTGTTTCCTTAAGCACAGCTGAAACAGTGCACTCAAGTGTACAAACTTTACTAAGGTTTGAGCTTGATGAGAGGAATGACAGTGTGGAAAAAGGAAACCCAGACCTGGATACTGAACGTCTCTCTCCTTGAGTACTCAGCACTTCTCTTTATAAGACATCCCTTATCGTCATCTTTCTCCCTAGCAGATGCTTGAGTTCCTATTTTGAGATGTTCTCAAAAATAGTCCCTTTCTCAAGTCATCTCTCTGTGACTATATGGCCTCAGCCTTTGGTCTCTGAACCTTGCCAGAAGAATGAAATAATTAAAATCAATAGACATCATCATAATCACCAAGAGATGTGTTCAGCTTACCATGACCATTATTTGTTGGAGAACCTTATAGTCCAGCTGAGCACAAAACTTTCCTATAATTACATTGGTCTAAACTTTCCCTAGAATAAGAAATGAAAACTTGCAAGGCTAAGCCCACAAAGGCTGACCCAAAAGCCTCCTCCCAGAGACAGATTTCATTCTTTTCCACAGAATGCAGAAAGCACCCACCAACATTTCTGAACTAGCTTAATGGAGGTTGGGAGAAGAATGGCATCCTGTATCCAATGCTAGCATTTTGAGGGCATTCTGATCTTACAAAAAAGCAAACTGATACAGCGGAGTGTTTAGGTTTTGAGGATATAGCGGTTGACAAGACAGACTCAGGTTTCAGTCTAATAAGACCTCTAGGCAAGAAACCAATCTGCTGTGAGGAGCCATAATAGGTACCACCACAGGGCATCCCATCGGGGTGGAGTCTCAGGGGAGCTGCACTATTTTCTTATAAAGTGCCAGCTATACTCGAAGACTGTGGCTTGGAGGTTAAATTTCAATTAAACCCCTTGAGTCTTGACACTTGGAAATCCAAGAATTCCCTTACAAAAATAAACAACCACACCACCAGAAAACCACATACTCTACCTCTGAAAGGTCCCATGGCATCTTGGTTACCAAATAGTTTTTTGTGAAACAGTTTTTCTTGGGAGTTAAGGAAACTTGAGATAATATTTATTTTAAGTTCTATTGATAAGTATGCAATGAGAAATAAAGAAAAGGAAATGCATGAAAATAAATAATGGTTGGGCCCTAAAATGATGAAATCGTTGTAATACAATTTAATATGCTTTGAAGAATGTGTTTAATTCTGCGTTTTCTAAAAAGCAAAAGTTCTAAAAATATTTTTATTATAGTTTTGTTGTTTTTTGATATCAAATTTGTTATATATTTTTTGTAGTATAGAAAAATAGCTATGAGCTTATGTTTGTAGGAGAAAGTCTATTTAAATCACAACTCAGTACCCAAAACAAATAATCCATTTAAAAAAAATGGGCAGAGGACCTGAATAGACACTTCTCCAAATTAGACATACAGATGGCCAATAGACTTGTGAAAAGATGCTCAATATTACTAATCACCAATAACTATAAGTTAAAACTCTTTTCACTATATGAGCTTGTGGTAAAGAAAATTTTGGGGGAAGTGTTTTATGATAGTTGCAACATAATAGACTTACAGAGATGAGATGAAAAAGAGGCTTTTATTTTATTTTATTTTATTTTATTTTATTTTTTGGCATAGATTTTAAACTCAGCAGACTCTCTAGAAGAGGAAAGAAGCAAAGGTATAAAGTATACTGGAGAGACAATTTACACAGGTCTTCCAAGTCATGGCCACCCATAGCTCCACCTCGCGCACACTCTACAGGCAAGCGAGTCAGGCACTGAGAGGGAACTCATCTGTACCCTCTCATCAAAAGAGGCCTTTCTAATGAGTGAGTGCTTACCCCCTCTTTGAAGTGTCAGAACATTTTGCAGTAAATGACTGTTGATGAAAGGCATTCTAAAATAGTCTATGCACATCTCCGAGGATCCTAAACTTATTTAGGTTTTGTTGGTTCAGCAACTCAATGCTGCATTGTGGGGAAGATAAATTTCTTTGTCTGCTCTGCTTTTATTTTTTCCTCCTCTATTCTCAAGCTGTCAAGTCTTCTATTGACATTTTCACTCTTCTTGACAACTCTTCTTCCTTTTTCAAGTCACTTATATTTAATCTGCTAAGCGATGTGGGGGAGCAGGGGAGGCGGGGGAGGCAGCGAGGGATAGCAAATAGCCAAGCTCACTAAATAAAGTGTATTTAATAAGATTTCATGAGTCTCAGCAGGAGAGCCAGAGGGTTTGTGCCATTATTCATCAAATTCCATCTACAAATATCCCTTGGGCTTCCCTTGAGCAATGCCTTGCATTAATCCATGGGACGTGACTTTCTCTAGGCAGTAAAGCACATTGCTTGGGTCTGTAACTTTTGAAACATATATTTCCATTCTTCAGGCTCTTTTCAAATACCTGAGTTTATGGCTAAATTATGAATGGTCAACACTGTTCACTTTTGAAGATTAATTACTGAACTACCCTGCCATATAATGTGGATTTCTGTGTCTCCCAAAGCATCAACACACATAATTTTTTGTTTTGATCCTGCGTTTGAGGTAAGCAAGGTTAGATCTTCATCCAATTCTTAGAAATAGGGAAAGGAGACTCATAAACTGTTACTCATTTCAAAGCCTTTAAAATATCTGACCAAAATTGACTCTCCACTTAGACAAAAGATTACATTCCAAACTTTTGTCCAAACCTCAAAGAAGGAGATTTTTCCAACCTCTTATTGCCATGCCTAAGATCCCATGTTGGAAAGGGCCAGTGCCCAGCAACCAGGAGATGGGGGATTCTAGTCTGAATTCTGCGAAGAGCTCCCAAGCAAGCATCTCTGGGTTCCAGGTCCACCTCTTTTCCTCTGTAAAATGAGACTAATCACATCTGCCTCTTAGGATGAAATGACAGCGTATTTAAAATATTAGTATTAATCCAGGTATATAACCAAGCCCACTGCTGCGTTTGACCTACACAGAGATAGAGCAAAATCCTTTTCTCCATTGTGTCAGGGCCCTGCCTGCCCGTTATAGACCCATCTCTCTACAAAAGACATCAGCAAAATCCCAAAGATAATGTAGACACCCAAAAGCTGTCTTATGGCTGTCTCTCTGGCCCAAGCAATCAACTCATTCCTTCCACACTAGGCTGGGCAGGAGAGATTCCAGGAAAGAGAGTCATCAGAGGCCTCCCTGGGATCCTCGGTGTGTTTCTCTCTTGCTGGCCGCTGGCTGGCCTGAGGTCACGCACAGGGAAGAACACCAGCTCCAACAAGATGCCTTGCAAGAATTTCAGTGATGCAGGCTGAAGACTAACAGATGTGTGCCTTCACCTCCTGCACAGTCGGAGGGCAGACACCAGCTCCCTGAATGTAGGGCCTCTCTCAGGGTTTCTAACAGCAAGCACCCAGCACCCATCCCTTGGTAGGTAGGACCACAAGCTATAGGCTTTGCCTTAAATCTGTAATGTAACAGAGAGATGGAGTGGTTAAGAGACTGGCATAGATGAACCTGAATAGCATCTGGGCTCTGACTCCTAGCTATGTAATTTTTGTAAATGTACTTTCCATATTTCTAAAAGGGGGATACTCATCTTCTGAAAATATTTAGTTAAATACTATCAGGTGCACATTAGTGTGTGGCACAAAGAACATGCATATAATCTATCAGTTTTCCTTCTTCCACCAACCTACCTAGCAAATCCCATGGAAACCACTTTGTTCCCTGTACGAGGTGGTGGTAAAGGACAAGTCCCTTTAACAGTTTCCCCTTAAAGAGCTTACAAAAATAAAGATAAAAACAGATTTTTTTTTTAAATTTTATTTTCTTGTTACTTTTTTATTAGCTTGTTTTTTTGGCATTGCCTCTGACAGCAAACTCGTGAGACCACATAGAATAGATGACTGACCAGTATCAGTCATATTTCTTGCTGCCCTGGTCCTCATATGCCTGTCCTTCTATCTCCCCCTCACTGCTCATGGCGAGAGCAGAAGGGGAGCATATGGATAGGATAAGGCTGTTGCCTCCCCCATACCCAGGACAGGAGATAGCAGGAGTGGGTCCCTGTAATGCCTTCAGGAACCTATCCAGCCTTCCTGCCCGAATCCCTGAAGCAGCCTCCTTGCCTTGCTTGGTTCTGACCTTCAGGAAAGAGACCCACAGCCCTGCCTGCTGAGAGCACTAGGCAGTTGCTGGTTGTAAGTGTGGTATTTACAGGTCTATAAGTGGACTTAACCGTGCTCTCGGGATGCTCTTTTCTGACCAGGATATCTTTTAGGGGCAGTGGAATAAACACAGTGGTTACAATATGAGTATTCACCATAGCCAGAGCATTGTGCTCCATGTTTTATGACCACTACTGATAATGTAGGACACAAAGAGTAAGAGGGACTGTGCTGCATTATCAAGAGTGTATCTGGTAAGTGACAAAAATCACGATTTCACACTCAGTTCTGGCTGAATGCAAAGTGATTTCCTAAACCACCAGCCAGGCTGTTGTGCGTCTCCCAACTGGCAGTGTTTTTCAGCCTCTAGCCTCACTGGCCTATAAAGCAGCAGAATCTGCAGAGATATGGAGATTTCTTGGCGATGCCCTCTGTGCCTTACATCTAGAGAGGCTTTGCCTGGTAATGTGGCGAGGTGAGAGTCATGTGACCTCTCTCTGAGTCTATTCTCCCGTTAGTCAGGGGGAGATGATACTAGTACTGACTCCCTTCACTTTAATCTCCAACCTACTGGGAGTGATCCTGAAAAGATAACAAGATATTCTGGAATATAATATTCCCCAGGCAGTACCAGGCACATAAAAGGTGTACTAACCCTCTTCCCCATTTCCTGTGTTCAAGGGGAGAATTATTCTGGTTTCAGTGGGAAAAGTCCACTTTCTGTCTATCATTAGGCCAGTTAGGTTTCTGTGTTTGGGAATTTTCTAATAAATGATATTTGATTAAACAACACAAAATTGATAAAAAGATAAAAGGATATGGATAGGGTGGATGGATGGATGATGGATACATGACAGGCATACAAATCCTATATAATAAAAGCCTAATATGCAAATTGACCGAGTGGCAGAATGACCAGTCTCTATGACACGCACTGACCACCAGGGGCAGACACTCAAAGCAGGAGCTGCACCCAGCCAACAGGCCAGACAAGGTGGTGCCAGCTGGGGGGGGTGGGGGGGGGGTAGGGCGGGGGGCAATTGCCCCACTGGTCGCTGGCCAGGCCTAGCAACCCTACCTGTGCACAACTTTCATGCACCAGGCCTCTAGTCTATGCTAATAAAGGGGTAATATGCTAATTAGACCAAGTCAACTGACTATCTTCTGAATGTCCAACTTCCTTCCGGACAAAGCCTTGGTGGTGGGGGCTGAGGCAGAGGCAGTTAGGGATGAGATCAGACTGGCAGGGGTGGGCAGTTGGGAGCAATTAGGCCAGCAGGGGAGTGCAGTTGGGGGTGAGATTAAGCTAGCAGGGGAGGGCAGTTGGGTATGACCAGGCTGACAGAGGTGGGCAATTTCCTAAGAAGACTGCCATTCACAAATTCCCACTTTTACTATGATTATCATCAATAATCTTTTCATTTTTTGACCCTATTAATTTGCCTTTATAAAATTATTCTATTTTCTCTTGCAATCTGTCCTTATGAAGGAGAATTTACATCTCCTAAAGGAAGTTTTTGGAAGGGTTTTCAGAGGCTATTTTGAAACCTCATTGGATATAATCAGTTGTTTGAATAGGAAAGTTGGCATCTTGCCCCAGGATGGGAGTAAGATAAACTTGGGCACAGTGGGAGGGAAATGCGCCCTCCAGGAGCAAGTTTTAGCCTGAAGACCCTTTCTAGTTCACCCAGAGCTTTGAGAACATCCAAAAAGGAAGTCTTCCAAAGAAATAAGTATTCCCATCTGTGACCGCCTCATTCCTGGCTCCTTCTTGGAACCCTGAACTTGTCACTGAAAGCCCAGGAGAGTCATATCTGGAGTTGTGGATAACCAGTTTCAGGGGCTTTCCTTGTTACCAGAGTGATATCTGAGCAACAATAGGCAATTTACTCAAGGACAGGCCCCCTTTTCCTGTTATCTTCATCCCTCTGTTTTCTCAAATACAGCGGAGTATGGAAACAGACAGACAGAAATCACTTCCTCAGCTCCCTCCAGCACTGTCTCTACCTCACAAACCCTTTCGTTTTCTCTCTTCATGCTTCTGACCTGATAAGCCTGTATTACAGCTTCTACGTATTGAGTTCCTACTGAGAGCCAGGCCCTGCACTCAGACTTGTATGTAGAGTATCATTTAATCTTCATATATCTTATGGAGTAGGTTCTATAATTACTACCACTTACCACAAGAAGCTGAGAGTCAAAGTTTAAGAGGTGTGTTTGAGTCTGCACAGCTATGAAGTGGCAGAATTTCCCTCATGATAATGCATACACCTATTTTCTTACATCTTCTCCATGAACCTCCTTTATCAGCAACTTCATCATTTCTTGGAGAACATTGAGGGATCTAGAATATATCAAAACAGCTGTGTGATCTTGAGCAACCACTTCTTCTTTGGGTCTCAGTTTCCTTTTCTGTAAAATAATATGATGAGGATAATCTTTGTACATGCTCCAACATCCTTGGTCTCTAAGGATACAAATAATGGCAGCATCCGACTTCCTGAAACATCCCAATTTATAAACTCCACATACCTGCTTTTGCTAAGTCTACTGATAAGTTATCAGCTGCCAATTCTACATGGCTCAGAAAGAGGAGAAATTAGGGACATCTCAGCACACAGGACAAGAGAAATAAGTCCAGATGCATGGTTTAGTCACTAAACATTTTTTTGATTTTTTGAAAAAAGGAAAAGAACATTGGCTTCTCAAAAAATTGTGGTGCAGACTCTAGAATTTGGGAAACTCTAGTTCATGTTTTGGCTCTGTCACTAGCTTACTGTGTGATCTTGGGAAAGTCACCAAACTCCATGGGACTTTATTCCCCACCTGGAAATCGAAAAACCATGCTTCCCTTCCAGGATCAGTGAGAGGAACTAACTGGCCTCACAGACAGGGTTAACCTCCGACTGGTCCATCACTGCCTGTGCACATAAAAGTTCACAACTAAATAGCCAACTTGCTCCCTTATTTTAAGCCGTAGAGGGCTGGCTTCTTATGGGTATAACTCTATACAACAGAAATAGTCAGAAAAGGATGGGAGGTTCTTAGCTTTCTCCCCCATCAGCCTGACCATTAATGGAATTAGCCAAGAGCAGAATCTCTCATCCCTTACATTTGCTCTTCCGAGCCAGCAAGATCCAGGAAGTGATGCCCATGCAAGGCACCAATTCTGGTTTTGTTTTGTTTTCTTGGCCCAGTAGTTTAAAAATACTTATTTGATCTTGAGTTTCTTAGTTTTGGACTGAAAATTGTTTGAAAACTCCAATTAAATTTACTGCTCTCTCTTGAAGCAGATTTGTCTGGATAACCTTGAATAAGAATGGCAAACAAAGATTATTCCAAAGCCCTGCTCTATTTTCCAAAGCAATGGCCCCTGGTGGGACAGTAGTCTTGACTTTTGAGTCTGTGTCTCTAGGCACAGAGGGAACATGCACCCATAAATGTGCTTTCCCAGCATGCTTTGCTCCAGGGTCAGACCCTCTTTGGTATTAGTCATTATCAACTCATAAGATCCAAACTAGAGCTACATAAAAGCTAAAAATGGGAAATTTGTCACCCAGCAAGCACCAATAAAATGTAACCTCATGGAAAGATGCTTTAAACCAAGCCCATCTTTCTCAGAATGATAATTCCTCTGATGTCTCACAAGTTACCATGTTTGTTTTCCTACAAATCCCTTCTGACCCAGAGTCAAGCCCAGCCCTTCATTCCTCTTTTATGAGCCCACTGGGCTCTTTCCTCAGAGGAAAATATTGTTGCCTGGTGTGTGTGTGTGTGTGTGTTTGAAAAGTTAAGAATTGCGCTTCCCGCTTTGATAGGTGCCTTGAATCTGAGTGGACCAGGACCAGGATTGGTACTACTCCCTTGCAACTGCTACCACACATAGCAAGCACACTTGATAAAAATGTTAGTCATCTTTCTAGCCCCCAGCCCCTAATAAAGACCACCCAGATGATTTCTAATACAACTGCATGCTCAAGTTTGTTTCCTGAGGCTTGACCTTCTAGACACGATAAAACCCATGTTCATCTTTTCAGAAGGTTATATCATCTTGCCCACCTGTCAGTTTTCACCATGGAACCACAGTCCATATATACACTTTGAGTATGGGTATTTTTATCTTCTGTATTACTTAGTAATAGGAATACAAATGATAGGAACACAAAATAAAGCAATTATGAACACTAACACTAAGCAATATTGTTAGATAAACAATACTAAATTCATGTTTATATTAGTGTTGTAACTATTGGTCTGGTGCACGAAATTTGTGCACAGAGGATGGAGGTCCCTTCAGCCTAGCCTGCACCCTGTTGCAATTTAGGACCCCTTGGGGGATGTTCAATTGATGGTTTAGGCCCAATCTGACAGTCAGACATCCCTCTCACAATCCAGGACCACTAGCTTCTAACCGCTCGCCTGTCTGCCTGATCACCCCTAACCACTCTCCTACCTGCCTGATCGCCCCTAACCATTCTGCATGCCTGTCTGATGCCCTTAACTGCTTTCCTGCCTGTCTTATCAATTCAAACCACTCCATCTGTCTGCCTGATCACCACTAACCACTTGCCTGCTTGCCTGATCACCCCTAACCACTCGCCTGCCTGCCTGATTGCCCCCAACAGCTCTCCTGCCTGCCTGATTGCCCCTAATAGCCTCTGTCTCAGCCTCTGCCACTGCAGCTTCATCTGAATGATGTCCGGAAGGTCATTCAGCTGTCCAGTGTAATTAGAATATTATGCTTTTATTATTATAGATAGTCCTGATGCACATATTATTAAAAATTATAACACAACCTTAAAAGAATAATATACACCATATGTTGAAAGCTCACTCTGTATAAAACACTGTGCTACACATTTCTCTTTCACCAGCTCTGGGAGGTGTGAGTGTATCTTTCAGTCTTAATTATTATATATAAAGAAACTAAGTTTCCAAAAGACTAAGTAACTTGCCTATATCAAACAGCTCATAAAAGCCAGGGCCAGGATGGATGCCCAGAGCTGACTAAGAAGACCATATATTTAACCACTCTGTTCCTCTTCTCATCCATGGAGTCAGGTAAAATCATACATAGGACCTTTACCTTTGTGGAAGAATCAACATAAGGGATGATCTGAGTAGAACCTATAGCTTCCAATTCTATCTTCCCTCCACTCTCACCAATGCACATCTAATCATTTTGTTGTTAGTAGTTATGGCTGAATGAACCAGTATCTAGATACTTTTTGAGCCAAATAAATTATGTGCCAATTCTATGCTTCCCTTCCAAGATCAGTGATACCATACCATACCATAAAATTCACTAATTTTCAAGTGTAAAATGATCAGTGGCTTATAATAAATTTATAAAGTTTTTTAAATTTATAAAGTAAATTTATAAAATACAGTTTTAGAGTCGACCCATCAAACCTAGACTATCTCTCAGGACCACTGCAGTCTCTCCCAATGCCCAACCCTAGGCTCAGGCAGCACTTCTCAGCTTTCTTTCTCTACAGAATTACCATCTCTGGACATTTCATATAAACGAAATAATGCAAGAACATATTATTAATGTCATTGTCAAAATTTCGTACCTATTTGTTATCTGAAGGATCTATTTAAGCATAATCCTTTTATTGTATGACTTACCAGCCCTTTTGCCTCCATTTTTTCTTCTGTAAAATGGTATTTGCCATACTCCCACACGTGATTAACTTATTTAGTGTAATGCCTGGTATATAGTGTATGCTCATTAAAAGAGATAGGGAGAATAGAAAAATAAGGCCATGGAAACCCCCACGAATGACTCATTAAAAGGAGAGGAAATATTTCCACATAGATTTTAGCAGAAGAAAAAAAAAGCAAAAAAAAAAAAGCTTGTTTCTATTCCAGGGCTCTCTGTTCACATTTGTTTTTTGGGACTAGGATGTGGATAGAAGTGAGCAGCCATCTCATTCACTGCTGATTTACTGCCAAAGGAATGATTCTGGAATCTGAGTAGATGTGAGTCCACAGAGAGGGTGTTTTCTGTTTTTACTAGAAATGAAAGAAAACCTTTAATATGAGATCCAAGTGACAAGGACAGGGAGCTGGTATTGCCATTAAGCAGACATAGTAGTGTTTTTATGGCTGGTTATGGCATATCCATTAAGAGAAAGTTTAAAAAATATCCATGTCTGTATTAAAACCCTTATGGAAATAAAATATTTCTTTCTTTTTTTCTGAAGGAAATTATGTTTTCCTCTTTTCAAGCTAGAGAGAAAAGATATAGTTTGTGACATATAGTTAGGAGCCAAGGACTGGTGCTGGCCCTGACCTGGGAGTAGATGACCTTGAGTAAATCAGTCCTCTTCTCTGGACCTCAGTTTACCTCAGAACCCTTTCTCCAAGGTGAGGCTCTGTAATTCTAAGGCTCCTGGGTTCTTAAAATGAAGGCAGGGCTGATGATAGATGGCGAAGTGCGCAGAGCTTTGAATTTTCCTACAACATCCTGCATTTTATGGACTGAAAGTTTGTGTTGGACGAAACTTAAACTTCCTTGTAAATCACAGAACGGTTAAAGTTTCTTTTGTCTAAATCCGGGGTGGCCAAATCCAGCCACCTCCTCTTCATGTGGATAATATTTTATTGGAACACAGGCACATTCACTTGTTTACATGGAATCTGTGGCATAACCTAAAATATTTACTGTCTGGCCTATAGAGAAAACAATTTTCTGATAGGTTTCATGAACCACTCTAAATACAATTTAAAAATAAGTTCAGTATATACTTGAGCAGTTGCTGAAAGCCCTGGGTTGTAGCTAATATGAGTGAGTATGCTATAGTCACAGAGATAGTAAAAAAAAAAAAAACACTTTTTTTTTTTTTTTTTTTTACTAAGAAAAAAGAGCCAGTAAATGATGGTGAATGTGATGATGATGATGATGATGATGAAGACATTCACTGAGTGTTCAAGCAAACAAGGCAATAACCTAAATACATTATACTAATACGTTTAATTCTTGTCATAATTATTGTAAATTTATAATGAGGAAAATAAGGCTTCTGAGTTAAGAACAAAGTCATAATGTTGGTAAGTCATGACTTGGGATATGGGACTTTATGACCTGTTATAACTTTTCTCATATCTATTGGAAAGCAGAAATCACAGAAGAAAAGGGATCATGCAAAGTCCTTTATGACAAAGGAAAGGGGACTCAGGTCCCAAACACCATGACCACTACTCCATGCACTAGTGTGTCTGCGAACTCCTGGGAGATCTATATAACTACAGAGTATTATTTATCTAGTCGACAGACACTTTCAGGCTATCAGCTCTAAGAAGACAAGAATCATATCTTCTATTTCTTTTCCTAGAGCCCTAGCATATGATAGGCATACAGTAAATGTCTGGTTATAATGGATAACAATTATTTACTGATATAACATGAGGTTTCAAGAAATTATTTTAGCACTGTTCACAGATAGCCATAGAATCTACCACTACTGGGTCCTTAAAACAGTATTTTAGGCCTTCTCATTCGCTGTAAACAGTACATGCAAATGTTTAAAATGAGGAAGTGGAGACTCATAAGTTCATTGATGTTTCCGTGGTCTCATAGCTAATGAGTGGTAAAGCTTGCACGTGGACTTGGGAAAATAACCATGTTCTCAGGCTGTCACTTAGTACAGTTTATTAGGGGTGTGAAGGCACCTGGGAGCTGGTGAGGATGCTGAGTGTCGGGCCTGCTGAAGCATGACCAGCATATTAATAAGGTCCTCAGATGATTTGTAGCCATAGTAAAGTTTTAGAAAATTCACTCTAAAACAGCGTGTTATATAAAACAAGGGTGAATGAATGATTACTTTCTATGCCAGGGTCTTCAAACTACGGCCCGTGGGCCACATGCAGCCCCCAGGGGAGTCTGATCCTGCCCGCCAGGTTTTTTGGGCAGTGAGCGCAGCCAAGGTGTTACAGTAGGGATTAGTAGTTCATATAGTCCGGCCCTCCAGCTCTCTGAGGGACCGTGATCTGGCCCCCACTTTAAAAAGTTTGAGGACCCCTGTTATGCAATGGCAAGAGGCAACGTGGTCAGATGTACCTGTACTCTATTGGAAGGGATCACAGTATCTATTTTATAAATCAAACTTATTTCTGAAATGAATGCTCTTTTTTGCAGATTTCATACTGATTTGCCTGCCCCTATAGGTTCCTAAAACCATCTCACTACAAATGTCTGAGATCTGTATTTATACTCTTGGCTGCATGATAACTACAGAAGCAAATGCTTCAGACTGAGTAATAGTGCTATAAGAGGCTGGGTTCTGCTGGTGGTGCAACCAGTGTGTGTATTTAGGCAAGAGCCAGAGAGGAAAGTGCCATCTGCTCAGCAACCTCTGAGTTACTATTTCCCGAAAAGCTAAGTTTTTCCCAATTCCTTTAACATGAGTAAAAATATAAACTTAGGCAACAGTCACTTTTGCCCTCTGAGAATGCCTGGTTTTTTAGATCTATCCCAAATGGCAGGGGCTCTGTGGACTCATTCAAAATGATAGAATTATTTTGTGCTTGGTTACCTTTTTTTTTAGAATTTTAATGCAAATTATTGCTAAATAATAAAAATGACTTTTTTGGCCTAACTTCCTTCTCTTCCCGAGGCCTTAGAAATGCCTGCCTACCCCCCCCCCCCCCGCTCCCTTGTGCTAAGATTGACCCTGAACCATGCAGCCCTTGTTCTTAGTGATGACATACACCTAGAGCAAGATTGTTCAGGTCTCTTGTAATTCTATCTCTAGGCATTATATCTATTGCTAGCCTACCTTTGTCTTTGAACGTAAACTTCATGGGGCTAACAAATGTGCCAGCTATGAGCAGGTCCGATCTTATCTCAGGAGTGAAAGGTGACAGCTAACCCCATTCCAAACAGTCACCCAAGCTGAGCTATGAGTCACCCAGAACATGCCTCTGCCAGATTCAGCAGCTGGAATGCCAATAGCTTGATCGTTGACTGTGGCTTATGAATTCTATCCTGACCTTTCATAAATAAGGTGACAGCTCCCTTTCTTGAGAAAATGTAAATTCTTAGGAGAAAGGACACATATGCAGATGCCCTCTTCATTTTTCCTCTACTCTTGGCCATTTATTGAAGAATTAAGCACACACATGAAGAGACTAAAGTGGATTGAACTCTATTTTAGGCCGTGGGGGTCTAATGATAAATAAGATGCTTTGGAATAAATTAATCCATTTTAAAGAAAAAAACAGATATATAGGCAATTCAATATACCACTATTTTTTTTACAGACGTCTATTCCATGCCAGCCATTATACATATGCCTCATTTAATCGTCAAACCAACCCAACAAAGTTGTTTTTTTTAAATCCCAATTCTCAGTATCCTTACACACAAGCTGTACCATGCAGAACTAAGATCTCAGCAAAAGTCTGTTTCATTCACATTCACTCTTGTTTATCCTCTCCATTGCCTTCTCATTTTACTTATGGGAAAAGCCAAAGTCCCTACTATAAAATAAGCATCCCTATTATTATTTGTCAAATTTATAGGCACCCCCAATCTGAGCACATTATAGGACTGTACTTCCTGATTCTTAGTTTGAGTCACTTCCAGGTTGTGATTGCATTGCCAAGGTGAGACCCAGCAGAGATCCCTTTTTTTCCTTTTGACAAGGTTACCAACAATATTACAAATATTGGCATCCATCAATCTGAGCTCTAGGGGGGTTATGTGGAGCAGAGGTTCCTACTGGCCCATGATGGACATTAGGCTTGTGGGAGACGTTACTGAGATCCCAAAGTGGTTGATTACTACACCAGAACCTAGCCTTTCCTAATGGATACAGGTGCTTTTTTTTTTTAACCTTAGTAGCTCAAAATTTATGTTATATATAATAGTTTATTTAATTATCATGGCATTTTATCTTATGAACACTAAAATGTTAGCTTTGTGACAGCCAAGAGTTTTGCCATTTTGGTTCACTAATATATTTTCCATGCCAAGAATAGTGCATGGCTCACTGGAGAAGATCAATACATCCTTATTGAATGTATGTGAGAAAAAAGCGACCTCATTACCTCTGTTGGTATGAGACAGTGAAGTTCAGGGTGCTTAATAGAATATAGAGAAGACACTGATTCAAAATGAGGTTGGACTCATCTTTCCCCTGTTTGACACAGTATTTGGTGAGTGCCTGCAATATTGTGGGAAATCAGTATATGATTATTGAGCTGTTACAATAAAGAGCTTCTACTGTGATTTTCACAACCAACTGAGTCACCATGCACATACATTAATAATTGCTTTACTCTCCTGCTGGTGAGACCTTCATCCATCATCCTGAAGGTCTTAGTCATGCCTTAATCATGCCCAGTGACTCAGCTCCATTCAGCTTTTCCCCCAGTGTCATTCCTCATTTCCTTTCTTGTTCATTCTCCTCTCTTTTAATTCACACCCCGTGCAGGTGTGTCTTGGACATTGCTGCCCAGAAGACTCCTGCCTCCTTCAGGAGAGAGTAGCTCTTTCTGTGCCTATATCTCTGGAGGTATTTTCCCTAGACTTAAGTTTCAGGAAGCTGTCATGGACAAATAGACATATATCTATCAAGAAACTCTATAAAGAAAAGACATGCCCTTTTAGTCAAAGTTCTTTTTGTTCTGGAAATAATGCCAACGTCTGTTTATCTCTGAATGAATGTACTTCTAGTGGCTGGCTCTTTAGTTGTCTTACAGGCATCTAAAACACAAAATTCCAAATCAAACTCATCTGTTTCTCTTCCCGAATTCCTTCCCTATTTTGCTGTTGACATCACTTCCAGAGACCAAGTTCTCTTTTATCCAACTGGCTATTCTCACCTAAAGCAAGAAAGTCAAATGCCATTTGCTGTTGAAACCTTTGAATTAGTAGGGCTCTCAGAGAAACAAAGCAATAGGAGATATATGTGTCTCACATGCATGGCTTGGTGGGGAGGGGTGAGAGAGAATCTGAAATTTGCAGGGCAGGCCAGGCTGGCAATGCAGGTAGGAGTTGACATTGCAGTCTTGAGCCCACAATCTATAAGGTAGGCCATTAGGGTGGAACCTGAGGCAGGATTTATATGTTACAGTCTTGAGGTAGAATTCCTTCTCCTCTGGGAAACTTCAATTTTGCTTCTAAGGCCTTCAACTGATTGGATGAGACATTTTTATCAAGAGTAATATCCTTTATTTAAAGTCACTGGTTATAAATGTTCATCAACCAAATACCTTCAACCAACAGCTAGACTATTGTTTGACCAAACAACGGCACAGCGTGGCCTAGTCAAGTTGACACATCCCTGTATTCTTTAATCCCTAAAAGACATTATTAATCAATCATTTGATTGATTAATAATGTCTTTTAGGGATTAAAGATGAGGTATCATTATTCCTCCTCTAGAAGCACAATAGATCAACCATTACCAATGGATCAACTTTGGAAAGTCAGTTGGAATGCATCTCTGAAAAGCACTTCTAATCAATCTTCTGTTCTGCTGAAATGGCTCATCATTGCCTACGAGTCCTGTTGCACAAAACATCTATCTTACAAGATATGCTGTATATGAGATTTTGTGTTCAAAAAGGTTTATTATAATTGACTTCATGACTCTAGCCAAAAATCTTCAGGAACTCCTGCAAGGATCAATTGATAACCTAGCTTTTCCAAAATTTGATTACTCAAATCATTCTTAACATTATATTCATTACCACTGAGGAAAACAAATTTTGGGAAATGCTTATCACTCAGGCCCTTTCCATATCTGATATCATTTATTTTTCCAAACTCTTTGAATCAAGGTGTTCTTTGTACATCGCCTACACTATCTGCATCCTGCTTGTCCCTCAACTTGTTCAATTAAAACATTTCCACAATATCCATGTCAGTATCTCTTGCAGCAGAAACAATGCTATGTGCTCAGTAAATCTCTCCTGTCCAGGACACACAGAAAGGACACATTTCCCAGCCCCTTTTCCAGTTATTTTGGCATCTCATTATTGTGTTTGTCCACTGGAGTGTGGGTGACATGGATGGAGTCACTTGCAGGCCTGTTCCCCAACCTTCCACCTCCTCCTCCACTTGCACCCTCCATTCCCTGCTCACATGGTAAGACACACAGGACTCCCAAAGAGTAGATCCCCATGATGCAAAAAGCCTGTATTCAGAGTCACCACTCAAAATAAAGCACTACCTAGACCCTACAGAAAGTGAAGAAAACATTCATATTTTGTTAAGCCAATAATATTTGGGGGCCATATGTCACAGAAGCTGATGTTAATTATCTTCACTATTCCACAAAGCCTAATCTGATGCCTTGGCAGGAATATATATTTCTTTCTCAGACTCCCATAATTCTTTGGCCCACTCATACTATACTACTTATCACTTTCTACCTCTCATTCGAATAATTTATGTTGCTGTTTTATCTCTATTCCTAGACTTTGAGCTTCTTGAAGGCAAGGTTCGTACCCATCTTATCTCTGTTTCCCCCACCTCACTTGGAGAGTGATCCGCATGTGGTCATCATCAGTGGTTGTGGGATGAAAGATGACGAAAGGGGTATTCACTTTCTAACAGAAAAATCTCACCATAGTAATACAAAGCTGCAAGCTTAAAGGGAATTTAGGAACTGTAGCCTTTGGCAGCCTTCATAGGCTGATCATATTGACTCACACTCATCCTTATATAATTCTTTGGCACCTCCTGATGTAGAAAGCCAGACTGAAAAGTAGAAAATGCTCAGATTTGGGGATTAGAGAGTACTTGGCTGAATCTCAGTTCTCTCACTCATTCCTCTAACTTTGGACAAATGGCTTTCCATTTCTAAGTTTCCTTGTCTTAAAATCCAACAATAATCCCTCACTCATGGGACTGCAAGGTGGATTCAATGGCATCTTGAATGTGAAGTACCCAATAGAGGCTCAACAAATAGCAGCTCCCTCCGCCAGGGCTGCTGCTGCTGACGTGTGGACAGGGGCCATCGTGGCCTGAGAAGCATGCCAGAGCCCTAAAGGAAATTGGATGGCTTTTTAAGCAGAGTTTATTAAATATGATTCTGTAGCTCCTGCTCAGAGACGAACTGCAAGGGAACAGCTGTGTTGTTTTATTGGGGAATCAAGGATTGAGTGTCATATGAAGTCCTCTTAAAAAGACTGAAACTAGTTATTGATGCTACTGAGCAGTTTGTTTAGTAAATGAAGCCCTGTCTCAAAGAGCTATGGCTAAATGGTGAGATCCAAACAAAAAGTAAATAACAGTTTTCTTTCCTCTTTGGTCCTGACAGGTTAAAATACATGCATCCATGTCCCTGCCCAGCTTCAGGCTGAGCTAATGCAACACTGTTGCAACTCACATTCTCAGTGGAAAACTGGCCTATTAGAGCAAAGAGCGCCTAATCTTTGTGACATAAACAGATTAGAAATGGGAATCCCTGGATGGCGATTGAAATGGCAAAGGAACAATGTGTTCCTTTAACTGCCATCATTTTGCATTTGGAAGTTGTTATGGGGCATAGACGGTTAGTGAATTGGAGACATGACTGTGTGAGGCCTGTTTTTCGTCTAGAAGTGTCAGTGAAATGTGGCAGAAAGCAGATTAAAGACACCTGGGTTCAAGTCCCACCGTGTCCACTCCATCATCCAAGGTAAATTCTTTCCCCTCTCTGGCTTTTTTCCCTGGCATAGGAAGGGGTCACTTTGTGCCCTGCCTGCAATTCCACTTAGTTAGAATGTCTCTTCCATACACCCCTTGGGTTGATGGGGAGAAATAAAATGGTTACATAGGAGGTGGAATCTAGAGACCTAGTTTAAGAAGGAACATTTTAGTCTGGAAGGAAAGTAAGAACGTTTGGTTCGGCCCTAACCGATTTGGCTCAGTGGATAGAGCGTCAGCCTGCAGACTCAAGCTTCCCATGTTGGATTCCTGTCAAGGGCATGTACCTTTGTTGCGCGCATTTGCCCAGTGGGGGGCAGTGCAGGAGGCAGCTAATTGATGTTTTTCTCTCATCCATGTTTCTAACTCTATCCCTCTCCCTTCCTCTCTATAAAAAAATCAATAAAATGTATTTGGGGGGAGGGGGGAGGAATAAAGAAAGAAGAACATTCCGTTCAGTTTTCCATTAAGAGATCACTGTCAAGTTTAATGTAATCAAATGGAATGAGAAGATGATGATTTTTAGTTTATTGAACTTCCTGGTGCCCATTAAAGTTGTTTTTCACAATCTCTAGATATGCAAACACCATGGCAGGAAGGATTCTGAACCAAACCCGACAAATCTACTCTCCTCAGATGAGTGACAGCCAGCATTTGTTGAGTGTACACAATGTGCAGGCGCTGTGCTAAGTGATTTATGGATTTATTTCATTTTTCTCACCACAGCGGTAAGGAAGAGGAAGTAGTATTTTCATTTCACTAATTAGAGACAGGAAACCAATTGTCCAAGGTTATGAGGTCAGGGACTGTTCTAGAATGCAAAGCCAGGACTCAATTGCTTTGACAGAATGGTTCTATTCTGCTAGGCCTCCTGCTATCCTTCATTCATTCCTTCAGCAGATGCTGCCCAAAGGCCTGCAACTGGCCAGGTGCCAGAGATTGAGTCTGAAGTGAGAGAAAAGAGCTCCTCTCCTTAGGGAACTCGTGTTCTCACGGAGGCGGCAGTAAATAAAGTCATTAATAGACATATTTATGCAGACATTACCAATAAGAAGAATATGCAGATAGTACTCTTGGAGTAAAGGTAAGGAGGGAGTGGTGGCTGGTATACACTGGGTGGTTTGAAGATGTGAAATGTAAGCTGGGATCTTGGGAAAAGCATCTGCCTGCTCAGAGCTTCAGCTTTCTTGCCAGCAGTAGAATTTTGGAGAGAACCAGATGGGACTGTGAAAGTTAGTAGCTTCCTATTCAATAAAATCCTTGCAAATGCAAGAAGGTAACCCCCAAATACTGACTTCCAATATGAGGCGATTCTGCACTTGAAAATATACTGTTTCTCAGCATGTGATTGAGCCACAGTAGTGCTGGTACTGCTACTATTAATAATAAAAGTTTACTGAGTGCTTGTGATATGTTAGGCAGTGTTCTCTATAGTTTGCATGTATTAAATGATTCAATCCTCTCCACATCCTTAGGGAGAAAATACTATCATTAGTTTTATTTTAAAGATGCTGATCCAAGGTTTGTGGAGGTTAAGTCAGTTGGCCAATTTCCTGCAGACAGCAAGTAGTGGAGCTGGGCTTTGGACCCAGGTGCTCTGGATCCTGAGGCCATGTCCTCAGCCATCACACTTTGCTGTTTCATATATAATTGTACTTGAACTCAGACCTCTACCAGGAGTGCGTAAAAATGCTGATGGACCTCATATAACCCTTGCACTATTTAGTGTTGGTCATACAGAGACATCGGTGTGGAAGATAATCTTTCTGGAGGGAAAATGGATGGTGTTGCATTTTCTTCCAATAGTTTTCAATCCCCCCAGCACTCATCGGCTCCAAGACTGGGCTTTATGATGAGAAGCACATGATGGTATCAGCAAGGTTCCTGAAATAGTGCCCCACTCCAGAGGAATTCAAATAGAAGTTTGATGATCCTTTGCCAGGAGTGTTGTAAGAGGAACATTGACCATTAACTAGAGCAGGTGTCGGCAACCTGTGGCTCCGGAGCCGCATGCGGCTCTTTTTGTTAAGTGAAAAAATCCTTTTTTTCTTCAGATTGACAGCTAACTGCACGATCCGGTATATAGCATTAAGGTAAGAAACAATATATGCAGTGTTATATTTGTTTTAAATGTCGCAATGGTTTTGCGGCTCCCAGGTTTTTTTTTTTTTTTTTTCCTTCGAAAACAGGTCCAAGTGGCTCTTTATGTCTTAAAGGTTGCCGACCCCTGTACTAGAGCATTGGTCTAAGAGCTCTTTGATGCTAAAATTCCACCTTTCCATATAGATTATGCAATAAAGATCTCCTCTTTTTTTCTGCGCCCATAGATGAGGTAGGAGGCTGCCTATGAAATAATACTATAGTGCCTTCCCTTCCCAAGTATACAGGCCACACGGGTTTGTTACTCTCAGCCTGGATATTGCTACTTTTCTGATTTAAGGCATAAAGGGCTTCAATGAGAATAGAACAGTGATCTTTGGAAGGAGGTGATTTATTAATGACAAACAGCAGAGCTTCCAGCTCCTATATCAGGTGTCTCCTAACAGAATTAAACAGGGGACAAAGAAGACTTACTGGGGCAGTTCACTGGGGAAAAGAATGAGGTCAAGGTCCAGATTGGAAGCCAAGGATAGAAATTAAGAAGTTGGAAGTTAAAAAAAATTCAGACTATTTCATATTTTGCCTGAGGCCACCTTAAAATGATGTCTAAACCATAGGAAATGTTTTCAGATATAAATTATAGTCTGCAAAAGAAGCAGAGTCAGGAAAAAAAGAAAGTTCCTTATAGACATCCCTGCCCATTCTAAAAGAAGATCCTTGTATTCGCAGTCCAAGAGGGAGGGAAAACAGCAGTTATATTTTCCACACATCCGGGAAAGAGTCCAATTTATAGACTGGGACCTGTGGTTCAGACCAGGTTTTCATTTTCTTTTATCTGTGTCAACTCACAAATGTCAGCCTGTGCAGGGCCATCAGGATGAAAAATGAAGGTTGAAAGAAATTCCTGAGGCCTGAGGAGAAAGGGTTGGCTCAGCACACTGAAGGGTTGAGCAGAGAGGCTCCTTTCCCCTGAACAAAGGGGTCAGGCCAAAGGTGATTTTTGAAGAGCCCGCTTTGTGAGGGGTATGGGCCACCAGAATCACAGGGTCCCCAAAGGGAAAGAGGGACTCCAGCAATGGGAGTTCCAATTCGGAAACAGAAGCTCAGAACTCAAATGGGTTGGAGGTTTTGTGTGTAGGTCATTTCCATCAGAGGGATCCATCTATCAAGTGTGCAGCAGGAGAGCCTGAACCAGAATTATACCTGGGACACAAAACAGAGCATCATAGAGTGCTAAAAAACACATTAAACAGATGGGTTCGAAGTCCTCCTCTACTACTTGGTCAGGCCACATTACTTCTATTATACTTTGTGAGCCACTTACATCATCTATAAACATAAAGTAACAATGCAGACTTGATTCTTGTAGTGTTGGAATAAGATAACGTAATGGAATGCAATGCCTAATACAGTATAAACTTTCAGTAAGTGCTCTAATTATTAGCATTGTCTTTAAAATGCAATTTATAAATTTATATTTATGGTTGGGAGAGATATCTCTTGAAAATAGCTATCCTATCTTCTTTTTCATCTTCAAATCCAGATGTTAGATTAAATGGATCAATCCAATGTCTGAATGGATCAATTAGGAAACATCTTTGGATCACCAGTCAGTGGCCGCCATGCATCAATGTTTCCTTATCATCCATTGAGAGAAACAAGGACAGCATACAGAGGCTTCCATGAATTTAAACTGTGGGACAAAATATCCTTAGAGGGAGGCCTTAGATTGATTTGTCTAACTCATCATCTGAACCAACTATGTACCTAATGAAAAACCCTAAGAAAAAAATAGGCATACCTAGACTCTCTACATATCTTGGGAGCTAATCAGTGACATGAATTCACGGGTAAAATAATTATTCCAAATGAAATGGTCATGGTTAGCTATTGGATATCATCTTTATCATAGACAATTAATGGTGTATCAAAGCTATTTTACTCTGCCCTTTTGTTCTTGTATAGGAATCAAAGTTCAGAAAGAAGACGTGAATTTGGAGTATCATACAACAGTTTCTTCTTTATCATCCAAGCCACTCCTAGCTTCAACTCTCAATTCTTAACCTCCTCTGCACAGAACTTCTTGGCCTTGCATGAAAATAATGCTAATGTCCTCTTCTTGTGATCCCATTGTTCTCAGTATCTGCGCTGTTCTTTTGGGACTTAGCTATATTCATTTGCTCATAATATACAGAGAGTATTCTTGAACACCTTCAATGGGCCAGAATCTATATGCAGAGATTAGCAAGACTCTTTTTCCCTTTTAGGAACTCACAGTTAAGATCATAATGTCCAAATGAAATCATGAGAGCTACAAACCTAATTTTATATTGTCAAGCAGACACTTTTAAAAAGGTAAATAAAAAGATGAAATCAATTTTAATATTTATATTTACCCAAAATATTTTAATGTCAACATAAAATTATTATAGTTATTAATAAGACATTTTACATTATTCTTTATACCAAGACTTTCATGTATGTGAGTTTTACACTCCCAGCACATCTCAATTTGGACCAACGTATGTTAAGTCTCAAGATCCCACCGTCACGAATGGCTACCATATTGGAGATCCCCAGTCTAGATGAAAAACAAACAAACCCCAATACACAAAGATAGGTTGGTATATAGAGTATTTGAGGAAGGCAAATTATGGGTCCCTGACCTGGTATGGGATGTGTGTGTGTGTGTGTGTGTGTGTGTGTGTGTTAATATCCACTCTTTGCTTGCAGGTATCTGACTGTGTGTGGTAGGATTATGTAAGAAAGAGAATTCCATAGGAAAACAGTTCTCAAAGTTTTGTTATTTTTTATATTTTTGAGATATAACTCACATACCATCAACTCCACTTTTTAAAAAAGTTGTAATACTTTAGTTAAGTCATAAAAGATGATATTATTATTAGGACAAGTAGGGAAGGGCATTCCAGATCAGTCTTTGCAAAAGCTTAGGTACCTCACTCTGTATAGCATGTAACAAAAATGAATTCATTTTTGTTCTTGTTGTTGTTGTTGTTGGGTGGTAATGTGGGAGCTTTAAAAGCAGTAGGGGATGAGCGAGAGGAGGCTCTGTAATCTTCTGAGGCAGAAGAACTTTTCCACTAAAGCAATGAAAACCCATTGACATGGTTTGGTTGTGAAAGTGGTAAGGACCAATTGGGACTATTGTGGTAGGAACTAGAGGAAGCAAGCTCAATGGCAGAGGGCTTAGCTACTGACAGCTTAATTTATTTTGAGAAGGGAATTGATATTTGGTCTGTCTTGTATTTTAACAAATGGTACATTTCTGTGTTGTATCAAGTAATGCAGGAATCTCCCAAGGCCACTGAGCACTTTATTATGTTTTATTTGTTCAATGTTCTTGGTCACTCTAATTCATTTAGATGTTTTCCAGCCCTCATCTGCACTGTGACCAGAACAAGAAAGCCTTAATTCATACCATCTTCTGATGACAAAAAAATAAGTTTGTAATTTAATAAATGTGTTCAAAGCTGACCTTTGAGATGACCATCAAATATCTTGTAGAGTAAAATTTTAGTCCTAGGAACTTGCCAGGGACATTGGATAATATGATACCTTGATTCTTCTGCACATGAAGTCCTGGGCATACGATTTCAAAATGTGTGTCCCATATCCTTTCATAAAAGATAAACTGTAAACTTCTTCCTTCTAAGTTGCTAAGATAGTTAGAATGGCATCCCACAATAAAACCGTGTCTTGTCAAGCAAGGCTCAGCATGTTGGGGGCTAGCTTCTAAAATGATGAATTATATGAAAAATGACTTGGGACCAGCCAGATGGAAACTGTCACCTAAAGCTATTACTGTTGTGGAAGAGCTGCCTAAAGAAAGAAATGCAGCAAGAAAATCATGAAAATATGAAACCAGAGACAAACTCAAGTCCTAGTCTTGATAAATGGCTATACAACATGTCCCTTGGATACTAAACCCTCTAAACAAATAATAGCAAAAAATGCTACCACTCACACGCATGTCTGAAGTGCATGTGTGCGCCTGTGACACACTCCCGTCCTGCCTCAGTTTTGAGTTGGTGTTTAAAATAATCAGGAGAATTAGCTAAGTTGTTTGGGTAATCTCTTGAATAGTTTGGTGTTTGTCATGACTAACTAGAGCTTCTCTTGTTTATCTCTGGGTTCTTAAGGAAGACAGCAAGGAACTGTGTTGTACTCATGCCGGCTCTGTGTTTACCAGCTCAGGGAAGTTAGACAAGGAACTTTCTCTCCCAGAGCATCAACTTTTCTATTTGGGAAATAAAACATCCACACTTTACTCTGAGAATATCTCCAGATAGTTATGGGTCCAGTGTTCCAATCACACTAAGCAACCTTAGGTTATTTGATGCAATAGATGAAAAGTTGTTCTCAATGTAAATGATTGGACCTACAATGTTGCTTCAAAACAATGACATTTGTCTACTCCTAGAAAGAAGTGGCAGAGTACAGCTCAGTTTACTGTTTACCTTTCTTCCATTGAGAACTGACTCCGCCATCATTAGCAATACATAATACATAGGATTGACTCACCATCATTTACAGAAGCAAGCCTTGACTGATATATGCTAATTAGTGAAGCCCATCTACTGGTTGGTTTAGAAGTGGGCATGTGATTCAGTTTAAGCCAGTGAGATGCAAGGAGGCCCATGTTGAGGACTTCTGGGAATGAAGCTTTCTCATGCTTTAAAGATAATTAATGAGAATGAAGTTCTTTTTATCCCTGCTTATGAATAAACATGCAGGCCTAGAGCATCTGGCCACTATCTGATATCCATCTTATGTCCTAAGATGATAACAGGAAAATAGAAAGCATAGAGAAGAAACAGCCAGAAAACAGGCTTTGATTGAGCCACTAGAGTGAGCTTTCCAGAAAGCCTGCCCTACCTCTCAACTTTTGGATACTACCATCAATAAATTCCCTTAATTATCTAAACAAGCTTGATTTATTTCAATTGCATACAACTAACCAGTCCAGTGAGTCCAGTAATGAGGACTACTCATACCTGAATAAGCTGTCTGCTTGTCAAACTCCGTGGCCCCAAATACCTTCTCTGTTAGGAAAATTTGTCTCGTGGACAAATCCCAGACACTTCAGCAAGTCTCTTCATGTCCAGCAGAGCCCTGCTTTTCTTTGTATATAGAAAGCAATTCTTAACTAGATAATAAAAGATAGTTATGCAATTTCATAACTTCTTCCAGCTAAATCCATGTGATTCAACCAGAGGCTTAGGCAAAACTGTGGTATGTTTATTGGAATTGTCTAACCATCTACATAAAAGAGGGTTGTTGCTAATCTGACTATTGGGGGGCTAAATAAGGTAATTTAAGATTTCCTCAAAACACAGCTTCCTTGAGACTTCAACTGGTGACCCTCTGTCACATCAGACCAGGGCTGCTGGATTCAGAGGCTTCACATGTGATATTTGAGTATTTTATTTACTAGTATCATATGGCTAATTACTTTTAATACTATCAAAAAGTCCTTCAGCTGATAGCCTGGATTTGGATTATAGTGCTGCCACTTATGCCGACGCGTCCTCCGTGATCCCAGACTCTCTCCCTCTGTGCTTCTGTTTTCTCCTTTGTGAAATAAGAATAACAGAATTCCCTATCTCAAAGGCTCTCTGGATGATCTACAAGGCTGTCAGAAGTTTCCTTTTGTTTGCTTTTGCAACACTAGCTCTTGCTACACCCAGCCTGGTTCACCAGCCTGCATGCATTCTTTGCCATTTCCTACTCGTGCCAAGCTCTTGCTAATCCCAGGCCTATAGATGCTGTTACCTTTGGATGAAATGCACCCCAACCATCCATTTCACCTGGTTGACATCTCTGTGTCCTTCAGGACATGAACAGTTCATCCTCTGTGCTCTACTTCCCGAAAAGAGATAGGAACCTTATTTTGTGTCCCAACCCCTTTCCTCTGCTACTATCACATCTGCTATGATCTATTGATATGTCCTGCTTCCTGGAAATTGTTCATAAGAGCAGGGATGACAATGTATTCATATCTAAATCCTTAGTATCTAGTATAGTGCTTAATATACAGTGTAAGCTCAAAAAAATATTTAATTAGTGAATGAGTCAGCTATGTCATCTTTGAACAGTGAAGGTGGGATTGAGGGGTAAAGAAAATACTATTGTGAGTCACCATCTATCTCTAGTCACAAAGGCTGGAGAAAACCAAAAACATAAAAAGTTTCAGGGAATATATTTAAACTGAATTCCTGGTGTTTGAGTGTGGGACTTAATAGCACCATAATTCTCTTGACCAGGGGTCCTCAAACTTTTTAAAGTGGGGGCCAGATCACGGTCCCTCAGAGAGCTGGAGGGCCGGACTATATGAACTACTAATTCCTACTGTAACACCTTGGCTGCACTCACTGCCCAAAAAACCTGGCGGGCCGGATCAGACTCCTCTGCGGGCCGCATGTGGCCCGCGGGCCGTAGTTTGAAGACCCCTGCTCTTGACTATAACTTCCTAAGAAATCATGTGCTCAACTGCAAACTCAAGAAAATTTCAGGGTATCCTAATCTAATAAATTGTCTTTCTGGCCACATTTCATACTAATGAAAAAAAATGGAAACTTTGGGAGGTGGTGGGGGTGGGGGTGGGGAGATTAGTCTTCAGGGAGATAAATTAGAAGAATGAGTAAAATTTCCTAATTCCCATGAGTTATGTAATGTTTTTTAAGGTATTTATTGGAAGCAAGCCTTTCAAACTTAATTGTTTTAGGAAAGCAAACAGTTTGAATAGCAAACCTAGTCTACCTATATCACAAAATTCATTTTCTTCCAGCTTGGTGAATTATAGCAACAACATTTAATTGAGCAATTACTATGTACTCAAGAAGTAGCATCATTGAGTATTTTATTCTAAACACTTAAATGTCTTTCACAATTTATCTAATTTTCCCCTTAAAAACACTCTATGAAGTAAATATCATTCCCCTTAAAAACAGCCTATGAAGTAAATATCATGTTTCTTCTCACTACTTAGTAGTGAGGAGGAACATGAGCTAGAAAGAGATTTAGTAGCTTAGATTTAGAATTCAAACCTGGGCATTATGGCTTCAGAGATGCCTCTTCACCAGCTGGCCTTATACTCATATATATAATATCATTTATAACTGCCCTACCAAGCAATTACTTTTTTTTCCATTTTACAAATGAAGAAATTATTATAACTTACTAAAGAAGGTAGACAGATGGTAACTGAACATATAAAAATACTCCACATCATATGTAATCAGGAAATGAAAAATAAAACAAGATACCACTACACACCTATTAGAATGGCCCAAATCCAAAAACTGACAACACTAAATGCTGGCAAGGATATGGAGCAACGGGAACTTTCATTCATTGATGGTGGGAATGAAAATAGTATAGCCACTTTTAAGATAGTTTTGCAGTGTCTTACAAAACAAAGAATACTCTTACCATATAATCCAGCAATCATTCTCCTTGTTATTTACCTAAAGGTGTTAAGACCTATGTCCATGCAAAAATCTACATATAGATATGTATAGCAGCTCTATTCATAATTTCCAAAACACGGAAACAACAAAAGTGTCTTCAGTAAGTGAGTGGATAAATAAATATGGTACATCCAGACAATGGAGTGTGTTGTATAGCATTACAAAAAAATCATGGTTTAAGACAAGGAATAAATTTCAGTGTATATTATTAAGTGAAAGAAGCCAGTCTGAAATGGCTGCATGCTATGTGATTCCAACTATATGACATTCTGGAGAAAGAGTGATAAATAGATAGAGCATAGATAAATTTTAGGGCAATGAAAATACTTTGTATGATCATGTAATGATGAATACCTGCCTTATAAATCTGTCCAAATCCTTAGACTGTACAACAACAAGAGTGAATCTTCATGTGAACTATGGCCTTTGGGTGATTATGATGTGTCAATGTAGGATCCTCATTGTTCTAAATGTTCTACTCTTATGGGGTATGTTGATGATAGGGGAGGCTATGCATGTATGGCATCAGGGGGTACATGGGAACTCTGTGTCTTTCTCTTATTTTTGCTGTCTACCATAAGCTGCTTTAAAATAATAAAGTGTTAATTTTAAAAAATACCCAAATTCATTAATTTATCAAAATATTGATAGGATACTAGCTTTGAGTGGGCAAGAAGTGTGTGTGTGTGTGTGTGTGTGTGTGTGTGTGTGTGTGTGTTTGCTATAATTCCAGCTCCCAGCTCTGTGTCTGCCACATGGCTGGCACTTCATACACCTTCCTTGAATGAGTAAAAATGCATCTTTACCATATGGTATTTGATTTCATCCCAGCCATTGTCATGCTAGTCATTCATGGTACTATATAGCATCTATTCATGGAACTTAAGCAAGTCAAAATTTTATTAAAAGAAAAAAAAAACTTTTATGAGTACTTAAAAGTGGACTTTTAGAAGGAAATTAAAATACATGCACACAAACACACACACACACACACGCACACACACACAAACACCCACACACACACGCAAGATACCACTTCTGTTTATATATTGAAAACATCTGCTCAGGGAGACTTCTCAAAGTTTGAAAAAAAAATACATAAATCTAGAAAGCTGTGGGGTTGGTGACATCTGGAGAAGTGTCTGAATCTTGTTCTTTTCCACTGGAAAGTGTAGCGTGGAGGTGCCTGTCTCTCTGCATGTATAGCCGTAGTAAGTTAAAAATAAAATAAATAAGGGGTGGGAGGAAGGAGAGGTATGGTTTCTATTTCCAAAATGCAAAACATGATTTTCTGCTCCTAAAGCTCTGGGCAGGCCAAGGTTAACACAGAAGAGATGTGTCCATCACAAATTCCTTTAACCAAATCCAGGTCTGGAAGTCCAGCCACCTCCATTCCTGCAGGGCCGGCAAAAGCCCCACTATGTCAGCAAAGTGTGCTTCCATGAAAAGGCAGCTCCTGCCATTTCTAAGAAACAGGAGATTAAAGAGCAGCCTCACCCCAGAGTCTGCCCTTATAACATAAAACTAATACCCCAGCCCCGACAAGGAAGGACAGAGTTTTACGGGAGGATGAATAATGGAACTGTTCTAGCTACCCACCACATTGGCTGTCTGCTCAGCTGGTGAATGTAAGGCCTCCTGATACAGACTCTAGAGAGGCATTGCTTGAATCCTTCCAACCTATTATCCCCTCTGCAGCCACAGTCACAGAGATAAGAGGTAAATCCCGGTGCAGGGAGGGAGCCAAGGAAGCTCACATCCTTTGAGAGTCCTGCACCTTCCAGGATCCTGGGGACACCCGCGGATATACCACCCTTCCCTCTTCTGGTAAAGGACATTGGAGAACTACATGTGTTAAGTTATCTGTAAGTTGTATATGTGCCAACTTATTTACACACGTTATAAAGCTACTTAGAAACATATTTTCCACCTCATTTGACAGGACATTCAAACCCAGGCAGGGATTTGTTCATGGTCCCGGAGGAAGTCCATGGTAGAGCTTGGTTCTGGACCAAGGACAACTTGCTTCAAAGTCCACACCCTTCCCAACACACCTTACTACCAGAAGAAAATGAAATTAGAAGTGCGAGTCGGAATCTAGCATTCGAGTCTATAACTTTTAGTGGCAAGATCAGAAGAGCAAAATTTATAAACACAAGTCCCAGTCCTGGCTTTGCCCCGTCCCCTTGGTCTAGCAAGGAATTCCTCTGGGCCTCAGTTTCCTACTTTGAAATGTGTGAAGGTTGAGTTTGCATGAAGTCCACTGACCTCCTGGGGAGTAATTTTGGGATAATAATAACTGGGTAATTCCTTTGCTGACATAAAATGGTGTTTTAATAATCACATTTTTGATATGCATAAATCCGAGCTACAATGCCTGTTATGCATTAGGATATATTGACAAGTTCTTAGGTTTTGTTGGAGGGCATTTATGGAAACGAATTTGTGCTGGACCACTCCCTAGTCTTCCTGCAGCTTTGTCATCTGTGAAATGGTGGTTGTGAAACTGGTCTCACATTTAGTGGGTTAAATGGGATAATATAAGTAAATACTTGTGAAAGTGCCTGGCAAAACCGTAGGTGTCCTTTAAAGATTAGCTACATGGAGGATAAGAGAGGATTATAAAATTGGAGCAGTTATCTGAGTCAGAGATGGAAAGTATTTTCAGGCCAGAGTAAAAAAAGTAAAGCCATCTAAGAACAAAAAATATGTGCGTAGGGAAGACATTTTTCTCTATGCATTGTAGAAGTGGTATTACAGCCCATTTTCCCCAGGAAAAGCTCTGTGGTTACACACCCTCTTTCCACAGTGACCCTTACTGTCTGTCCTCACTCCCTGTCACTATCACTCACTCTGTCATTGTGGGTTGTTCTGGGCATGTCAGTGGGAGATGACCTTCTAGTTGCTCTTAGGATCCTTCATCTCTGCATTGGCATCTCACGAGGCAAATAAAGATCAGATCCTGTATTTCATAATATTCTTGGAAGAGGGAATTTATCTTACTCATTTCTACCCACATTCTTTAGTGTGGTAGCACAAGGCGTGGTGTGGTGTTAGTACCCAATAAATCTATGTTCAGATAACGGATAAATGGTCACTGTGCTTCACTAGAACATGTGTCTGCCTCACCTACTGTAACATGTTCAAATGTCTAGAGCAAGCATGAAAACCACTCCAGGACCCAGCTCACATCAACTTCACTCTCGCCCTGGCCATGCCTCTGAACCAGCCCTGTGCTCTAGGCAAACCAGACTCTGCAGTTGCTGAACATATAATGCCATTTCATGGCTCCTTTTCTTTTTCCTCTTGTCATCTTCCTCCCTCCATCTGCATTTCTTTTCCCCTCACCACACATCACCTTGCACACCTAACAAGTCATCACACCTTGGAGGGCTCCCACCAAGCTTCCTCTCTGCTGTAAGACTGTCTCCCAGGAAAACTATCTCTGCCCTTTCCCCCCTCAGGGACTCCACTGAGCTCCCACTTACCAATAACAGTTCAAGTCTCTTCTTTTCTTTTTTTTTTTCAGTTGTACCTTTTCCCCACGTCACTATGGGCTCCTTTAAAGTAGTGGCCATATACAAATTTTCTCTGTATCCAGAGAGACCAGCAGAGGGCCCAAAGCACAGTAAATGCACAGTAAGGGGCTTAAATTCGTTTTCTTATAAGTACGAACTGGCAAAGTATCATGTGCCAGGGACTCGTCAGGGGCTGAGGAAACAAGGGCCACCCAATCCAGACATGTGCCTTGCCACCAGGTAAGTGGTCAGCTAACCGCTCAAAAAATGCCCTATTAGAATGATGACAGGCACAAAGGAGGAGAAATGGAAACCTACAAGGGACCACTTGACCTAGTGAGGGAAATAAGAGCCTCCTGTGATAAAATGATATTTAAAGTGAAGTATAATTAAAAGTTGTCAGGTAGGCATGGGATCAGGAGAGAGTATAAAGAAAGAAATAAGGTCTCCAGGTGCCCAGGGCAGTATGCTATCTCCTAATATACCCAGAGATTCAGTCTCAATTTCCCTATTAGCTTTGCTGGGGAACAGTCCTTAACTAACTGTGTGTGTTTTGAGGATGAAACGAGAACATGTATTTGATGCACTTTGTACAGTTCTTGGCATGGAGTTCCTGCTTGATAGATACCGATGTCCCTAATCATTTTCTCAGTAATGCTGGGAGAGAGAGCACAGGAAGATTTGATGGAATAACCCAGGACCTGGCTCATGCTGACACACAACAAACTCAAAACTCCCTCCAAATAAGAGGAGAGTTGATCTCTTTCTGAATACACCTCTAGAGTTATTGTGTTTATTTGTCTATTTTATTAGATTGAGATCCATGAAGTCTACATTTTAGCCTTCAATTCTTCCAGTGTCATGCAGATAAGTCCAGAAGTAGAACATGATGATGATGATGTTTCTTTCATGTAGACTTCTCTCTTCTTTCTTCCCTTCTCTTCTTCCTCTTCTTTCCTTGCTTTTTTCCTTGCTTTCTTCACTCCCTTCATACATTTTTCCCTCTTTCTCTCCTTTATCACTATTTGATGGTATATTCAGCCATACTTACTACGGGCCAGGAGCTGGGAATACAAAGATGTCCAAGGCAGATATATCCTAGCCCTGTGGAGCTCACAGATGTAAACCATACCTAGGGGGTTGCAGTCAGGATAACTACAATACAATGAAGTGGACCTATTTACTATGGAAACATGTAACAGAATATCAATCTAGTCTGGGATGTCACATTTTAGCTACATCCTAAAGATGAATAGGAGTTAACTAGGAGAAGGGTTAGTGAGCAAACTTTTTTAGGAGGAGGGAATAGCATTTGCAAAGACATTGAGCAGAGAGTGCCCTATTAGAAGGACTAAAAAATAGTGGTCAGACTGGCTGGAGAAGATAAGAGAAGCCTCTGAGGAGGCAAAGAGACAGACCTACTAGAGCCAGCCTAAGTAGACACAGCCTACGAGCTGTGGGAGTATCATGCTCCTGAGATCCTCTGGCTGCTCCTCAAAAACCATGCTTTTACCTCTCTAAAAACCCCAGCAATAACCCACAGAAACCATTCCTTTCTTTTTCCTGTCCTCTCCCACTCATGCCTGGAGTGACCCACCCTAGTTTCCCCCCGGGCCTCCATGAACAGGACATGATTGTTAGGAGTCCAAGCTTGGAATGTTGCCCTTGGAGCCTGGGGTTGAGCTGACACTGCCCACCATGTCCCTGACCCAAGTATAAATCAACCACGAATTACTGAGTGAAGCTCATCCACTGGCGGTGGCCTAGCTATGTTGTCACAGTGGGAGAGCTGGCCCCTGAAAGCACACGCCTGCCCATCGAGGAGAAGCTGAGTCAATGGCCCCATTCATGGTCTCTCCAGAGATATATGGCAGGATATCCATACATGCAGCTGTCAGTGGAAAACCATGGAATGGGTAGGGTGAGTGGAAAATATCTTTATTTTTGCAAATTTATGGAAAGCAAATATTGCAGTCCTCCCTCGAGATGCTAAATATAGCAGGTAACAGATCCTCTTTTTTAAACTAAAAGTGGATATTGATTTACCTAATACAGAAAGAATAGCAAAAACAGTGGTGACAGGCAAGTCTGTTATAATCATTGAGTATTGATTCAAAGACCGATTCTTTCTAATAGACCCTGAAACCACGCATGCAAAGGATGGCTGGCATGCAGTCTTACCCCGGGCTTATTATTAACTACAACGTGTTCATGGGCAGACTATTCCTCCCAGGGCTCTAAGTTCTACTTCCAAATACATTCCTCTTCCCCTTCCTCCCTAGTGGCAAATGCATTCCCTTTTGTACTTACAGCCTTTACTCTTAGTGCCTCAGACATAATAGTGCCACTTGATAGTAATCAGATAAAAATATAACTTTAATAAAGCTTAGCAACATTATGTCAGTTCAGGATTTTTGTCTCAGAATTATGGACATTTTGGGCCAAGTCACTGATGTGGGGGCTGCCCTGTACTAATGTTTATCAGTATCTCGGGCCTCCACCCACTAAATGCCACTACATCCAACATCTGTGACAACCAAAAATGTCTCTAGACATTGCCAAATATCCTCTGGGGGACAAAACTGTCCCGGGTTGGAAACCATTGGTCTGTTCTCAGGCTAAGCATAGTAGTATCATCTCCTAGCACCCCTGGTGCAGTGCAGACCATTGTTCTGCTCCACCCTGTTGCAACATCGATCCCCATCGCCTCCACTTTCAGCCTTCTAATGAAATCCATAGTCTTACATTCTCTGCAATCTCTCTTCTACATCAGAGACTTTGGGATTTTGTTTGTTTGCTTGCTTGTTTTCAGCATCTTCTTTTAGATTCTGTCTGACTTAGGAGGCATTATAGCACTGTGGTTAAGGTATGATGGACTTTGAAATTAAAGAGAAACTATATGTGAATCTGAAAGCAACATAATCATTTAAAAACCTATAGTAAGTGATTTAAGATCTTCAAGCCTCAGTCTTCTCAATCACATGAGGAAAAAAATATTTGTAATGTCAAGAGTTATATAACACTAGAGGCCTGGTACATGGATTTGTGCACAGGTGGGATCCCTGGGCCTGTCTGGCGATTGGGGCCCATTGCAGCTGGCTGGCCGGGGGCAGGGACCATGGAGGTTGGCCATCCAGGGGAGATTGGCTGTGGGAATGCACTGACCATCCAGCAGGGCTGAGGGTGGGATCGTGAGAGGTTGGCCAGCCAGCCCCAATTGGGGTCGATTTGGGCCAACCTGCCGGGAAGGAGGGACTGCAGGAGGTTGGCTAGCCATGGGAGGTTAGCTGTGGGAGCGCACTGACCGCCAGAAGGCAGCTCCTGCATTGAGCGTCTGCATCATAGCAACTGGTCGACCAGTCATTTGGTCATTCAGATATTCAGTCACTTAGGCTTTTATATATATATATATATATATATATATATATATATATATATATATATATATATAGAGAGAGAGAGAGAGAGAGAGAGAGAGAGAGAGAGAGAGAATATGTGGGTATACCACTTTTTCAGAATCTGGAAGGTAGTAGTCTTATACAGTAATCCTATATAATAAATAGGCAATATGAAAATTGGATGCCCACCCCTATGTGGTCACAAAATGGCCACCACAAGATGGCCAGCAGGGGAGTGCAGTTGTAGGTGATCAGGGCAGCAGATGAGGGCAGTTAAGGGTGACGAGGCCTGCAGGAGAGGGCAGTTGCAGGTGACCAGGCTAGCAGGGGATGGCAGTTAGGAGTGACTGGGCCTACAGGGGAGGGCAGTTGGGGGCAATTGGACTGGCAAGGGAGCAGTTAGGCATTGATTAGGCTGGCAGGGGAGTGGTTAGGGGATGATCAGGCTGGCAGGCAGAAGCAGTTAGGGGCAATTAGGCAGGCAGGCAGTCAGGCGAGCAGTTGGGAGCCAGCAGTCCTAGATTGTGAGAGGGATGTCCAACTGCCAGCAGATTGGAGAGGGTGCAGGCTGGGCTGAGGAACAACACCACCCCCTCACCTTTGTGCATGAATTTCTTACACTTCGCCTCTAGTTACTTAATAAGTGGAAGTTGATATTAACCAAGGTCATTATTATTCATCTCTATTGTTTAGATGCCTTCACCCCCCTTTTAAGTTTTGTCTTCCTTCCCTGTTTATCTTTATTTTTGTACTCACATTCTCACTTAAAATTAATGCATCTCTAAATCGAGAACTTGCAAAAAGTTTTTTTCTCATAAACATTTCCCCTGGAGTCTCACCCTCTCTGAGTCTCTAGAAAACTGCTCCTTGAATGTCATGAGATTATGTGTCAAAAAGCAGACAAACTCAAATATATCAGGGGTGAGTTACAAGATTACTAAAGGGGAAGGCTGAAGCATGAACTGTTTAAATCACTTAAATGAGGTCCTGATTCTCAGCAAAACAAAACATATTACACCCCTTCAGGGGCAAAGTCAAGATTTAATATAATCAGAGCAGTTTAGAGATATATTAACAAACTGCTGGGATTCTAGAAAAAGAATCCAATTAAAGAAGGGTTTCATGAGGAGTCATCAATCTAACCAACAAAACATTCACTATGAAAATCTAACTGTGTATAGATGTTAAGTTAACTACAATATTGGGTAGTGAGCAAAGTTCCCATAGTAGAGACAAGTCAGGGGAGTTACATTTAATTGGTATTTTAGGACAAGTTAAAGGATGACAAATATTAGACATTGAGATGGTTCAATTGGCGGGGGGGTGGGAGGGAAGAGATTTAAAGGAGATATGGCCATTGCAGCAGACAGATTCTCATGTATTCAAGTATTTAAACTTATTTAATGTGGTATTATAAGGCAGAACTAATGGCAAAGAGCAGAAATTTTAAGAAGTTGATTTCTGCAGCTTTACCAAGGATTCTCTTACAGGGATGGGAGAATGAGGTTGGAATGAGTGTGTCTAAGATTAGTTCTTTCCAAGGCATCAGAGTTCAGTGATTAACAAAGTGTATCACAGGCATCTTCTCGGTATCTTAAAAGTTGGGAATTGGAGTCATGGTTAGTAGATGAGGCTTCTGAGTCAGGTTAGATTTTTGCTGAAACCTGGACTCTGCCACTCACCAGTCATGTGATGTTGGTTAAAGTGCTTTCTCTAGATAACTTAGCCCGTTTTGTAATCTATAATCAGAGATGATCATGCCCACCTCCTTGGGATGGTTAATAACAAGATTAAATTAGTTCATTTTTGTAAAGCACTTGGCATTGTCTGTGGAATGCAGATAATGATCTGTAACTGATACTAATTATTTTAGTTACATTACTGGGAAATCTTGCATAGAGTAGGGTTGGACTAGGAGAGTAGATGGAATTCAAATCCTAATGAGCTTTGCACCCTCTAGCTCTGAAAACAATCTATAATAATAAAAATGTGATATGCTAATTAGATGTCCCTGGGGATTACCTTCCAGATGGAGCTGGGGCTGTGAGGGAAGCCCAGGTCCCAGGTGCCAGAGGGAAGCCGGTGCCAGCAGCTGGGGGAAGGAAGGCCTACTTTTGCATGAATTTCGTGCATCAGGCCTGTAATAAAGTATACCAAAGACATTGAAAGATTAGGACTCCAAATGACATGACAGGGTGGGGGGTGGAATCATTTCATCCCTTCCCCCCTCCCCCCTGCACCCCTTTCTCCCGTTGCCTATTCATACATATCCTGGACATTTAGTTCTCCTGTGACTGGATGTAATACCGAGTTGGCTGGATGGCTAGGCTGGTTGCTGTCCAGTAATAACAACATCCTCTGAACAGCCCCAGTACAATGATTCATATGTGCAAGTCCCTGGAATTACCACAATTTTAACTTGATTTATGGTTCATGTTTCTTCTTCTCCCAGCTACAGCAGGTGTGGTGTTCTTAGTTGCATTTCCTTTTTTCCTCCACCCCCTCAGGGTGCGCCTGGCCCTTCCAGGATCAAAGTGGAGGACTGAGGAAAGAAGGAGGCCAGGAAACGTGTCTCTTTATCAGTGCTGATAAAACCTGGCATCCGTTTCCCTTGGGCACGTTGGGAATAAAGACCGAGACTAGGTTCAGTGGATATTCAATGCTGATACTTTATATTTGAGTTTCTTTACAAACAGTTCCCTGTAGCTTCTAGGTGGCTAACATTTCGTAACCTACACAGGAGCCATTGGCCTCTGGAGGTCTCATTGAGACTCTTTACCGAGATCCAAAGAACCATCCAGAAGTTCATTTAGTGAAGAGCCTTTTTAGGATGACTCCTACCCACTCTTTTCTGGTGCCACCATCGGGCTCATTAGAAGCATGGACTTTTTGTCCCAGTGAACTCCAGCAGGAAAGCAGGTCATTCCCAGTAAAACTGCCCCTTTCCACCTATCGCCAGAACAGATACCAGGCCCAGTTGTTATCCTTTAAGCTGTAACAGGTGTGCATCCAGAATCAGCCCTGAGCCTACAGATTCCAGGCTCCTTAAAACTTTGCTCATTCAGCCTGAAGCAGGGTAGAATGAGCTCTTGTCTCCCCCTACATGCAGAAGCCACACCTCTAGCAATATTTTCAATTAAGATGTTTCCCACATTGTACATCTTTTCTGCATTCACTTTTCAACCCTCCAAGTGAATATTGGAGGCCACATAACATCTGACCTCATCCTTTACAAGTTTGACACTAGTCATTAAATACCACACTCCAGACTATGGAAGTAGTTGGCACTACTAATATATATTCTGAAACTAATTCAGAAAAGGTCCCATTTTAATATTCATCACAGAAAGCAATTGAACTTCCAAAATACCAAAGGAACCACTGCACTAGAGTCTTATAGTGCCCCTAAAGGTGTATGATGAGACAGCACTGTCCTGGCGGCAGACTTAAGAGAGAGCCAAGTGGAGCGTGTGTGGACAGCTCTTTCCAATTTGTGAGCCCTTTATCAAAGCAGTGTGAGTGGCTAAAGATCTTGGATCATAATCTTTTATTTATTTATTTTTTGTATCTGTAGAAGTAATCTTTGTAATATTTTTCCTTTTTTTTTCTCAAACACATAACATGTGAAGGATAATCATCCATGGGAGGCCCACGGTCCAGTGTGAGCTGCCGAAGTGTCACTTGGCACTTGACAAAGGGTTCCTGATTAGAATTTCTACCATTCCTTCTCCAGAGCCTAGGAAAGAAAGGACAGGGGGTTGTAGCAAAGAGCAGAGGGACTGTGGAGTTAGGCAAGCCAAGAGTCAAATTCCAGGTCTTTCACTCCCTTGCTAGGTGATCTTTGGAACTGAGCTTAATATTTATTATATTGTTAATTCAATTATTCTATTCCCAAAGTTTATTAAGCTCAGTATTGCTAAATATATGCCAAGTGTTCTTCCGAATTCTGAAGGATGGTGAATAAATATACTTGTAGTCATCAGGGCAAGATATCAGAGTCCCAAGTCCAATGATAGAACTCTTTAAAGAGCGTGCTAGTTCTCCTTAGTTACATATTTCAGAAGATAGAAGCATGTTCCACCAAATGTGAGTCCTGTTGGCTTGCTGATGAACTCTGGAAAGGTTAAATATGTAGGAAATTGTTGCATTTTGAATGCAAAGAACATGTTAGTATCAGATGTAACGAGAGACCTGTGGAGTATGAGAAGTTGTTAAGCTCTGCAGAACTCACAGTTGTACCATGTTTCCTACAACACTTTCCTTTACTATTGATTGTGGCTTCTTATTGTTTGGAATATTCTAAAGGCATAGTATGATACGTGTTTCCTAATTTTAAATTATTATCTTTCTTCCTTATTTTTTTTCATTCTTCCCTTTCATAGATTTTCATTTCAACTTGATTCTACTTGATTGATATTTTACTATTTCATTAGCATGTCCTCTTTGATTAAGAAAAAAAGTCATCCCTAGGTGGTTTTTCTCAGTGGATAGAGCGTCATCGGCCTGCAGACTGCAGAGTCCTGAGTTTGATTCTGGTCAAGAGTACATGCCCAGGATGCAGGTTGGATCCCTGGTTGGGGGTGTGCAGAAGGCATCCAATAAATGATTCTCTCTCACCATTGATGTTTCTATCTCGCTCTCCCTCTCTGAAATCAATAAAAAATATATTTTAAAAAATCATATATAAGTATATTTTTGAAACTACTCATTACCCACATGTCACTTATTGAAATCATAGTCATCCAATATAGGCCACTTAAAATATATGTTTATTTTCCTTGCATTTATCAGAAAATAGAACTCACTCTGAAACAAAAGGAATTGTTGAAATTTAAGTAATAAAAGTCCCTTTACAAAAATAGATTCCACTTATTAAAATGCCATTTAAAGCTACAGGGGGGAAATATCATTGAAAACATTGAGATAGGAGACATTTTAAGAAATTATGTGCTTCTACACTATATATCTCTTGATTCCTTTCTCCATTTTCTGATTTTAAATATTATTCTTCATTGTCAAGTTTATAATACTTTTTCCACTAGATAAAAAACAGTCATTAGTATTAATTATATATTTAAATGGATTTAATCTTTACCACCATGACTTCTTACACCTAAATTTTTTATTTCATCTTTTCATTGAGTTTTTTTTTATTTTATCTTTTAATCTAGCGCCTGTTCTTTTAATTACAGTGAAGGTTAATGCTGCATGTTGAATATCTGCATGTTTGAGGAAGTAGAGTTGTTAGTTTAATCAAAAACTATAGCTGAATATAAGATTAATGAGTCAAATTCCTTTCTTCCAAACTTTGTGGATGCTGCTCCATGATTTTCTGGCATTACATGTTGCATGGAAAAACACAAGGCGGGCCTGAACTTCTTTTTGCTTCCCTCTCTCTCTCTCTCTCTCTCTCTCTCTCTCTCTCTCTCTCTCTCCATATATATATATATATATATATATATATATATATATATATATATATATATATTTAGTAGTAGTTGTAGTAGTAGCAGCAGTAGTGGTACTGGACTGTAATAAATCTACTAGAATCTGTGCTCATCATTCTATATAAAAATTTTTTAGTATAAGATATAGTGATTTATTTCTATTAAATCATCTTTATTTTATAAAACATTTTTGTATGTAACTCAAGCACAAACTTATCTTTGACTATGTTTTTGGTTGAATTTATTATACTCTTGGGACTTTTCATGTGGCCTTTGTCTCAGTTGATACTTGAAAATTTATTTTTGCTTATTTCTTGAGCTCTTCTCCCTTCTATGATTTAATATTTACTGAAATTCTTGCTTTTTATATTATAGATAATTTTTAATGCAAGAGGGATACCAAGGTAACTCATTTCCTTGACACTATTGAGAACTGGAAAACTATTTACTTGAATTTTCATCCAGTGATGTATGTTTTTTTTTTGTTTGTGTTTCATTCCTTTGATTATTCAGTCTCTATGCATAGGTTTTTATGCTTATGTATTTCTGATAATTGTTTGAATATGACAAAACATTGACTGAACAATACTGTGCATGGTGAGGGGTATAGAACTAAAAGATGGGAGAAGAATAATTCTTTGAAGGTGGTAGACCTTTGTAGTATTGGTTTTCTTTGTAGTATTGGTTTTCCAGAACACTTTCACCAAATTTAACATTTTCATTTCTGGAAGCCTATATTCAATTCTTCTGTTTTAGGTGTTTGGGAAGTCAGTTTGGCTCTCATATAAATTCTGTTTCACCCATCTTCTGATTTGTGATCTGGTGATCACTGTTTTCATTCTGTACTTCAATTCCCTTTTTTTCAGAGGTGGAATGATAAGAGAAGGTGGGGAAGAATCAATTGGTAAGCTAACCATTGACATTTATAAATGTCATTGTAAATAAATTGCCTCTAGGGCTGTGTCTTTCCATATTATTACCTCTCTTCTTCCAGAGCCAGCCCTAATTTTAGATTCTCCATGGATTCCACAATCTTAGATATTCAGGGATCACTAAATAATCTTTTCAGGATTGTGACACTTCTAGGAAAATCTATCCCCAGTCCCAGGTCCATAGAGTCACAAAAGTTCTTGGCATCTGTCCCCTTGCCACAGATCAGATTTCACAGTTTTGCATAGAATATATCAAAGCGTGTGGTTTGAAGTTTTAACTATTTCCACTTTCGATTTTATTTCTTCTTCTGCTTGCTTTTCTTTTTATTTTTATCATTTTTGGAAGATTTAAAGGAAAGATTCTCTAATCATTAAAGCAAAGTCTCTTCTTTGAATGTTCAACAGATCTCAGGTTAAGCATAAACCTCTGGACCCTTAAAATTCCCATGGCTGTTCTTCCAACTAGAGAAAAGCAAGAATGAATAGGTGAGGGAGATGTGAATGCTTCACCTGTGATGACAGAAGAGAAGATGGAAACCTTGAGTTTGTCAACCTGGTTTACTCCTTCTTCTTGCTATGAAGCTTTATATTTACTTAGCCTCCTTTAATAAGAGTGAGTCATTTTAAAATAAGTCTTGAAAAAGGAGAAAATTGACCTGGAGTTAGTTCATAAGACCCTTTTTACACCTTTGACAAACTCCAGTGTCACATCACTTAGAAAACATAACTTCTATAGTAGAAACAGCGCCTCACACTAGGCAGAGCACAGAGGACCCTTCAAACAAAGAGCCATTAAGTGAAACAATTCAAGAAACTCATTGTAAAAAACAAATCCCATTTTTTCAAAACTAAAGTCATTATTTTTCCTAAGGTCCCTCTCACTCCCTACAGCTTTCCCATACAGGTTCCCTTTTTCCAGGCTTAGCATGGCAGTAGGATTTGGTTTGATTTGCAGCTTCCCATGAAACAAGCACAGAAAAATGGTTTCCTTAGACCTGTAGTTCAAGGTCTTTCTTTTTTTCCTATTTTGTGTTTAAGGCTCAACAGTTCAGCCTTGCCAAAGCCTGGAGTGAGTAAGAAAAATTGAATGCAAAGTTTTAAAGCACTGTGTTTAGAATCTCCATCTCATCTCTGGAGACAGCCCTTGGAAAACATGTGTCACCTTTTTGAATGAAGCCTTCTCCCACCCCCTTTTTTCCCCTTCCTCCAAGGTTCCTCCCTCAAGAGATTCAACATGCTATTTTAGGGACTACATGCTTCAAAGAGTCTAATTCTAATTGGGTTACATGGTAACTGGAAATATAACCCAAGGGTGTGACTCTTCCTACCCTCCCCATTACTCCCTTCCCTTTGAGATTCATCAGTGGTCAATGCACATTATAGCTACCAGTCAAATGGTCGGACAGTCAGACATTGCTTAGGCTTTTATATATTTAGTTTCTCTCCAGGTGTCCAAAAGATCATGTAAATGCATGTTGAATGAAAGATTACATGAACTGTTCTGCTTTAGCAAAAAACAGTCATAATAACAGATATATTAGGCAAAGCACTTCCCATATATTCTCTGATTCCATTCTCACAATTGTCCATAGAGTAGATTCTGTTGTTGAGCTCAGTTTGCAGAGGTGAAAACTGTGATGAAGCAACTTGCCATGACTATATTTAAATAAATGGTAAGATGAGGAAATATACCACATGATGCCACTCTCCAGGACATGCTCTTTCCCTCACCCCTAGTTGAATGAAGAAATGAGCTGTCCCTGTGACAGACCTCATCTTTCCACCTCAAATACCACTCACACACTTACAAAGAGGTGCAACCACACAGAATTGCACATCACAATTAGGCCTTCACTTCTTAGGGTCAGTGTGACTTTTCCATGCAACATAACCTTTTCTTAATACCCAGACTTCCCTTCTCTGCTCCTCTGCATGAACATCCATATAAAATCTTGTCATCTATTTCTTTAATCAAAACTAGGACAAAAATTAAGGTCTGAGATGGTGCCCAGGAAGAGAAGTGCCAGAATGGGGAGTGGTGACTGGATGGAAGGCAAAGGGCCATGGAAGGATTGAGGATTGAGGGCAGCTCTGGCCACCCCCTGCTGTAGTGGGCAGCCCTGGAGCTGGAGCTGCCAGGAGCAAAATGAGCAGGACCAAGGCCCTCCCTGTCTGCTTCTGAGATCATTCCCTAAGTACAGTGCCACTGGGCTCTCCAGGGATTCATCCTTTCTCTCAGGAAGGCACTGCCCCTGCCTGGCTGTGTCCTCTAGTCCAACCTCAGAGCTGACTCAGTTGTCCCTTCCTTCGAGCTCCTTTCGCACTGGATATGTGCCAGTCCTGTGTACTTTTCCATTTACCTCTCACTCAGAGTTGGGTTCATCTCTGGAGCCCGAGTGAGTGTACAGCACAGGGCCCAACACAGAGGTGGTGCTTGGTAAATCCCTATTAGCTTAGGAGGCAGCAACATGTGGAGAAGAATGTACAGACTTCAGTGTTATATACACATTAATTTGGATAGTAATTCTACCATTTAGTCTCCATCACATTTTGGGCATGTACACCATTTCCCTAGGCCTGCTTTTTATTATTTGCAATTAAGAATATTGATGTCTCTGATTCAGCATTGCTATGTGGATGGAATGAGATAATCCAAGTAAAAGAAGTTAACAAACTATAAAGTGTTGGACAATGACTAGTTCACATTATAATTAAGTAGTCTAATATCCACTATCAAATCTGCTATACATGAAACAAAGATTTGACTTACGTCTTCTGAGTGCTTGGAGGTGATTCCTTGTGTCATCATTGTAATCTGCATTCATTCATTATTCATTCATTTATTTATAAGACTGCATTCAGAAAGTGTGTATCTCATATTTTTTCGAGACTCTGTGACAAGTTTAAGAGATTCCACAGTGAGCAAAGTGGTTATGGCTTTTGTCCCTTGATGCTTACAGAGACAGGCATTACACAGATAATCATTAAAATATATTATTGCTAGGGGCTCAGTGCAAGAATTTGTGCAACTTGAAAGGAACTGTGGGCCATGAGGCTATGGTGGGCACAGGGATGGGACTTAGCCCATCCTCTGCACCCCCGCCTGGCCCTTCCAACCAAGGCTCCCCTGGTCCCCTGTCTGCCAGCAGCTCAGCTCCCACCGCCGCCACTCCCATATACTGATGGCTGCACCAGCAGCAGGTGCAAACAGGGACAGGCACCATCAGTGGATGTGAGCAGTGGCTGCTGTCCTGATCACCCCTGAGGAGCAGTGGGAGATGGAGAAGCCCTAAAGGGTGATCAGGGCCAGCAGCCACTGCTCGCACCTGCTGAGCAATGAGGGCTGGTGCCAGGAGCTGGCAGCAGGTGCAAGTAGGGCCAGTGCTGGCAGCAGGTGCAAGCACCAGGAGGGAGCACGACGTACAGGATCAAAGAATTTCCAAATACCACCAGAGGCTTGCCCTGATGACAGCAAGGGCACCTCGCTTTGGTCTCATGCCCACTCTCATCTGCTCCACCATCCTGCTGGGGCTGACACCCATCATGTTCCGCACGCGTCCTCTGGTGGTCAGCACACATCATAGCGACCAGTTATTCGGTTGTTCCACCATTTGGTCTATTTGTATTTTAGTCTTTTATTATATACGATAACCCTAGCTATGACTCAGTGGATAGAACGTCAGCCTGAGGAACTGCATTAAAGGGTCGCCCCATTAGAAAAGTTGAGAACCACTGCCCTAGAGCCCTGGCCCCTCTATTTTAATTTTGGACTTCCAGTGTCAAGAACTGTGAGAGAATAAATTTCTGTTACTTACCAAGTTTTTGCTAATTTCTCATAGTAGCCACAAAAAGCTGATATGTAGGATAAATAAATATTTATTTAGAACGAATGAATATATGGTGAATGTACAGAAGAACTGTATATGAATTTGTATGAATTGTACAATAGATTATTCTTATCAAGTATTCACACACACACACACACACACACACACACACACACACCTTTCAACTTTCTAGTTAAGCATTGCCCTTATTGTACATAAGAAGGAATTGGGGCTGAGTATAAATGACTTTTATAAAATCACCAACTAATGGGGAAAGGATATGGGAGTATACACCACTCCTCTTGATTCCTATGTTAACTATCTATTTACTTCTCAGTAAGAAAAGAAAATCAGCTTAAGAGAGAGAGCCCTTAAGAAATTTTCTCCCTCAAACTTTGAATGTTTTACTCCACTCCTATGTCCACCTGATGGACAATCAGTGGGAGCAGAGTCCACAGAACCTCAGGTACCACAGCTGCGAACCCCTTGAGAGCAAGGATCACCCCTTCTTCATGGCATTATTCCTGGTCCTGGCATAGCATCTGACACCTAGCAGTACTTGGTGAACATTTGAAGAGAAAAAAGAAAGAAGCAATAAAATCCAATACTGGACTCAATAAAAATTGAGATTTAGTACCTTTCTTTTTTTTCCACTTTATTATAACTTTAGAAGCCCGAGTCAAGTCTCTAAAATTTTAGTAAAAATAATTTCCAAACAAGTGGGAAATATTAGCGTGTAGTATAGTTATGGCTGTGTCTGGCCTCACTACTAACAGAGAATGCCTTGAGAGGAGAAAATGCATGTCTCTCATCTTCTGGGAGGTGTTCAATAAAGCAAGATTTACTGTAACTAAAGGCATGAAAAGACCCTTTCTCTACCCTGAGCAGGCACAACTTTTTTGCTTCTGGGATACAAATCTGACTGTGCTCTTCCTATGACTTGGTGTGAGGGTTCCAACTTGAGTACAAGTAGCATTTGTATAGTTTCAGCCACCACGCATCTCCACCACTGTATGTAATTGAGAGCTAGCTCTGGCTTCCTCCGGGAGAAATTACATATGGAAGATTCATGCCTTTGGGGTGTGAACTTCCCGGTGAAAGGCCTCTGTTAATTTATAGGAGGTCATAAATCAGCAGGAAAAGAAACATTGGCTCACAGTCCATGGAAGGAAAAGACATCCTCTAGGCACAAATGAAAACCAGGCTACAGGCCTGATGATGATTTAAGATCCTGGGCTCAAAGATCCCTGGCTGATTTGATTTCCTGGGGACTTGTCTGCTTAGGCCAGAAGAGAGGGTTTCGCACTGACTATTGATCATTACTGAGAAGGATACAAAATGTTGTTTAGCTGACTATACATCGCCGAGAGTGCCGTTTCTGCTCTGAAGAGTGATGCCATGCATTGCATCATTGACCATGATCCTGCCAATTGGCTGCAGCATTCATGGTCCCGCAGGCCAAGGTTTGTACTTGTAGAGGACGGCTCCCATTCACATACTGATTTAAAACTGGAATGCTTAGCCTCGGCCAAGATGTTTAGAATGCTGTTCTTGTGGGCTAGAGGCAAGGAAGAAAACAGGTGGAAATAGTCTAGGCCTTGTTCGAGACGGCGGTTACCCAGGTGTATACAAAAAAGTTAACTTCATCTAACTGAATACTTCAGAACTGCATATTTATTGTATTGAAATGATAAGAAAATGCCAATGAAATTATTTCTCCAAGTAAGAAAAGGGTTATTTAAATTTTTTAAATGAATTGCCTGGAAATACTACTAATAGTTGAGATTTCTAATCAGGGAAAGCATTTGCTCCTAGGCATCTGCTATTATGGGTCAAAATCTATGTTAAATGCCAAACATAGGAAGTCCCTGCCATCCCAGGGCTTTGGGGCCAGAGGAAGAGGCAAGGCATGTGAACATGCAATTATAATATGGTCTGGGAGGTGTTGTGATGGGGGAGGGGAACAGGAAGGGGCTGTGGTTAGCAGAGACAACCCATTCAGCCCACTTGGAAGTCAAGGGTAAATTCCTGAGGCTTAAAGGATGAGTAGAAGTTTTCTAGTCAAAGGTTAGGGAGGGCAGTTGGAATGGGGAAAATAACTTTAGAAAAAAAAAGGAGCAGACTGTCATATGAAGTAACAGTTTTGTGATTTGTGTGGTTATTTTTAATCATGATGAGTAGCTGGGGTGGGAAAGGGTTGTTAGATCTAAAAGCACAAGGTTGGAAAGGGCAGTCAATGAGAATGGAAATGTTAAGAAACAAATTTTTTCCAGATGAGAGTTTGTCTCAGCTGAGCTAAAGGAAAGCAGACTAGAGGCTGCATCCACATGGGAACAGGGAATATTACTTCGTTCTATTTACTCCTTGTCTTGACAGCATAAGAAAAGAAGACAATAAAGAGAGCCTTTGATAGGGGTGAGTGCCTAGAGGGAAAATGGAAGTCCACGCCCTTCTCTTTCATGAAGTTTACTGTGTAACTTTAGGCAGGTTCTCTACCTCTCTGAGCCTATTATCACACTAATCAGTTGGGTGTAATGATAGCTACTTCACAAAATATAATGAGATGCAAAAATATTGAGAGAAGCAAATTTGGATATTAGAAAGAGCTTTTTAAAAAGGAAATTTGCTTATAGAGTTGATGATAAGGATAGGAAGGACTTTAAAAAGGAGTCTTTGTATATGAAGTTCTTTCTAACTTTAAATTTGATGAACTTGACAGACAGCCCTGTGATTGGCCTACAGGAGGACATTAATGGACGTTTGACTGCCAGAATGGAGGCATGCATGCATCACACTAGACTTCCAGAGAAGACTATGGATACCCAGGGAGCAAAGAGGCAATGTTGGGAAGCGTGGGCTGCTCAAGAGCAAGGGCAGGGAATATATCCTGGACTTGACAAATTTTGTAAACTATCTGCAAGGTTCTTACAGATTTCCCCAGTGTCATTGAAATCATGTCCAATTTCCTGTTCTAGGGCCTTCACACAAAGTGGCAGGCAGGGCTGCAACTCCCTGGGCACAGTCCAGGAGTGGGCATAGCACTGACACCATTGAGTCACCCACCGTTGAGTCACTAAGAGATGCTGAGTGCTTCCCTGTGCCTTCACTGACCCGTCTTAATGCTTCTGTGGAGACTCAAATCCTGTTTGTAAATGGGAGACCCCCAACCCTCACATGGGACCCCTATTGCTGTTCTGTGGGAGCCGTCCTGTCCCATCCAATTGATTGATTTCTCCGGATACGCCGAGGGTGGTCCTGGGAGATGGGGGTCTTGGCAGGATATCTCCCCATATTCTCAGTTCATTTGCCACTGTGTCCTTGCCAAGTTTTGCTTCCCGTTGCATTTCATCAGATCATTCCTTAGTTTGTCTCCTTACAGCACATTCAGAGAATCTGAATTAAGCTTCAGTGGGCCCCTGACTTCCCCCAGAATGCGTTGTTAGGGAACTTGCCTACAAAGGCAGCCCGGGCTCTGTCCCAGACTGCAGTCACCCTTTCCTCTTCTCCTCCTCCTCCTCATCATTCAGTGAATCTCCAGCCAGCTTTCCTCAGCAGCCCCTACTCTCCTGGTCACTAGGCAAGCCCTTGTGTATCCTGAACAGCTATGCCAACAAACTGCCCATCGTAGCCCTATTTTCTGCTCTCTGAAGCCATGAGACTGTTGTCTAATTATCTCTGGACTTGGCAGCAGTTTCATTTTCTAGGAAGAGCATTTGAGCTCCTGTCTCCAGCTTCCCTGTACTGAAGACAGGACCCTCCAATGACAGGGCTGCTCTAAATGCACCCTGTCAAGTGCCTCTACCAACCCAAAGCAAACCCTTCTCTAAGACCAAGAAGAGAATTAACTTGCAACAGCTAACCCATAAGTCAGACATCAAAGTAAATGGGTATCACCCTTGTCTGTACCAAGTCATTCTCTAAACTAAGAGGCTGTTAGCAAACATTCTCTGAATCATCAAGGAGAGCTTTCATAATGTGTCTTTCTGAGCATGGGGAATCTGCTCATCAGAAGCAGCCAAAATAAATCCCCCCTCCAATGAGCTACCTCCATCCCCCCAGCTATTACTGGAGTCTAGGCCACTATTAGCTCTTACCTGATCCACAGGTTAGAATCCTGCTTGGTCTCCCTGTCACCACATTTATACCCCTATAATCCATTCCTCACTCGGCACCTAGAGAGAGAGTAGCTGTAAAAATGTAAATCACATGTCATTTTCCCATCTCCTACCCTCAGTCAAATCCCATTTAGGATAACACTTAAACCCCTTATTCCTGCCTGTGAAGCCAAATGGCTCTGTTCTTGCTTCTTGCACAAACTTGACTCCTAGCACTCTTTGTCCCTTCCACTCTGCCCCAGCCTGGTAGTACACGATTCTCAAATTCTCAAACTGGTTCCCTCCTATGAGCCCTTGCAGTAGAAGTTCCCCTTTTCATGGAATATTCCCTGCTGATTTTTATATAACAGGTTCCATCTTGTCATTCAGATCAAAGATCTTTAGAAAGGCCTTCCTTAGTCACTTGACTTAGGTTATCTGACATATCAGGCTGCGCCATATGAAATTGCCATTTCATAAAAGTTTCATAAGGTTTAATCCAATAATAATTTCAAAGCTCCAAGTAATCCACAGGCACAGGGAAAATAAGGAGAGGCCCAGCACCGCCAATGCTACTTCCCAGGCCCTTTCTAGCCATGCTAGGACTCCTCTAACCCAGATTTCACATCTGTGTTTCTAAACTATGGATAAAAGCACACCACTTACATGGAAGCCAGATCTTTTGGTCATGTAACATCTTTATTTTATACTCCAATAATTACATAGCTTACATGGCATTTTTAAAGAACCATGCCCATAACTCCGTAGACTCCAGGTTTATTTATCACAAACAGTCCTAGAATGATATGGTACATGCTCCTAAAAGTATCCCAAGGAAAAAGACACCCCCCCCCCAACTAATAAATACCATTCATAGTTTTCCTAGAATTCTTGTAGCACATTTACAAGGAGAATTACCCAGGTCACATTTCTTCCCCCAAGCCATTCCCAGGAAGGAGGAAAAAATGTATCACAGGCCTGTGTAACCCTTTCCTTCCCACTTCTCTAGGCTATAATGCATATTTTGATCACCATACCTAAGACCCCAAAGAGTCCTAAATCTCAGGAACCCAAGATAAGTGAGGTTATTTCCTATCACTACATAGACCAGGCAGAAGCTACATTCATAGCATGTATCAAAAGGGATGCTCTACCAGGGGGGTTGTTAAAACCCAAAAAGCTCCTTCCTACTCAGATGACTGAGCAAGCAGTATGCAGCGGAAGAAGGGTGCACTCTGGAGTCAGAGAGGCCTGGATTCGTGCCTTAGTTCTAGAATTTATTGGCTATATAAACCTTTTGAGAAGCAGTATAATGTGTCTATGACTCTTTCCTCACCCATTAGATTTGCAATCATGAGTTTTCAATGACATGATGAATATTAACATCAAATACAGTGATGGGCATGACGTCATTGGCAAGGATGAGGTCATTCATTCATTTTTGCCATTGCATGCATCTACTCTTTCACATGGCCTTGCTATCTACAGTGTCCAGAGTATACAAAAATAGACTAAGATGTTAGGTATTAGGCCTGCTCTGGTGGGCATCACAGATAAACCAATAGCCACACACACTTCATTTCATTCCTACCTTCTTGTTTCTAGCTTCAACTCTCTGCACACATAGCATCCAGGGAGTACTTCCTAAACTACAGGTCTGATCCACTCAATGCTTAAAACTCTCCAATACCTCCAAACCTGTAAAGAACAATCCCTGCCCTTCAGCCCCTTGATCAAGGCTCTCAGTGACAAAGCTTTGTTTCCTTCTCAGTTATCCCCATTCCCCAGATTAGTCAAGATAGACTAAGTACTGGAAATACTCCCAAACTTAAGCAGAATAACACAATAAAAATTTCTTTTTCATTTACATCATCTAGTTTGGATCAGCTGAGAGAAGGGTGATGGTCATCAGAGCCCTCCTTTCCTTTGGTCTTGTGGGTCACCCTCCTTTTCTGGGTTCTCAGTGTTCTGTCTGCCAAAATATAGGAAAAGAGATAAAACATTATTTATGGAAAGCTTTATTATCCAGACCTGGAACCATATCACCTCCTATCCATTCTATTGGCAATAAATGAATTCTAAATACTACTTCACCTAACCACAAATAAGGCTTGGAAATTAGGTATCAGTGATCATTAATATTCTTTGTCCTATTCCCTTACAACTGACACTGGAGCAAATGTTGACTCCTATATATCTGCCCCACCAAAGGGAACCTCTGTGCCTTTGACCCTGCCAAACTCTCTGTCAATAACATTTAAGGTAAACTTCATTTTATCCTTCAGCTCTGTTCAAGCATTACCTTCTCTTTAAGTCTTCCTTTCTTGGGCTCCTTTCTTATTCAGAGATAAGCTAATTGCTCATCCTTCTTAGTACCTCTAGATTTGTCCACACTGTCATTGTCTTATGGCTTGTTCATATGCCTGTCTTCCCCCTAGAATTTCAGCTCCTGAGTAGTGGCCTGTGCTAAGGCATCACTGTGTCCTCACCATTCTGCATACATCCCAGCACTGAGTGAGCTGCCCCGTGGGAGAATGCAGTGACACTCAATGTCCTCAGAGAGCTGAGTGTTAACAAGCCAATTTTAAAGTCAGACCACCTAGTTTTGAAGCTTGAGGAGATTGTATAACCTTGATCCAGTTGCTTATTCTATGAATTTCAGGCACATCATCTGTAAAGCCAGAAGAATGTTAGCTCTCTGTATCACACTGTTGTGAAGAACTCATGGATTAATGGATATAAAGCTCTCAGTGTGGTGCTTGATACACACAAGGAACACTCAATAAAATCCTAGCTATTGTTGTTCTCATATCTTGACCTATATTGTGAATTGGAACAGAAATGCTCTCTCCTGACTTTGAACAGTCTTGAATTAGGGCAGAAAACCTTGCTTATGGACACAGGGCCTCCATGGAGTGGCTCGGGCAGGCAAGACCATGGTAAGCTCCCATGGCCCTGGAAGGGTTTTTTGAGTGAGGTCTGGCAAGGGCAAGGAGAAGCTGACAGAGTAAATGATTTAGTCTGTTCAGCAAAGTAAACGTGGCTCCAGAAAGTTAGAAGGAACTCAGAATGAAAGCTCTGACTGCCGCTGGTTGGAGGAAATTTTTTTCCAAATTCAATTTGTTTTCACTTGAGCTGCTTCATTTCATCAACATAGCTCTTTGGAACATTGGCTAAATTCCCTGAAAAATTCTACCCTTTTAAGTGTTTTTCCCCCTCTCTCTCTTCTCGAAGTTTCTCATTTGCAATAAAAATTAAACATTTGAAAACCTAGAGAAATACCCCACCCCACCCCAGTGTAGGTATACCAGGTATGGGCTTTCAAATTGATTGGGAAAGATGGGACTGTAGGTTTGGCTATACAGTTGCTGTAAGCAGCACAGTGATTACAGTTAAATCATTCACCAAAATGGTCCTATAGTTGATTAATGGCCTTCCCTTGACAAAGACCCTTTTATGTAGGTCAGTCTTATGTGAAGCCCTCGGGGGCTCCTCCTTTCAGCCTCAGGAGAAGGCAAAGGAAGGAAGCAGACCCGTGCCTAAAGCAGCACAGAAGGTTTCCCAATCAGCATTCCCCAGTGCAACCCTTTCTCTGTTTACACATCCGGGTGATGGGTGCACAATCCATTGCTCCAATTTGATCAGGCTGGGGCCCAATGCCACAATATGTTGGGGGAGAGTCTTTCTTTGTTACCTGGAATTTTTTCAAAGAGCAACAATAAATCAGAGTACGCTGCTTATGCTGACCCATGCAAGATTCTGAGGTGGCCTAATGTTTCCAGTTCATAACCAGCTAATTCCAGACCAGCACTGGTTCCTTCTGAGTATGAATCCTCCCAGTTTTAAAGTATTAGTTCTCTGAATTGGAAAGGAAATTTATAATATCAACAGCAAAAGACTACATAAAGGATATTTTTCTTTTTTTTCTCCACTGCTTCCTCACCTTTTTTTATTTTTATAAGAACTTGGCAGAGCTGATAAATTAAGCAAGTTTTTCCACACAAGCAACATAAGGATTCATTGTAAACTGTATGCAAGAGTTAACATGACTACCGTGGCCTGGTTTCAGAAGATAATTTTACATAATTTGTCTTTCTAAATTATTACATATTTAATGCCTATAGATATGAAAAAAAAATCTGCAAAGGAATAACAAAAGAATAACACCATTATTTTATTCACATTTGCCAAGACACCAATACACTATTATAACCCTTGCAAGATCCTGGCAAGCATGTCAAACTAACAGCTGGCGGGCCGCATGCTTCTTTAAATAACATGCTTATGTGTAAGGTCTTTATGTTCAGAAGAAAAGTAAAGCCTCTAGAAGTTAAGAACTTGGTTCAAGATCCTACAGCTGGGGTGCAACAACACCATCAATCAAATTTTGACATATCAACTTAAAAGCCCGCTCACATCTATAACTAAAAATCCCCTCTGCCCCGTTCTTCAAAATGGCCACATGAGCTGCCTCTGAAGTGATTAGATGGAGTAAATGAAATATATCTGAATGAATCTATCTGTATCTTTTATGTTGTTGAATATGACATTCTACCAGCAAAAAGTCTGCAACCTTAGTTGTTAGGAACAGTTCAAGGCAACAGAGCATGGGAGGATAGGTCAAGGAGGGAAGCAGGGTTCCCCCAATCTCTCCAAGCACCACTCTCACCCTGTCTGGCCTGGGAAGTAGCCTTGTCAATGGACTAACCATGTTTGCTAGTGATACTGCTTAATTCTTGGACCTCTTCCAGGGGCTACTACATAACTGCTTCTCATTAAATGTTGGTTGAGATGTTAGCTGGTATCTTTCTGACCTTTGAAATCTCAGCAAAATTACCTTGACATGTTTCCCAACTCTGTAGCCGATGGACATCCAAAACCTTCTCCAATACTCCCGAAAAATTCCCAGGAAGCCAGAATTCCCTTGTCTCAGAGGGTCTTGTTTTTAGCTGGGCATTTCTGTTCTATTCCATTAAGACCTCGCTGGAAAAACAAAAACTACCATTTTTGAGTCTCTAAAATGTTCACTTACACATCTGTGAGAAGAGTCCACTTTATTCAATACCATGAGACAATTGCCAAAGGAACAGAATATTGCTAGTCAAGAAACGTTCTCTGGCCACCTTAGTTTCAAGGTATTTCACACAAGGTATTTCATAGCAGTCTTTCTCCTTTGGCTGACTTCTCAGTTTCCTTCCTCCACCACCTTTTTTTTTTTTTAATCACTATTCATCTCTCACTTATTGCATTTAAGGAGCAAAATTGATAAGTCATGCTCCTATCCTGTGGAAAATGAATGTTCTTCATCCATGATAGTTTGGCATCTGTCAACAGTCACACCTTAAAGATCTCACCAAGCTCCAAAGAATTATTGAGCTCCACCACTCTCTTCCCAGGTATTTCAATGCTGGATGCAAAGATCATTAGATAAATAATAACAATAAAATTGCATAGCGCTATGTTGCACCAGGCACTGTTCTAAGCACATCATATTTATGAAATAATTTAATCCTCACAGCAACTCCTTGAGATTGTTATGATTACATTTCCATTTCACAGAAGGGGACTGAGACCCAAAGAGGTTAAGCAACTTGCTCAAAGTCACGTAGATAGTGGTAGACCTCTGTCTCTGTCAGACTGTGCTATTCTCTTCTTTGCACTCATCAGATAGAAAGAGGGGAAACCAGAACACCCCCCCCCCCAACTCACTGCACTAGAGGAATGCATTTATTTACAAAATAAATTAATTTGAATTATGAATCAAAACTTTGGGGTTTTGAAGAATGCAGGAAATGAAAACAATAAAAAGTAGGTCAGAAGCTATCAGGGTTTACAAAATGTAAGATCTAAGATGGTAGTTTTGGAAAGAACAGGGGGCGCCCTCAGGCAAGCGCCAGTCCTCAGGAACGTTGGCCAGACTCCAGGAAGTTATATGCAGGGGTAAAGTTGGGTCAGGGAGGACTGCATTTTAAATCCTATAATCTATCTCCCATACCTGCAGGAAAAGCACGATGGCCACTGAGCAGGCTGCTTCCTTTTGAAGTTCCTTGGGGGGAGATGAAGGTTGTAAAGAGGCAGGAAGAGAGTGTTCTTTGTTACAAGAAGACTCATGTTGCTGCAGGGGACAGGCCCTCATCAGAGGATCAAACTCAGGAAAGTTTCTACTTCCAAGTGATCTTTATTTCCAACTTGGAAACCACCATAGTGTGTCTACATCTGGACAATGATGTCTGTTATAAGCATACAATTCTCTGATCAAAATTCAGCAAACTGCGTAAGCAGGGCTGAGGCTTCTTAACGAGCTAAGGGAATTAGAGTTCTCTTCCCCTGCTTCCTTTTCTAACACTGCTCCTGGCAAAAGGAAAAGTTAAATAATCCTGAATTTCCAGACCCATTCTTACAGAAGAATAGGAAAACCACTCTGAGATTCTTTGACATTAAACATCATTTAAAGATGTATGTTGAGGAATAATTCCACCTTTTCCATTTGGCAGACTCTCATACCCTCACCTTTTCTCCCACCCAGATTAACTGAAAGGTTATCTCATTAAGTACATTCATTTTGGGCTCCAGAATCACATATATACAGAATGATAATGATAATAACAATACTCTTTACAAAGAATTTACTCATTGACTACCATGCTGTTTGACAAGCATAATCTTACTGAAATGGTAAAACAGCTCTGAGTTAAATAACACTACTTTCATTTTATAATTGAAAAAACAAAGGCTCAGAGAGCCCATGGACTGTGAATTTGGACTCAACCCAGGTCTGACTGATTCCAGAACTTGAATTACTTCACTATTTCTAGTTGAGACGTGGCCACGACCATTGGTAGAGAATGCAGCCGAACTCACGGCCTCCACCACCACAGTGTTAGTTTACGCCTCTATCCTGAGAGGCCTCCTGTTGCCTCACAGTTTCAATTTGTCCACATCAGTAGCATTGAGACCAGAAACTCTTCATGGGCCCTACCCATTCAAGCCACACAAGAGACCACTTGGTGGAGGGTGTTTTGTCTCATCTCTCATGTCATTAAAGGTAGGGAGTTTTTTCTCCTTGCTTCTACTAACCACTTGTGGATTAGATTTCTTCAGTCCACCTCGATAGTTCTGACTCATTTGAGATATTTGCCTTGCAGCTCTGCATTATTATACTCCTTCCTAGCACCTCCCACTAAAGACTTCCTAATTCTTGCAATGCTCCTGGTCAAGGTACCTCTGCCTTCAGTCTTTCTCCACACTCCACATATTGCTTTCATCTTAGGTGACCTCAGCCTTGGATAATCCTTCCAAGACTCAGGCCTTTCAGATCCTTGCTTTCTTTATTTCATATGATCCTCTTCATCTCTCCACTCCGGTCACAATATCTCAATTCAGTTATTCCAGGATACAGACATACCTCATTTTACTGAGCTTTGCTTTATTGTACTTCACAGATATTTCTTTTCTTCTTTTTCTTTTTCTTTTAAACAAATTGAAGGCAAGACCTTCAATCCACCAAAGATCACAGCTTGCTTTATTGCAATACCTGCTTTTTGTGATACTCACTTTATTACAGTGGCCTGGAACTAATTCCAAGAAGGTCTCTACCATTTTACAGGTCTTCCAGGAACTTACAGTTAACAGACCCATCTACTTTCTCCTCATCTCCCAAGGCCTCCTTATTTACCTTCTTTCATTATCCAGCTAAGATACCATTGACCATCACAGCAATCACTTTTCTCAAAGTTCTCAATTTTTTCTTTTGCAGAGATTTTATTGTGAGTCCTATAAAAAACTCCAAACCTGAACAAACTCAATTTACTATTTTCTCTATACATCCACTTGGGTTTCTGGGTAACTTTGGGGTGAAAAATCATTCTGAATTGGAAACAATCTTAATTCATGCTCCCCAATCTTAACTAGATCTTTAATGATGCCCAGAAGTCCCATTACTTTTCTATAGGGAGTGCTTCCCCTGCTCTGAGCGAGCTATTTCAAACTGTCTCCTCTGCTCTCAAACACATGACCCCCACTTTTCCCTTAGTCTCCATATGACCTTGCCTCCCACAGAAAAACAAAAGACATCAGTCAAACCTCCGTCAACTTACCTATTTGCATCTTCGTATTTATTCTTCCTCCCCACTGCTTGATGGACTGAAAGGAATATCTTTTATCTTATGGAAAACTGGATCATATCCCTTCTTGACTTCTCAGGAATGTTACTCTATCCATCTCTTCCTCTTTTCTTTCTGCATCCCATTAGCATGAAGTCATGGCATTGGCTCCAGTCCTCATGTCCTCCTCCACATTCCACACACATTCTCTACTCTCTTTCATGGAGAAGGTTCCATGAAGCATCTGTATTAAATATCTCCATGTCATCACTTCCCACTCACTCCTGTGTATCTGGCTTCCCTACCTTCATATCACTGAAGCTACACTTGACAATTTGACTGATTACCTTTTTCTTGCTCCATGGCATGTGTATTTTTCATTGTGTGTCTTACTCAGTTTCTCTGCAATTTAGTACTATTGTTCACTCAAAGCATTTTCTGTCCTTGACATTGTATTCTAGTTATCCTCCAAACTATGGGGCTATTTAATTCTTTCTCTGTTTGGGTCATGTTATTTCATACTTCTCATCTCCCTGGTTGGCTCTCTTTTAATTCCTAAAATGTCTTCATGCCTCCCAACCCTGAACATCTATTTCTGGTCAGTTTTTAGTGCAAATAAAGGGGGGGGGGGGAAGCTGGGGTAGCAATACTTACATATGATGAAATAGACTTCAAAACAAATGCTATGATAGGATACAAAGAAGGACACTACATTATGCTAAAGAGATCAATTCAACAAGATGACATAACTATTGTCAACATTTATGCATGCAACATAGAAGCACCAAAATATATAAAGCAAATTTATGAACCCTAAACACACACACACACACACACACTCACACACTGTGAACTTACCAGTTAAGAATAATGCCAGAACCAATCGAAAACAGTATTTCATTGAGGCCAACACCAGATTTCTTTGCAGCTCTGTTCATTTCTTTTAGGGCTATTTTATTCCACAAAGGAGTATGCTAAAGATTAACTAAGACCACATATGTAAATCTCAGAATGCATTTTTGTCACAAATGAAATGCTCTGCATATGGAAGTGTTTTGCCTCTGTGTCTAAGTTGTGGTCTTCTTTTGTTCTGTATAAAGTTGGAGTGGACAGCAAACACTAGATTAACCTGTAAAGGTAGCCATGGAGGGGCAGTCTCTCTGAGAGTATCTATATCTACAAGACACAATGATCAGCAATTTGGGGACACATATATGGCTTGCATTGGAACTTGTGACATGATCTGTGCTTTCAAGAAGAAATTTAGAAAAGACTCTTACTTCACAGGAAATGAATATGCTCTGCCTAGATTTTCCACAAACACTCTTAGTTCCTGCCTCTCTACTAGTAAAGCTTCCAGAGACCCCCCAATGCATCCCATTGTTTCTGCCTGTCACACCTTTGCATTAGTGATACCAAGTATAAATATTACCATAAAACTCATTTCCAGTAACCACTTCCAGAAAAATTCACTGACTTTTAACTTGGACCGTGTGCCATACTTTTGTAATTCTATAGTTGCACATCTTCACCACAAAATCTACCACACTGTACTATAATTACATATTTATTTATGTATTTTTCTCACTAGACCATGGGAACCAGTATGACAGGGACTGTATTTTGCTCATTTCTGAATTCCTTGTTTCCAGAAGAGCGGCACCTTTGGTATTAAAAAATATACATGAGTTAGGGAAACCAAGATGAAAAAAAAAGATATAGCAGATGGGGAAAGCAATGAAGATGAAAGGAAGTCAACAGAAAGGGAGAACAAATAAATGAAGAAAAAATGGGAAAAGGAAGCAAGGAAGGGAAGAAAGGAAGGTTGATCTTTCATCTTCCTATTTAGAAAAGCTAGCTTTAGGATTCTACAGTTCTGGATAGTTGGCCCTTTTTACAAGTTAAAATATAATTAGATGACTTTATTGGCATTGAATAGATAACTCTTTGAATGCTGTAAATGCAGAGTTGGGATAAAAAATATTAAGGCTTACTATGGAGGAATTAAATAATAGATTCAGATATTCCAAAGGCATTCTTCCAGAGCTAGAAGTTTTATGCTGTTTCACCAGTGGGACATGGGAAGGTGAAGTTAGCTAGTGTTTAAAGGCTCCACTTTCTACTCAGATATTTGTCAAAAGCTGATTTCTTCAACCAATTTTCAATAACTTGGTGTCAATACCAATAAGCAAAGTATATTTTTGGTCCCTGGATACTATCAGTCAATACAAACCAACTTGGGAACTAATCTAAACCACAGAGATGAAGAACCTCAGAGCATGTTGCACAACATAAACTGTTTTCTTCTACTTACGAACTGTGTGGAGTTTTTAGAGAAAAAATACAATTCTTTTTTAATTAAATTTTCAAAAAATCTGGACAATCCCAGCAGAGTTTGGTTTTTTCCTTCATACAAGTAGTTTTGTTCATTTTTTTATTACATCTGCTATTTTCTTTAAAAACACAGATTCACATCTTTTTCTCCCATGCTTAAAAGTCTATCGTTAGATCCCAAGCCTGTAAGATAAAATGTGAAACAAATCGCTTTATAATTTGACACTAATTTATATTTTAGTCTTTATCTTGTATTGTTTGCTGTCTTGTACCATACATTCTCACAAAGTGGTCTCTCTTACATGTCATAAGAAACCCCTGTATGCTTTTTTCATATTGTTTCTTTTTTCCTAGAATATTATTATTTTCTTTCTCTACCTGCATAATACTCTTCAATATTTACCCATAAGACAGTCTGGCATAGTGTGCATAGGAATATGGACTGTGGAATCAGCCTAAGTTTTGAATCTTCTACCTAATATCTGAATATTCTTGGGGCATTTGTGGACACTCTTAACATCAGATAATTGCTCTCTAAAATTGTGATGATAATACTGACCCCAGAGAGTAGTTGGAATGCTCCTATAAAACTATATATTTAAAGGACCAGCATGGTATCTTAAAAATAGTGTTTAGTATTATGTTCTTAATCATGTTATTCCCTTTATCATCACCACCACCAGTACTACCATCATCATCACCAGTACCTCAAGATTTTTGTGTTAAATATAATAATTCAAGTACAGGGGTTAGCATTGGAATTAACACTGAGAGATCAATGATAGTAGTTATAATCACCATTATTATTATACTTAATAAACTCCACTTAATCACATTCTCCCTTTGTTATTCTTACAGATAACTATTCCTACCTTTAACATGACTTTTATCATAACATTTCATAATTATCTGCTTATGTATTTCCTTAGTTTGTGATTACTCAAAGGTAGCCCTTGCTCAAATTGATGGTGTATCATTAGAGCTTAGAGCTCTTAGAAAATTCATCTTCAGTGAGCAGTCAAAGTTACTATTACATACTATGCTACCACTGATGTTTTTGTTTTGTTTTGCCTATTTACTGCCTATACCATTTATCTGCTAAATGGCACTCCGGAGTGAGGAGTATTATCAATGTGCACTAGAATACAACAGAGGGCTCATACCATTGCCCTTAATAGTACCATATTCTCAAACCGAACTATATAGGCTTCCTTAAAAGTCATCTAGAATTTCTAATATCCCAAGAAAGTCCTTGATTACAACTATCAGGATCATTTTGGAAAGACTTGGAGCCTACCCATGCATTTTCTCAAATACTCATTACCATTTCTGGGATGAGTTCATAGGAACTTACCATAGGTCATTAAGTGATCCTTCAGCATTTCAGAATTTGGAGCCACCATCCTGCTCCATGGAAAATTTTAGAGGAAATTATATTATGGTGGGGTACATTGGCCAAAAAGATGAAAGGGAAATAAGTGTATTTAATAAATACTCAGCTTTGTGGCTTCTAGCAGCAGTCCACGTTTCATCTTCTATCAAAAAGGAAAAGTATTAACTCCTTCAAAACCTCAATGAAGTTAGCCTCAGAGACAAGGATTAGGTTCATATTCCACTCCCAAATAAAAAGTAAAGTCCCAAGATCACAACAAGGCTTTTTAAAAGTACCCGTCTCCCACCCCCAACCCTAACTGGTTTGGCTTAGAGCGTCGACCTGTGGACTGAAAAGTTCCAAGTTTGATTCTGGTCAAGGGCATGTACCTTGGTTGCGAGCACATCCCTAGTAGCAGGTGTGCTGGAGGCTGCTGATCTATGTTTCTTTCTCATTGATGTTTCTAACTCCTCTTCCTTCCTCTCTGTAAAAATCAATAAAATATATATTTTTTAAAAAGTACCCCTCCAAAAAAAAAAAAAAACACCACAAGATAAGTAACACATAAATCTTAAATTTTACTTCCTGCCTACACCCAATATATTGTTCTCAAGGAGTATTTTGTAGGAACTAGTGTTGGCATAAGGCAGACCTGATTTTGAACCTTGGCTTTGATACTTGAATAAGTTACCTATCTGGAGCTAATTTTTCTGACCAGTAAAACGGGAACAATGGTCTTCATTGCGATAACAAATAGTTGTGATATGTTGATGAACATACTTACCACAATGCTAAGCATACAGATAAATATTACTTCCCTTGTCATTTTCTTTTGGCTTCTAGAGTAGTCCTAAAATTAAAGTCTCACAAGTTTGTGTTGTGAAGAATCCAAATATATATCAACCTATTTATATATTAATTTATACAAATGTGGAGATATACTTTATAAAATAGAAGAATATCATTCCTGTACATCCATCTCTAGCTTCAGTGGCATTTTGTTGTTGTTGCAAAAGTATAATATTGTACCAAGTACTTGATGCATGTGAATTGGCTCTAACAAAGCCTATCGAGTTGACTAGGTATTAAAAAAGCCATGCCAGGTGATAAGACAGGTACCCCTGATCACAGCTCCTGAGCTGTATGACTAATGCTATGGAAAGAGAGACTCATCCTTCCTACATGTGTTATCCTTTCCATGTGCTAGTGATGGTGGAAAGGCAATATATGGAGAAATCACAGTTACTGGTTCTCTCTCCTGTGCCCCAAGTCTAATATATGTGTGACCTCACTGAGTTCTCCCAACAAGATAAGGCAAGTATTCTTATCATCATTATTATGTTGAATATTACCATTTTATAAAAGATAAATTATTAAGATGTTCAAGATTACCCAGCTAGTGAATACCTGCCCCAGGATTCAAAGGCATTCCTATCCTGCTCCAATGCCCCTACCCGCTCCTGTACCTACCACATTGCATCTCATTGCACAGGGCCAAATGAAGTGGTTTAAATACAAATTCTCTAGACGTGCAGATGCAATGTTGTAATTTGGGAATTAAAGAAAAATTCAGACTTGGCATCTGAACTGATCTGAAAAGAAAGTGGAAACATAAAATCACAAATTTTAATTTCCAAGGAGTCAATTCAGGTGAAATTTCAGATCCTGAACTTCAACCAACAAAAATCCAGATTCATTGCCTGGATGTGAGTTCCAGGGATATTCCAAGACTATCAAATAAAAATAATCGTTGTGAAGGGAAACATCAGTTTAGTAGCAAATTAATCTGTTAAAACATAAGGCAGGCAATGCATTGTGTAAACAATTCATTTTTATTGGCCTGTATTAGCCATTGAAGTTTTTCATTTCTCCAGAAAGTATTCTCTTCTTATTCAGATATGTTGGCAGTAACATCAAGTCTTTGGCCAAGAAAAGGAGGACTGGCCAGACCTCATTAGGCTGCAATTTCAACTAAACATCATAAAGGAAAAGGGAGATTTGACAGCAAGGAGGTTACAGAAACAGGAAAACATTCATCACTGGGCAGGCAGCTCTGTCTTCACGTTCCATCTTAAGCCGGCTAGTCAAAGGGTAACATAGTGAATGGGTAATATTGACAACACTCAAGCATGTTGCCAGTCATAGAGGCCCAGGGTAAGTTAGTTTATGAGAGCGCTGACCTTATTTCAGTTTAAACCACCAACCAGGACTCCAGAGCAACTGACAACTTAGCATAATCTTTTTGCCTTGGAGGCACAATACCAGTGAAGGACAATTTATTATCTTATATTTTTAAATGCATTTCCTGACTTCTCTTTTTTCTAGTATAAAAATAAAGAGAAAAATCAATGAGTGCTAATAAGAGTAACTAGAAAGTGAGGAAATGCCATATACGGAAGGGGAATAGAAGATAGAAGTTGTCAATGCAGGAGTAGGGATTTCTTTGGTGCAGTGTAAGATGAAGTAAAGGAAAGTGAGACATAAATCAAGCAAAACAAAACAAACACATGCATATGCCTTGTAACAAAATTATTTTGATAATTCAAGAGCTGAGCTAAAAGGGTATGTGAACGTGAGACAGTGTTGGATGGACTGTTATACACTGGCATGGGGTTATCATTGCAGACTCCAAACATTGATGTAGCAAAATGTTTAAGAATATGTGATTTAGCATCAGATAGGACTAGATGAAAATTACCGTTTAATACCTATGCCTGCATTAAACATAATTAAATTAAGTTATTTAAACCCCATAAAATTAAATATTATTATCTCTAAACTGAGAATAGCACTATTTCTGTAAATATTAAATAATATTATGTATATGAAGTGCTTAGCACAATGTCTAACACACAGTAAGCTACCAATTTAATTAATTATCATTAATGAATTGTTATTGTGGAAGGTAGTATCTTGATTTATCTGTGAATTCCACTATTAGCCACTTCTAAGATGAGAAAACTGAATGAAAGATATCCAGATATTTTTTTTCTGCTTAAAAATACCACATCTGCCAAAACTGGTCAGCTGCGGACTGAAGGGTCCTGGGTTCAATTCCGGTCAAGGGCATGTACCTTGGTTGCGGGCACATCCCCAGTAGGGGGCGTGCAAAAGGCAGCTGATCGATGAGTCTCCCTCATCGATGTTTCTAACTCTCCATCTCTCTGCCTTCCTCTCTGTAAAAAATCAATAAAATATATTTTAAAAAATACCACATCTATGAATACACAATTGGCATAGCAAATGGGTATAAAAAATAATAGTTTGCTTTAAAGTACACATAAAGGTAATATAATTAGAGTGTAGACCAAGATAGAATATGACTTCTAAGCTTTAGTATGTATGGGAGAAATAAAAGGTGGAACAATGTAGTAGACAAGAGCTATGTAGAATTAAATTAGAATGTCAGAAAAGATCTTAACACTATATACAAATACCTACCCCCCAAATATTTTAAATACAGAAAGTATATAGGCTGAAAATCTTGATTCTTAAAATCATAAGTAAAATACTAGCATATTAAACCCAGTACTGTTCTGTAACTAAATAACAAACACCATGGCCTAGTAAAATTTATCACATAAAGGCAGGTGTAATTCAGTAATAATAAAAAAAAAAATCTGCCAAACATGATTATTCAACATATAAGCAAATTAAAAGAAAAATAAAATAGGTTCTCAACAGATACATAAATTTGCAAGAAAAATTCAACAGTTATTAAAGATAAAACTCTTAGTAAATTATCAACATCAGTAAGCTTCCTTAATGTATTAATAAGCAGCTATCCAAATCTAACACAGATATTATATCTAATGATGAAACATTGGAAGCTTTTCTATTAAGGTAATAACAAATAATAGTGTAGTCCCCATAATAACCATGACTAGTCAACAGCATATCCTGACTATGCAACAAGACAAGAAAAAGAAAGGAGACATAAGAATTGGCAGTGTCATTCTATATTTAGAGACTATAAGATTATCAACATAGTAAATCAAGAAAACTATAGATGAATGAATGAAGCAACTATCAGATCTCAGGAAGGTTGAATATAAATATCAACCTTATTTAATATAAGTATAGTTTAATTTAATATAAGTATAGTCATAATAGCAACACATTATATGGTATTTATAAATTTTAAAATACATAAGTGCAAAACCTATGGAGAACATTATAAAATGTTTTTATAAAACATAAAACAAACTTAAATATATGGCGAGCTGTGCCATTTCCATGAATAGTGGTGTTAAAAATCACAGAGTGGTTAATTTGATCCAAACCATTGACATAGCCCATGATATTTCAAAAAATATTCCAATAAGACTTTGCCCCGACAACTCTATATACTTACAAAAATTCATCTGGATGTGCAAGCACAAAGATTAGTCAAGTAACTCTAGGAGAAAAAAGAAAAAAAATAGGAGATAGCAGTTAATGACCTATCCATTAAGATACACACACACACACACACACACACACACACACACACACACTCTGAGTGGCCAGATTATTATGATCACTGAACATATCTGGCCACTCAGTGTATATCCTATATAATAAAAGCCTAATATGCGAATTGTCCCCTTGACCAGGAGTTCGACCAGCAGACAGCCAGCCAACCGCCCATGTCCCCTACCCCTGACCAGTCTGGCCTGACCACACCCATCTCCCATGCATGAATTGATGCACTGGGATGGATGGATGGATAGATAGATAGATAGATAGATATACGCTATAGAAATTTAAATAGAGCCGTATTAAAACAGGGAAGAAAAGTCAATGGAACAGAGTTTTTAAAATATATTTTATTGATTTTTACAGAGAACAAGGGAGAGGAATAGAGAGTTAAAAACATCGATGAGAGATAAACATAGATCAGCTGCTCCCTGCACCGCGCCCCCCCCCCACCAAGGATGTGCCCACAACCAAGGCACATCCCCTTGACCGGAATCGAACCTGAAACCTTTCAGTCTACAAGCTGGCGCTCTATCTACTGAGCCAAACTGGTTTCAGCCAATGAAACAGAATTTGAAGTCCTTAAATAAGTTCAAATATGTGTGAAAAAGTGGCCTAAAGCAAGGTGTCATTATAAATCAGTGGGAGAAAAAACAACAACTAAATAAATGGCATGATTTTCCATGTAGAATTCACTTCATACATGAAAATAATTAAAATGTAAATAGAAAAGGAATTTTAATTAGTATAAATTCTGGGGTAATAAGTTTTGACCATGAGATAAGAACCAGAGTTTTTGAAATCTCTCCAATTAGTGGTTTATAGTAAAAGCACTGATAAAACTGACTACACCAAAATTAAAATGTTCTCTACAAAAAACTCTGAAACATACCAATGGGGGGAAATGGCAGGCTTAGAAAAGATGTTTGTAACCTATAAAACCAAAAAGGTTTAGCATCCTAAATAGGGAGAGAAATTATTCATCAGTTTAAATAAGCCAACAATATAACTTAAAAGTGAACAAATGATGTGAGCAGAGAATTCAGAAGAGTCAATGAACATATGAAAGGATGATTATCCTCACTAGTGATAAAGGAAATGCAAATTAAGAGTGAAACACCATTTCACATGAAATAGTTTGACAGGCATCTAAGGAATCTGTCAACATCAACTGTTGGTAAAGACATGAGAAAACTGAACTCTCAGACCCTGCTGGTGGGAGTGTAAATTAGTGCAATCACTTTGGAGAGCCATTTGGCTACAGATAATGAAACTCAAAATGTGCATACCCAATGACAGCAATTTTTCATTAGAGAAAGACTTGGTCCTATGTCCCAGGGTAACCAGGCTATTGGTGTAGCATTGTTGTTTGCAATGGGATAAAAATTGAAAATAACCTTTTTGTTTTCAGCAGGGATCAGGCAAATAAATATTCATGTTGAGTAGATTAAAAAAAAAGGGGGGGGGAAGCAAGTTGTTAAAAAGTATGTTGTACAGAATCCTTATTTTTAAAAACACCAACTATTTATTTATGAACACATTTTATTAAAAAAACAGAAATTGGGGTTGCAAAATTTGTGCTGGTGATTGCTTCTAAGGAAGTATAAAAATAGAGGGAGGAAAAGGATCTTCTACTTTACCTGTAATGTCCTATATTTTTAACTAAATCAATTGCATGGTGGATAAGTTTTAACAATTATAGTTAGGGAAGGCTTCCAAGAGAACATCTGACTCTGCTGCCTAATGTAGGCAACAGGAGGAAGAGATCTTTGTTTTTCTTTCTGTTCTTAGATCATAGAGGCACTTAATCACCCTTGTTTCTCCTCTCACATGTATTGAAATCCAGGGTGTTTCCAGGACAGAGGGAAATGCAGAGATGGATCAGATACCATCGAAGTTTTAAGAAAGGTCAAAATACATCAGGGTAGTAGACTTTAGATAAAACTTACATACATGCACACACTACTGGCACACATCCACAACACTAAATTGCCACAGCACTAAAACTCAGGTTCTTCCAAGTCTCAAAGCTTACCACCTCATTCCTCCAATCAGGCACCACTTTGCATGTCTGCTCAACCCACGAAAGCCAGCACTGTCCAAGGCAAATCCACACCAAATCACTCTACTAACCTTCTGGTGTCGACCTCAATGGTCTCTGGAGCTTCATGTAGTTCTTTCCTCAACAAATATTTAATGAATTGACCATTACTAGGCATTGTAGATAAACACACTCTTTCTTGATTCTCAGAGTAGCCCTATGTGGTTAGGATTTTAACCTCATTTTGTAGGTAACACACAGAGTTGAATGTCTTTTCTGGTTTCACTGACTATAATTGGTATGACTGGAATTGAAACCCACAGTCAAACTCTGAAAGGGACCTGAGAATCCAGCTTCCTTTGCAGCCACTTTGTTCAGAATTCCCTACCAGACACAATGAAAAGAATCAAAATATATAAGATGCTGTTTGTGCTACGGAACAACAGGGGATCCAGTAGTGGTTTACCTCTTTGGAGATATATGAACCTTCTCTGTACAGGGCGGTTATCATTAAGCCACTCTATGGCCTGTTGCCTTTTATCTTTGCACACAGGTCCCCCTCTGTTCCAGGCCTTTGCAGATTCCCAGATCCCTTTTGGGTTTGGAGGCCAAGAATTGATTTCAGCCCTACAGTGAGGGAAAGACCTGAACTGTCTCACTCCAGCCAAGACTTCTCATGTGTGGTAGAGGGAAACCCCTTCTTGGTCCAGCCTAGAGGTCTCAGTGCAATTAATGTTGTTGGAAAGTTGAGAGAAGTAACACCTAAAGCCTGCCTGCAGATGGCCAAGCCCCAATGAATTTTTCAGGCGGGTTGGGTTGGATGATTTTTCCTCGTGTGTCCCCACGCAAGCCTGCTGAGCTCATCTGCAGCAGGAAGCGGGATCAGTGAAACACCGAGAGAAAGCACAGGGAGCGCATCCTCCAAGCACAGCTGGAAGAATCAAACTCAGTTTCTGGATGTGCTTTGTCTACGCAGCTCTGAAATTAAGAAAGGGTTCTTTTTCTGTTTGTTGGTTTGGTTTGGTTTTATTTTTGTGTGTTGACCACTACACTTGGAAAAAAATAACCAACCCTTCCATCCCAATGAACCACAGAAGCAATTTATTGTAGAATATCCTGTTGTGACATTGACTATATTCTTAAAAAAAAAAATTTTTTTTCAGGGCGTCGCCTCAATGTCAGTTGTACCAGTTGCAATCATCTTCTCCTCTTCTGCCAGCCCAACCTGGGCAGGGGGAGGAGTCTGGGGTGGTAGTGAGACACACTGTGGTTACTGGCATACAGTGGCAGTGACTGTGGAGGCCACACTGGATGCCAGATGACAGCTTACATCTGCAGAGTCAGCAGTGAGGAGAAGGAAGTAGGGGAAAGTGCATTCAGAGAGGTTTGAGCTGTCAGAATCCTTAGGCATTTCTCCAGTCACAGGCCCCCAAACCTGTAAAACAGCAGTGTTACCTGAAACACTTTTGAAAAATACCGATTCCTGGAGTGCACGCCAGCATTACTGAACCAGAGTCTAAGCTGAGAGGCAGCAGACACATGTGTGGGAACCACTCTTGAGTCTGATACCTTTGTAATAGAACTGGAGAAACTAAAGCTAAAGAGGAAGCATGATTTGACCAGACAATGCTGAAGCATGTCAGAAGCCAGAGCACCCCATTACCAGTCCAGAACTCCTTAGAGTTAGTTCCTCTTGTTCTTTTTAAACTCATCATTTCTACCTCCTCACTGGCCCAGTCTCAAGGAATGGTCCCACCAACCATTTATAGCTCAAATCAGATACTTGAGAGTTACTTCTTTCTCACCCTTTATACAGGATTCATGTCCTCTATTGCTAATTTTTAATATTAAAATTGGATATACTTCCCTTCCCCACTGCACTTCCCCAGTTCAACTACCCCCTCTCTCCCAGGAACTACTGCAGTAGCTTCCTAAGTAGTATCTTGGCCTCTCATCTGGCCACCCTGCCCATTCTCCACACCGAAGCCAAGGAGATTTTTCTAAAGCATCAGAGCATGAATCTGATCTCATCACTCACTGCAAAACATCTTTCAATGGCTTCCAAAGAACAACACTTTGACCAGCCTTTCATAACTGATCACAATTTTTGTTATTTCCCCCAACTATCGCTTTTCATCTCAAGCAACACAAAACTTCTATTCTCTTACATGGTCTCTCTCTCTCTCTCTCTCTCTCTCTCTCTCTCTCTCTCTCACACACACACACACACACACACACACACACACACACACCTTTATTCTAGTAGGCTTAAACTCTGTGCCCCTTATAAGAAATCTTCCCTAATCCCAGCATATGGGCTAGCGACTTTTTCTCTTTGCCTCTGCAGTATCCTATGATTTCCCCCATTAATCCCTTTGTCAGATTATATTCAAAATGTTTCATGTTAATTGACTCTACTTCTCTATGTGATGTGAGGCTTCTTAGCACTAAGATTAATTCCTGGCTTATATCTATGTTCCAAGAATAAAGCACATGCCCTGGCATTATAAGTACTTAAAGTATTTGTTGGGCCAAATCAACTTCTCCTGAAATAAGTTTATGGCCCTGATTCCTAATTATTCCCCAAGCAGGTTGTTTTCTATAGAATGTGTTTTAAGAGATGCCAGTAACCCAACCAATCCTTGGCCACCTGTAGTTGTCAGGGCAGGTGGCCAAGGCTCTAAAAGATAGATAACAGGTTAATAAATAACACTCTGAAATGGACAGATATGTATCCCATTTGCCTAGACATTCTGTATGTATGTGATTATTGAATCCTTACAAATACCTTGAGAGAGATGTTATTGTGTTTACCTTACATTTAAAGAAATGGGTTCAGAAAGAACATATCTGAGACAACCCAGACACTGTGGGGTAGAGCTATGGTTAAAATCATATCTGTGTGTTTTCAAATAGTGTACTTTACCAGCCTGTTAACTAATTTTGTAAAGATTTTTGGGATCACAGTTACAACCATTCTGTTATATATCACATATGGCTTCTTGAATGTTATTAGGACAGAGTAGAATCATAGCAACAGAATTGAGTCATTTCCCACAAAATCCAAAATATTTATTATCTGAGCCTTTATGAAAAAAGTTTGCTGATCCCTGCCACAGTTATGAAAATGTCACTGAGCCATTGCTGATCAGGGTCCCTGGCACGGCCATCCATGTGTTTCCTAAAGAACAAGGCTCCTCCTCCCATGGCCTCCAGCCTGTAGGTAAGACATCATTGGTTTTCAGGCCCAGAGGTCTCCAAGCTTAGAGTAGGCAGCTCCTTCCTGAGCCAAAGTCATGGCCTTCCAGGAGCTGAGTCAAGGCCTTCAAGGCGTAAAATCAAGGCCTTCCTGTGTTCATAAAGGCCCAAGTGGCAGCTCAGGCATCCTCTTGCCAGTGATGCGGTCTTCATCCCATCCGGGGTCTCCTACAGGGCCCCTGTTCATTTCTCCAATTAAATGTGCTCCAATTAAAAGCTCTCATTTCCCTGAGAGCTTTTAATTGAAAAGCCAGATCACTACAACATAGACAAATATGATTTACTAAGCTCCTTTCCCCTAACACAGGACACCAAGTGCCTCAGGTGGTAGACCTTTTTCCACTTGAGGAAGGTGAGCCACATGCTTGCCTCAGAAGTAAATCCTCCTCCCAAGAAAGACTTTGGGAGCATCGGGAGCTTTTTCCACTAGAAAAAAGAAAAAAGAAAAAAAGTTAAGTATTTTACATGGCACCCTGCTATACATGTATTCATTTTATAATTGAAAAAGCCAGTAAGGCCCAGCAGGCATGGCTCAGTGGTTGAGCACTGACCTATGAACCAGGAGGTCATGGTTTGATTCCAGGTCAGGGCATATGCCTGGGTCATGGGTTTAATCTCCAGTAGGGGGCGTGCAGAAGGTAGCCGATCATGGTTCTCTCTCAGCATTGATGTTTCTATTTTTCCCCTCTCACTTCCTCTCTGAAATCAGTAAAAACATATTTTTAAAAAGAGAAAAGAAAAAACCAATAAGGCTATTTTAAAATTAATAACAAAAAAAGAAAAAGTCTAGTTCACAAGTGGTTTTGAGGGACAGTTAAGATTATGCAACTAGTTCATATAAACTCTAATGTGCTTCATAGAAAATAAAGTGGAATTATTATTAATAAAAGTTAATATTCTAAAACAAGTGAGGATTATTCATTTTACAAATTTTACCTTTATAACCTGCAATAATTTCATTTAAAGAATTAAGCTCACCCAAAAGCAAATCCCAGAAAAAGAATAAACCATATATACAAAATAAATGTATATGTGTGCATTATTTTCTCCCAAAACAATATCATGGCACTTTAATGAACCTCTGAAACAGATTTAAAAAGAGAGAGCTGTTCTATTGAATGCAGCCTTCCCCATAAGGGACCCCTAAATTTATTGAACTGGCCCACAGGGCATCTCAGAAAGACCCTTGAGTTCTGCAGAATTAACAAAAACAGAACTGCCAGCTCTGTAATGATGGGAAGTTGACACTGGAAGCAAACTTAGGAAACATTTCAAACCCGTTCCTCATTTTCCATATCCAAAACTGTTTGCAAAAGAAAAGAAATACTTGACTCATAGTCACAGAGAACTCATTGGTTAATGGACCTAGTTTTAAGCTTAGATCATTTGCCTCCAAAAGAAAACTCTTCTCTACTCCCCATCCCCCCCGCACCCCCCCCCAAAAAAAAAACACCAAAAACCCACACACATTCCTGAGGTGTAAAGTGAGATCCACCTGAAGAAGAACAGGGGGTTTTAGAGTTACTAAGGGAAGGGGGACTACATGAGCCTCCCGAGAGCTTTTCAGAAACCAGGTCACCCTACACTGAGCAGGAGGCATCCAGCACTCACGGTGCTGCCAGGCCCCCACGCCATTCATCACTCCCTCCTGAGCCACTTTCCAGACCTACGCTGGACTCGACTTCCTGACAGGTTGTATATCGTTTCCGATCCTGAGCTCGGGGTTCATTTTTCTCCCATTTATGGTCCTGCCTTATCCTTTGGCTGAACACTAGCCACACTTCTGCTTTGCCTGATCCAAGCCAGGCTATCAGCATCGGCATACTTGTTCCCTAGGGGTGTCCCCCAAGACTTTTACCCCCTGAGTGGGACTCTGGAAAGACTGGGGGGTGATCCTTTCCTGCAAGACCAAATCCCTGAACTGTAGGAAGGAGAGGCTTAGACTCTTCTGGCCTCCCGCCCGAGAGGTACCCATTGACTGAATTTTGCACCCACAGCATGGACAGCAGATGGTCCCCGTTTTTACAGGTAAATCTGGGCACCTCTAATTCTCCCAGAATGTGCCCTCATACTCATAATTAATATCACCTGGCGGTGACAAAAAATCTTTAAGCTTTGAAAACACCTCATAAGCATTTATTAATTGACCAGACTTGCCAGCTCCAAATATTTTTCCTCTACCTCCCAAGCCTCTGGGTATTTACCCAAGCTACACCCATACTCCACAGAACTTACAGCATCGGCTCTGAGTCGGGAATCTGAGCTCAGGAAATCCCTACTGACCCAACTTGCCAGCGGAACCCCCAGAGATTTCCTAGACATGACTCCTGCTGGCAGAGTCTGAGAGAAACAGAAAGGATAGATAGAATTTTACATTTAAAAATCCAGAATCCTCCTGGGAAAAAAGACCTAACCGTGGAGCCCTAGGTATTTCATAGGTAAAATAGAGATGTTAATACCTGCATAAGCAGTTATTAGGATAAAAGATGGAGAATTAGATGGCTTCAGGGTGGTACCTGGTGCCACTATTGATTGTTTGATGTTTTCTATGGTATAACTTTCAAAACCCTGTGAGTTAGGTCTTACTGCTGCCATCAGTGTAAAGATGGGGCTACAGAGACACTGGGTGGTGGAGTAACGGGTATCAGACTACATGGTGTGTAGGGAGACATCTGAGATTTGAGCCTGAACAGTCCAGCTGCAGACCGTGACTTCTGAAGCCCACATTGTCCCCCTCTCAATAGTGGTTCTCAATGGACAGCTGTTTCAGGATCCCCTCTCACATCTGGGAAGGTGGTCAAGTTCTTCTGAGTTAGAGATCCAGGCCGGGACACACCTCTACTGTCTACTTCTCTATATTGAACCCCTGGGTGATTTTCTTAAATTTGGACAAACAGAACCTTCAGTGGGTTGTACACTTTCTAGAAATGATAATAATACCGTATCAGAAAGAGTTGTCAACATATTTTTCTCTCTTTTTTTCTTGGTAGTTTTGTGGAATGATGAAATTTGTGGAAATAAGCAATTTGTGATGAGTCCCCTCTCCTCTTCTCCTGTCTCCTCTCTGTAAACTTCTCACCTGTAAAAATAGGATCTTAACTTCTAACTCAAGGGAGTACTGGAAAGGCAAATGATGATATTAAGCTTCTCTGTTAATTCAAAAGCCCTCAAGGTCATTTACTGGGCTAGCTGTGGCAACTTCTTTCCATCTTTAATTTGTTTAATTAGCCTTCTTGGCGGTGCTTACTGGTGCCAGATCCTGCATGAGGCTGGGAAACATGGAGATGAATAAAACGCAAATCCTGTGAGGGAACACCCGGCCACGTGGTAAATGCCACGGTGGTGGAAGTGCTGCTTAGGGAACAGGGTGATTAACTGTCAGGGATGTCAGGAAAACTTTCAAGCTTCTGAAATGGATTTCAGTAATTGAATAGGTTGGACAAGGGTTTGGGGTGGTGGTGGTAGTTAATGTCCAGGACTGGAAAGGGCCTCCCTAGCAGGAGGAACAGAGTAGAGGAGGGTGTGTGGGCATGAAGCATCAAGATGTGGTGGGAAAACTGCTCATCCTCCTGTTTATTAGACTTACTTATGCCTGGGAGGGACCGTGCTGAGTGGACATACCTAGATCTGGAAGGGCCTTGGATGCCACAACTCAAGAACCTGGAGTTACATTTCCTTACCTATTCAGAATGTGCAGAAATGGTACATCGACTAGGTCATGCCCTCTGTGTAGCAGTTGCTGGCCCTCTTATATCTGGTTCTTTAACAAAACACTTATTCAGTCCACTGAGTAGCCCACCCGGGCCCTGAGTCAGCTCTGTCCTCCCCAGAGCACGCTCACCACCACCCACAAGGTACCTGAAGTGCTTGCAGCAGCAGAAAGTGGGAGCAGCTCCCCAGAGCAGTGGAAAATAAGCTGCTGAAAGGTTTATTTCCCTGCTCAGAATAGTTTTACAAAGCAAACCCACAAGGCTTGTCACCACACACTCAACTATTTTTAAGCTTCCTGACCAGATCCCCTAGATGGGCCTTGGGGGACGGTAAGTGGCGGCAGGGAGGTGGGAGTTGCTCTTGGCTTTGGGTACGCTAGGTCTTCAGGGAATCCTGAGATGTGGTTTGACCAGAGAACATTTCTGGGGGAGGGAGTGGGGGTGAAGTGGAAGCAATTAGACCCCTTGTCTGGGGGAGAGGGGGCTTATTCATCTTCTGTGACCAACAGGAGCTCCAACCCCTTGCCTTCCTAGAGCACAGGGGAAGCCAAGGGCAATGAGGCAGGGAGTTCACCTCCCGCCAAGCCGCTGTGTCATGAATTCAGGCCACAGACAAGGGGCCCTTTACTGGTTTTGCACCATATGCTGGGTCTGGGTCATGACTCAGCCCAACAGATTCCTGTCTCCTCTCCCACACTGACCAGAGCTTCTGCCAGATGGGGCTGGTGGGCGGGTTGCTGAAAAGCCAGAGGGCAAAAGCTGTGTGGGTGACCGGGCACTCTCAGAGTTTCCATTTCTTAGCTCCCAAGGTCCCACAGCCAATCCCAGTACAAAGTCAAGTAAAAATGACCCAGGTTTTTCTTGGAAATAAAGTTGATTTTATTGTGTTTTATCCCAATAATAGTGAAGTGTGGTCGTTGATAAAAATAAATAAATAAATAAATAAATAAATAAATAAATAAGGAAGCAGCAACGTTCATCATGCAGAGCAGGGTCCTCAGGCTGAACTGGTGCAATAATTTTTTAAAGAAAAAATAACCTAATACCTGATTAATTTTTTTTTGGGGGGGGGTGGTTAATAACTGTAATGGAGCTTTTGAGCATGTTTTAACAGCGCTTATACACCATGTATCACATTTGCTCCTGCAATACTCTGGTAGGGTGCAACAAGGACCCTTCATTTTTCAAATGAGACAAGTTATTCAAACATATACATGTTGCAGAGTAAATATCAAGCTGCAGATCTCCTGAATCCTAGATAAGATTTTATAAAGACTTGTGATACAAAGCATGCAGGGAAAAACTTAAGAGTATGTTAATTAACACAAGTGTAATGACTTAGATTTCTCTGATGCATAGAGAAGTGAAATAAATTGCCAAATGAAACAAAAACTGTAAATTACCAGGCCAAAATTTCAAACTAAGTGGCGCCAACTGTGTGGTTGTTCCTCCTATTTATAGTGTTCTCCACACTCCGTTTTTTTAAACATTAACATTGTGTTCCCTATCTGACATACTTTTGAGGATTGCAGGAATGCTTACCTGCTCTGGGTAGATTCCTGTTCAGCTCTTGGTTTTTATTCAGGTTCCCAGCTTTTCCTCAATGGCTCCGGCCACCTGTCACTGCCTCTTATGCTCCCTGAGCTCACTCTGATCTTTTCCCTTCCACTCCCCCAACTCCTCTCACTCAAATCTGACATGTGCACAAACATCCATGATAGTAGAAGGACATGACCACACATAAAGCAATTTGAAATCAGGGGCCAGATATTACTCTTCTGAAAGGTCATTGCCCTCCTTGGCAGCTATTTATCTGCGCAGCCCGTGTTCAGCACAGGGCACCTGGGAGCTCCCGTAGCCCTTGCTTCCAGGGCCTTAATAAATTGTATGTAATCATCTCAGCTAGACAATAAAAATTACCTTACTTTACTAAGCAAACCATTTTAGCCTGCTATGTCAGCATCATGGCTTCCTCTAACCCTCTATCTCTAATCAGAACCTCCAAGAGAGTCATCTAATGCAAGTCTTCACTCTTTAAGAAGTTCTGATGTTGAATCACTTCTTAAATCTGCAACTGTCCTATACAAATCTTTTAGGTCAGATTCAAGGTATAATACCTGTGCTTCCTTCCTGGCCCCTTTCCTCTAGCATTTACTAAAATGTAAGTAATACTGTGTTTCCTGAAAATAAGACCTAGTGCAACTTTGTGAGAAAAAAATTAATATAAGACACTGTCTTATTTTCGGGGAAACAGGGTGGTATAGTATGCAGAGAATGTTTTGTTGTTGTTGCCCAAAGAAAACAAGGATTGAAGCTTTTTTTTCCTTATATCCCTGATCTGCTTTTATTTAACAACTCCATATAACTTAACCTCTATCAGATCTGAATCTCAGAAATCAGTTTTCCTAAGTTAAAAGAAAATACAATTTTCCATCTGTCTTTTTTTTTCAAATAAACTCTTCTTCCTCAACATTTTCTCTCTTTTTTGGCAGACAAATAAGAATTATGTCATAGCCTTGTGGTCCGTGTTTCCTTGATTCAGGCTTGTTGGAGATGGAGCTAAGAATGAGGAAATTTGGATGAATTCCACGGCTTTCTGACTGTGGTCGTCTTTCACCTCCAGAAAATTCTAGGGAAATCCAGTGTGGGTCATGGCTGATGGGAAATGAAAACTTTCATTCTGCCCCAGTAGAGAGCAGGCCTTTCTACTTAGCCCTAGAGAGTGGTAAGGAATAGGTCCTTTGCTTGGGTCAAAGACCCAAAGACATTATCAAGCTCAGAGTGTACACAGAAGGTCCAAGACCACAAACTGGAAGTAGGAAATTATAAGAAACAGATTCTAATTCAAAGGAGTTTTTCTCCAGTGGATTTCGAATTTTTCAGAATGACATTTTTAATACTACCCTGTCATAACTGAAGTTACCATTTCCTTCAACATCAGGCTAAAGTTAATCAGACTTACATTTGAATCCAGCTTTGCTATGAACTAGCTCTGAGACCTTGAGCAAAATAGACCCTTCTATGAGTCTGTTCTCTCACTGAACAGTAGATGAATTTAGGGTCCTGTCCAATGGGAGGAAATGTGTCTTACTTGCCTCTGTGTCCTAGCGCTTAGCATATGAACTGATCCTCAATAATATAATCAGTCGTGTAATGATTAATGAATAAGATGGTATTAGTCTTCTCAGGCTGCTGTAGCAAAGTACTACAGAACGTGTGGCTTAAACAACAGAATTTATTTTCTTGTGATTCTGGAGATAGACATTTCAGATCAAGGTGCCATGAGCTTTGCTTTCTGGTGAAGTCTTTCTGACTTGTGGATGACCATCCTCTCACTATGTCATCACATGAACTCTTCTCTTTGCATGGAAAGAGAAAGGGATGGGGTGAGAGGTGAGAAGAGGAGAGGACAGGATAGGGACCAAGATGAAACAGAAACAAAGTACATTACTCGTCCTATTGTGACAACAGCCTATAAAAATTTAAATTCAGGTCTCATGTCCTTAAAAGTTTTTCTGGCTTTGATCAAGTTGTTAATATTACTTGTATTGTGAGACAGTTTACATTTAAGTAAGATCTGGGTACAAAATATGATGAAGACCTTCCTTCATTATCAAACAAAGGGTGGTCACAGTAGTTATATTAATATATGTAATTATTGTATGAAGACTAATACAATATATTATAATCCTTAACCAATTGAAGAGATTTTCGGTCACAAATAATCTTGAGTAGGGTTTAAGATAGGCTCACATTTTACTAAAAGCCATTAAATAGTAGTGGACTTATTAATAAAATATATTTTATTCTGAGTATGGAGTGTTTAGTAAGTGCTAAGTTCTTTGCATGTATTAGCTCATGGATTGTTTAGAGTAGTGAGAAGCATCATCATGGAAGAATATCAGAGATAAACCTGTGATAACCTGTGAAGGATTTATGCCTCAGGGCTCGGTGCAAGAGTAAAGAATCAAGTGAATTCAGACACAGGTTGGAAAGCTGTAAGGTGAATAAAGGTGAAAGGTTCAGGACTCAAGTTAGGAAAGAGGTTACTGGGTTCTTGTCAGATTCTGGCAACATGGATAATGGTGGTCTTAATAGACTTAAGGACAGGACTGAGCCTCCCAACTTGATCACATGTATGGACTAAATGTCCCATGTCATAGTGGAGTAGGTCTGGCCCACTGTGTCCAATAGGAAGATGCTTTCAGGGACAGTCATCACAAGAAGCTGTGCTGTCAGCATTACCAGAGGTGACACTAGGCAACTTCACTGAATCACCTCCTGATATAGAGGCTTCCTTTAAGTATCATGAAAGGTAAGGCACAGAAAAAGAAGCATAAGACAACACCTATTTAAAATTTGTGAATTGAAATGGGGATGGAAAGATTATAAGAATTGTTATTTTTCACTCCTCTATTAAAATAATAGCCTAGTCTAATTTCATGCCAGGATAAATCTGACTTTATGGAAATTTTAGATTCTGATGTCCCGGATATAACCCACTGTAGGTCTTCTTACTAACCTCTGAATTATAGTTTAAAATGTTGAATAAAATAGGAAGGTGAACAAATGTTAGTTCCTCTCAAATGATTCTTTTACTAGACTATATATTTACACATAATTGAAAAGGGACAAATATAATTATTTTCTCCTTTGGTATTATGCCAATATACTTTATCTATCTACCTATCTATAAATGTCTACACATAGACACATTCATATACATTTTTATACTAAAATGCATACTAACTCAAAATCAGATCTTGTAAGCTCCTGCCCTTAAGGGTATCAGGTACTGTTCTGGCATCCAAGAAGTTGCTATGAAAGAGGTGGGGGAGGCAGTAGGTAGGAACAAACAAAACAAAACAAACCATTTCTAATGGCAGCCCTTCCAATGCCGAAAAAACAAGCCAAGTTAAACTGTTCGGAAAACAATGAGCTTTGCACAAAATAAACGCTTTGTTTTTGTATCTCAGAACACCAGCCTCTCGTAGGGTAACTTGGGCTCTGAAATTGTCCTAATGCAGACAAACATGAGCAATTCAGAATAATTTAGAGAGACTCTGGTTTCAGCTTATCTTCTAAGTCCCACACTTTCCTGAAGCCCTTAATTCCATGTTCTATTAACTATGTTTTATGCTAGTGGAGGAGCTATTCATTTTACCATCTACACTCCTCAACATGCCATCCTCAGCAAATCATTGCGGAAAAGTTTTAAGTTTCCTATTGTCCTGTGAATCCTGGAGCCACTATCCACCTTCTACAAGATAGACTTCTCACATGAGTAGCAACAACTAGAGGTTGCTGGTGCAGAGCAGATATAGAAATTTGTCTCCAAAAACTCATTTTCTCTATATTCTCATAGAATTCCATATTTTCTTCCATTAGCCTTAGTTGACTCAATTTTTACTGTGGGTCTCCTAATCATCACCTTCCTAATAGAGATGGACTCCCCGTGTAAACATTTCTATGTCCAGTGGGAAGAATTTAGCTGGCCAATTATCATGAGCATTTAAGTCCACAGGATTATCACAGTTCTTTCTGAGCCCAAATGACTAATATGTTGTTCTGCTTTAGATTTTAGTCATTTTAGGGTATGAGTGTGCTCAGTTGATCACTTCTAGGCACCCAGACAAAATGAAATAGGCTTAGAAAAGTTGGGCTGGAATTCAAAATCCCATTGTTTCATTCCAATGGGCATCAATCTTTGTCTCAATGTGTCCATTTCTTAGATAGCTCTCCCCTGAAATGATTTTACAGCTTGATTTTTATTAAATACCACTGTCGTGTTTTAGATATATTTTTTATTGATTTCAGAGAAGAAGGGAGAGGGAGAGAGAGAGCTAGAAAATCAATGATGAGAGAAAACCGTTGATCCTCTGTCTCCTGCACACCCCACACTAGGAATCAAGCCTGCAACCTGGGCATGTGCCCCTACAGGAAATGGAACCGTGACCTCCTGGTTCATAGGTCGACATTCAACCACTTAGCTGTGCTGGCCGCACACCACTGTCATTTTTAAGGTCTCTTATTTGCCATGTGCTTTGCCTTTCATTTCTTGTTTGAACATTGCAATCTTTCAAATTAGGTATCAGTGTCACTGTTTTACTGGTGAGGGTCAAGTAACTTCTCCAGAAGCTCAGTAAGCAAAGGATGAAGCTCAGTGGGCAAAACATAAATCCAGCAGTCAACCCCAAGTCCACTATATCCCATTGCCTTTCTTCCCTGCATTGTCTTTTTGGCAAGAAGGAGAAGGATATTTTCTGAAACCTGAAAACCCTCTTGCCTTAACTCTGGGCTTTGGAAAACCTATATGTACCTAGTCATAAGGAGTGTCCCCCATCCACCTCACTCTACCCAGCTCAGCAACCTGTCAAAGGCTATTACAGTATTTGAGTGGAAAGCCATGAGGTCTCTAACCTACATCGTTTCCAACATTCCATTTTTACTGTTCAGAGGAGAACAGCTGCTACAATCAGCTGAGGCTGGAGAGTTGCCCTTATAATTCAACTCCATAATGCATTAGAGGTGCCCAAAATGTCTTGGCCCAGTCACCTGGACAGAGAGCTTTCCAGAAGAGAGCCAATTTGCCCTATTTGATAAGCAGAGATATGAGTCAAAGAGTTCTTTCCATATCCAAAATAATTTAGCTTCCAGCTTCCAAAAAAAACTGACATCATACAAATCCCAAGGGACATAATTACACTTGAAGGAATCTCTGCACTGAGAAAGCACAAAACTCAGCAGCAAACTTGATTCAGGAGCCTACATGTTTCTAGATCTCAATTAATTTTTCTAAAATGTGGGTTCTCCCTATGGCCCAAATAACTATGTGTAATATTGTCTTTAACTTTCAACTCCTTCCAGTAGATTGAGGTTGGGTAACTAATATTCTTTTTGGCAAATGATGCCTTTGGAAGTACAAAATGGCTTCTGAAGAAAAGTCTGTGTGAGGTCCCATCAGAGGAAAAAGGTGCACCTACTTTCCAAGTCACAGATTTCAGAGATAGAAAAGATAGGACTTTTAATGTCTCCTTAATAAGATACTCATGTTGAGGCTGGATAAACATAATTTTCATTGGCCCTCAGAAAAAGATTAGCGATGTAGTATAATCTTCCTGTGGGGTAATGTTTTTATAATCCAGAGAGTCATGGAAATATAAATCTGTGCATGTAACACCCATTTATTTGTAATTCATCACCCACTAAGCCAAACATCTACATTAAGTGGAACTGCTTCCAGGAAAAAAGATCCTCAAGACTAAGAGTCTGTAAAACAAAAAACAAAAAACACCCATTTTAGCTTTTTAGGGAGAGTCCCAAGATGGCAGTGTTTATTATGTATTTCTCCCTATATAGAATAGTCTCCCCAACTCACCACCTATCAAGACCTAAATTAGGCCTCCCTGCTATAGGCATCCTCCCTGAATACCTCCCCATCTGCAGAGCTCCTTCCAGGGTTTTTGCTTTTTTGGGCTTTTTTTGTAAAATAGTCAATACATAGTGACGTATTGTTTCACAAATCATTTCATATGTCAGTGATACTATAAGCCTCTTGAGAGCTGAGAAAGGGGGAAAGCACTGAAGGCAAGTGGAGTTCCAGTTTCTCGCTGGCTTTCCGTGTGATTTTTGTTCTTATTTATAAAAAGATTATTTGGTCTCTAAGGCCCCATACAACTTTAATCCTCACTGGTTTTCTGATGTGCTGTGATCATACTGGTCACTTCCCCAACTCCCCTTACCCACTGTATAAAAAGCATACGTTCATTAGACTTAATCATCACCATAAAAGGAATGATACTGTATATGACTTTCTTACTCACACAACTAACACTGTGTGACACAAAGGAAGAGCTCAGAAGACATTCCATCAAATGAGTGAATGCATACATTGTAAATTGACATTTATAAGCACATAAAATATTTCAAGATCACCATAGGCCATCTTTACAACACAAGCAATGTACACACAGTAATTTCAATTTAATTAAGAAAGACGATGAGGTTCAGAGACAATCAGTGATTTGTTCAAGATGCTATGGCTGCATTTGATATGGCTAATGGGCAAGCTAGCCTGTCTGGCTCCTATTGTACTTTCTGCTACAACCACTCTAGTCTTTAGGCTTCTCTGAGAACCAATGCACACACCATGCTGCTATATTCTATGCTACTGTAAGGAGAGGGATTATTTATGCTGATCTGATGTGATGGCAACAGTACACAGCCCTAATTGGAGGAACAAAGAACTAGGGGAGAGGTTGGGTTTCCCACCAAACCCTCCGCAGGGAAAATCGGCCAGCAGAATGAAGTTGCAAAAGGAGCTGGGAAAAAGCATGCATGATGAGAGGGTGCTTCTTTAGGGTTGTGATCAGGAAGGCCCGAGGCTCCTGCTGCAGCTGCCAGGCCTGCAGATTAAGCTTTTCTTTCTTTCTTCAAAAGCAAGAATGCCGAGACCTTAACGTTGTTTCATTTTAAATGCTATAAGCCTTTCAGGAAACAGCTTTCTCTGGGAACCTGCTCATCACAGAAAGCCCCTTGAAGAAGTGCCAAAATGTAGTTAGCAGGGAGGGCGGAGGGGAGGGGAAATGTGCACTTGATTCAGTGCAGCCATTTGATGGTGAAAGTGCCTTTATGGAGGGAGCAGAGACTAGCTGGGCGCCTTCTTAGCCATGCAGAGCACACAGACTCCTGGGAAAGGAGCTCACATTTGGGTGAAAGGTGGCTGGAAACAAAGATTCCTGAAACCCTGAGGATATTGAACACTGATAGCTCTCACACACTGAGGACTCCAAGTGCTGGGCTTAGAACTCTCTATTGTATTTAACCTCATTGCCACCTGTGGATAAATGTGATTACTTTTATAAAGGAAAAATAGACTCTCCAAGAATAAAAAAAGGTTTGCAAATTTCACATTACACTGTCTCACCTTTCAGTGTCCACCTAAATTTTGGTTAAAGCAAAGATAGTACCCAGGATGGAATAAGTGGAGGAACATGTTCATGAACTAGGATGTATATATGACAACCATGAAGTTATTCCCTTTTAATAGTGAAGAAGGACCTGGGTACATAACTATTGCCATCCATCCCCATGTGTTAGAGCTTATAACACATCAACATGGAAGGTGCCACTTCTTTTTGAGCATCATCTGTGTATGTCTGCATCAGGACCTGAAAACCTCACTAAGAACCATCTCTGAATAGTTCCTTGAGAGGAAAAAAAAAAAAGCCAGAGAGGGTATGGGGCTGTTAGTGGAAAAGTGAAGAACTTAGGCTTTTCAATTAGACAATTCTAGCTGTGCATCCTGGGCCTGACAAGTATTGGTTCTGTGGCTATGGACAAGTGGCAGAACTTTTCAGAATCTTGATTTCTTCATCTGTGAAATGGGTCTAAGAAGTATTTACATTGAGGGCCACTGTGAGGTCAGAAAATATTCTGAAACCATGGCTAAACAGAGTGAGCATCCCTGTGATCATTAGTGGGGTTTGTGATTATTATTACTGATGATACTGATATTATTCTTTGTATGGTTTTTGTTGTCATAATTATTACTATTATTATTTCTATTCAGGAGGAGAAAAAAACATAGGCACACTGGCATGGGTTGATTCCTCATACTAAATAATAATTGATGACTTAATTTAGAGCCATAACAATAATCAAAACAATAATGTGTAACGGTTACTGGGTGATTTCTGTATGCCAGACATGTTTCAAAGTGGTTTTTTTTTCATGTTTCACATCAGATAATCCTCACAGCAACCCTATTTGATCATAAACAAAACGTGAGTCACTTAGAAGGTGAGTAAACTGAAGCATAGGAAAGTTAAGCAATGTCAACGGAGAGACTGAGAGCTTTGTGCTAGGATTCAAACCCAGGAAGTCTGATTCATGCAATTTTCCTAGGAACAACTACAGACGAGAATTATCTACTACATCATGTATTTTCCAAGTAGGGTTTGCTGGTCCTTAGGGTCCATTAAATGTGGTGATAAATAATCTATGGGAGATGGGCTCCATGGTTTCCATAACTACTTCAGCAGATAATGCTCTTATGCTTTTAATATGTAGAATTTTCACAAAACATCTCACTTAAAAGATTTTGCAGCTGACAAGCATTAAATAAACTGGTCTATAAAGAGTGTGCTTCACAGGATTAGAAGTTCCTGGGGTTCTGGCACAGATGGGACAGAGTGAGGACCCCAGAGTGATGGGGGAAACTACATTTAATAAAATGTTGGTGTTCACATGATTTGTATAAGATTTGGCCCCACTTATATTGCTACTAATAGGTGAATCTCTCCATTGGGTAGGAATACAGAATAACTCATTTATACAGCCTCCACCCCCTCAGCTGGGCACTAAGAGGCCTGAGAGTTTCAGCACTCCCTTTCTGAACAGCAGCCCTGCAGCTAAGTTCCTGGAGGCCTACACCTAATTGATGGAAAGTTGTTTGATTAGCAGGCCTTGCTGGTGAAGCCAGTTGATATGACTTAGAACAAATCATAAATATGTATTATTCTCTTAGCACACACATATTTTAATAATACTTTTAGATGTAATTTCCCACCAAAATAGCCAAAGAGAAAGAGAATAGGGTGAATTCTGGGGGGGGGGGGGGGATATCATTAAAGGAATGGAGGGATATCCCTAAAGCAATAAATCTCAAAAGTTTTTTGCTTACCCAGCCAGTGTAGCTCAGTGGTTGAGCATCAGCCCATGAACCACAAGGCCATGATTCCATTCCTGGTCCGGGCACATGCCCAGGTTGCAAGCTTGATCCCCAGTAGAGGGCATACAGGAGGCAGCCGATTGATGATTCTCATCCTGTCAGCTCTCCTATAATGCTCCATCCCCTTGATGGAGCATTCCCACTCATCTGATACTGCTAAGGCCCCTCATCAAATGCCACAATAGGTCTTTCTAAATGTTGCCCAGGAGCTTTCTTTGACTCATCACTAGCTGGCTCATGGTTTAGGCACATAGTCTGGACCTGCTTCTGGAGTTAACATCTTAAACCAACTTTCAACTGATGAGGAAAGGAGTTACTGGATGCATGCTACAAACACCTGTCTTCAGGTGAACAACTCTGAAGGACATTCTGCACGTTCCTCAGAGGCCCTCACATTGGCTATTTTACCTTGCTGTCTCCCTTTTTCAAGACAAGAAGCCCGGCTTTAAAACAGACACTCCTGTATCCCTTTTAGTTATGGGCGAACCAGGATGGTTGGTTAGCCTGAGATCCACTTCCAAATACTCTCACACAAGTCATTGTTTTGGCCTCTGCTTTTGGGTAGACCTCAATTAGGATATATGAGTAATGTAAACAACGTCCTGTTGTTAGAATCAGCAGAAGTGGAATCAGTTGAAATCTTGGTCATTTAATAACTATGTCACCATAGGCAAGTTACCTTGCTTCTGTTAACCTCAATTTCCTTTTCTGGAAAATAAGAAGTAAACATACCAACATTTCTAGATACAACTATCCATTCACCCCTTTCCACATTATTATTAACTGAGCACATAGCTGCCCAGAATAACTACTATATGTCTTAGTACGTTCTGCAGCTAGGTGTGGCCATGTGACTAACTTCTGGACATGATATAATAAAAAAATAGTGTGATGTAGCTTCCAGAAAGCTTTTGTAGGACACCGTTAGTGTATTCTCAGGACCGTATTCATCCCTTTCTCCTTGCTGCTGATGAGAAAGCAGAACCAGCGTAGCCCAATTTGGGCTATGACATGGTCTGGGGCATGGAGATGGAGAAGCAGCAAACCAGAAAAAAAGCCCAGATATTTTAGACCCCTTTGGACCAGAGTCAACATTACACCCCTGAACTTCAGACTTGTACATGAGAGAAAAACAAATTTGTATCTTGTTCATATCACTGTTGTTCGGGAATTGGAAAGTGCAACTATTATTCTTAGCCTAATGTAATTTTAGTTGAAAACTCAGGAGGGAAAGCAAGTACACACACACACACACACACACACACACACACACACGCGCGCGCGCGCGCGCACGTGCTCGCACACACACCACATCAGCTCCTCCTCCTCTAGAGCATCCACTGCAGTGGTTTATCATTAGCTATAAGCATTCTTTTTCCTGGAATCATTTTCTTTCAACACAGCTTTCCTCACTTTCTGGAATCACCCCAACTTTTTTCCATCTTCTCTGCTTCATCAGAATACAATTTCTTAATAGGATATGCATCTTGCAAGGGTAGACCTAGTCCTAATGTGACTCATACTGGAAAATGTGATGCACCATTATAATATTGTGGTATTGTAGTCCTTTGTTATCAGTGGAGAGAGCTCCTTGTCCCCACCTGTTGCTCATGGGAGTGAGCTTCTTGTGATACCCCAAGAAAAAGAATTTACATGGGAGAACAAGTAATTTTTATTTGGGTGGAATTACATCCCTGAGTTTTCAAGGTTCCATTTCCCTTTGTCCCGCCAATGAAAAAGTATAGCTGTGGCCTCAATATGGCTAGAGTTAAAGTGTCCAGAGTTTTCTCTCCATGTTAGGACATGGTTTAATCCAGCATCAGGCTAAATTAGCTTATGTTCCAAGCTGCAGTCCATCAGTTCATTGTGCATGGGCTATGCATGGCCACATGGCCATGTATGGAATACATGAATACAAGAAAGCAGAAGCAAAACCAACAGAACCAGGGATCCAAGAGAAAGAGCAAATTCTTTTGTTTGGGGGATTATGTAGTGACACAAATTTTTGTGGGTTTGTAGTGGCCCTGCTTATTCTGGCCAATGATCTCTCTTTCCAGGTCTGACTGACAGGCACCTTTTTGGTCACCCCAACTTCCGAGTGCATATGTTTATCTCTCCTTTGCCCAGTCCTTTCCCCCCATATTCTGCAGGGAATGGGCAGGTGGTTACCTGGGGAGTGTGAAATTGCAGCTTCCTGGTGAAACTGCCCAAATGGCCATGCTTAGAATGGCTGGCCTCCCCTTTGCTCTTTTTCTTTTATTAATCTCTAGCTAATTACAATGGTATCAGTATTTTTTTGAAACCAGTGTGGCCTCCAAAACCTAATGACCAGTAACTCTGAGCACTTAATGCGATGTCCTAAAATGACCAAAATCCTGGAAATGCCATCTATTCAAAGGATTTGCTTTTGGAATGAAACCAAGTAGAGGAAGACAGATGGTTCTGAACTGGTTTTTACTCACACCACTTCTGAAAACAAATTCATATTGTCTTTCCCAACACCACTTTGCCAACTCTTGAACACCAGTTGGGTGTCCTACAATTCAATTCAATTCTGACATTATCTTTCTGGAGTTAACATCAGATCTCATAACTTAAAGACTCAGTCTCATAAGCTTGTCCCAAATTCAGACAGATATTAGTCCCAAGTCCCAAGTTGTCACCAGTACTCTGACCTACCAGCTATAAATTCAGATTTCCATAACCAATCTCTTCCTCAGGTTTGCTAATTGACTAGAATGAGCCACAGAACTCAAGAAAGCATTTTACTTACTATAACTGGTTACTTACTATAACTTACTATAACTATTACAAAGCATTTAGCTCAGGAACAGCCAAATGGAAGAGTTGAACTTGGCCAAGTATGTGTGGGGGGAAAAGGAGGGTGCGAGAAGGTTCCATGCCCTCCCCATTTATACCGTCCTCTCAGCTCCTGTGTGTTCACCTACCCAGAAGTTGAGGTTCCATTCCATAGGCATGGTTGATTAAGTCATTGACCACTGGTGATTAACCCAATCTTCCTCTGGCCTCCCCAGAGGTTGGGAGTGGGGCTGAAAATTCCAACCTGCAATTATGGTTTGGTTTTTCTGGAGACCAGCCCCCACACTGAAGCTATTCAGGGGCCCCCAGCTATCAGTCATCCCATTAGCATAAAAAGACATTCTTATCACTCCAGAGATTTCAAGAGTTTTAGAACCTGTGTACCAGGAACCCAAGGACAAAGACCAAATATATATTTCATATTTATTATAGTGGCTTTCTTCTCCGTATTAGTTAACTAGTATAACTTACTTCAGAACAGTGAAGATTCTGCTCAAGGACAAATGGATAGTAAAAATCAGAGCTAAATTTATAGCCAGAGCTTTTGATGCCAATGAAAATACCATATCACAAGTCTGCCTGCAAGGCAACTCACATCATCATTACATAATACTAATAATAATGATAATGATAATGATAAGAATGACAACCAGAGATAATATTTATTGAACATGCATTTGATGCCAGAAAAGAAGTGGAGCGCTTCATAATGATTATTTCATTTTGTTCTCACTTTACATATGTTTATATGACATGAACTCTTTCTTTCCCCATTTTATAGATAAAGAAACAAATCTGAACATTTCAGTGACTTGCCTAAATTAGCAAAACACGTAGTAAAGGAGAAACTTGAGCTCAGGTTGATATGGCAGCAAAGCCAAACTTCTCGCCACTTTATCAGAATGCATTTCCCTGGATATAATGTCCAGTTCAAATTTAGCTTTCATTTTCAACCTCCTAGAGGAAGAATTAACTGCATCCTCCTCTGTGCCTTCATAGTACTGGGAAGAACCCCACACCCCATTAGACTACACACCATGTTATGATACAGTTATTAGCATAAATACCTCTCTGCTCTATCTTTCCCGAGTGCCTATTGAATCACATGGTACATTATTTATCAGTGTATGTTCAGAGCCTGGTAGGATGGCTTATACAAAATAGTCTTTTATTCAACTTAACAAATAATAATGGGCACATAATAAATACTTCTTTAGTTGGAATGGGTCTTGGCCTCTCCACCTGTAAAATGGGAACTATTGTATTTTCTCTTACAAATAGAGACAATTCTCACTCTCTCATGCCCAGAAATGCTCAAGGTTTCATTAGCCAATACATTTATGCAACTGGCAAGGAACATCTTGGGAAAATGCTACCCTATTATTAGAAGGCAACTACTAAAAAGGGACCAAAAGAGAAAATTCCTACTGTTGTCCTAACATGATCCAGCTGCAAGAGACAAGCTGTCATTAAACCAGAAGAAAGTTACTGCCTCTAGACTCAAAACTAGCCAAATTGGCCCAAAGGCACAGGGCACAGTCTTTGTGGCATATCTCTATTAAACTATAGTCACACTGTGCAAATACACACTATCCCTGTGTGGGGGAAGCTGCTTGTGTCTCATCACCAGGTATGCAATCAGCGTCTGCAGGGCAGATTGCCAAGATGGCCATCTGTGTTGTGCTTGGTTGCTAGGGCCCAGGCAGGGAGCTATGTAGTGTCTTGCTTTCACCCCAGCCACAAAGGCCTGGAGCAGTGACAAAGGCTGCTCAAAGTGCTGGAGCTCCAAGAATATGTACATATTTGGCTTAACTCATGGAATTTCTATTGAAGGCCAGCTCAGAAGACTGGGATCTTTGTCTAAGCTCTGCTGCTGGGGGACCCCGAGTTAGACATGTACTTCTCTGAGTTCTTTCTTATAAACGGAAAGGACCCAAAGCTCAGTGTTTCCCAGAGAGGGTCTGTGTACCTCTGGCGTACCATGGTGGCAAACTTGTAAACAATGCAACAGCTGTGAATTATTATAATGTGCACTAGAAAATAATTACCATATCAAATAATCGACATCACAGAAGTAATTGAGTAGAATGAATGTGAAGTAAATAGTTCATTATTTTAAAAAGAATCAACCTTAGAAACTATGAATACTGGTAGAGGGAATGTTTGGATAGAACAGAAACTGTGCAAGGGGAATACACAAGCTAGAGTTAGATGTGTGGGATAAGTTAGATTGGACATTCTAGCATTTGACTCTGTGATTCTATCACCAGTGGCTAATTGGGAAAATTTTCAAGACTATGCAGACAAAAGTAAATTTATTCTGAAGAATGACTCCATTTATATAAGCCAAGTCTATCAAAATGAACATTTTATAACACCTCTGGGACATGAGACATTAGGCATGGCATTATAGATATGAAGATGAAGGAGACAGGGTCTTGGCAGAATCTAATCAAGGACACACTTGGGAAAACAAAAATACTTAATTTTGTTTGATGTTTATAATAATGTGAAGTAACCTGGGAGCCAATGCGAGAACACCAACTCTCCTTGGGAGAGAGGACTACCCACAGAAGTCTTCATAGGGGAGGTGAGCATTGAGCTAAGTCTGGAAGCCTCAGTAAACATTTTCTGAGCATGAGGAGAAAGAAAAATCCAGGCAGAAGGAAAAGCATGTGAAAAGTGCTGAATGGCAAGTCGAATAGGAAAATGACGTTTTCTTACTCGGTGTTTCATGGGTAAATAAGAGCAGCCATTGCCTTTTTTGTAAAGGTGAGAGAAGTGGGAGTTGGAGTTATACCCAATGTCACACCCACCTACTCTCTACTATATCATATCATACTTGCCATTCATGTCTAAGACCTCACCAATGTATAACTATTAGTGGTATTTCCAGCTTATTCGTTCTTAACCAACCAAGTATGAATTGCCACTCAACATAAGAAGGAATAATATCAGCTGCTGTTGCTGTTGCTGCTGCTGCTGCTGCTGCTGCTGCTGCTGCTTCTTCTTCTTCTTCTTGTTCTTCTTCTTCTTCTTCTTCTTCTTCTTCTTCTTCTTCTTCTTCTTCTTCTTCTATCCTCACCTGAGGATATTTTTCCATTGATTTTTAGAGAGAGGGAAAGACAGAGATAAATATTGATGTAAGAAAAACACATTGTTGGTTGCGCCTGCATGTGCCCCTACCAGGGTCCGGGCCAGGGAGGAGACAGCAACCGAGGTATGTGCCTTTGACCAAAATGGAACCTGGGACCCTCTAGTCCACAGGGCGATGCTCTATCTACAGAGCCAAACCGGCTAGATCGAGATCAGCTTCTTTAAGATTAGTATCTCTAATACAAGAAATTTCTGAACTTCACATTACTCTTCCTTTTTAAAAAATTCTCTGTAGAGTAATTCCCCAAGACACATTGCATGAGTTATTTTAGGCAAAAAAACAAAACAGAAAGTTTCAGAAAAACTCACCCAGGTTCTTCTTCCAGTTTATACACAAATGCATTTCTCAGAAGCAAGGCTAGTGGAAAGGTTTCATTCCTGGGGAAATTTTCATGAGACACTAGGCAGGAAAGATGCTGAGCTATGGCAATGATTAATGAGGCCCTGAAATTTGGGGATTCACAGTTGAGAAATGTTCCAGGAGACCTTCACTCTAGCAAGGACACTTAATCCAACTAAGTCAGAGAAGTTCTAATTTGATTAACCAGGGCAGCATGCCACAAATTTGCTACATTCAACTTTTAAAACAACAGGGTTGATTGAAAATGAATATGAATGGCTATGGATTCTTTTTTCTTTTTTTCCTATTCAAACACCAGCAGCTACGCTAAGTCAAACCAGATATGGCTACTGGCTTCAGGCAGGTGCACTTCTCCTGAGGGAATGGGAAGGAAATCGCAAGAAAGCCAAATATAAAAAATGTTGGCCTCTGGGTATGAAAGAACTGAGGAGTAAAATAGAAGTTGAGAATCTTCCCATAAAAAGAAAGTTCTACAACAGATGACCGCGTAATGGCAGGTTTTGGTGAAAGTAGTGAAACAATTATGAATTTTGGAGTGAATGAGAGGATTTTAATTCCACTGTGTCCTTTATCAACTATGTGACCTTGGGGCTCTCTCCTATTCCAATTTTCTCATATGCAAAATGTGGCTCATAGTATGTGCCATAAAATTGCTGCGAGGATCATGGTTCAAGTTGTAAGAGTACTTGGCCTCAAGAAGAGACATAGTATGTGCTAAATAAATGGGCGGTCTCTATGCTCAGTTTCATTTAATTGGCATGACATTTCATTGTCTGGTAAAGGTTAGGCTGTTGAATAGTCTCCATCAATGTTTGTGTGTATTGTTTTGTTTTGTTTTGTTTTTGGTTTGGTTGTTTTATTAAATGTACATCATTAAGTTTTCTATCTCCACACTGTTGATATATTTAAAAATCATTGGTTTTTAGTATATTTATCCTATGAACATTTAGCCAACTTTCTAAATTATTTTATGTGCTCTAACATTATTTTTGCTAATTATCTTGGAGTTTCCAGATATAAAATTCCATATTCTAAAGAATGTTCATCTTATGTCTTTCCAGTATTTATATCTTTTCTTTTCATTTTTTAGATTGCTTCATTGTCCTCTTGCTAGATTTTAATTAACTCATATAAGACAGGTTAAGTTTTCTGTGGAATGAGGCAAATGACATAGTGACTTAATTGGTGCTGTAGATTTTCATGGTGATAGTGAAAGAAGAGAGATTTCTATTGCACTTTTCCCAAAGATGCATCTGTCAGCAACATCAAAGCAAAACTGCACCAGAGCTGTGCCATTGGATGAAGGCCAGTTCTGGAGCCATATAAAGAAGTAACAAAACTCAGCCGAAACAGGTTTGGCTCAGTGGTAGAGAGTCAGTCTATGGACTGAAAGGTCCCAGGTTCAATTCTGGTCAAGGGCATGTACCTTGGTTGCGGGCACATCCCCGTAGGGGGATGTGCAAGAGGCAGCTGGTCGATGTTTCTCTCTCATTGTCGATTCTAGCTCTCCATCTCTCACCCTTCCTCTTTGTAAAATATCAATAAAATATATTTTTAAAAAATTAAAATAAAGAAGTCACAAAACAAAGATGCTGCAATTTGGAGCAAGATTGGGCTTTGTCCCAGGGGGGTTTGTTTCATAATCTCATTGAGATGTATATGTAAGTATATCTACCATCTTGGATTAGAGATGTTAGCAGCCTTGGGGTGTTGAGATGGACAGCTTCCTGGACTCTACTTTCAGGTCCATGAAATCCAGGGGTGTCAATAAAATAAAGAAAATTCAAGTTCATGGATGAAACTCAGTATACCTTTCAGAGAAGTAGGCTCCACCCCACAATCCATTGTTGTAAGAGGAGGTATTTCAGAGGAATGGATCCATGACTTAAATGGTCCCTCTGCCCTGAGAACATTTAGCCTTGCATATTTAGTTCCCTATAACCTCTGCTCATATTCATTACCCTTGAGTCAGCAGAAATATCTTTCTATCACCCATATACAACCAATATATATTTCTTCATCGAATCAATAACAGCTCAGACTTTTTATTCTAATATTAACACCGCATCATCACCCTCCCTCTGCATTCAGTGTTTTGTGCCTTTACGCTGAGTATTTTGTCCCTAATGGTCTTGATTCCTTTATGTCTTCTGTGCATAGTAAACTCCTGGTGATTTAAGGCACACCTCATCCAACCTTCCTCTGAGCTCTTACATTCTACATCTTGTTTACCATAGCACTTACATTAATATTTAGATCAATCCACTGAAATTAGACATATTTCTTATTTCTCTCTGTATTCTCATTGCCAAGAACTGAGTCTGATACATATTATTATTGCCTTCATCTATCAGGGTGCTTTTAGCAGCAAGTACCAGAAAGTCAGATTCAAATTGGTTTCGTTATTAAGAAAATGTACCAATTCAAGTAATTAAGTGTCAAAAGGTGGGCCAGACTCTAATTTTGATTTAATCCTGCAGTTCTGCCGCAAGGTCCTCTCTATGTGCCTTCTTTCTTCTTCAGGCATGCAGCTAGATCAGCAATCATGAGCCTCATGCTCATGCAGAGTAACTCACAGAGGAAGAGAGAGGCGGATTCTTCCCAAGCCAACTTTGTCTCCCTAATCATTTCCAGAATTGGGCCATGTGCCCATCCCTAAATTGGTTACTGAAAAGTGAAGTGGGACTACCCTGAGATCATTAAGATCTAGCCCTGGAGCTAGAGGTGGGATCCTTTACCCTGCAATGCAGACATTGGTCAAGCTGGAGTTTTGTTGAAATTATATTGAGCTAAAAGTAACAACTAAACTCATAGTCATTGAATTAATAGCTTACTTTCTAAATAGAACAAGAACTAGGTTCCTGCTAATGTTAAATCAGCTGCCTGTAGTTATAAAGACTGGCACCAGAGATTCTATTGGTTTTTCTCTTGTGCATTTTCACTATGGGTGATAAACAGGAGGGGTTGGAAAAACATACATACAACTGAAAATCCTGCATATTTGGTTTTTCACTGATGGAAAACAGAATTTGCAAATATGAAGAGAGCTAAATCTAGAATAGATTGAAATGGAAAGGGATGAAGTAAACTCATGGTTTTAAATTTACATAAAGCCTAACTAGGTAGGTAGGTAGGTAGGTAGATAGATAGATAGATAGATAGATAGATAGATAGATAGATAGGTAGACAAATAGACAGACAGACGTGTGTGTGTGTGTGTGTGTGTGTGTGTGTGTGTGTGTGTATTCTAACTCTGTCCATTAAAAGGACCTAGGAACATTGGCACCCCTGTCGCAATGAGCATGTCTAGCATGTCTACTTCTTTGTTTCTGTGTATTATTCTCCACTAAAGAAACTAGAAACCTCAGAGTAATAGCTTATCCAGTTCTGGAGAAGGAAATATTCAAAATAGGTCTGGAACATCTTGTATCATGAAGCAATAAATTGCTGACAGAATGATGGAGACAGGTCAAAATATCATTGGAGCCAGCTTGAAGGGACTCCACTGGTTGAGTTTAGAACAATTTGTGTAATAAAACAAATGACATTTATAAATTGTAATCCTTAGAATAAAATAGAAATCCATTTATTTATAATGATATAAATAGGAAGAAGACAGTTTTCCACTTACAGTAGAAGACTTGAAGGATGGATCCACAAAAATATTTGTTTTTTAATTATTAATTGATGAGTACAGAATACTTACTAATAAACCTTACATAGAGATACCTTATAGACACGTGTAGCCTAATGGTAAAGGTTATTGTCACCAGTGATTAGATAAATTAGCATTTGGTACCAACAATACGATGCCAGAGATGGCTATTTGGCAGATATCACTGCTGAAAGTTCTTAAATCATGAGCAAACATATAAACTCAAACTGAGGGTTGTTCTATAAAGTAACTGGCCTCTCTTGTTCAAAAATGTTTTAAGTTATGAATGATTGCAAAATACTGAGGAATTGTCTCAAATTGAAGGAAAATAAAATATATGACAACTTAGTGGACATATGTTCTGAATTGGATCCAGAACATAAAAAGCCATCTAAGAAATTGTACTTGGGTATATGTATTAGAAAGCAATATTGGCTCTGGGCTAACTTCCTGATCTTGATTGCCATAATGTCATTATATAGGAAAATGTCTTCGTTTTTAAGAACTACAAACTGATGCAAATTATTAGCAAATGGTTCAGAAATAATGGTGTGTATGAATGGGCATGTAGTGTGTATGGGTGTGTATGTAAAAAGGCTGAGTAAGACAAATACATAAAAAATGCTAATAATTGAGGAATTTGGGTAATATAAATATGGGAGTGCTTTGTACTGTTTTGTAACTTTTCTGAAGACTTACAATTATTTCTAAATAAAAAGTTAAAAAAAAAAAAGCAAAGGAAGACTATAGATGTTGCTTGGCAACCATGAGTGTTTATGAAAACATACATGTCAGGCCTCACAGGGAAGACACTATCAAAAGCACTGAACTTTTTTGTATTTCCAAATGATAAGGGCATTATCCCCCAAGCTTCTCATGTATAAAAAATTCATTCTTTTACCATACTCCATCAGGTATCTCTGGGAATCTCCAAGGATCTTGAAAATGTTCTGCAAATCTGTCAGATTGTTAGCCTTTATGTAAACTAGTCATTTTTCTTCACACCATCTGCTCTCCTGCAGGCCACCCCTTTCTCTACTGAGATGATTTCACCCAAATGGCAGCTGCTACCCTTCTTCATCTTCCCGGTGTGGCCTCCTCACCTGCCCATGAGGTCACTGAAACCTTAGCTCAGCTGAGCCCAGCTGTCCTCCACGGAGCTGCAATGGGCCTTAAATTTTTTTTTTAAGAAAAATGATGTTTTATGACCCATGAAAATATATAAAATTCAAATATCAGGGCCCATAAATAAAGTTCATTGGCATTCAGCCATGCTCACTGGTTTACATATTGTCTAGGGCTCTTTTGTGCTGTAATGGCAGCACTGAGTAGTTGTGACAAAGACCACCTGGACAGCAAACCTAATGTTTACCACCTGGCCCTTTTTAGAGAAAGTTAGTCAATCCCTGACCTATAGGACTGAAAGAACCTTTCAATGAGGTCCTTCTTCAAACAAAAGGCACCATATCCTTCTCCTAAAGCAAGTCCACACCTCTCTCCCAGAAAAGTATAAACTATTGATAGCTACTTAAATGACACATTTCTCAACTTCAAAATTATCTCAAGTTTTAGTAATTGGAACTGTGATACATTCAACACCAATTGAACATGTATTGAGCTGAACTGAGCCTTTAGGAGTTGGACTGATGGAATCTGACTCCCAGCTGAGTCTCCAGTGCTTCTCAAATACTTAATCCAGGTTAGACTAGGAACTTCGTGAATGACATCTAAGCAGTAGTAGTAGCAGCCCCAAAATGGTGGCAAGAGACGAGCTGTAGGGATGGAAGGAAGGAAGGTTCAGAAGGGGGAGTAAATGACATGGTAAAAATCATGCCAACTAAAGACCTGGGGATTTAATTGAGCTCAAGCAACCCTTTCCAACAGCTAGACCCATGTATTCAAGAAAAAATTGTCAAGTCACTTTAATTCTATTTTGATCATTATTTCCACAGGATAAATTTCTGGCATTTCTATCACTTAGTTGAATTTAATAGTCAACTGTCTATTTCAATGCCAATGCCCATGTCATTTTTGAGTGAATTTTAGGTCTTTCACTTAAGGAATATTTTTTAATATATATTTTTATTGATTCAGAAAGGAAGGGAGAGGGAGAGATAGAAACATCAATGATAAGAATCATTGATTGGCTGCCTCCCGCACTCCCCCTACTGGGGTCCTGCAACCAGGAATATGCCCTTGATTGGAATCAAACTGGGGTTCCCTCAGTCTGCTTTATCCACTGAGCCAAACCAACTAGGGAAGGAATATTTTTATGTAGTTTTTTATAAATATTAAAATGGAAATGAAAATTAATCCAGAGAGAGGAAATCTGCATCTGCTGACAGCCACCAAAATGGGAATGGATTCCACAAGGAAGTGAATTCTGCCAGCAACCTGAATGAGCTTGGAAGAGAAATCCTCCTCCGTCAAGTCCCCAGGCATCAACACAGCACAGACAACACTGATTGCAGCTTTCTGAGACCCAGTTAAGCAATGCCAGGACTCCTGACCTACAAAAATTAGGAGATAAGATCTGTGTCCTATTTTTTAGCTGAGAAATTTATGGCAACCTGATCACATAACAATGGAAAACTAATAGATTGCACAATATTTCTACTTCAATCTTCCCTTTTCTAAGATGGCAGTTTTCTGCTGCTATGACCAAGGCTGGACCATCAAGATCCACTTATTCAAGAAAGAGCTCGGGGACTCTTCCAGCCTGACCCACAGCGCTGTCTTCAGCAGCCAGTGGGGGCCAAGGGTGTGGCTGCACATGTCCTTCCTGCCATCACTGCCCACCCCTGATCCCTGCACAGATATAAGAGACCAGTGGGAGGCCAACCCATAGGGCTGGGTCACGAGTATGAAAGAAGCACATGCTTTACATGTGGGTAAAATCCGGAAAAAAAATATTATTTACGTAAAACATTCCATCAACATGCTATAGAGGGAAAATGTGATGTTTGGCGTCTGAACATTTAGTTAGTTCCAGACTTAGCTCTGCAATTTACTGTGTGATTAAGGCCTTATTACATGATATTGCTGAGTCTCTGTTTCCCACCTATAAAATGTGTGTGATAAATACCTGAGACACTTTGGCCACAAGGTATTTAGTGCACATTGTTAGTGAATCCTTGAGCATCATATTAGAAGCCAGAGATATAGAATTTGATGAAAGTGGTCCCTGCCCTCAAGACTTGGGAGGAATTGTTATGTAAATCATTATACTATGTGAGGGGAATAAGAATCTTTTCTTTTTCAGCACTGTAGTCAGCGGGATTAGGACATCTCACAGTGATGGTTGCTGTCTATTGAGTGAATATACAGTTCCTAAATTGTTAGGTTAAGAACTGGTGATTCAATTGCACTTAGTGGGACAGCTTTTAAGTAGCAAAATCTCTTGTGGGTAGTATGTTATTATAAAGTAACACTGGTCAGGGCTAGGATAAAATGGCTAAACTGTTCTACCCAGGAAATAAACCAGAATGTTTATTGGAGAGAGAGTTGTACAGCACTAGAGAGGAAGAGGGAGGAAGAGGAATGGTAAGACAGAATTCTGCATTGAAATTACATCCATCTGGAGCTACAAAATTATACCCTTATCCACACATACACACTCTTAATATGGATTGTCCGTAAAAACCTGCTACCCACAACTCCCATGGGTGAGTCTGGGGTGGGGGGATGAATGAAAAGGAGCCGTTTCCTAAGCATTGATGAATGGCAGAAGGTAGGAGTGGCTGGTGGGGAGATCCAAAGAGATGGACAACGTGAGAAGCACAAAACCAGGGCCAGAGGTGTCAATGTAAAACAAAAGCTCACCTTCCTGATTCCCTGGAGGTCATCGGAGGACACTTGGGATCCCGCCATCTGTGGAATGGGGCTCTGAGCCAGTGTAGAGCTCAGTCATCACAAAGTGATCTCTGCAAGCGGAAGAGCTAGGGGACACACAGAGGTTGACCCTGGAGAAATGAGAAAATAATAGACAAAGTGTCAGGAGCACGAAAGGAAGGTAGTGGAGACTCTGGGGGCTCTATTGTCAGCAGTAAGTTATTTCATGAAAGAAAAGCTGCCAAAGAGCATCTAAGTGTCATTTCCCTCCCCCCGCCCCCCGCAGGGAATAAACATGGAGAAGAAAAGCCTTTAGGGGAAATGATGGTCCCAATTTCTGGGTTCAGCCCAGTACCTCATTGGTAGGAAGAACTCAATGGGCCCTGCATCCATGGCTTCCAGACCAGCCACAGCGGGAGCAGGGAGGTGGGGCTGAGGGGCTGCCTCTCCTTCAGGCAGATCTGCCTTCTCTCCAGAGGGGCTTTGGCTTCACTTCCTTTTGTGGGGTTTTGATTTTTTGTTTGTTTTCACCTGATGCCTGAGACCTGACCTTCCTACTAATTCTTTGTACTAAAAGACTACGGAAATTTTTTAAAGAAAGTTAGAAAATAGGAAAAGAAAAGGCTGGCAGAGCGTTCCTGTGAACGTGAGCTGGTTTGCAGGGGCACAGACCCATCTTGGAAAATGACTCTTTGGAAGAGACTTTTGATGCCAAATATTTGAGCGGCTGCCAGTCATTTATGACTCCCTCTTTATCATTTCCCTTCTGATGGGGCAGATCAAGACAAATCTGCATTCCTTCCCTTCGTCTGGAGCCTGCTCTTAGCCTCTGTCAGCTGCTGCTTTGCTGAGGCTCTTGGGTTTGAGAAAACCTGCCTGGCAGCTCCATGTTTGTTTGTAGCAGCACTTGTGCAGATGGGGTGTCATCTGGGAGCCATGGCAGCAGAGACACAACAAACAAAAGCAAGCCCTGCTTCCAGGGTGAGCAGTGAAGTTCTCCTAGTTCCCCAGCACTGTTTATGGAGGAGCTGAGTGGCCATATATCCCTGGTCCTCCAAAGCCAAATAGTGGGCAGCTGTTGCAGATTCTTCCTGAAGAGCTTATAATAAAACAAGTCAGACTGAACTTGACCATGGGACTGTGAAGGTCTCCTGCTGCCACTTGGTAGTGACTGTCCCACTCTACCCCTAACCTTCCTCCCTTCCTCCCTTCCTTCCTTCTTTCCTTTCTTCCTTCCTTCCTTCCTTCCTTCCTTCCTTCCTTCCTTCCTTCCATCCATCCATCCATCCATCAGTTGAGCATCTCATAGATGCTAGATCCTGGGAGTAGAACCAAGAACATAACGAGAACCAGGACATGGTCTCCATCCCCATGGAGCTCAGAGCTGAATTGGAGAAAGAGACAAATACACATTGTCTTTAATGTCATAAGTAATATAACTCACTGTGGGAAATAGAAGAATAAGTGCCTAATCAACTAAGAGCCTTCAGAGAACGTACTATAGTCTGAGCTGAGCTTTGAAATGCCAGTTAACTGAATGGAGGAGTGGTGGAAAGATGTCTTCCTGGAAAGTGGTACAGCAGGTACGGATGGGGAAGATGGAGAGAGCACAAGGCTCTTTGAGGAACCCCACAGTAGCTCTAGTGTGGGGCACGAGTGGTTGAGTGTGAGAGATGGGGCAGTAGACCCAAGCATACAATGGCATGCAAACAATCAGAAGGATTGTAGACAGATGATCCAATCTCTATTTCATAAAGCTCTCGCAGCCAGCAGCATGGAGAAGGATGGAATGGAGGAGAGGAGGGCTGTAAAGAGAAAGGCCCTGTTCACGGACTTCTATTGAATTAAGTTACCACCAGAATTATTCCTGCAAGATAGTATGAGTGTTCAGCACTGACAGCAGTACTAGCTCTTGAGCTAACTTCCTTTTGTGGGAATTTCCCTGGTCTTTTAATATAACAAAGGAGCTGTTAGCTCCTTTCACAAATAAATTCCTATCAATTTTCTCACATAGGAAGGGAATCTATAATGTCCATCTTATTCAGTCCTTCAAATCTGCTCCATGTAATTCTCATTCATGGGTTACCTCATTTATGCCAAGCACTTTTAGAGACACCAGGATATCAAGATAAAATGGTTCATAATTTCTACTTTCGTGAACTAAACATTAATGGCTATTTGTGGTATTAAAATAGAACAATTAATAACTTAGTCCTTTTCCTAATAACTTCCATTTTAGAATTTATTTTTATTTGCAACATCAGATTATAGAGGAAAAAGGAGAGTTAAGAAGTTTGCTGACTGCTTTGCAGATGGAGTTGTTAGCAGTGGAAATACTCATGATTTCTCTGGAGTCCAAAGGCCCTGAAAGGAAGGCTGATGAGGAAGGTCTTAGTGCTCAGTGGGAATGGTGACGTGCTCAGTCTCTGCTTGTTGGTGTCCTACAATCTGGTTTGGATGGGGTTCTTGACTGTGGGAAGGTGATGCTTGCTCAGCTTGCTGCAATAGGATGACATCTAGGCTTAACAGTGGGCATTGAGACACCAAGGGTGGCCCACCAATAACACTTCCTTCAAAAAAGTGACCCAGAATATTCCATTGGATTGTTATCTACTGTTCATGCTCATAAGCTCTGAGCTTTAGAGAACCCTCCATTCTAAATCCCTCCCTGTCTGATAAACATACATTCACTTTCCAGCACTTTTTCTGTATTTTCTTCCCTGCAGCCAAGAAGAAAATGACTAAAGCATTTAGTACATCTCCCTTGTGGTGTGCAGTATGGGGTATAGTACAAAGTGATACACAACATATATAATAAAATGATGTCCTATCTGTACTGTAGTATACAGTAAACATTATATGGGAAATGTTGCAAGATAATATGGTGTGCTGTGATTCTTTGTTTCCTTGACTGTGTTGCCATGAGACCATGAGCAATTTGACTGCGGGGCAGTTGCTTATTCATCCTTTTCTCCTTAAAACCAGAAGCATTTTACAGCTAGTGTGTGTGTTTTTTTTTTTAAAAAAAAGAAAAAAAGAAAAGAAAAAAAAAAAGAAGCAGCAGCAGCTGAATGGAAAAAGAAAGGAGGAAAAGGAGAAAGGAAACAAAGGAGTTAATTATCTTGCAAAGAATCAACACTCTAGTCTTCTTTTTAAAATGGGTTCCTGTCTCACTAACACAGGATGTCTCCCTCTAAGATCTCTGGCATTTTACTAATCAGATGTCAAGAAATAAGTGAGAATTGAGGATTCCCTGGCCTCGCACTTTCTCAAAGAAAGTCTTTGACTTTCTTTTATTCACCCTTTAGAGGAGTGAGCTAAGGAAAATAATAATTATACATAAAGATAAGTCTTATTATTCAAGTGTGTACAAGGTAAGGTGTTTTAGGGAGAGAGGGGAATGAATAATTGACTCTGCCAAGAAGAGCAGGCCGGGAGAGGTGGCCAAGATGGTTTTTCAAGGCTGAGCAGGAATACAGCCTGGGCAGGAGAGTATTTCAGGGCAGAAATCACTGGCGTGTATCAAAGCTTCCTGGGATTTGGTCCTGTGTCACCAGCTTAGCCGTTGTGGGAAAGGTTTGAGTATTCTCAGTGGCAGTTATAGTTGTAAGGATGGCATCATTTCTTCAAAAACTATGTCCTGAAGGGTTGATGTTGACGGGAGGTTTGATTTATAAACTGAGAGCACAAAGTCTAACTTGCTCATTTCAGTTGGAAAATCTGAAACACAGGAGGTAAAGCAGACTTGTTAAAACTCATTCACAGCTACCCAGAGACAGGGCCAGAACTGAAGACTTGAATCAAGATTCCTTTAAATCAGTAAGAGAGTAACAATTGTGTCAAATAGAGAATGAACATTCCCCCACCATTCAAATGTGTCCTCTGTAGACACTGCTTCCTATTCTGCATGACCTTGACCTAAAATAAATTTATTAACAACAAAAGCCAATGTAACTGAGCTCTTAGGAGAACAATTCAAAGTTCTAGGGTAGAATATAGACTCAATAAAAAAAAAATACTATCTGAGAATCTGCCACTTTTAAACTGTGTCCTTTTACAAATTGACTGCTATTTATCTACATCATCTGTAAAATGGGAATGTTCATCCATACCTCAGAGACATGTAGAAAGTCCATGAAACACTCTATGAAGAAGATGAGCACAGTTTCTAGATGTAGATGGAGCTAAATGATGAAGCCCCTAAAACATATCCATGTCCTAATATACAGAGTCTGTGAATGTGACCTTCTTTGGAAAAAGAGTCTCTACAGATGTGATTAAGTTAAAGATGCTGAGAGGAGGAGATCACCTGAGGTTATCCAGCTCAGTCCTAAATTCAGGGTCAAATGTCCTTATAAGAGACACAGGGGGAAAAGGAGGAACAGGGACCACAGAGGTCAAGATTGCAGTGATTGCCCATGACACAATGCCTGGAACCAGCCGAAGCCAGCAGAGATAAGGGACAAAAGGGACAAAATCTCCCTCCAGCCATGAAGGGAGCATGGCCCTGCTGGCAGCTGGATGTCACACTCAGTCCTCCAGAAATGTGAGAGGATATGTTTCTGTTGTGTGCAGCCACCAAGTGCATGATCATTAGGGCAGCCACGGAGATCTAATAAAGTAACTAGACACTAGAAAACAGTAAGTGTTCAAAAACTATATATACACTAGTCTTCATCTGCCAGAAAGGTCATTTTGAAAGCACAACTGATGCCTTTATTCCTCCCTTTTGCTTTTTTTTTCCTCCCGGATAGGAAGGGAGTGGAAGTACAAGATTTTGCTCAAAGAGCTGTTCTGAGCTCAGTGCTAGCTCTGATATGCCTCTAGCTAGGAACAAGTAGTAAGAGTAAGACTGAAATCTTTGTGAAAACTCCACCCAAGAGTGTAAAACTGAGGAGAGGAAGATGGAAAAACCAGCATCAACATGACTTCCTTTACTGAACTCTAATATTGGGGGAGGGACATTCCTACACATTTTTTTCCATAGGGCTTTTGCCCTGAGGATGATATGGTAGAAACATCACTGAGCTGGCTCTTCTTCTAGACTGGGCCATGAGCTTACAGTATAGTCACTGCTTGTATTTTGTTTGGGTTTTGTAGATAAAGTAAATATTTTGTACCATGTAATTTCAGTGGGAAAAATAAAGAGGCAACAAGCTGCTGTCTGCTCCAAATTACATCTTGCTACTTTCACTCTATCATCTATCTAAACTTCAGACATAAAGATGGAAAATAATTCAGTTATGTAGATACTTGTATTATTATGCATTCTACCACCCACACTTTGGGTAACAGAATTGTGCCCATTCTTCTGGCATCTAAGGCCACACACAATCTCTTAATTTGTTTCTTTGCAAACATTATGCTTCATCCTCACTGAATGATTTCCCACTGGTACTACTTTTCTATGCAGAATATGGAGTCTTTAGAGATACCCCAAAACAAAACAGCAAGTAGCAGCAAAGTTTCTGACCTAGTTTGATCCTCACTTTCACCCAGACCCCCTTCATATGCCAAGGAACACAATACAGGCTTAACTTCCTGGATAGAGAAGAGATGCTTGTCAGTGGGAAATTTAAGGTCTCAGTCACAAATTATTCATTAAGAGAATTCTTTATGGTGATTTCCCATTTCATAGTTCAAATATGATCATACAATGTTAGAGTAACATGAAAATTATTGGACACCTCATTGTGCCAATATGGAAAGCCAAGTCCTGGAGAGAAAAGAGATGCCTAGCCAAATATCATAAGTCAATGACAGAAGAGGGACTAGACCCCAAAATATCTAGAGCCATATACCCTGCAGCATCTCCAACAGTATGACTTCAGTGCCCCAGTGGTGGGAGCTTCCATGTGATGGGCTGGTTATAGAGGGGTTAGAAGAGGCTCTGATGTTGTATAACCAGCCAAGCCAGCATTCTCTCTACCCTGTGGAACTAAGGGTGAGGAACAGAAAGGTATGAATTACTATTAGCTGAGTTCCATTGCATGGTTCTTCCCAAGTGGGGATGTAGGGGGAGGCTTTGTTACCCAGGGAACATTCGACAATGTCTGAAGACATTTTTGATTGTCACAAGGTGGAGGGTCGGGGTGGGTGCTGACTGGCATCTACTGGTTAGAGGCCAGGAATGCTGTCAACATCCTGCAAGGCACAGGACAGTCCCCACAACAAATTTTCCAACCCAAATGTCAGTATTTCCAAGGCCTATGTGGAGAGGGAATGAAAGCAACCACCAGAGATGACATCAGTACATTCAAAGTACAGTTAACATCAGTCTGGGTTCCCAAAGATTTGGTTCTTAAGGTTTTTCCTTTGGGACTGTGAGCTACCCCAGAATCCAGTTGCAAGAACCAATTACTCCCCCTGCCCTTTTTTGTTTTTTTGTTTTGTTTTGGTTTTTTGCAAACACTGATTGGAGTTGGGTTTTTGTCACTTGTAAGGGAGAGAGTTCCAACTAATAAACTCACATTTATGGAGCACTTGAGAGTTAGCTAAGTGTTTTCACATTTGTGGTCTTATTTGAGTCTCACCAAAACCTACACTGTGTATGGAGAGAGAGGAGGGATTTGGAGCCTCATCTCATTGACATGTGAGAAGTGAAACCCAAAGTCGCTGAGGTTAAATAACGGTCCTAACACCACCCCCACGATGTTGAATGCTATGGAACTTCCCTGGGGACAAAACTGTACATTCTTAGGGTCAGAATAGTGCAGCCAAAGGTAGTCTAATTAAAATAACAGAATGATAATTGACACAACAGAGTGCTTACCATATGCCAAGCTCTAAGTGCTTTGCATATATTAAGTAGTAAGTCCTCACCACAAATGTATGAAATAGGAACAATTATTTTCTCTATTTTACAGATGAGGAAATCAAGGTGTTTGAGTGAATTGCTGAGGTCCTCTACATAATAAGTGACAGGATCAGGATCCCAACCCAGAATCCTTTTGCTCAACCACTGTACCTTATTGAGTTATAGAGTTTGTGAAATTTGACCCAAATCCTCCCCACAAGTAGCAAGGAAGGTGAGGAGCCAGGATCCAAATCCTGATTGTTGAGTTAAAGATCTTTATTCTAAACTGGCACCCAGTCCTCACTCTCATTCCAGAGAGTGGTGCAATGCCAGGACTGAAACCCAGACTTCACATTCTCAGCTGGTGCTGCACTCATCCCATGCACATTTAATGCACACTCACTACAGGTTAAGCCCTTTAGAAATTGTATTGCAATGAGGAATACGGATGATGCACCTTGCGACTTATTCAATCACAAACCTATCCTTATCCTTGGAGAAAATGAGATTCATATTTAAACGCAGCTCTCGGGAGCTTGGGAAGGAGAGCTATCTGCATTTTATTAGGGAAAGACAAGAAAGCTCCCCTCATAAACCTCAGACGCCAAGTTGAAAATATGCTAGTTCACAGTTCAGAGCAGAAATTGGACCCATCACACCAAGATCACTTTTGTTCCAAGAGCACATGTGGTCAGGAGGGCGAGACTGTTTACTTCACAGCTTCCCTGTAGTAACTGCGGCCTGAGGGTTCTGTCCCCTTTCTGTCCCAACATTGGGGGAAAATGATCTTCGGGTCCAAAACAGATGGCTTTTACCAAGATGAAAAAATTGCATGTCATTTTGACAGAAAAAGACTCAGTATGTAAGGGTGAAGTGAAGTTGTAAATCTTTGGTAATATGGGAGAAATAAAAATAAAAGAAATTTTATTTCAGAAGTTTTTACAAATTTCAAAATCCTTTCTTGATTGCCTTTATTTCTCAAGACTACAGGAATATCTCCACTTCTGGGACTTTCACATTGTAATTTCTCACTCTGATACTGAAACTGAGTGGAAAGAACATCACACAAGGGCATCTGAAGCCCATGCACCAGTGCTAAGGAGTGGGGATTTTCCAAGGCTTGAGTTGATCAACAGAAGTACAACCTTGGCTCAGAAAGGAGCATTTATCAATTCTTTGAACAGAATTTTTAAAAATATATTTTATTGATTTTTTACAGAGAAGAAGGAAGAGGGAAAGAGCTAGAAACATCGATGAGAGAGAAACATCAGTTACCTCCTGCACACCTCCTACTGGGGATGTGCCAGAAACCAATGTACATGCCCTTGACCTGAATAGAACCTGGGACCCTTCAGTCCGCAAGCTGACGCTCTATCCACTGAGCCAAACCGGTTTCAGCTGTGAACAGAATTTGTTCCTTTTCTCATAGGTAATGTAAAGAAAATACTGATGAAAAGAATTGGAGTTCCTTGGGCAAATTATTTTTTCCTTGAAAACTACTTGTCACTCTCCCTTTCTTAAATGAGGAGGAAATTGAGGTTCTCGGGATAAAATCATTTACCCAAAGTCAAACCCCTGATAATAGGTTCAACTGAGAGGATGTTTTTGCATCCTCAAGGAACCTCAAGGCCATTGATTCTAAAGTTGAGTATCTTGCCTTCCCCCAAAGTGACAATTCCTCCTGTGTTTTCTGTTTTGTGACTGGCAGCAAAGTCCACCAGTCATCATAGTTGGACATCTAGGATGTCTCATCTCCTGTTTCAGTCAATCACCCACTCCCTAGATCCTATTTCCAAACTCTCATTGGCACCTCCCCATAGTCCTCTCATACCTGCCTGGAGTATTGCTAACACGTGCCATCTGGTCTCTCTCATGTCATCTTGTTCCCGCCTTCATGCAGCCACTGGGACAGATTAAACAAAACTTCACAGTGTCACTCTCCTGCTCAGAGCCCCATCACATACCCACATCACCTACAGCAGAGATTGTGAGTTTCTTGGCTGAGCACACAAGACCCTATTCCTTCTGGTCCTGCCTCACCTCATCATCTCTTCACTCTGCTTCTTTCTCCAAACCCACTCAATAGCTTTTAGGATCCCAAATTGCTTGTGGTCTCCCTCATGTACCACAATGTTTCTCATCTCTGTGTTTCTCCACCTGACTACTCGGCCACAACATGGCTCACTCATTCTCATCCTTTAAGACTCAACTTAGTCATCCTTTTCTAATGCTGTATGTGTGCTAGAAAGTTCCCCCTGAAGCCTTACAGAGCCCACCTTGAGGGTCCAGCACTTGCCTGTGCTTCTCATTATATGACCATATTGGTATCCTGATCTCCATGCATCTGTCTCCTCAACCAAAATGTTAACTCCTTTACCACAGCTATGATCCCAGCTCTAGCCTAGCTGCTTCTCAAGGAGAAAAAAATCCATGGAGATCCTGGCATCTCCCGTATCTAAATTTGCAGTTGATCCATGGGTGAAATCTCGCCTGTTTATAGCAAACAGCAGCAAGTTGTGATCTATGTGAATGGAAAAAAAGGAAATAAAGTAACAGGCACAGCTCAGCTTCTAGCTTAACTGACTTATATACATCTTTTCTAAATTGATTTATGGGAAAAACAAAAGAATTGCCAGAGATGAATCTCCCCGGAGCTTGCATTTTCCTGAAACTTTTTGCCTGTCACTCCTTAAGTAAGAGTTTCTTATATATGAAGTTGAAATCATTTTTTACAAGGTCTTCTTTTTTAACTCTTTCTGGTTTTGACATTCTTTTTAAAAAAATATTTTTTAAAAAAACCATCTGCGCCCCCCTGCCCCCCACCCTCCCCACTCTCCATCCGGCTTCCACCTTCCCCAGGACTTCACCTGTCTATTGTCTGTGTCCATGGGCTATGCATATATACATATGAGTTCTATGATAAATCTCTCCCCCCTCCCCCTCCCACCTACCTTCCCTCTGAAATCGGTCAGTCTGTCTCATGCTTTCATGTCTATGGTCCTATTTTATACCTCAGCTTATTTTGTTCATTAGATTCCACATATAAATGAGATCATGTTATATTTGTCTTTCTATGACTGGCTTATTTTGCTTAGAATAATAATCTTCAGCTTCTGTCTTTTAATATTCTTGGAAACCTTAAGAAGTAGATATTAGTCCTCTTTTAAAGTAGAGGAAACTCTCAGATAATTAAATAGCTAAAGTTTCTCAAGTTAGAATCAGGATTTAAACATAAGTACTTGAATCCAAAAAGCCTGCTTCCCCTCCTAACTGTGGTCAGTGATGCAGCAAATGGAAAAAAAATGTGGCTGTATGAAGCTTTAGTTGCCAAAATGTCACTGTCATTATTGTAACACGGTTCTCTTTACATAATAGGGTCCTAGGAGAAGAGCAGAGCAGTGTTAGAGAGGAATTCAGGGACTCCCACTCACCGTCAGAAATAAGGGAGGAGCAAAAGCAATGGAAAATGGAGAAGAAAAAAATGATTTTGAAGATGGGATGTGTCCAGATACAGCGTTGTCTTCCCAAGGAGAGGGGCAGTGACACGTGGAGGGACAGGGTGTGGCCGCACAGGGCAAGGGTTTGGCAGGGTGGTCTGAGGAGTGGCAAGCTTTGTAGTAAACGGCTATGTTTCCAAGTATCAGAGCCACGGGGGCATCTGGCCCAGAAGATGTTCTTGGAAGCAGGAACTGCAAAAGGAGGCAAAAATAAGGAAAAGCTGAAATAAATCATGGGCTCCATGTGTCCGGGCTCACAGGAATGCTCTGACTGTGGAGCCACTTTTCCTATTGGCACTGGATTTTTCCAGAGGCCCAGTCCCTAATGACAATTTCTTACTTGAGAGTTATTGGGAATCCTGGTGGAAATGGGTTGCAAAAGAGGGAGACTGTATTTCACCACATTTCTTCAGAGGCCAACTCTACTTAGTCTGCTTTACCAGCCGAGTTATGTCATCTCTTTACCAGTGTCTCTCAGCCTCAAGGCTTCCCACTCCCCTCTGTTCCCTTATGATGCTAGAACTGGGCACTTGCAAACTACATTTCCAGACTCCTTGCTGGCTTGCTTCCCAAGAGAGTCCCTCAACAGGAGGAACTGACAGGAGACTAGAAGGGAGCAACATGAAAAAGGCTCTCTTCCTATTTCAGATCCTGGCAGACTCCTTACAGAAGCAAGACAGTTCTGGTTCCAGCCGCCAGCTTCCTTTAAGTATTCCCAGTACTTACAGGGAGATGCCTCCTTAGAGGTACCTGTCGTAGCTGGCCCCCTAGGTCTTGGCTTAAGTGTTCAGTTCACATTCTTGGAGTTCTGGCCCTGGCCACTGAGGCCTGAGTACCCAGCCTTGGCACACTTCCCAGAGTGCCTCCTCCAGAGATTGAAACACACACACACACACACACACACACACACCTAAGAATCGGCCACGCAGAATTCTTAAATGATCCTCGTAAGACCTTTACTACCTTTCCATTTTTGTTCTCCCTGCCAGAGGGATAGTAGCTACTTCCTGTAGTCACTAATGTTTGGATTACTTAGCATTCCCTATTTGCTAGGCCAGCTTTCTAACACATGTGTAATCAACTTCCTATATTAAGTCCCCTCTATTTGAAATTCCTACTGTGCTTTCCATTTTCCTGACTGGGATATGATGGACATGGAGGTAATCATATTTCTAAGTGTAATGTTATAAAATCTTTTACAAGGACAATTATACGAAACTTTTACTCCATTGAAAAGAAAATTACCCTGTCAAGTTACCATCATTTCTATCAATACTAAATGCAAGTACACTAGCTTTATATGTACAAGAGTTCTGATACTTCCTTCACCCTTGAATGAACTTGGTTTGAACCTTAGCAATATGCTAGATAAAGCTGTCCTGGTTCTAGGGAGACAGCTTTGAATGAAGTATGATCTCTACCACCAGGGAGCATATAAGGGCAAGAGAGGTCAGTAATTATGCCATAAGAGAGGAATCTATTAGAGCAACCGGAGGCCAAGCAAGGACAAAGGAGGAAGCCTGTGAACTGCGCAGGAAGGTCACTGGTTCTCAGAGTCTTGTTATTGTTGAGTGTTTTTCTTAAAAGGAACACAGACAAATTTTGGATGACTTAATCTAAAAAAAGCATATGTCTGGAGTGAAAGATTGAATTCTGAGGTCAAGAAAGGAGACTTAAGAAGGAAAATGGAATAGATGGGAGCCAGGCAGCTCTAGATGGTATTGTTGGCTGGAATTGTCTGATGTCTGGACCCAGAACCACTGCTAGAAACAAAACATCCATGCATTTTTGTGCATTCACCTGGAGAGGATCCAGTTGACCTAAGTTAGCTCAATGTGCATTCTGTGACTGTACCCAGCAGGTGAGATGAAGGACCCAGTGAGACATCTCTGCTCCAATAGGGGAGTTTCAGTCCACAAAGGGAAATTCACAAAGAGGGAATAGAGAATAACTAAATAAAAAAAGGGAGAAGGTCAAGACAGAAAGGTGTTTGCTGGTGCCCTAGCTGGCTCAGCTCAGTAGATAGAGTGTCAGCCTGCTGACTGAAGGGTCCTGGGTTTGATTCTGGTCAAGGGCACACACCCAAGTTTAAGGCTTGATCCCCAGTAGGGGAATGCAGCTGATCAGTGATTCTTTCTCATCGTTGATATATATATCCCTCTCCCTTCCTCTCTGAAATAAAAAATTTATATATATATATTTTAAAAGAAAGATGTTTGCTGGAAGTGAGGGGATGAGTAGGGATTTTCTAAATGACTAGGAAAAGAGGAGGGTATTCATTCTAGGCAGGGAGAGCAGCATGAATAAAGGTATGATGGTGAGAAAGACACAGTAAGGGAACATAAATAATCCTGAGACAGCAAAGTGAAGGCGAGACTGCCAGTATTAACGGGGACCAGAAAATGGCCTTAAAGAACCTACCGTGTAGTCTACAACATCCAGGAGGCACCATCAGGTGGATTTCAGCAAGCTGTAGATGTCTTGACATTGTTACAAATGTGTGTTTTTGCCTCTGTGTGTGTGTGTGTGTGTGTGTGTGTGTGTGTGTGTGTGTGTGTGTAATGAAGCAATGAAAATTTTCAGTGAAGTGGAAGGGGCAGAGCCAGACTGAGTGAGCTGAAGAGACAATAGGGTATGAGCAGTGAAAATAGGGGAAGATGATGGTGTATGATTAAGTCCTAATTTATTGGCACAACTCAATGTTGGATAGGAGTTCAGGAAGAGCAAGTTCATTGGAAGCACTAAAGAGATGATGTGGCCCTAGAGAGAACATGAACAATATAGTCCTTGTCATAAGAAAAAGGCTGTTAAGTGTCCTTTCTATTTATCAGACATGGGAGCAAGCCGGCCTCAATGCAGATCAATTACTTGTAAAAATCTTTCAATAGTAAATCATAAGTCCCCATAGACTCCCTAGACTGGACTCCTCCAGGACAACACCCCTGTTTGATTCATTTCTGTATCCTAAATGTCTTACATCAGTGAGCAATACAAAGAGGCCTTTGGAATGAACTGATTCATTTAGTTGGATGATAGCTTAACAAGGATTGCTTTATTATTTTAATAATTACATTACCAAAACAAAACACAGCATGGAGACATATGTCTATAAACAACTGTGGGATGCTTCCATGACTGCTCTGCATCTTTCTTCTGCTGAATATACTGCGGGCAGCCTTCTAGCAGCTCAGTGTAGCTTTAAATTACAAATTAAAAAGCCAGAGGGGGCTCTTGAGATAAGTTTACACCCAGCATCACTACATAAGTGAAGTGCTCAATTAATGGCTCAGTAAGCAGATGCTCATAACAGCTAAATGAGTCTCCCAAAGTCACGCAAGACTGGGTCCTACAGTGGGGTACCCTCACTTCCTCAAGGGCCTCTGACATCTGTCCCCATCAAGGCTAGGAAAGGAAGGGTGGGTGACCAAAGGGCTAGACCCCACTGCAGCTGAGGAGAGCCTTCTCTGAATGGTATGTGGGAGAGTGCTCGCTGAGGCAGAGGTCCCCACACAGACCCTTTCAAAGACAAAGCCACTGGTTCAGGCACCAAAGTTCAGCTTTTGTCTAACCTCTGGTGGTATCACTCTCCCAAGTAATTTTGGCTGCTCTTGCTCCCTGACCCCAGTGCAGGGAGCTCTGAGGATGCTGAAAGGGTAGTGGGTGAGTCAGCAAGGCTGAGCAGGGTGCCAAGGGGCAAAAGGAACTAACTAACCCAGCAGTTACCTCTACAACTGGAGGTGGCTGCCTACGGAGATCAGTTGTCCATCCTGCCAGCTGCCTAAGTGCCAGGGAGGAAAGAACCTGGCACCAGAGCTCTTGGGATTTTACCTAGTGCCCATTATTCAAAAAAAAAAAAACAAGTCATCACCAACCAATCGTGAATGCCCATCTATTTCCTTCTCTTATCTAACTACTTGCAGAATAGTGTTGTTGCCAGAAAACGCTGCTGGGGTCAGATGTGGGACATCTCATGGAAGGGGATGTTTCAACCCTGTGGCTTAGCCAGGTAGTACTGGCTTCATCCTCCACTCCTTAGAGCACACCTAGATCCAGAGTCTTGGCGCTTCTCTACTTAGGCTGCCAGACCTCTGATAGTGGTCTCCTACCTGAGGGGCCAGAAGAGAAACTTATTGTGAGGATGGTTATCAAAATGACTGGGGTATGTCTGTTGCGAGCTCCCCACTGTGTTGAGGGCAGGTGTTAAAGAGGAAAACATACAGTTAAGACAAAAGACTACTTCTGTCTTCCAGTTCAGCCAAGTCATTGTTCTCTCTGAACCACACTTTGTACATCCATTCACAGGAGTCACCATTTACTACTACTGGGAGCTTGTATGAAAATAACAGGAGAAATTTTAAGTAAAACACCAACACTTAGCAGACACTTGACTAATAGCCCCTGAGATATTGTGATTTATGAATATATATATATATATATATATATATATATATATATATATATATATTGGTCTTATCCCTGTTTCTGGCACAGAGGTCTGAAAACTCTTGGAGTTTCCCCAATGAGAAAATAAAGGTATCTTTTGTTATGGTAGGTGATTTTGGATTGTACAAAAGGATGGGGCTGGTTGCCAGGAGAACCAACCATGTGATTAGAAGGCTGGATCAGTCTTGCCCCCTGCCCTCCTGGGAGGGGAGAGAGGCTGGAGATTGAGTTTAATGGCCAATGATATTTAACCAGTCATGCCTATGTACTGAAGCCTCCAGAAAAAGCTCAAAGAACACGGTTCAAAGAGCTTCCAGGCTGAAGAGCATGTGGAGACCTGGGGTGACTCACCTGGAGTGGGCATGGAAGCTCCATGCCCTTTCCCCAACCTTGCTCTGTGCATCTCTTCCATCTGGCAATTCCTGGGTTACATATCTTGTTATGATAAACCAGTTATCTAAAAAGGAAAGTGTTGCTCTGAGTTCTATGATCTCCGTAACATATTAATTTAACTTAAGGAGGAGGCTATGGGAAGTTCAGATTTATAGACAGCCAGTTAGAAGCACAGGTAACAACCTGGGCTTGAGACTGGCATCTAAAGGAAATGGAAGAAAGGCTGCACATAGCAGATGGTAAGATGTTTGATTATATTCTAAGTGTGATGGGAGGCCATCTGAGATTTTAAGCAGGGGACATTTGTAATCTGGTTTACATATTTAAGATCATTCTAGTTCTTGTAAGAGCATAGAAAGCAATATATGCAAAGGCTCTAGACAAGAGAGGATGTGGTCTATCTGAAAAGAAAAAGAAAAAGAAAGAAAACCACATAGTCCTATGTAGCCAAGGCTAATGATCCTGGAGAGATTGGCTGGGACCCCATGTTCCAGAGTTTTAGATGCTGAAACAAGGATTTGGACTTCAACCCAATGCAATGGGCGCTATGAAAGGATTTACTGAGGGAAGTCCAATTTATGTTTTAGAAGCACACCAGTGACAGTGATAGTCCCAGAAACTAGAGTGTGGCTTAAAGCCAGCCTCCCTCAGGGTCAGCATCTTTGTTGTGTCGGTAATGTGCCTGCTGTGGGAGAGCATGAGTGAGCAGAGGAGGAGCTCAGCATGTGGAAAGAGGAGAAAACTGGATGCACACAGTGCAGGGAAAAATCAGAAACCCCCCACCAGAACCCCCATGGCAACCAGGCCCTGGGTGCTCTGGGATCCCACACCTCTCAGTGGGATTTCTCTTAGAAACCACGGGACAGAGCTGGGAGAGAGGAGAGTGATTATTATCTCGTCCAAGCCTATCATTTTACAGATGAAAGTAGTCTCCTTATTCCCATCAGCCATATGGCTCTGAGGTTAGTTTCTCTAGGGCTCAACTACAAAGACTGGCTAGCTTTTGTGTGTGTGTGTGTTTTTTTTAGTCTAGAGATATTTACTAAATTGACTGTCTCTGTCACCACCACAAATAATCTGCTTTTGTCCCTCTGTTTATGAAAAGCCACAGGTTGTATATTTCCCAAGGCATAACTTTCTCCCACAGCAAGTAAGTCACCAAGATCCTTGAAGACTGGGTCTCCCAAAAACCTCACCATTGTTTAGAGGGGGGACAGTCTGTCTGCATGGGTCATTCCCTTTTCCAATAAGTTAGGTGGTACAGGTCATCCCTATGAGGTACAATTTCCTTCCGTGGATCTACTTCAATTCGCTGTTGCTGATACTTGTTTAGGGGTCAAATCTCTGGAGCATTGAATTCACATGTGTACACTGAGGCTAGAGATCAGTTTGACACTTCTTATATCAAAGTAGTGGTCCAGTGCACGGATTCATGCACATTGAAAGGAGATTAATCAAAAGAAATGTATTAACATCACTATTCACACTTTCTCTATAATAGAAGCATCAACCAAATTCATGATCGACAATGACAGAAATACACATGTGTGATTGGTGCCAGCAAGAGCTCTATCATGCATGTGCGAGTCACCTTTTATATATATATATATATATATATATATATATATATATATATATATATATATATAATATAACAAACTTGCTTAATTAGACCTGCTTTCTGATTTAGCTAAACTTTTTCCAGCCCAGTGAAGCACCCCAACTTCTCTTTTAGGTAACTGTCAGCAACACAGCAGTAAATATAAGCACAAAACAGATTATTATTGTAGATCATGCAGGGAGAATAAAGGGGAAAATACTTAACTGAAGCAGTGTTTGACTATATTCTGCACAGTGAGAAAATATGAAGTCATTTTCAAGGTCCATCATTTCAAAAAGATGAGAGGATGAATAGCAGGACATGATGACAGAGATATAGTCCTCACTTAGGAAATTTGAGATTTGGTGATTTTTATTAGAATTAGGGAAACATGAAACAAGCATTAAAATCCTGAAATACATGAACCTCAAAATTTCCTTAGAGGTCCGTAACACTTTATAATTGCTATAATACAATCTAAGATAACAACTATAGTTTTAGCTCCAAAAGTACTGGAATTTACCTTGACACCAAGAAATTCTTGAGCAGTGGGACCTTTACTCTTAATTACTATACTTAGTTACCAGTACAAGTCTTAACTACCCAGGAATTGTCTGTTGTCTTGATGTATATGGCAGGCTTAGCAAAGGGGATTGAAATGAGCAGTTATGTTTTTATATAGGAATAAAAATCATATCCCTCATTCATTTTAGCCATCACTGTTAATTATTTTAGCCCCGTTTTAGTAAAAAGAGAAGTGAAATCTAGATAGAGTCAGAAATTTAACCAGGCTCAGTCAAGCAGTAACTTTCATCATCCTCAATATTGTCATCCTCATCATAATGAATGTGTTAGTCAATAGTTGCATATTATTGACCAAACATTCATCTAATACTTGTAATGTACAAAACCTGAAGTAAGACACAAATAAGGCTCTGTGATTGGGGAGCTCCCAGAGGGAGGAAGTGTGAGATTTGGGAGGGGGCAGGCATCTAATCTATCAAATCTGCGAGGTAGGTGAATGTTTCAATACTTCCTAGGAGAAGCCAAGTCTCGGAGGATGGGAGGGTGATTGCTGATCAGGCATATCAAGGTCCCATGTAAAATGGGAATCTTCAATTTCAACTTCTCCCAGGACAGAGCTAATTAATCCCAAAGGCTCTGGCTACAGGGAAGGCTTTCTAATACTGAGATGAACAAGGGCAGCTTATGAACTAACATCCCATGGGTAGTCCAGCTCTGTGCCAACCTAGCAGCCCAGGAAGGAAGGGTTCTATTGGAAGTATATGATTTTTTTTTTCTAAAATATAAAACAAAGCTAATTGGCTTAAGCAGGAATTAAAGGGGCACACTTCTTTAGAACAAAGGATGTTAAAGGCAGGTGGGCTTGGACTATGGGACAGATCAGAAGAGGGGAGGGCAATGTCTTGAGAAATTTTGGGAAACAAATCTGGAGACTTCTTTCTTCTCTCTCCCTCTCCCTGCAGTCATGCCAGGCTGTCTCTTCTGACATGTGAAATACCGTCGCACTATTCACCCCCTCATCTTTTTTAAACTATTTCTCAGAAACACAGTGGTTCCAGTCAGTGGAGTGGCTAAACCCTTCTTTGTTTTCTTTGCTCCCACCCTCTCCTTCGCCCTTCTCTTTCTTACCCCCTTTTTCGTTTCTCTTCGGGGTTGTTTTCAGTAGGAAAGGAGCATTTCTCTAAGAAGCACAGAGAGTGTAGTTAATGGGTTAGTCATTCTGGAGATGAACAGCAGCAACGCTGCCTTGTATTCTTGGTACAGACTTCTATGTGCATGAGGAAATACGGGTTAGAACATTCACTGAAAAATTAATAAAAACAAACAACAAAGGCAAGGTCGAATAACACGTTATGGATAAATAAACTGATGTAGCTTTACTACAGAATATTACCATTACAAAGAAACAAAACAAAACAGAACAAAAACCTGACAGCTTTCCATGTCTCAGCATGTTAAGTTGTCCCAAACACATTGGTCTATGAAGTAAGCAAGTTAAAAATGTGCAGGCAGACAGCTCTGGTGGAGAAGGTTAGGAGGAGGTGTGAAAGGATTGAGCAAAAAAGAAGAAAAAGTACAACTCATAGACATGGACAACAATGTGGTAATTGTGGGAGAAGAGAAGGAAGATGCAAGAGGGTATTCAGGGGGAAAATGGTGATGGGAAAAATAAAATAAATTGATGCACCACATAATGGTACGTGTGTAAAAAAGTAAAACAGAACAGGTTCTGCAGGTAAATATAAGTATAGGTGAATGTGTAGAAGTAGGTCCATGAGCTTCTACAGCAAATGTATGATACCGGTTACCGCTAGATCACTGGTTCTCAATTGGGGGCAATTTTGCAATGTCCTGAGAGCACTGTTGGTTATCAAACTATTGGGAGGAAGGATGGTGCTACTGGCATTCAGTGGGTAGAATCCAGGGATGCTGCTTACCATCGTACAATGCAACGGACATCCACTCTCAGCAAAGAATCATCCAGCCCCAAATATCAATAGTACCAAGGTTGAGAAGCCCTAATACTCAGGTAGACAAAGAGGCATAAAGATAAGATAGATTTAAAAAAAAAAAAAAAAAAAAAAAAAGTATGGCCAGCTGGTGTGGCTCAGTATTTGAGTGTCAGTCTATGAACCCCGAGGTCACAATGAGATTCCCAGTCAGTGCACATGCCTGTGTTGTAGGCTTGATCCCCAGTATGGGGCATGCAGAGGCAGCTGATAAATGATTCTCTCTCATTATTGATGTTTCTACCTCTCTCTCCCTCATCTGTCTTCTCTGAAATAAATAAAAACATATTTTTTTTAAAAAAAGTGTATCAGTAATGTTTTGGACCTTTCAAATAAGATGTAATTGTACATTACTTAGGTAATTACAAATTAATTAAAATGTAACCTTCACTAGATTTCCATTAACTACAGGGGTCACTGCTTCATCTCTCCCATCCCTCTATCACACATCCTATATTTTATGCATATCAAAATATTTATAGTCTTTTGAAATTACATGTGCTTCATAATTGTCTTTTTCCCCTAATTATAATTCTTCAGAAATTTTTTTCTTCTTTTTTTTTTACCTAGTGAAATCCTATTCACTCTCTAGAACCCATTTTCTCTGGTGCTGTTATCCCCTCCTGTCTGACATCTCTGCGGAGCTGGGCAGCCGGAGCTGTTATTAAATCTCAATACCCTGACATGAGAGCTTGTTCTGCAGAGCAAGCCCTAGCCCAGTCAGCCATGGGAGATAACCTGGCTTCCTACACACCCCCACTGAAACACACTAAAGAGCAGATCACCTGTCACTCAAACTTTCACATGAACCCTGCAGAGAATCAGGCATGCACATGGCATTAGTAGAGGTGACCCATACAGACATACACCGGAGTGTTAAATATTGTCAATGAGTGGGGTGGCATGGAGGGCACTGTGGGACACTTGCAGCACAGCCCCATCTGGAAAGGCAGAGGTGGCAATCCTATGACTCCTGCTGATTATTGCCATGTAGACCCCAGGCTGCCAGATCTTCCAAGATAAACTGGAAATTCAGAATGTCATTTATAGTTTCTCAATTCTTTAAGTTTAATATCTCTATCAAAATTCCATAATCATTTTACAAGTGAAACAATAATGCATCGATAATCAGATCTGTCTTAAGGGATACTGATTTTTAAACTCTGAAATATAACTACTCATAAATGAAATTCCTGACCTGAATAAATGAAAGTGACTGTCTAGTATAGACAGCTACCAAGATACATGAGGATCCAAGACAGTCATGTGTCACACACTTTTTAACATATACTGGTAGGCCCACCCTATAGAGAAATACGGGCCAATGGAAATCAGACCCTTGTCACCACTAGATAAGTGACACTTTCTCCTGTGGGGATGAGTAACTGAAGGGGTTAGAATGAACCAATAATTTCTTCTTGATAACAGAGGGTCCTATTTTATGAACTGAAGTGGGTAGGAACAAGAGAGTAAAAGAAAGGATGATTTCTCATAAAATAATGATATTAATCTAGATTCCCTTTGAATATGACTTTATGGTTCCATGAACTGTTTGTAAATATCCAACTCTTAGGTTTGTCAAATGGCCAACAGGCAGACATCACAGAACACAAACACTCCGGGCTCACACATGCAATTCTCATTGGTACCAGCTGTCTTATGGACTGCAATCCTTGGAACAAAATTACAATGAGCAATGTCCAGATATAATTTTTTCATCTTATGGCCCTAAAACCCAGCCGAGGCCAGGAGCCAAGTGAGAGTAGGACAGGGGCCTCAATTTCTGACCTACCACAACCGTGCCAAGTGTCTTTGGAGCAGATTCCATTCTCCTATGTCTCCTGCAGGATCCGTGGTTTTAGGATGTTGGATGCTGGCCTAGGGCATCTCACTCTGTGCATATCACACCGAGATTGACTCACAGCAGAGCCCATTCAGTCAACTAGGAAGGAAGTGCCACAGTTTCCTGACAAGGAGAGACTGAGACACAGCCCCTTCACATGTAACACTGAAACATGCACCTGTTGCCATGGAAACCCCATAATGCAGGGTGAGCAAATGCAGCCTGAATAGATCCCATCCAAAATGCTCTCTGAGGCCCACTACCCTCAGTCCCTTTCATCCCTGGAGCCAGAGTCTAACTGGAGCCAGAATTAGTGAAGGGCAAAGAGCTCAAAAGGCTGTTGGTCCCATTCCAGGGCATCTCCGATTTATATAAAGTCTCTTGGATTTGGAAAGCTTGAGCGGCCGAGCTGTCCCGTGAGAGTCACAGCTCTTCTTTCTCTCATCCTGGGCCACAAACTAGCATCCCTTTCGTGTGGGGGGAGTGATGTGACAGCTCATCAAAGCAGCCTTTAAAAGGCTTTCAGGGTTTGCAAAGAGGGGTGTTTGGGTAGAAACCAGAACACAGTTTTGGTTCCAGCCTGTTTCCCCTTAATTCTTCAATACACACAGATTGGCCTAGCTAGACTCTACAGCAACACGGTGGGAACGAGCAAAGCTATTAAACATGCTTTTCCTTCTCCAGAGGGAAGCAGCAACTATGCATTGAATCTAAATCCACAATGGCCACATTTCGATTCTGAAGATTTTACATTGATCCGAGTAAATAAAAGCATTTCCTCCACCTCCTTCCTACAGATGTGTCCAGTTAAGTTACATGAAGACTGGAATAGTTAGCAAGAGCCCACCTATTAAGCTGAACTCTGTTTCTAGGCTCTTAGAATAAAGTAAATAAATATCGAAGTGTAGAAGCCATGTAACAGGAAGTACACCAGGAGATTTTATGGAGCACATGGAGTGATCCATCCCATGGGGACAACTAATGTGTCAGGTCAACTAATGGACTCAGAGAAAAAAGAATTTGTAAAATGTTATTTGCTTCAAAATTATAATGGCCTCCCACATCTCCTCCCTTAAATGTTGTGATGTTCCTCACACAACACTTACTCCTCTGGTCCATGTGGGTGGGGGCAAGAAGGAGGCACTATGTAAAAGGTGACTATCAGAGAGTCAACAGTCATTTCCTTTCTCCTGAGATGTCTTATAAAACCTCTCTATATAACAGATGAAAGAAGGAAAAAAGTCCTGGAGAAGGGATTAAGTTCCCGAGGTGTATTTGTTCAGTGAGGCCTTCCAGTTCAAACACCTGGGAAGAAAATGGGGGAATACAGAATAAAGCCAGTGTGTAGACATATGGTTTTCCACAACCTTTTGCCCTGAAGAGTGACATGGTGCCAAGTGAGGGAGGGAGCAGAGCAGTTCATCACTTTAATTTCACAGACGAGGAAACTGAGGTTCAGGGATGGAAATGGCTTTGTGAAAATCAATGCAAATATCTCTATCATCTTATTGCATGCCCAAGCACAGGACAGCATCCAGTGATGGCTGGTCCCTCATCTTCCCAAGAAGATTCAAAGAGAGAAGTTAATTGGGCAATTTTATATATTAGAGATGGATGAAATAATAGAATATCTACTTACGATATTTAATGTCAACTTACCATGTATAAAGTCATAAAATTACAAACACATTTTATCAATTTTTCTTTCAGCTCTCAATTGTCATGAATTTCCATGTACTAGAAGTGAGAATAGAAAAACTTTATTATGGATCAGATGGGGAATGTGATTATAGAGAGGTAAAAACCAAGAATGACTTCTATATGTAGGACTCAGCAATTGGTGATACCAGTTTCTGAATAAAGAGACTGATTTCTAGAAAGGGAGGAGGGGGTGAGTTTGGAGGGCAGAATCAATAGTTTCACTTGGAGAGTTGATTAGGTAATCAACTCTGTGACATCCAGGTGGACTTCATTTTGGTTCCTGGACAGACTTGTTCACCAGATCTGGCCCAGATCTGGGTCTGAAATAGGATCTGTGGCTGACCAGAAGAAAAAGATGTGGGAAAATGGGGGCGGTATAGACACTGCAGTTGACAAATAGAAGTCACCTTTTAAGGCTTACAGGTTTCATTAGAGGGATTTGGACTTAAAGATAACAAAATAATCAGATCTGAGTTCTGTTACCAGAACTGTGGCACTGTGGCTGTGTGTCATTGGCCAGTTCACCTTCCTTCTGTGAACCTCACCCTCCTCAACTGTAAATAGGGGTAATTCTACTTTCCTCACTTTCAGGGCTTTGGTGAAGATATTCATGTTAGAAGATATTGCAAACTGTAGAGCAATTAATATCTATAAATCTAAACTATGATCATTTTAATATCTACCCAGACATCAAAACCAAAAGAATTTTTAAATGAAAGTGAGCAATGTAAGATAAAGGGGGTACATGCTTTCTTCAGGCCCTAACCCTTTGAAACGGTCCCAAGAACAACCTCAGCTTCTAGTGTCGATGAAACACTTCACTTACTTTGTTGTTATACTCTCCCATCGCCCCCAGCTAGTTGCTCACAGCCTGTGCCCTGTGCCCGATGCTAAAATGTAATTCTCCCCTGTGTGTTCTAGTTTCTACGACTGAATCCATTCCATTTGGCTGAAGGAACAGACCAGACAATATCCAACGTGAACTTCCTCCCCTCAGCCACCATGGAGCTGAAAGGTGAGTTTCAGTATTTTGCCTACAAAACAATTGAGGGTTTAAACAACCATCTTTAAACTGAACATGGTTTATTCATATATTTAAAAAGAATTTTTTTTTTTTAACAGCAAAGCCTGGGAATGCCCAGGAAGCGGATGAGATCATCTCTCTGGTCTGTGAACAGCATGTTCTGCAGGTCTCTCACTCCACATTACGTCATGCTGGAAAGAGAAAGCGTCTGGACACTCCTGACACAATCCGTTGGGTGCTAAGTGAGGGATGCACTGGCTTGCTGGGGGGTCCTGACTCCCCAATTTTGATCACAGGTGAGTATGCGCATTGATGAATTCTGCCAGAGTTAGAGAATGTCCATGATGAGCCTATGCTTTTTTATCTTTTTGACATAAAAATAACTTTGCATGTTCATTAACTTACTCATTTAACAAGTGTAGGTTTTGAGTGCTTACCCTATGACAGGTTCTATACTAGGTGCTGGAGATACAACAGAGAACGAAACGGATAAAAACCCCTGCCTTCATGAAGCTGATATTCTATTACAAGAGATGGATAATTTGAGAGTAAATATATGATACCATGTTAGATACATGCTCCGAAGTAAAAGTTAACCAGGATAGGAGATAGAGAGTGATAGGATGACTGGTCTGAGTAAGATAATACAGGAAAATCTCTTTAAAAAGGAGACATTTAAGTGGAAACCAGAATGAATGGAAGGATGTACAGACAAACATCTCCAAAGAAAAGGAAGAGATCTCTAGGCAGAGAGACAGTAGGTGCAAAGGTCCTGAGACTAGTAAGTGGTTTAGCAGAGAGGCAATTTTGAACACCCATTATCCTGGGTCATCCCTAAGCCCCAGGCTAGACCCAGGAGCAGTTTTCCCCATCACACTGTGTGTTCCAGAGGCTGTCCATTCACCTTTGCTTTAAACAAGGCAGTTTTTTTTTTTAATTCAGCTTTCATTCCCCTTTGTTTTTCTTCAGTGTGCACATGTGCTTTCTGTTAGACTTTCTTTCTGTAGAAGGAAAATTAGACCAAGAGTTATGTGATTGAGGTTAATAGCAAAGAAAAGGAAGAGGAAAGAATTCTCCCACTTCCTCTCTGGTTTGCATGAGAATCTTGAATGTGCTACATTTGAGTAAAAAAATTCGAGGACTGACTGTCTGGCTGTCTTTGGTCATGTTTAATGCTCCCGCCAGTTGAGACTTACTCATTTCAGTGCCAAGGATATCACGAAACCACCCTTCTTTCTTTGGACCAGAGTGACAGGCAGGCAGCTGGGAGGTGCATTTGCATTCAATGCAGAGGGTTTGCTGAAAACAGACTTGCCTCCCTTTTGTCTTTGCTGTTTATAATCACGAGGAGATCTTGTTACTGAAGCCAACATGGAAAGCCACTTTCAAAAGGTGCTTTTACAAACAGACACTGGGGAAACCTTCAAACTCATCCATTTTGCTAATAATCTGGACCAATTTCATGAAGTTTAATGTACTGGGGCTCTTGTTAGGTCTGTAGGGAAAAGGTAGAATATGGCAAGAAAGGAAGGAAGGGAGAGAAAGGAGGGAAGAAGGGGGAGAAAAAGGAAGAAAAAAGCAAAGGAGAATTAAGAATGAAGGAACTGGGAAAATGAGCTAAGATTAATTATGTACCAGATACATGTAGTCCTCATCATAACTTTATAAAGTAGATGTCTTTATCCCTATTTAAAGACAACATGAAGTATATGGATATTCTGGAAGATCAGATAGCTAATGAATGCCTCAGCTAGTATCCAAACCCAGGTTTACCTTCTCCATACTATATGCCAGTTCCTCAGTTTCTCTCCTTGAATAGTCACAGGTAATAAAAAATAAAAAATAAATTCCTGGTTTCTGGGGCCTCCAGCTCTATTAAAAATTTTAATCATTAAAACACCAAGGGACTGAATTTTTTGCTTGGTACCCCCAAACAGCCAACAATTTCATATTTAAAGAGGATAATATCTCTTTAAAAATGGTACTTCCAAAAAGTCTGGCCCCAAACTCCTGGCGCCCATCTGAGGTTGCATAATGGGGATCCTATAATAGATATAAATAGCACTGGGTAATCCTCCCGGCTCCTTGGTGAGTGACCGCTGATGCAGACTGAGGTTTGGATGACACCACTGTGAGAAGTATGGGAAGGAATGGGCACTGTGCTCCTTAAAACTGTGGCTTCTTTACCAGGAGATAGAACTGTTCCCTCTCACAGATTCCTCTGGTTAATCATGTCACTTGCCAGATTGTAACTATCTGTCTACGAGTCTGACTTCCTGTTTGGTGTGTTGGCTGCTCCTTCAGAACAGGGACCATAACTAATTCAGGTCTGTGTCCCCATGCCATGCCACAATGCTGGCACTCACTCATGTTTTAGTAAAAGGATGTCACTGATCTTCTGCTGAAAAGCATACTGCTCCACAACTTTGTGGCTTAAAACAACAACCATTCATTTAGCCAGGAATTCTGCAGGTCAGCAATCTAAGGCAAGCAGAGCCAGTGGCTCTTCTGATTTCTGCGTGGCTCCCTCGTGAGAAGGAGGTTAGCTGTGTTTGGTTAGGCAGCTCTGCTTCTGAGTGTGGCTGGCCCCATGAGTCCCTCTTCCTCCTGCACTCAGCCTAGTGTTGTTCCTGTGGCATGGCAGGGATGCAGAGAAGTGAGAGCCAGAATCCTGCAAAGCTTCTTACAGGCTAGATTCAGAACCGGCACATTGTAACTTCCATCACCTTCTCTTTGATGAATCAAGATACCAGGGCACCCAGAATAAAAGCATGGGCCAATAGATCTCACATGGCAATGGATGCAACCTTAGTTAGAGAATCAGGGCCAGATTTTCAGCCTACCACAAGATGTTTACAATGAATGAAGTGCATGGCATATCAAATTATGATATGTGATCTCTTTGCTCACTAAAATCAGTATCACCTGTATAAATAACTGACTTTCTAACATGGAAGAAGGAGATAGAGGTAATCAATCAACTGAGAGCATGAGGTGGCCCCGAACATGGGACTCGAAAGGGTTGATGTTCATATTAGAATATTGAGGTTCATGGTTTTTGTTTTGGTTTGGTTTTTCCCATGGGGGAGGGGGCGTCTCCTGACCTAACTTCTGCACACATTTAAGTTAATAGTTCCAATTCTCTGCTTTTTCTTGAGAGGTAGTGTCCTGTAGTTTGGGAAGAGAGCATGTGTTTTGAAGTCAGACTTAGTTTCAAAATCTCGTTCCTATGTGTTGCAGTCCTGTGACCTGGTATAACTTAACTCACCTTTCTGATTGGTTTCTTCCTCTATAAAAATGGGGATTATCTTCCATAAATCCAGGGTAGGAAGATGCTTCTTGAACATTGATGTAAAACTCAGTTCTGGGGAATACTCAAATATAATGGTAAACATTGGGCATCACTTTTACTTGAAAATTGGAGTATGTTAAGAAATGTAATTGAACAGCATTTTAAACCAGCCATTCATCTTAAGACAAACACAAATGTGAATTCAGATCTTGCAGGTATTTGATTAATAAAATATGGCTTCAAAGAAAGTTCAAATGAGCAGGAATCCTCTTAGCCTTCAAACAATGTAGGCCCCATAGTCACAGAGGTACTAGAGAAGAAAGTTTGAGAATCAAATATAAGTGATTCCCTACCTGGATCTCTGCTTGCGACTAGGAATTCTTCTGGATATTGATGTCTCTATTTCCATGCAGGCAATGAAATAAAAAGTCCCTCTCTGGTTTTTCTCCCATTCCTTGCCCTTCATTCCTGAAAAGACAATGGGCTGATATATCTCCCCTATGTTCTACTCAAAGTTCCATCTTCCAGCTGACCCTCCCCCACTCACACCCACACAGTTTTTTCTCTTCCAACATTTCAGAAGACTCCAGTGTGGTTTTGCAGTTTTCAGGTAAGCTTTGAGCACATGAGCACTGTTTGTCAGAGAGCCTGAAGGCAGGGAAATCCACCAAGTGCATGACGGTTCTTCTTGCCAGCAGATCTCCAGCTTTCTGATAGAGCTGTGTATTTCTTGCAGGTCACCTTTGTATGTCATTAACATTCAGTCCAAAGCCCTGGACATCAGTGCATATCCATCTCAATGACTATAATCATCACTGACATGACATGCATCAAGTCCTGTCTTTTTGACACAATGAGGTCACTGGAGACACAGTTTTAAATCCACTCCCATAAACACCAGTTCACAGAAGAGAAGTTCTGAAATCAGATAGGGGTTATATGGGTATGGTTCCAAGAAGAGTCAGGACCCAGGACTGTACTGATTCATGCTCTCGCCCTTGACCCGACTGACTAGCTATGTGGCCTTCAGCATTTTCCTGTGCCTCAGTTTCTTCCCTTGTGCAATACAGATGATAATGCTATTTACCTTATGAGATTGTTGGAATTGAATGAGTTAACTGTGGAAAATGTTTCCAAGGTTCTGGCATATACATGGGCTTGCTTTTCCTTAATATCTGCAAACCGCTTCATAGAGTACAGCATGACCTTGGGCAGGTTAACAAACCTTTTTGCTGTTTATGAATCTATAAAATGGTGATAGTAATATTTGCCTCAAGATATTATTGTAAGAAGTCAAGTCACAGCATGTTAAGTGATTAGCATGGCATTCAGAGAACAATAGCTGCACATTACTAGCAATGGCAAGTAATCATTATCACCAAGAAGCCAATAATCAAGATAATGATTGCCTGAGGCAAATGAATTATATTAAGTATCAAATTATATTTGAAATTTAAGTCTATTATGTAGAGAGACACACAGGAAAAGTGAGGGCATTGATATTGACAAACTGGATTTGAATTACTGGATACTTCGCTTAGCAAGAGCAAGGCACGGAGCATGTTATTCCACTTCTCTTGTTTCCCTTTCCTCATTGAAAAGACTGGAAAAATGCCACCTACCATGCAAGATTGTTGCAGGATTAAATGGGATCCTATGTAAAGCATTTGGCACGTTGTTGGAGCTTAGTAAGTGGTAGCTATTCTAAATCAAAGGTCTGAGACAGAAACAAAATGACCTGTAATTTTTTATTAATATAAAGTATATTATTTTAAAAATCTTGATTTATCCTTGTGAGCTGGATTCCAGTTAAGTTAATGAAAATGGAGATAAAAGAGGAATGAGGGTCGGGACTAAGTACACAGAGTGTGTAGGGAGTTTCGCTGAGGTTAGCTATAAGGAATTTGTGGTTTGATTCAAAAAGACTTCAGTTTTATGAGGTTTGAGGGCCTTTTTCAAAAGGGAAAACCAGATGTATTAATGGAAATTTTATGCAAACAGTGCTATCTTCAGCAAATGCTGCCGGGAGTCTATTTGGGTAAGGATGGAATGGAGAGAGATCCCTGGGTTTTCTTTAAAGCTTCCCTGGTCCTGTTCACAGTCCCTCAGGAATGTTCTCCAGTGGGTCATGAGACCAGTACTTTGTAAGAAAAAATGCCCCAGAACCACAGGTGGAGGAAGGATTCCACTGGAGACCAGATAGCCAAAGGGCTTCCCATTTCAGACTTCTGCTTTAAATCTTTGAAGAAAACAGAGTCGTGTGCCTCCCCCCCCCACAGAAGTCCCCTGTCTTTGGGTGCAAGCCTGCCAGCAGTTAATAGAGATGAGTCCTTTCCCTTAGTCCCCCAGCACTAAGGCCCTGGAGGTAAAGAGATTTGTGAGACAATAAATTGTGCTTAGTTAACTGGCTTTGCCATCTAAACTACAAAGACAATGCATTTTCTAGTGAGATTATCAGAATTAATTGGCAGGCCTTATGAAAAGGCTTGGAAAGATTTAAAATATGTAAACAAGATCAATGATATAAATGCAAATAGTTTGGGTGCCTACTCTGCAGTGTGGTGAGTAAAACTGGAGAAGCCAGGACTATGGAAGTGAGGGGCTAAGGCAGGGGTCCTCAAACTTTTTAAAGTGGGGGCCAGATCACGGTCCCTCAGAGAGCTGGAGGGCCGGACTATATGAACTACTAATTCCTACTGTAACACCTTGGCTGCGCTCACTGCCCAAAAAACCTGGCGGGCAGGATCAGACTCCCCTGGGGGCTGCATGTGGCCCGCGGGCCGTAGTTTGAAGACCCCTGGGCTAAGGCATTAGCAGAAAAGGTGAGATACAAAGTTCAGGCAGATGGCTTGGAGATATTGAGGCCTGGGTGATCCAGTTTGGACAAAAGCTGGGCTATTTCTTTTATGGGACCCTAGATATACTTGCTTGGATGGGAGTTGAATTTAAAAGAGGTAGACAGCCAGGAGAGAGCCTTCAGGGCTACGACCAAATTTTTGTATGTTTTGCCACCACCTTTTAGGGATGCTCACCAAGACTACTGTGACCTCTTCCTTCATCTTCCTTGAAGGAAAACATTTTAGGGAAGGGATAAAAGTAAGGAAATAGCCAGAGAGGAGGCAATAGGCATGTGCTAGAGAAGACTCTGAAATGAGAGGACCTGAGATGAGGACCATAGCTGAGTTTTGAATTCATAATGTTTTGTTGCTAAAGCACATGCTGATAACTTGTCATCTCTGAATACCCATTAGACAAAACATGTTAACTCTATTAAACTAAATGGCATGTATAAAAACTTCCTTTTCCCTGCCCTGGCTTCATAAATGATCGGAATAAGAAATCTAATATATCTCTTTGAGGTCAGAAGTACAATGAACAAGTTTTAAGCCAATGAAGGATGCGGTCTAAGCCAGGTTCTTCCTGCGGTCCATCCTGCATATCCGGACAGGTTTGCCCAACCTGAGTGTGACTCATTTGCTGAAAGAGACCTATATCCACCTCTCACTCAACAGTGGGGAAATAAGAGCACAATTCGCTTAACTGGGCAAAGCCTAAGCAGTTGGGGGTGGGGGGAAAGGGCAGAGGGGGAGGGAGAAATGTATCTCCCAATCCCATGTAAGCCAGCAGCCTTAGTCGCACATCTTTAGTCATGTCTCTGTTTCTTTGTCAATCTGCTACAATGACATTAACGAGATCTCTAAATTTTAGACCTAACTGAGGCCTCAGTGAGTAATTTTCCTTAATATTCATTCTCCACTTCTAGTAGAGAAACCTAACCTGTATGTGAGCCCATGGCTGTCCAAGTAAAAATTACATTTCTCAATCTTCTGTGAAGCTGGATATGCACAGGTGACTAATTTCTGATGAATGGAACAAACCCACAAGTGTCTTATTCAATCTTCTGAGACTCTTCTTTAAGAGAGAGTAGAAGTCTTCCTCCTATGATCTGAAGGTTTGTGTGCCCCCAAAAGTCATATGTTGAAATCTTAATGCCCAAAGATGTTATTAGGAAGTGGGGTATTTGGGGGGTACTTAGGTCATGACAGTGGAACTCTCATGAATGAGATTAGTCCTCTTATAAAAGAGGCCTTGCAGAGCCCCTAACCCTTCCATCACGTGAGGGAAGACACAGTGAGAGGATGGCAGTCCGCAACCTGGGGGAGGGCTCTCCCGGAACCTGACCATGATGGCACCCTGATCTTAGACTTCCAGTCTCTAGAACTTAATGCTTGTTGTTGAGAAAGCAGCCAGTCTCTGGCATTTGGTTATAGTCATTCAGACAGACCAAAACACTTCCATTGGGTCTCTTATTTATCTCTGCTCCCATCTTGCTGCCTGCAATGTGACTTTAAGGCCACATAAATGGATGGTTGGAAAGAAATTAAATTCCTAATAAGAATCACTGTGTTGATCCTAAACTATGAAACTCCAGACTTTTACATGAAAAACAAATCTCTGTTGTTTTAAAACCAGTATTAATTTGGAGTTTTCCATTACCAGCAATCAAACCTAATCCTAAATAATATGTCACTCTTTCTTAAAATCCATGGGAAAAATTCCAAACCCCTTAGGAAAACAACCAAGGTCCTTATAACCTGTATATTTATTATCATACTTGAAGCTTCCCATTTATGTTTCAACAAACCAGCAATACCTAATGATCTGTATGTAGTTCCTTAAATATTCAGTTTTCCCTTTCCATCTTTCTACACACATTACCAACTTCTGCTTTGAATATCATCTTCACTTGTTTGAATGAAAAGTGTCACTTTCTCTGGCAAACCCTCTCTTACCCCTGGGCAAGCTCCTGGTTCCTTTCTACTCCTTTCCAATTTCACCAACCATGTCAAATGAACACAAAGGAGAGTTTATGTGCTTCTCCAACTTCACCACCAGACTGTTTTCCCACAGGGATGGAAGTGCCATGTACATACCTAAGCCACAGGTGCTGCCAGACACAAAATAGATGCTGAAAACATTCCTTTTAAATGAATAAATGCTAATTAGTCAGCCATTTTCCTTTATTAGGAAATCACGACTCAATACAATTTCACTGATTCTTTTAAACAAATTATTTGCGATCCATCTTGGTGTGAATCTAGGCTATGCCACCTATAAGCTGTGACCTTGGGCAACTGCATTTCTGAATATGGGTTTCCTCTCTTTTAAAATAGGAGAAGAGAAGGCAGTTGGGCAGGAAGGAACAAATTACCCTGATGAAGATAATTAAGTATAACACAGTACACTGAACATCCTACCTGGCCTGATTTATCCCTGCATCAAATGGCACTTACTGTCATTATTCTTTAGGAAAGTCTACTCAGTTTAGAAGAGTAACCCCAAAAGCCACCAGGATTCACAACAAAAAGAGACAGGATGACTTTATACAAAGAGGACAATGGCACAGGCAGCCTCACATAATGGAATGAGGCCTGGACTGAGCATTTTGACCTTTGATAAAGCCCGCGCTGAGACACTAGATAGCTATGAGATCACGAAGAAGTCACCTCCACCCGCACGCCTTAGTGCCTCCATGTGTACAGAGTTGAAAGTGCCCAGAAGATGTCACCAGATCAATCTGAGTGTCTATCTGAACTTGGAGCAGCACTCCCTTTGGCCCAGTTTCACCATTCTTATCCCATGGAACCATGCAAACATTGCCCTTACATGACTTCTCTGACCAGTCTCAACTCCCACCCCTTCCTCGCCCACTGTTTTATGGGAACCAAGATGAGTTGGTTGCACCTTTAGACTTTGGCCTGATGCTACATGTTTGTGCAAAGCCGGTGATTGGTTTCATATGGCCACACGATCCGGCAGCTGGAGACATCTGCTTACACTTAGCATACAGGCAAACTTCCCACAGTCAGCAGTCAGCATGCTCCTGGCTGAGAAGGGGTTGGCCCTGTAGGCTGCATAAGTGGGGGACTTAGACGCGTGCTCTGGACTTGATATCAGGAAGGATAACTAGTCATAAAATAATTGGAGTAGAATCATCCCTCTGGCATCTCTGAATGTGTAAATTGCCTAAGGAAAGGGAGCAGTTAGAGAGGAAACAACAAATTACACTGATGATGATAATTAAGGGAGACCCTTCAGGATGCTTTGTTCCCAGAGAAAAGTCCAGGCTTTGGTGATATTGATCCACATAGAGAGGGATGCCTGTCTTAAAAATAGCCTTAGCATGTAGCCCATGCTCATCATGGGAGGAGACTGCCCTCTCTGTATGATATTTTTGCTGCATTGCAGTAGACAACATCCTAGAGGAAGGAGCACTGGTTTTTGAGTTATTTGACCCAGTTCTGTCTCCCGCATCTTCCTTTCACTCTGAATCTTCAGGCAGCATGTCATGCAGCTTCTCTGAGCAGCAGCTACTTCATCTCCAAAAGGGAGCCACTTGGGACAAAATAAGATGCTCTATGCATATGCTCTATCAAATGTGAAATATCCAGATGATGAAAACTTTTGTTATTATCCAAAGAATATCTTAAGATCATAAAGATGAGAGTAAATATATAGTTATCCTACCTGCCAGAATACAAATTATTCTACAAATGCCCTGAGAAGTGGTTGTCTACTTTTCACATCGAAGGCTCATCTCCAGGGATAGGTGGCTATAGCCTTGCAGAAAAGTCACTTCTGTGCCCTGAGAGCCACGATGCTCATGAAGTCCTGCCAAAGCCCTCCTCCTCCCCAACCTGTGAGATCTCCTGGTCTGCTTTCTCTCCTCGACAGCAGGGGAACAAATGTGCTTCTTCTTTCATAAGAAACACCTGGAAATATGTGGGAACAGTAATAGGAGGAAAAAGGCATTGACTTTGCTGCCAAGTAGTCCTTGGTTCATGTCCTGCTTTTCTGTTCTTCATCTGTGTGACCTTGAGAGTAAACTTGGTCAATCTCAGTGTTTCCATCTGTAAAGGGAAATAGTAATGCTGGGCAGTGAGGCAATGGTGAGGATTAAAGCAGATGATGCATGGAGAGCCTGGCACTGCACTGTAGCTGAGGGTAGGTCCCCGGTAAATGATAACTATGCAGCTATTGCTATATTTCTGGTATTGATCTACTTTTGCTGGAAATAACTGGTATTCCTCATATTTAACACAAGTGATTCATTGCGTGTTCATGAACAGCTTGGTTTGGGTCACTAGGAAATCAAATCCTTGTGCATCTACTGAGCATCTTCTCTGTCCCAGGCAAACTGTCAGGCTATGAGAGCAGTATACACATAGGATGGAAGTACAATTGAGAACTAGCTTTTGATGGTTTTGTGCTTTCCTTCCTTTTAGAATTATCTGCAAGATTTTTATGGTGATATTATTTGCTTGACCCAGAAAAGGTCTGTGAAATGGCTGCTTACACTGTTAGGACCAACAAACAAAGACTTCCTCACACTCCATAACTTGTGATAATTTACTCCCATGTTTCACTCTACTGAGATAATCATTATTTTTTAAATGCCATAAAATAATAATGTAACATCTAAAACATTGGCAGATACTTTCCATTGAAAATATGGCCATGGCTCCTCATAGTTACTAACATCTAATCCTAGTTCACTCTAATGGTCCCAGGCCTCTCAAAACCTTGCTCCTAAATACTGCTGTGGTTCACTGCTGACCACTCTTTTCTCCTCTACTCCCACCTTCAGCACCTGACCCAGCATGCATTTGGACTCCAGATGTGCCAACTTCCTGTAGTTCCCTGGGTAAGTCTTGCTCTCCTACGCCTCTGTGCCTATGCATGGGCTCACAGCATTTCCATTTCTTAAAAAATATCTTCTCACCTTCTCTGTCTGCCGAGCTCTAGCACATTCTCCTTCAAGGATTAGCACAGTCATCAGTGTTTATGACACATTATCCCAAGCGCCCTGATCCTTTTTGAGATCCTTTCCCTCAAAAGGGAAAAGGATCAGATGTGCCAAAATGTCTGATCTTACCATCATCTTTTACTTACTCCATTTTTTTTGTAACTCCCCCTTTTCTTATTTGTAACCAAACTGTGAGCTTTTGGGAAATAGATGGCAGGCCTCACTTGTCTGTGTCATTCCTGAAATACCATAATGTCTTCTAGATAGATGGATAGAATCATGGGTAGGTGCCTGAGCAGTTTCCAGAACAATAGGTCAAAAGCACATCATCTTTCTTCTCTAAATAATAATTGCATAAGACCCAATAAATCACCTTGTTCCCATTGAAATATCTTGGCCATAACCATAAAGAAACCCAAAGTGGTTGGAATTGACCTGTACATTGTCAAATTTAATCCTGAATAGTTTAATCCACTTGACAGCCATAAAAAGAACAATTATGCCTTTTTACTTTTTATTCATGTCTAGACATTCCAGAAACTCAGCATGATAAATGGTCCTTCACCACTCACCATATATTGTAATATCTAACCCTAGCCATGTTCAGAATTCTGCTCTATATTAAATCTTTTCAAGTGATAGAAATTCTGTTGGAGGAAAAAGATAAAGAATGAAAATGGAGATAGAGAGAAAGAGGAGTATGGCTTAATCCTCAATATTTTATAGGGATATCATGCAGTTGTCCAGACCCAGCAGCAACTAAACTCCATTGGTCTTCCCCATGAATTCTTATTGGCTGTGGTTGTGCTATCAATCTTCCTCACACTTTGGTGGTAAGTCTGCTCTTGAATGAGCTGAAAGAATGTTCTACTGAAAATGACATCATGGTCTCTCCAGGAAACTGATTCCTGGTGAGGAGACACCAAAGGCTGCATTTCTCTACATCTCAAACACACATGCATTTTCCTCTGGCTAGGTCCTTTGGTTTCATGAATGCTGCCTCCATAACTCTCCAAATCTTGCAAAATTTTATTAACCTGAAGCCTCCAAATCACAATTCAGGCTGACCTTTCCTTGCTGTCTCTGGTCTGGGAAAATATTTTGCCAACGCACGCGCGCGCACACACACACACACACACACACACACACACACATCATGGTGTATCTCAAGCTACCTCATGAGGACAAGGATGTTTTCCTGTACTTTGAAATTGCTAATTACTAAGCTCTCTGAGCTGCAGAGTACAGAGTTGATGGCTGCCTCCTCACTAGTTAATGCCTCTCCTTAGAGGTCTAAGGCACCTTATCTAAAAGAATCCCCTTCACTCTACATCCCTTTCCCTGACTTTAGTTCCCATTTTTGCACTTACAGAAGGAAGATCCATAAGAATGGGATAATTGTGTTAATTGTCATTGGATCTTGACCCTAAAGTTTCTGGTACATGGTAGCTGATGGATAGATGGTATATAGAGAAATAGTTTAAGTAGGTGGGTAGATAGATACAGATTTCTATTTGTATATGTATTGGATAGTTGATAAACGATAGATAGATGATAGATGGTAGATAATAGATGATAGATGATAGATAGATAGATAGATAGATAGATAGATAGATAGATGATAGATAGATAGAAAGAAATAGATGGTAGTTAGAAATCCTCATGTAGTCCTGCTATGCTTTATTTTATTTTATTTTATTTTATTTTATTTTTATGCTTTAATTCTTACAAGCTCTGTGGCCTTGGAAAAGAGATTTAATGCCTCAATGCTTCAGATTCCCCATCTCACCTTTCTTCATAGCCCACAGGCCTCCATATTGGGTGCCAGGAGGAGGGGGAGGACTCAGAGAGGAGATCTAAATGTCCCTAGCCATCTTGGTTCTTCCTGACCTCTTCTACTTCACCTCCATTTCACAGACCTTTTTTCAGCTTCAGAATACTGACATCTTGCCCACCTCGGAGGTTGGCCAGGGACAGTCCTAACACCTATTTTTACATGGCAAATTCGCCATACAGAATGAGAGGCCTTCATTATATCTGAAGACTCCCATTTACTCATTATTCTCTCTCACCACTTTGCATCCTTCCTAACAGTTAATGTTTTCTCTCACAAAACTGCAAACATCAAGACAGGAGGCACATATGTCTTATCTAACTTCCTTGGATCCCATGGACCTAGAATCATGCCAAGAACATAATAGACCACTCAATAAATATCTGTTGAATTAACAAATGTTTTGAAGATAATCACAACTACCTTATAAAATTGTCTGAAATTTTAAACAACATTATTTAGAGTTTAGAGAGCCATGGAGGTAGCATACATAAAAAAAAAAAAATGTACACAGTGTGGCTAGAACATAGAACAAACAGTGTGTGCTTAATAAATGCTAACCGTTACAAATTCTGGTTGTTACTATCATCTCCTCATAAATATCTTTGATTTTATTTAACTATTTAGCTAAAAAATTATTTATACTTGAAATCTAAAATAGTACCTCCATTTTCATTTCTTTTGATTATTTGTGATATCAAGCATCTTTTCATATATCTATTTGCCGTCTGTAAGTCTCTTCGGAGAAGTGTCTATTTAGATCCTTCACTCATTTTTTTTTTATATTTTATTGATTTTTTACAGAGAGGAGGAGAGAGGGATAGAGAGCTAGAAACGTCGATGAGAAAGAAACATCGACCAGCTGCCTCTTGCACACCCCCTACCGGGGATGTGCCCGCAACCAATGTACATGCCCTTGACCGGAATCGAACCCGGGACCTTTCAGTCCGCAGACTGACGCTCTACCACTGAGCCAAACCGGTTTCGGCTTCACTCATTTTTTAATTGGATTGTATAAGTTCTTTATAAATTTTGGATAACCACTTATCAGATGTATCATTGATGAATATGTTCTCCCATTCAATGGGTTGTCTTTTCATTTTGTTGGTAGTTTCCTTTGCTGTCCAAAAGCTTTATCATTTGATGTGGTCCCATTTATTTATTTTTTCTTTTGTTCCCTTGCCTGAGGAGAGAGATCAGAAAAAAACTACTGATATGAGAAATGTCTCTTTTTTTTTTTTACTTCCTATGTTTTCTTCTAGAATTTCTATGGCTTTATGACTTACATCTAAGTCTTCTTCAATCTATTTTTAGTTCATTCTGATGGTGGTTTAATTTCATTTTTTTGCATCTATCTGTTCAATTTTCTCAATACCACTTATTAATATACTGTCTTTACCCCCGTTATATGTTCTTGCCTGCTTTATCAAATATTAATGATCATAAAGTTGTGGGTTTATTTCTGGGCTCTCTATTCTGTTCCATTGATCTATATGCCTATTTGTATGCCATTACCATGATGTTTTCATTGCCATGCTTTTTCGTATAGTTTGATATCAATTAGCAAGGTATATCCAACCTTGTTCTTCTTTCTCAAGATTACTGAGGCTATTCAGGATCTTTTATGATTCCATTTAAATTTTTGGAATATCTATTCTAGTTCTGTAAGCTATGCCATTTATATTTTAATAGGAATTACATTTAATCTATAGATTGTTTTGGGTCATATGGAAATTTTAGTGAGGTTAATTCTTCCTACCAGTGAACATAGTACATACATCATGTAGTTGTATCTTCTTTGATTTCTTTCTTTAGTATCTTATACTTTTCCATATTCACATATTTTACCTTCTTGGTTAAATTTATTCCTAGGTACCTTATTTTTTGTTGTAATTATAAGTGGGATTTTTTCCTTAGTTTTTCTTTGGAATATAAAAATTCCACTATTTTTTGTGGATATTAATTTTGTATCCTGCTACTTTTCTGAATTCACTTATCAATTATAGTAGTTTCTTGGTGAAGTCTTTAGGGATTTCTAAATACAACATAATATCATCTGCAAGTGGAAATGCACATTGAAACCACAATGATATTGTTTTATGCCTGTCAGAATGGTTACCATCAATAAAACAACAGACAAATGCTGGTGAGGATGTGGAAAAAAGGGAATTCTCGTGCACTGTAGTTTGGAATGCCGATTGGTTCAGCCATTGTGTGAAATAATAGGAAGTTTCCTAAAAAAAAAAAAAAAAAGAAAATGGAACCACTCTATGATCCAGCAATTCCACTACTGGGAATATATCTGAACAAATTGAAACATTAATTTGAAATAATATATGCACCCTATGTTCATTGCAGTATTATTTACAATAGCCAAGATTTGAAAGCAGCCCAAGTACCCATCAGTAGATGAGTGCCTTAATAGACACTTTTGAAAGAGAACATACAGAAGGCCAAGAGACATGAAAACATGCTCAAAGTCAGTAATCATCTGAGAGATGTGAATTAAAACAACGAGGTACCATCTCACACCTGTCAGAATGGCTATCATCAACAAATCAACAAATGATAAGTGATGGCGAGGATGTGAGAAAAAGGAACTCTCTTGTACTGCTGGTGGGAATGCAGACTAGTGCAGCCACTGTGGAACACAGTATGCAGTTTTCTCAAAGGGTTAAAAAGGGAACTCCCATTTGACTCAGTGATCCTACTTCTAAGAATATATCCAAGAAATCAGGAACACCAATCAGAAAGGACATATGTTTCCCTATGCTCATAGCAGCACAATTTACAACAGCTAAGATTTGGAAACAGCCTAAGTGCCCATTAGCAGATAAGTTGATTAGAAAACTGTGGTACATCTACACAATGGATAAAAAAGAAGGAACTTTTATCATTTACAACAGCATGGATGGACCTGGAGAGCATTATGCTAAGTGGAATAAGCCAGACAGATAAAGATAAATATCACATGATCTCTTGCATTTGTGGAATATAATGAACAACATAAACTGATGAACAAAAATAGAACCAGAAACTGAAACACTCAATAGACTGTCAAACCTCAGAAGGAAGGCAAGGGAGGATGAGGAGGGCAAGAGATCAACCCAAGGACTTGTAAGCATGTATATTAGCATAACCAATAAGACACTGAAACTGGGGCAGTGGGGGTTTGTCCTGGGGTGTAAGAGTGGCTGGGGAGGGGTTGATGGGGGAAAAGGGAGACATATGTAATATTTTAAATCTAAATAAAACAACAACAAAAACACAAAAGCAAACACACACACACACACACACACACACACACAAAACAAAACAAAAAAAACAACTGTGGTACATTTATACAATGAAATAATACTTAGCCATAAAAAAGAAGGAAATCTTATCTTTTGTGACAGCATGGATGGACCCGGAGAATATTACACTAAGTGAAATAAGCCAGTCAGAAAAAGACAATACCATATGATTTGACTTATATGTGGAATCTAATGAACAAAATAAACTAACAAACAAAATAGAAACAGACTCATAGGTCCAGAGAACAGACTGACAGCTGTCAGGGGGGAGAGGTGTTGGGGGGCGGGATGAAAAGGGTGAAGGGATTCAACAAAAAATAATACGATATTACTTTTATAAGGATACTCTCAAAAGTTTTTTCATTTTAAAGTTTGATGGCTATTGAAAACAGCCATTTTTCATAATGTAGTCTGTATAATGACTTAATCCTTTTCTCTGACCTATGTTGAAATAAGTTTGCATGAGGCAAAATGTTATGGTCTGAACTAGCTTTTCTATTTCAAATTGGTAAAAAAAAAAAAAAAAAAAAAAAAAAAAAAAAAAAAAAAAAAAAAAAAAAACAATATGAGGAACAGACCCATTTTCATATTCTCCTTCTAAACCCTTAACTGATGAAGCTTCCATTGAAACAATGAAGAAGAACCGAAGCAGAAGCAGCCTGTGACACAGTGTCCCTGAGTCTTTGTCTCTGATTTGCGTTCTGGGATGCATTTCATTGGACACCAATGAACACCCACATTATCTCCTGCTCCTGCATGCTCCTGCTCCCTGGCTGCTGGTGCTTGAGCCCTGCCTCCGCTCCTGTTGGCCCACCCTGTCCTGGCCCAGCCGCTCTGCTGTGCTGACTCACTGGGTCTGACACCTGGCAGCGCAAATCCATGTGCTGACCCCAGCAAGGAACAATGGGACAGTGCTGCTCCAAGGAAAGACCTATACCTTTGGGAGTCAGGAGGAGAGGAGGGACACAGAAAGATCTCAATGTCCCCCCCATCGTATCATTTGCCATCTGACATCATCAGCCTTTCCACTCTTAGACCAACCTGCAGAGTTTTATAAGCAAGTTGTAAAACGGACTCATGTCTGAAACCTGAATCAAGTCCTTTATCACCAGATCTCAGCCTCTCTGGAATGTAATTGGTTTCCAAACTTAAAGGGCAGTAGAGGAGTGGGGGAAATCCACTTGACAGTTTAAAACTAATAAAAGAAGAGGAAGACATCAAATGTGCTTTCTTTGCAAAATGTGACTTTGTGCAATCGCCTAGTCCTCTACCTCCTAATGACTCACTAACTTCCCTTACACCATGTCTTGGTCCAAATCCTGTATGCCTAAATCTCTTCTGTGATGGAATGAGAGCATCAGAACCTTCCAGGACTGCGGTCTTGTGTTCCAAGACCTATAAAATACCTTAGGAAAATATAATTCATTACTAACTCTGGTGGTCAGTGTTTAAATAGGATGAAGAACAGAATGGAGAAAGCTGAGTGTTTTATATCTAGACTATTTCATCAAAATGCTTTAACACGTTTACTTTCCATCTGGTCTGAATGTTTTGTCACTCAATACTCATAAAAAAAAATAACAATTCTACTTCACTCAGCAGAGAATTACAACAACCATGCATTCCTGTACATCAGTATATAGTTTTCTCTCTTCAATCCTGGACAAATGCAAGATGTACCAGTTTCAGAAGTATATTTAATAGAACTTGCAAAGCAACATACAGTCAAAAGGGAGACAGGGGCTGGGGAGTTGTCCACAGAGTTCAAGAGACTGGAATGTGTGCTGCTCATTTGAAAAGCGCATTTTAGCATCTCTGTAAGGGCTGGTGCATTGTCTGGGTGCATTTGCTCTAACTGTGGTCTTGAGTCTGTGCTCTTTCCTTTGGGAAGCTGCAAATTTCATCTGTGAGCTGGGATGGCCCCCAGGATGCAGAGGCAGCTGTTTTTCTAGACTCCTTTGTCCCAACAGCTGCTCCTTGACCCACCTGACACTATCTTCTCAACTTCTCTGTTTCCTTAAGATACTTGCTAGTGACTATTTGCCAGGCTCCCAAGCCATCCTTGATGCTGACATCCTAGCCTTTCTTCAGACCCTGGCATGCTCCAGTTTTTCAGGGGTCCAGCTGGGATTCAGACCCTACCTGAGAGGCCAGGAGATCAGTTCTGTGTGGGTGGCATAGGGCAGTGGAGGAAACCAAGACGTGGGGACACCCAGGGTCTAACCCTGCTCAACTAACTGCTTCCTACTTCCTGAACTGTCAATTTAGGGATGATGATCCTTGGGCAGGCCTATTTTCTTGGTAGTTACAAGGGGCCCATGAATGGTGTGGGGCTTTATACAGGGGAGGGCAAATGTAGGTTTTTAGTTGTGGGTATGCAAACAGATTATTCTTATATTATTAATATTTGATAATTATTGTGTTTTTTCCCCATACAAACAACTATAAACCTATTCTTCCCACTCCTGTAAATGGTGAACTTTTTAATAAGCAAAAGGTATTACATTCATAGTAACACTAAACACTAGGGAAGGCTCTTTTATAAGATTTTGTTATGTGATCTTACTATATACAAATAGACATGGATGCTAGCTTGAGATGTTTTAAAACTTAAAATAAAAAAATAGCCGAAACCGGTTTGGCTCAGTGGATAGAGCATCAGCCTGCGGACTGAAAGGTCCCAGGTTCGATTCCGATGAAGGGCATGTACCTTGGTTGCGGGCACATCCCCAGTAGGGGGTGTGCAAGAGGCAGCTAGTCGATGATTCTCTCTCATCGATGTTTCTAACTTTCTATCCCTCTTTCTTCCTCTCTGTAAAAAATCAATAAAATATATATATTTTTAAAAAATAAATAAATAAAATAAAACTTAAAATAAAAAAAATAGATATTATCCAATTTCCTCCCCCAAAAAGAAATTACAATATACCTTTGGCCTGCAAGTTAGTTTGGAGGCATATGAATCATTTTAACATCAAATCTTACCATGAGAAAGTTATTCCCTGCTCAGTTTCCTTTTAATTCATTTGTTTACTTCAAGGAGAAAGTCTCAGTTTGGTGCCAGCTTGCCTTTAACTGCTCTTAAACTCTGTCCATCTCCCTTATTAACAAAGAAGCAAGATGCCTTAGGCTTAGAGCTTCTGCAGGCAACATTATCTAGATAGGAAATAGATTGACAAGGAAATTAAATATTAAGTTATCTTTATTTTTGGACAATGATGTTTATTATCAATTTATAGCACTAAACCTTTCTTTTTTTAAAATATATTTTATTGATTTTGTACAGAGAGGAAGGGAGAGAGATAGAGAGCTAGAAACATCGATGAGAGAGAGTCATCGATCAGCTGCCTCTTGCACACCCCCTACTGGGGATGTGCCCGCAACCAAGGTAGGTACATGCCCTTGACCAGAATTGAACCCGGGTCCCTTCAGTCCCCAAGCCGACGCTCTATCCATTGAGCCAAACCGGTTTCAGCTAAACCTTTCTTTTTAAGATAAATGTATTTAAATTAAAAGAATAAACCATTCAAAGAAATGCATTAATATGTAATAGATACTTGCCACAACATTGGTGGACATTCAGGAATTATGCTCAGTGAAGTAAGCCAGATAGAGAAAGACAAATACTGTTTGGTATCATTTATATGGAAAGTCTAATAAAAAAAGAAAAAATCAAAATCATAAAACGGAGTAAAAAACTAGTTTCAGAGACTGAGGGATATGGGAAGTAGAAAGTGGTTGGTGAAAGGGTACAAATGTTCAGCCATAAGATTAATAAAGTCTGAGAATCCCATGTGAAACTTGGTAACTGTAGTTGATAACACTGTATTGTGCAATTGAAATTTGCTTTTTTTAAAAAGTAGAACTTAAATGTTCTCACATAAAAGATAAATGTGTGAGGTGATGGTTATGTTAATTAACTGGATGGTGGGAATCCTTTCATATATACCTTTAAATGAAGTCGCCATGAGGTACATTTTTCAATATCTTATAATTTTATTACCCAACTAGGAGCCCAGTGCATGAATTTGTGCACCTTGAAAAGAACTGTGGGCCGCAAGGCTGCAGTGGGCACAGAGGTGGGTCTCAGCCCATCCTCCATACCAGTCTGGTCCTTCCCGTTGTGGCCTTCAGTCCCCTGTCTGGCACACCCCCGCTCCCACCAATGCCACTCCCACATGCTGATGGTGCCAGCCCTGCTTGCACCCACTGGCAGCACAGAGCTATTAGGACCAGTGCCAGCAGCAGGAGTGAGTGGCAGTTGCTGCCCCAATCACCCCTCAGAAGCAGGAGGAGGTGGAGAAGCCTTCAGGGGCTTTTGGTGCAGCCACCACTCTCACCCACTGATGATACCAATGTTTGAGACTGGCGCTGGGCACTGGCAGCAGGTGTGAGCGGGGCCAGTGCTGTCAGCAGGTGTGAATGGCAGCTCCAGTACTGGCAGCAGGTCCAAGCGCCAGGTAGGACCGCAGCATGCAGGTGCAAAGAATTTTCAATAACCACCAGAGTCTTGTCCCAATGACAGCCACTGGCACACAGCCTTGGTCTGGTGCTCCCACTTACCTGCTCCACCATCCCGCTGCCATCGATGCCAGCCATGTTTAGCGCATGCCCCCTGGTGATCAGTGTACATCATAGCAACCGTTTGTTCAGTTTGATCTATTTGCATATTATGGTTTTATATATATATATATATATATATATATATATATATATATATATATATATATATTACACCTCAGTGAAGCTGGAAAATGTGTTATGGAATTTATGCTAAGCATATATGGCACTAATCATGAGTTTGTAGTTATCTATTGCTCCATAATAGAGCAATGCAAAACTTAGTGGCTTGGGCTATGAAAAATGTTTTTATCTCACACAGTTTGGTAGGTCAGGAATTTGGGGTGGCTCTGGCTCAGGGTAACTCATGAGGATGCTGTTCTTCAGCACATGGGCTTCTCCACAGTACTGCTTGAGTGTCCTCATGACATGGCCTCTTGTGTATCCAGAGCAAGTGACCTGAGAGATGCAGATACAAATGGCAATGCTCTTTTAGACACAGCCTCAAAAATCACATCTGTCACTTCCATAATATCTAATTAGTCATATAAATCAATTCTACTCAATAGGGGAGAGAATCACAAAAGGGGGCAAATGCAAGGAAATAAGATTGGCTATTTCACTGTGATACACTAGTGAGTGAAACACTGTGCAGACCTAAAGATTTAATTCTACAGAGGGGACAACTGAGCATCAGAGAACGGAGGTGATGGAACCAAGTCCAGACAAGCGTTTGGGGCAGAGCCAAGGTTAGGATTAAGAGTGCCTGGTCCCCAGCACAGTGTAATTCCCACCATATTGCAAATGCTGACAATGCCCTTGGCCTTTCCATCTTTAGGAGAAATCCAGCCCTCTCTCTCTGGCAACAACCTCTGCCAGGAAGCTAATGCTGCAGCCAATTACCAGGCTTTCAGAATCCCCATCTGGGTCTGGGTCCAGGCATCTGAGCTAATTTTGAAGACAGTAAATCTGGAGTCAAAGATCATCTACCCCCATACTGCCAGGGTTGCAAACTAAATGTCCACAGGCTGTGTTCAGCCCACAGACATGTCTGCTCGGCCTAAACAGGACATTGCTGGTTTGTTTTATTTATTTTTAATGAGTTGCTAATTGGATGTGAAATCTGAGTATTTCATAAAAATCTAGATATGAGGTTTCCCTTGAAATAATCAGCGCTGCTGGCAGTGCCTGGCCTATTTTTCTTCATGGTAACCATTTGCAGGAGTTATGTTTTGGCTACATGTGCTCTCTTATTGTCTCTGGTGCCTGCCACTATAGTCACCACGTTTTACATGGGATTCTCAGCTTTATTAAATCCCTTTCTTTTTCTCCATGAGCCAGCCATTTGAACTGAATGCTCTTGATATAACCCAACTCTCACACTTATATTGTAGATGGGTAAACTGAGGCCTTGACAGTTGGCAGGTTTACATCCCATCCCAGGCTTACATGAATTTCCCAAGGCCACATGGCTGGTAAGTGGTAGGGCAAAGACTATGATGGACTTTGCTACCTGAGCTCACACCCTTCCCTTATACTCCTCTGTTGTTTTGACAAGTAGGCTTCAAAATAATCAGAGGATATTCTGAATGGCTCCGCGATGTGGATTGAGTACAGGGAAGACAGAGGGCAAGAATACATCAGATGGAGAAATAGCCCGAGGTGAAGCCTGGTAGTAAGAGGAAGTGTGGTCTCATATCACACAGCAGAACAGGATATTTCAGGAAAAAGGAACTATAGCTCAATTCCAACCCATTACCACAGTATGAAAAAATATATAATTGAAAGGCTTATAACTGTATCTCCATTCTAAAGGAAGCATAGCAAATAAAGGATAGCAGGTAGAGAAAATATGAGTGCAAAACCACTCAAGTCCTGGGAAAAGATTGGCAGCAATCCCCAAACATCACAGATTTCAACCCATCCAACTACCAGGCTCCTCGTCTTAAATCTTTCAATTCACCATTTCTCATTGCTAACAATAATTTATTTAAAATCTTTCAAGGAAGTGTCTTGCCTCCCCATTTCCTGACCTTTATGAAGTCACCATCTTGGCCTCCACATAAAAGGCAAGTGTTTTTAAAGAAATTGCATATAAAAATGGTGGTGGCAGGGAGCAAGAGAGATCTTGGCACACTGGAGGCGCCCCGTGAGGAATGATCTTGAAAGCCAGGTCCAACAGCTGCTCTGGTGATCAATATGTAGAACTCAGATTCCCAAGACCAACAGCTTTAGCCAAGGTCACAGGCTTGTGTCCAGATGCACTGAGCCACATCTGCTTTGGAGTGGGGAGGAGTGGCTTCGCTTCCCCGAGGCCTCTGAGCTCAGATCAGCTTTCACTTACAAATCTGCAGGGATCAGCCAGTTCAAAGGAGGATTATACTCTAATAACCACCAGAGAGCCACAAGCTATAGCAGACTGGCAGGTCTGTGTCCCGCTCCTCAGCACATGAAATGGTGGTGAGGGGAAGCCTTTGTCACAGAGCACTGGATATCCTCACTCACCTCCTATGGACCCTCCCACTTCCACACTGGAATTTCCCTTCCTCCCCCTTCATCACTCCAAGAAGCTCTGGTTTCCTCTATGGAAGTCACGGCTGAGCCCTGGGACTTGTCAGCTCACTGGTGATACAGATAGAATGAATCTTTCCTCCATGTCACATTGAACCAGGGCTCCCTCTGGACAGCAAGAAAGAAATGAGATGAATGAGAGAATTGCACTTTCTTTCATGTCCTCATTTTCCTAATATTTGCTAGGTGTCTATGATGTGCGAGGTGGAGTGGGTAAGGAATGAATGAGCAAAACAGAAGCCCTACTCACAAGGAGCTTCAATCTAGGAGGAAAGATGAATGAAAATGTGGTTACAAGGAAATGAGATAAGTGTTATCATAGAGCAATTGGGGGGAGGTGATTGAAAGCACATGGCATGAGGAATAGGAGAGGAAGTGACAGTAGGGAGAGATGAGAAAGATCAGGAGAATTGAGTACAAAGAAGACAGAGGGGCAAGACTACATCAGCTGAAGAAATAGCCCAAGGTAAAGCCTGGTGGTGAGAGGAAGCAAGGTGTATTCAGAGTTAAAAGCCGCTCCATGAAAATAAGGGGCAGAGGCCAGATAATAAAAGTCTTAATATGTCTGGTAATGTGTTTTCCCTCGTTTTAAGTTCAGTGGGGACACAATGAAACAAACAGGGTGGACATGCAGAGAATTGGAGTTTAAGGGTTCCATTAGTCCTGCCAGATAGGAAACAAATGGAGCAATCCAGGCAAGACAGCGTCCTTTCCATTTGCAATAATGGTAATAGTTGTAAAGAGAACATTTAAAACACATAGCTGGCCTCAAACCCTACCATAAACATCACTGTTTGAGAAGTAGAATGAATACAAGGTAAGGAATACAAGCTACAGACTTCTGGACTCCAGTCCAAAGCAGGCAGAGGCATTCAGGATTTCTGCTCTGATGGGAAGAACAGGGAATAATGTACCACATGAGACTAGGCAGACTTCAGTCTGGCTTCCTGCTGAGAACCAAGAGGGAGATTGAGATCCCCTATTGATAATAAAAGACTAAAGATTCAGTGCTGTTGTGACCACTGTCCAGGGCTACAGCAAGCTGGAAAAGGAGGCCAGAGTGTGCAGATCCACCCTTGTAGCCAGAATCCAGCCGAAACAAGCCATGAGTTCCCTGACGTAACTGGATCAAAATCTCCCCACTCCAACCCTGGAGCAGGAATCTCAAATAGTTGACAATAAACACAGACCTGGATAGCAGACCCAGAGTCCACTGGAAGAAAATATCACAAATCTAGAGAAGGAAGAAATATATCAGAACAAAACAAAACTCATTCCAGGTCGGATAAACTTACAAAACAAAATTATGAAACATAAGAAGCAGCTAATTCTTAAAAAAAAAAAAAAAAAAAAAAAAAAAAAAAAAAAAAAAAAAAGGAAAGGCCTAAATCGAAACCAAAACCAAGTAAGCTTTAAAACACATGTGTCAAACACAAGGCCCGCGGGCCAAATCCAGCCCGCCAGGCCTTGCAATGTGGCCCGCACCGCGCTGTCATCACTGCACTCCGCTGTCAGTTTATGACATTGTCAGTTTATGACTGTTCAGTAAACCATTCGGCCCGCGATTTAGGCTGGATTTTAGATTTTGGCCCCTTCTCTGATTGAGTTCGACACCCCTACTTTAAAATAATATCAAAACCACAGAAAAATCAAAACAATAACCAGGACAAAATCAAAGACAATGGAAAATTTTCTAATCTAATAAAAGAATTTTAGTGAGCAAGGTTGTAATTCTCAAAGAGATAATGAGGAACAAGAAATTGTGAAGCAAATATAGGTAAAATAGCAGCAGGAATAATGCATAGAAAATCCATCAATAGAAAATTAATAAATTAAAATATGGATTAAAATTATTTTCAAAGACTCAATATAAGATCAGGTTACAAGAATAAGAAAAAGAGAGGAAGAGCAGAAAAAAATCTATACTAATAAAAGGGTAATATGCTAATTAGACCAGACATCCTTCCGGACAAAGCCACAGTGTCAGGGTATGGGAGGGCAGTTAGGGGGCAATCAGGCAGGCAGGTTGGCAGGTGAGTGGTTAGGAGCCAGCAGTCCCAGGTTGTGAGACGGATGCGCAGGATCTGGCCTAAACTGGCAGACGGACATCCCCCAAGGGGTTATTAAAGATACTTTATAATGGCAAGAAAAACATCAGAACTCTTGCAAATAATTTTAAGCAAAAATGTAAATGAACTTTTAGGAGAAAACTTAAAGAGATTTTTAAAGAAAACAAAAGAAAGCCTAAGATACTCGGTTATTTAAATTAGTCAAATTAGCCTGAAAATTTGTCTACTATTTTACTGTCAAATTTATTACTCTAAAACAATCTTATTTTACTGTGTAAATATTAGGGGAAAGATTATTTGCCTTCTTGAGTAGGCCCTGAGCATTTCTGGTGGTAGGCTGGATGTAGATATCAAAAACCCACTTCCCCACACCATGTTTACAAGACAACTCAGTCAAGTCTTGTTGTAGTGTGAGGGCAGCTGCTGTCAGCCAAGTCTCTGTCTTTTACCCGGGTAAATAAATCCTTGTGGAAGAGTACATTCATGTGAAAGATAAAGAGGTATCTGTATTCCCACCAAAATAGTCCATATATGTGTTATAATTTCAATGAAAATTTCAATAAGATTTTCTTTGAAATTCACCAGCCAAGGCTTATTATACTCTTCATATAGAAGAATAGGGGGGGAAAAATTTAACTTTAGAAAAAATCATTAAGATCACCAAAACCAGATATCAAGCCCTATTCTAACAGCATAATATTCAAGACAATGTGTTACTGATATGAGGAGACTAGTCAACTTAATAGAACCAAGCACATTGAAACAGACACATGAAAACTTGGCAATATCAGACACTCTGTTCTGAATAAAGAGGGTAAGGATAGACGACAATGTAAGTGGTACAAGGACACTTAGCTTTCCATATGGTAACAAAACAAAGTTAGAGCAAAATACATTTCAGGCAGATTGAAGATCACAATTTAAGAAGTAAAACTTTTCTAAGAAAATGATTGAGAAATAACTCTGACCTCAGATTTGAGGATTTGTTGAACCAGACATAAAAGCTCAAACCATAAAAAATTTGATAAGTATGAGTACAGTAAAACCAAAAATCTGCAGTATAAAGAAACCACAAAAAAGTATAGAGTACGTTGCAAACTTGGATAATTTATTTGTAAGTTTTTGTCTGTTTTAACTGATAAAATACCAGAATGCAGACTGCACAGGGTAAAAATTTCTCCAAATCAATAAAATACTGACATGCATGACAAAAAATAGTGACGCAGATTATGAAAGGGAAAATCCCAGCAGTCAGTAAGTACATGAAATATAATTTTCTCCCTAATATATACACATTAAAATGTGGGGGGAAAGGCCTCACTAACAAATGCAAATTTGGAAAATGACACTTTGTCAAATCCATCAGATTGTCAAATAACTGACAATATCAGTTACTGGTAAGATGCAGGGAAATAGAAACTTTCTATTGTTCATTAAGTGCTGTTGAGAAGGTAAATGGTACAATAATTTTGGAGAGCAATTTGTTTCATATTACCTACCCTGTTTCCCTGAAAATAAGACAGTGTCTTATATTAATTTTTTCTCCCAAAATCGTGCTAGGTCTTATTTTCAGGGGATGTCTTATCTTTCCATGCGCTAGGTCTTATTTTTGGAGGATGTCTTATTTTCAGGGAAACACGGTAGTATATATAAGTATGGGCATGTTATGTGACCTGAATATTCCATATCTAGGTATTTACTCCACAGGGACTTATACAAATATAGACATAGAGTTGGGTATAAGGATGCCTATTGCAGTGGCATTTGAACAACTAAAATCAACCTAAATGTACAATAGGAGAGTAGATAAATTAAATTGTGGGATACTCAGACAAGAGTACCTCAAAGAGAAGTTCAAAATGAATAAACTTTATGTACATGTAACAACAACAGGCCTGATTCTCAAAACACAATATTGCATTGGATAAAAGCCAATGGATATGTGTGATAAAACTTACCACCAACAATATCATATGTTAGGTAAAGCACAGTAGTGATTTGCATCATGATGGGTGGATGGTGGGGGTGGGAATATGGGGAGAGTGCCACATCTTAGGGAATATCCCCAAACGTTGGGCCTGCTATTGCACTGGTAGCAATAATCAGTGTATAAAGTCGGTTGTAAACATTTATGTTCCTCCCTCCATCCAAACTAGGAAAATAAAAGCTCAACAAATATTACTGTCAATTTAAAAACATGCCCAGGGCATTGCCTATACTAATCGTTTTTGTCTGAATTTGGTCAAAGAGGAAACTTTATCTAGTAAACAGCAGGCAGGCAAGTAACTTGTGAATGGATAATGTCCATGCTGTGCTTTTGAGAGGAGGTGGTCTTAGAAGGGGTCCACAGATCAAGAAGGTGGAGTAGCTTATTTGGAATGACTCATGTAGATACACAGTGTATTCAATCCAGAAAAGAAAGGGAGTCTCAGACTCCCTGAATCTTGGATATCCAAGACATCATTCAGTCCATTACTTGGCCTTCAAGCAGATCCACGGCTGCACCACTTCTACTAGATGTTTTCTGTTCTCTTTAACGCTTTCACAAAGTAATCCAGCATCAGACAGACCTGTATTCGAATTCTGGATTTGCATTTATAAGCTTTCTGACTCTGAGCAAGTTATGTAAACTTTCTGAACCTCAATTTTCTTATCTGGAAAATGAGTATAGTAATAGTACATCATTGTTGGTTATAAAATGCACATTAAATACATTACAAAGCTATATAACATATCACAATTTCTAAACAAATGTTAGTCAGTATGATTACCATTGCCTCTGTTCCAGGTAGAAAGAACCTGAGTCCAGAGCAAGATCCAGCCTAACCTACCCTTGGCAGGTCTCTGTCTTATATATTCTCACTGGCCCTAAGTCTTCTTAATTTTTGGTTAAATTTCAAAGAGCCAAGAGTTGAGCTAAGTCAACTGCTACTTGATTCCACTCTCAAGGTCATCCCAGGCTAGAAACCAAAACACATTGCTCACCTCCTCAGATCTTTTCTGATCCTCCATACAGAACCAGTCACTCCACAATTTTTTTTAGTAGGCCCAATGCCAGAAGTCTTGGATATATCTTTTAACACCATATGTCCAAGTCCTTAGTAGATCCTTTCAAGTTTATAGCAGCTTGCTGGGTCCATCCTTTTCATTTTCTAAATTAAATGTTTAAGATGCATTTGTGTGGCCAACTGTCAGCCTCCTGTCTGCATTAATTCCTTATAGTCATTGAGGCTATGTGCGGAGGGGCGGGTGTGTGGAAAAATCTGTGCCACTTGTTCTGCATCAGGACATAGTTGAATCTACACATTTTCAAGTGTGTGAGCTCAATACAAAATATCAATGTATGTTCCCTGATACCTTAGAAAGTAGAAGGAAATTCAGAGCTGCCTAGAAATATGAAAGTCCATCACACAAGTGAAGGATGACTCCAGAGGGAGCAAACACTGTCCATATGCCAGGTGCTCTGCTAGGATCTTTCCGTGTATCATCTTATTTCTCCTCCCTCCTCCCTTCAGTGCACAGTGGCTATTATCATTATCCCTGTTTGACAGATGAGAGACCCTGGGGACCAGCAGGTTGTATGGAGTTGCTCAAGGTCACACAGCCCATGAGTAGCCTAATAGAAAAGCCCTGGGGCTTTGATTCTAAAGCCAACAGCCCTTTCTCCGATGGAGCTTCTGGGACTGGGGTGGGGAATGTTTCATCTGCCAAGGGCCATTTGGATATTTATAACATCACTCACGGGCCATACAAAATTATCAACTTAAAAATTAGCCTGCTATATTTGGTCAAAAATGTAACTAACTCACCCCCTAATGCCTTGGCAGGGCCAGCCCAAATGATCATGGGCCAGATGTTCCTCACTCCTGTTCTAGAAGAATGGACAGGGAGGCCTGAGATGAGCACTTGCTGGGGACTGAACAGTTGCCAGCACTCTTCTAGCTGGTGTGCAATCCCCACAACAACCCTAGGAGGAGGACATTGTGGCCGTCATTATCCCACGTTATAGATGAAGAAAGAGAGGCTGCCCAAGATGACCCGGCCCGTAGGGGCGGAGGCAGAATTCTAAGGCAGGCTCCAGGCTCTTAGCACCTCTACCATCCTGCATGTTGAGAAAGGGCAGCAAATGGCAAAGTTATCCAAATGCATGGCTTCCAGAGTCTTTCTGACATTTTCCATTCCACTTTGCATGGCATCCTTAGCTCAACAGTGATGCTCTCAATTATAAGCGAAGAAAAGACCCAAGACTTTTAGTCCCCATAGTGCCCAAGACTCAGAGACTGGAGCAGCTCAGCTGAGGTTAAAGGGCCAGTCATGGTAATGCTCAGACAGCCTCCAGGTCCCCTGGCCTCCAGTATGAGACTTTCTCTGGTATCCTGTTCACTCTTCTGCCAAGTCAGTCCATTGCTTGAGGCTCTGTAGTTACAGGGAGGAGGATCAAAAGACAGAATTACTGCTCTGGCATTAAAACTGTAATGGAAACGGTTTCACAGGCTGAGGCAGCAAGAGCTCCCCTCTCATCACATTTTAGCTCTGGGCAGAGTCCATGACTCATCCAGGGCATCCGGGTGTGTCTCTTCCACAAAGCCAGGGTATCCTGGGCAGAGTCCCAGAAGAAAGACAGAAGGACTCGGGGCATCCCCTGCTCCAGGAACAGAGAAAGACTCTCTATCACGAAGTACTGAAAGGCCCCCAAGCATTCCTCTGGGAAGCATGGACATGAAATCTCTTGGCATTTCTCAATCACATCATTTCAATCATGAGAAAATGATAGCTGTGGAGATGGAGTGTTTGAAGTTGTAGGGAAGAGTAAGTTTCTCTGCACTCACATTCTATTTCCATCTCTTACAAAAGAAATGAGTAAGTTAACTGGGGCAGCCCTCGATTTCCTCATTTATGGAATGCATGTAAGAAGTGCCCCTCTTACCCAGTCACATTGGGGGCTCTCTGCAGTACAGTATGGAAAGCTTCTAACAGAGGAAAGACATGCAATACATGCTTAATAAAGGTTGAATTTGTCTCCTCTAGAACCAAAGACAATGAAAGTTATTTGGGGAAGGGGTTATAGTAGGCTAAATATATGGCAAAAAGGAGTTTGCATGTGAAATTAAGCTAAGGATCTTGAGATGAAGGTCTTTTCATGAGGCTCTTACTACAAAAGGGGCAGGAGTGTTAGAGTCAGGAGAAAGAAGTTGAAAGATGCTCCACTATTGGCTTAGATGATGAAGGAAAGGCCACAAGCCAAAGAATGCAGGTGATCACCAGATCTAGGAAATACAAGTAAGCAGACTTTCCTCTAGTCTAGAGCCTTCAAAGAACTTGTCTGCTGACACTTGGATTTTAGCCCTGTGAGACCGATTTTGGATTCCTGACCTCCAGAATTTTAAGATAACAAATTGTAGGGTTTTTTTTTTTAAGCCACTGCATTTGTGCTAATTTGTCACTTCACCAATGGGAAACTAATATAAAGTTCTCTCACAAGCAAAACATTGACCCCAACTGCATGCTTACCTGGAGCACAGGACATGTAGGAAGGGCCCAGTGTCTCAGGGTCCAGCTTCCTGGGAATATATATGAAGTCACAAGCTCATCAATGTGTAAATGTAATGACTCTTAACTACTCCCCCATACCACCATCAATTCCCAATAACTGAGTTTTATTTTATTTTATTTTACCTCTCCTGTTTACTTCAAACATTCTCAGAAACAAGCTCATCCAATCTTTCTTTAAAATCCTCTATGAACAAACAGTTTTAGGAAAAAACTTACCAATGCCACTGATTCTGGTGCCTTTGGTGAGAGCCCTGCTACTCTCTGTGGCCTGTCTCTTGTCACTGTCTTATTCTACAAGCCCTACCAAATGCTGTCACTGAGCTTGGGATGTAGCAGGACGAGAAATCTTTCTGAACAAATTGCCAAATTTGGTGCCTATAAAGCTACATTGCTTCTTCCTAAATTCTTAAGTTTTTCATAAAGTTATTTCCTTCAGCTTTAGATATCATCCACATGTTCTCTCAAGGGGGCCAGGCTGAATAGAAATAAATCATGATATCTCCTCTCTCACCTTTGCCTCACCTCTCTGTCCCAACCCTCCCCCTCCCCCATATGAGAATATCTCCCTCTTCCTCCAGTTAATAACTGAAGCACTGTCCATGTATAAGAACTTATATAAGTAGATGTTCAAAATGAATAGGTATTACTACCTCCATTTGCCATATGGAATTCCAGTCTGGCCTCTGCAAAACACCTTATTAAGTGAGAATAGACATGCTCTCATTTGAACACATCCCTTCATAAGGACCCTCTGGGTACCATGTGTATTACCCAAGATTAATTTGAAGAGTTAAGTTTCAAGATGTTTCAAGAGGGTCTGCTTTGAATTTTAAAGTGTTCACTACAGATGTCCGCACATGTTCTTTTTCTGCTGTGCTCTGATTTCTGATTGTAAAGGAACCACGTTGGCCCAGGATGAACTTAGTGCCTTTTGTAAAAGATGATCCTAGAGAAGGAAGTGCATGTTGGATGCTGCATTTCAGAATATCAATCTTTCTTTTATACTTGGAAAAGTTCTTTAAGTGAAACAATCCCCATAGTAGCATCATGGAAGCCTCTCTTCTTGCCATTGAGAATAAACACCTCATTATCAGAAGCTCATATTTCTGTGAACTCTGGTGTCGAGGCAACAGAGGAGTCTCAAACAATTATACCCTTGGCTTCACCCAGGATCAAAACCAGTGGAGAACTAAAACAGAGAAAAAGGTGAAGGAAGGCCAAAACATGTTTGAAAATTATGCATTAGTTTCTACCAATGAACAGAGATACCAAGAACATTATACCACTGGAGTCCCACATGGAGCACTGGCCCCATTGTAGCAGGTCATGTTCTTGTTAAAATAGCCACTGCCTCCCTCTTCCTGTGTCCATGAGACTTGCTGGGGTCAACCAATTTGAGTTGAAAGAACATGAGGCATTTCTCCCAAACGCCTTGAAAGTCAGTGTGGGCCTCCACCATTGTTATCTTTCCTTCTGCCACAGAATGTCATGTTCCATATGGGGCTTCTCCATCAATCTTGGTCCCAAAATGAAGAGAGAATAGAGTAGAATTGTTTGCCACCCCACAATGGACATAGTTTGAATAAGAAATAAATATTTGTTGTTGGGAGTCAATAAGATTGTGTAATCAACTGCTATCCTAGCCTGACTTACCTTACATTTAGAGATAAAGGGAGGCCCTCCCACCACACGCCTACAATAGCCAGCAACTTCCCTATCTACCTGGGTCTCTATTGTCCCATCTGTGCACCCATTTACTGAATATTGACTGGACTCCAAGCCTCGTGAGAGGCATTAGAGCTGCAATAATGAGGCATTCCCTGGGGGAGGAGGGAGCAATAAATAACTGTAATAGACAGTGGTGAGTGTCGGAGGAATATGCAGTGTCAAGAGGTTCAGAGGAGGGATGATTCACACCAGCTGACTGGATCAGGGAAAGCCCCAGGCAATCTTTGCAGGAGCCCTTCATATCAGAGGCCTCCCATAAAGTGTGACCTATCTTATTATTGTCCCTATTCTCTGGAATGTAGACCCTTTTAGCTGAAAGGGAACCAAGACATTGGGTGAATTGCCCAACACATCAAGATACATGTAAATATCAAGAAACACTGCAGGAATTCAGAGGAAGGTAGAGGCCTTTTCCACTTGGATCTGCACAGGAGGTCTTTGGGAAGGAGGCTAGATTTCAGCTGAGCAAGGGGCCACCTGTTGAATTATTCCTAGTGAACACTGGGGACAAGTCACTTCAATAGAAGGAAAGGAGTGTGCAAAGAAACCAATGTAGGAGAATCAGCTCTGTCCCAGAGTCAGTGTGTGGAGCAGGGAGATGTGGTTCATAAGGGGACCTGAGGAAAACTGGACTAGGAGAAGGGCGTCAGAGCTAGACCTCAAACACAAGACTAAGGCATATAGCTCTTATGCACCAGGAGCCATTGAAATTTTCTCAACAATGACATTGGAATAATGGGGAAATGACCCTGGCATTGTAGAAGGTGAAATGGAAGGGCCAACTGGAGATGGGACAGGTAATTAGGAGGCTGCTGAGTGTTCTAGGCAAGAAGTGAGGGTCCTGCCTAGGGTGGGGGGAGTCAGAAGGAGAGGATAGAACAAAAGTGAGAGGGTCATTAAGAAGAGATCGTAATTAATGTTGTGGGGATGCTGAGAGCAGCTTGAGTATCATGGAAGATAGCCCCAAGGAGGTGCTAGAGTTGGATAATGAACAAAACTCAGCTGAACTGAAGGGAGAGAGGAATGCAGTAACAGGTGCGAGACTTGCTGGATTAAGTAGAGGTTTTCCATAGAGCTATGACTGGAGATAAGGCCAGCAATTTTAAAACTGCAGTTCTGTAAAACAGATATGGCCCCTTGCCTTCTGTCTGTAATCCCCTTAAGAATAAGAACCCTATATGTTCTACACTATAACCCCATTTTACAGATTAGGAATGGAGACTCGGAGAGTTAGTATGCAGGCTAGCTAACTAATTTGTGGGGCCTAGTACAAAATGAAAATGTGGGGCTTCTTCCTCAATAATTATAAGAATTTCAAGGCAGTGGCAACAGAGCAGTGAGCCAAACACAAGGCCTGTGTGCACTGAACCCTGTGTGACAGTGCAGTTACATGCCCGGGAAGCCAGGCCTGGCGTTATGACTGCCCCAGGCTCATACAGCAAGAAAGGATCATGGCAGAAGTCAGATGGCTCTCACAGCAACTGGAGAAGCAGTTGCCATGGAGGCTTTAGCAGCTGGGGATCCTAAGTCACAATGAGTACAGCCCCCCATGCAGCTGAAAGGGAAATATCCTATTATATAAAATTGAGGGATTGTTTACTGCTGAAGCATAATGTGGCCCACACTAAGGCTCAGAACACCCTCACAGCCCTTAAAGTTGGAAAGCTAGGTCTTGAGCCAACACCTCCAAGAGTCCATGATCTTTCCTCTACCTGTATATTTTCAAACTGCAGGTCACAACCATTTGTGGGAATGGGGGACATCCAAGAAATCATTTTGTCTGGCTCTGCCAAGGCATTAGGAGTGGGTTAATGAAATGTTTGACCAAGTATAGCAGGGTAATTTTTAAGTTGGTAATTTTATATGGCCCGTAAATGATGTTATAAATATCCAAATGGCCCTTGGCAGAAAAAAGGTTCCCCACCCCTAGTTCAGAGAATCAGCAAACCAACATAGAGGGTCACAAGCAGATTTTTACAATAAAATGACACGCAAAATATAATAGGAACTACCCTCGGGTATTACACATTGTACTACTATTTTTCATGAAACTTTTTTCCAGTACCTACATACATTCAAAGACACAATATAAAAAGTACTTCTTGCTGTGGAGCATTGTCAAAAAATTTTAACAGCCACTGCTCTACATCATGCCTTCAACATGGGAAAGGAAAAGAAGTATACACTAATGGCTTGGAGACTTACAATTTCTTTTAAAATTAACAAAATGAGAGGAAACTTGGATCCTTATTGCCACCCTAGTTAATGCTGCTTGGAGCCTTAAGTTTCCCAGATAGGAAGCACTTCAGATTTTATCCAACGTGAAACTCAAACTTTGTAATGTACCCCTTTAACTCTATGAATCCCCCACCTCCTCTGTCCTAATTCTTATTCTGGCTTAAGAGAACCATGAAGTCATCCTTTCAGATACAAGCACAAAACATCATTGTCTTTGCATATAAGCTGACAAATGCTGGGCACAGATGTGCCCACTGGGGCAACAACTAAAAAGCAGGCAAGAAGCCACTATGTCACCAACTCTGGGCCTGAGGCCAGGCCCCTTCCTTCCTTTGAACCCCTGACAGGGCTGAGCCCCTCTAAAGGGAGTCATCAAGCATCTGCCCAGGGAGGGTGACCTACTTACTCAGGGAAAATCCACAGGCAATCCACACTTTGCTGTGACAGACACTGGCGAGCCTGCTTCTCACCATTGCAACCGTGGGATCAAACCCCACTTAAGACAAAAATAAACATATGAAAGAACCCAAAATAGCTTACTTTCAATTATTGCTGAAAATCCTCAGATGTGAGCTGCAGTGGCTGTGTTGGACACACATTTGGGTTTTCAGTGTGGATCTTCTAAATTCTCTCTCTAAATCCCGCACATTGAGGCAGCAAGGATGTCATGGAGCCTTTAAATGAAGGTTGGTTGTCTGCTCTACCCTTCTCACATAGGTCCTGACTTCTGGGAATTGGAGGTTTGAAGAACTCTGTCCATGATTTTCCTCTAAGCAGGAATCATCTTCCCTGGTGGAGGATGGTTGCATCAAGCTTGTTGAGTTTCTATCTGTGCAATGTGCTTTGAGACTAGCCATCATATCTAATAAAAATAGCACTCTGTAAATTAACCATCACTCTGCTACACCCACAAACCATGCCCACCAGCCAAGTATGCAGATTAACCCAACCAAGATGGTTGCTGCCACAGAGAGAGCAGGAGGGAGGCTTGCGTTTCCCTGGCGATGGAAGAAGCCAAGCTTTCCACATACCCTGGCCGGCCTAGGCCTTCACTCCAGGCTACAAAGTTTCAATTATAGAAAATAAATAAACCCCAGATACCAGGGCCTCCATTTGGGTCTCGGGGGGCGGGGGGGGGGGGTTGTTGGTGGTGGTGGTGGTGGAATGGCCAGCCTGCAAACCACCACTGGCGCCTCACCCAGGCTGCCCCACATCCCAAGAGAATCCCCACCCTGATCCAAGACACCCTTCAGGGCAAACCAGCTGGGCCCCACCCATGCACCAGGCCTCTATCCTATCTAATAAAAGTAATATGTAGATTGACCATCACTCCAAAACACAAGATGGCTGCCCCCAGGTGGTTAAAGATCTTGCCACCATGTGGACACAAGAGAGCCAACACAAAATGGCCAGCAGGGGAGGTCAGTTGAGAGGGACCAGACCTACAAGGGAGGGCAGTTGTGGGCGATCAGGTCAGCAGGGGAGAGCCGTTAGGAGGGACCAGGTCAGCAGAGGAAGGAAGTTGGGGGCAAACAGCCTGGCAGGGGAACAGTTAGACATCAATTAGGCTGGCAGGGGAGTCATTAGGGGGTGATCAGGCTGGCAGGCAGAAGCGGTTAGGGGCAATCAGGAAGGCAGGCAGGCGAGCAATTGGGAGCCAGCAATACTAGATTGTGAGAGGGGTTCCAGATTGGAGAGGGTGCAGGCTGGGCTGAGGGACACCCCCACCCCATACACGAATTTCATGCACCAGGCCTCTAGTAATATATAAAAGAATATGATTTTGAATGTCTCTTCCCCACTAGACTTAATCTTCATGAGGTGAATATTTTTCACTTTCTGTACCCAGGCCTTAGCATTCTGCCTGCTACCTAGGAACCAGTAAATAAGTACTTGTTGAATAAAAACTAAAACTCCTTGAAAAGCCTTATTTGAAATCTAAATGCATGCAAAGGATTTCTTTGGCTCAGGAATTACTGTTTTTCTACAAGCAAATATCTAAATCTGTCTTCCCTTTTTTCTTTGGATGCTGAGAACTCAGAGCCACAGGTAGGGGTCAAATATGACAATTCTGTTGGTACGAGGGGGGTTGCATATTAGGTTTTTTTGCATTTTATTTTTGAGTTCTTACCTTTTTCAATACTATAATTTTATTAAGTGTAGTTGGTATACAATGTTATTTTTTGGGTGTGTGTGTGTATGTGTGTGTGTGTGTGTGTTTGCATTCAATATTATTTTGTATTAGTTTCAAGGGTACAGCATATCAGTTAGATAATGATACACTTTAAAAAGTCCCCTCTATTTTAGGTACCCACCTGGCACTATATGTAATTGTTACACTTTCTCAGGGTGGGTGCTTGTTTCTTATTCCATGGGAAAGAATAGCATATGAACTACTCTGTAATACCACTACAAACCTTCATGGTGGAATTCAAGACAGTAAGGCATGTTGAAATCTTCCAGGAAAGAGATGGAGACAAATATCTATCTTTAGATGTATGAAGACCTTTCAGATTGAAGGAATGAAAAGGGAATAGGCCAGGTGCCATGGAGTCAGAGGCCTGGAATATACGTCCTCTTTGTAGGATTAGGGCAGGTTGCTCCTCAAACCCAGACTCCTCATTTATGAATGAGGGGAAATCTGTTGTGTTTAACACCCGAGGCTATGGAAACACTGTATTGCAGCACTTGTAGTATGAAAAGCAAACACACACAGGCACGCATGCACACACACAAGCACACAGGGGGAGGGAGCTTTGATGAGATCACATTTGATTTTAGGACTGGCTCATGGACAATTTTCAAGTGAGTAAAGTTTTCCATTGTTGCATTCCTTCTTTCCAGCCTCTCCTCCTGGGTCTTACTCATTCTTTCCAGCCTCCCCTCCTGGGTTTTACTCATAGAGCTGCTCAATACCCTCACTGAGGCACCTCACTGAAGCACCTCACTGAGGCAGGTATCTTCCTTCTACTTTCTGTTGTCTTCCATAAAAAACAGTTAGTCCTGTGAAAGGTTTGTCTTATGTCTCCAAATTCATGTAGCTGATAAATTCATCTGGTAAACTAATTAAAACTAAAGATGACTGACAATGTAGGGAGAAAGGTAATTGAACAATTCATCTATTGTATGATGATGATGGCTCTACTAGGGGAGGCCCAAAGAGGGGAATGTAAGAGGCTTCCCAAAGGAAAAGGATTTATGCTGAGCCCAAAAGGTCAATAAGAGTTCGTTGAAGTGAAGGAGGAGGAGAAAGGATCTGTGAGCAAAAGTAAACAGAATATCCTGAAAACTGAAGAATGGGTTTTAACTACCTGCTCGTTCTGAGCCATCCTGAGGTCTGTATCTCTGATAGCCCCAGAGATATTGCAGGATGAGAACAATCCCTCGGGAGGCCACAGGGAGCTTCCTGAGGCAAGGAGCCATCTGTCTGTCCAGGGAAACATCACAGAAGAAACCTGAGAAGTCCTCATGACTGGGATCTGTGCCCTTGTAAGGGGATCTCATAGAGTTCCCTTCCCCTTCTAGCATGTGAGAGGACGTCCATCTATGAGCCAGAAAGCAGGTCTTCACTAGATACAGAGTCTTGGGGCTCCTTGATTTTTGGACTGCCCAGGCTCCAGAGCTCTAAGAAATAATAAGGTCATTGTATGAACCACTCAGTCTAGGGCAGTGGTCGGCAAACTGTGGCTCGCGAGCCACATGTGGCTCTTTGGCCACTTGAGTGTGCTCTACCACAAAATAGCACTTGTGGGTGCAAACGTAAAGTGTGATTGAAACTTCGTGGCCCATGTCAGAAGTCGATTTTCGGCCTGAGCTAGTCTATTTTGAAGAAGTGGCGTTGGAACACTCAAGGGGCCTAGGAGTCGCATGTGGCTCGTGAGTTGCTGTGGGTTTTTGTTATACCAGCCAGAACTCACTGAGACACCATCTGTGACCGTGGAGCCCTGGGGTCCAGCGCACTCGTCCAGTATTTACCCCACTCCCTTCCATCCTCCTGTCTTACATCCTCAGATAAACAACCTCTGGATACAGAGTATGGTCAGTTCTAAATAAGTATCTGTTTCTAATAACAATGGTAGCAAAAGAGGGTTCCTTCCAGGCGGTTGGCTAAAGCATTTCACATACATTATCTCATTTAATCCTCACATTAGCTTTGTAAGAGTAGACCAGCTATCATGCCCATTTAATACAAAGGAAAACTGAAGCTCAGAGAGATCAAGTAATGTGCCAAATGTCACACACAGATGTGGGGGAGCTGCACTGAATCTGATTCTCTCCCCTGTCAGAGTCTGAGCTCTAACCACGCCCTTGAGCTGCCTCACATATGGTCTCCAGCTCTCCCCACACTGGGAAACACCAAGATCATGCAAAGTTATACGAGTTATTCAAAGTTGCACCACAGTGCCATGTTGAGAAATGTATTCTGGTAAGGGGCCTTCTCACCATGGTTAAGCAACAGGACCTAACACCTCCACTCTTTTTTTGTAACCGGAAATGATGTTTTTTTCAAATCCACAGAAAGTCTCAACAATGCCTCACACCCACTGTTTCTGTTGCAAGTGACTTGGCTTTTTCCATTAAGACCCCCAAGGGGAGGGAGAGCCACAAAAGCCCAACATGTCCCAGCACCCAGCACAGCAAGCCCATCTCCAGGAAGGTTCCAAGGTATCAGGAAATGCATTTGGGCTATGCAGTTGGCTTGGGAATAAAGTAATGTGTGGTCTGGTTCCTGTCTCACCACGTTCTGTCAAAGTACATAATTTGCAGGTCATGCCCATGAGGGGCATCTGGACTGTGTCACCGCCCCCAGGATCTGTGTCAGTCTGGACCAGCTGTCGGAGTTAAGGAATTTTGGAATTAAAATGCGATTCAGCTGTACAGATTGATGGAATGATGATGGATGACACAATAATGCCATCACTAGATTTGCTGAAGCCATAATCCAGGTGGAGAATGTTGGCAACCTAACTTAAGGCAATTTCAGTTTCAGAATGTTCATGATCCAAATTGGACAATCAGAGATTGTTCAGAATATTCCAAAGCCTTAATCAGAGCCTCTGATACCAGGATTAATTGCGGTGTACCTCCTAGAATGACATACCTTTGTGGACCCAACTTTTTTCATACTCAGAAACTACAACAATAAAAATTCCTTATACTTACATAAATATTGTAATTAACAGTGTGCTTCCACTTATATCCAGATAAGTCTGCTCTTCAGTAGATGGTCAGTAAAGGAAGACTCTCACTAGATCCCATAAATGGTTCTTTGGGGTAAGCTGAAGAGCAGCATACTCAAACACAACTAGAAATCAGGCGGACAGCAAGGGAGCATGAAACACCTTTAAGGAGAAAAGAAATAGTCTAAAATGGTCTGTTCTCCAACACTCCAAATAGTCAGGTCAAACAGAATCCTAACCTGGCTCTTTGTGTGGATGTTTATTCTCACTGGACACAAAGGATATTCTGGCTATTGTCCCTGCTCACTCCGCCTGTGGCCTCCACAGATGCCACCCCCACACCTGCCCATTGCCCATCCTCACAATCAGTATGTGCTAACTCAGTGCTGGCTGACAAGAAGAATTTCCCAGGAATCTGGGCCACAGACTCTCTATCCTGGGAGAATCTCCTTCATCAGTATGAGGAAAGACACAGATGGTGAAGTCTGTCTTCGGAGCTCCTGATAAGCCACACCCAAGCAGGATCTTTTTAGCTTTGAATCCAGGTTACTTCCCTCCGTGTCTCCCTTCCTGAATCAGGTGGAAATAAAGTCACCCTCCAGTTCATCTCTTGCAAATCAGCTCCTGCGCTAAGTAAGGTTGGTGACTGGCCACTAGGAAGAGGAGATAGACCAGATGGAACAGAGAGCACAGTTTAGACCTTGCCCTGGCCCCTTGTGGTAGACAGTATTACTGTTGACCCATCCATTGCCAGGATTGTACACTCCCACCCTGTTAAATTTGGCAGAGTCATATGCTTTTTGTGTGTGTGTGTGAAGGAAGCATAAGCAGATGAAACTTCTAAAAGTCAATGTATGGTTTCTGAGTCCTCTCTTCCCTCTGCCAATGCTTCAGATAGAGGCTACTCACTTGGTTTGGGTCCCAGTCTGAGGCTGAGTTGGAACAAAGCCATAGCTAAGCCACAATGGCCACATAGCATGATAGAGAAATAAACCCTATGGTTGAACATTGAGTTGTAGGGGTCATTTGTTACCTAAGCATAAGTTAAATTATCCTGACTACCTCTGACTGCCGTTTTGCCCTCCTTCTCTGCCCCACTGGGTGGGTCATGTGCTACCACTCACATGGGTTCCTTAAACTAGCCCTCTTTATGTTTCTGTATCTTAACATGTACCATAGAATGTTGGAATGTGAATATCTAAGGATCCATCCACCAGTCTCCATGCTCCAGGCTTCTTGATCTATGTCTATACAGTTCCTAAGCGTATGGTCCTCACTTAATAAATGCCTATTGAAATAAACTGAAGTTACTTATTACTACAATTAATGTTTTGTGTTAGCCCTTCTTTGGGCATAACACAATACTTGGTTTAAACCAAAGAGATAAAGTAAAAACCAATGATGCCTTCATAAAGCTCCAGAAGAGCAGGGATTATGTGAAAGACATTGTCAGTTGGCTAACATTCCTGGTGGATTTCTCCCTTACTTATTTCCTCTGTAGAAATTGGAAAATCACTCAGGAATGGTCATGTAATTTTGGTTCTGGACAGTGAAATATGAGTGGAAATTTGCTGGATATTCTAGGAAAACGTTTGCTTTTCTGAGTGTAGATAGTATCACCCATCCGGAACTGAAGACGAATGAGATGCCTAGAACTGCCAACTTGAGAGGCTTATTGGGGGAAATGTAGACACCAGCCTTGCACTGTTAAGGCGGGGCTTCCTAATTACGTGAAAAAGTAAACTCAGAGTTGTTTTTCCCATTATTAGGTTTTCTGTTCCTGGAAACCAAATACATCCTAAGTGATACAGGAAATTAGTTGTTTATTTTTGGAGCACCAAACTTTGCCATTTGCCTTCATTATCTAACTCCTAATGACACTTCAAGACTCAGCTCAGTCACTGTGTCCCGCCTAAAGCCTAGTTTGTATATGAAAGCACAAACCCTGAATCCATTAGCCTGGATCAGTGAACAAGCCCATTTCTATGTGGATAAATTGCCACGTGAATTTTCCATGAAGAGCTAGTTTTATTATCCCTATGCTTCTTCCTAGTGACAAATTCTGCCCAGATCTTAATGTTTGCTAGGTGTCCCCAACTAACCCATTCTCTCTGAGTTGCACATTTTAAGCTTTGCCCATATCAGGACATGCGTATTCCTTCTGTAGACTGCCAAGGGCCTGGCTATAACCCGAGGCCAACCTGGGACACCAGGCCAGCAGTAACTCTCCAGGATATATCACATACTCCAGGTTGCTGGGTATATTCAGACCCAAAGATGATTGCAAGGATGGGTCTTAGTTGATGAACACTGCTGCCGAATTCCCGAATATTTCCAGCAAGCATTACCTCTCTCCAGTTCTTCCTCTTGACATCACACTTGGACTAAATATACCCCCCTGCTTCTGCAAAGGTTGCCAGTGACAATGTCCTATACCCTAGCAAACCCTCTCCCAGCTGGGTCATCCCATGTGTCATTGTGTAAAATGGTCTTAGGAACTCAGGACCTATGCTCCAATCCTTTGCACAGTAGATATGAAACAAAGAAAGGAATGGCACATATAGAAGAGGATGGGATTGTAAAGACATCTTCCAGAACCTTGTGTGAGGGGCAACCTATGGATTCAGATAACAAGGGCTCAAATGTTGGCTGCCCACTTACTAGCTGTGCCACCTTGGACAAGCTAAATAACCTCACTGTGCCTCAATTTCTCATCTACCTTATAGGTGAGGATCAGTCAAGCCACATTTGTAAAATGCTTAGCACATTGTCTGGCACATGGTAGTTGCATAATAAATTTTAACTCGCACTATCAAGCTATAAAGGTAGAGGTAAATTTATTGGTCTCTAGCATCAATGCTTGGAGCAGCTATGAACTTGGGAACATGACAAATGTATACAAGTAGACAACCAAGACAAGGAATGAGAGAAGAGGGAAGCATAATGTCAAAAAAAAAGTTAGACTAGTCAAAATGCAATTATAAAAGCCAGATTTGCTAACTCATAGGAAATGTCTCTGGAAGGGGACCAAGTAGCTCAATTTGGAGAAATCGACTACAGACTGGAAACAAAAATGACTAAAAGGAAAAGAAGGTGAGACCAGCGTCATAGTTGAGAGCAATTCTTCATTGCATGACTGGTTTTCCGACATGAGCTGGGTTTAGAATGAAGAATTTGGTCCCCTCCACAGAGTTGCTAACCAGCTGGAGTTCATTTTCAATTCCTGTCAAGGAACTTGGATACAAGAAGCTGGGGCAGGAATGCAAGGAAGTGACATTGAGAGAGACCATCTTCACCAGAGGGGCATAGAAATGAGGTCAACACAGAGGCACCCATGATTCCAAGGCTGAAATGTCAATTAGGGAATCTTCACCTTGGTGAGATGAACTGATATAAATATGTGTTTCTTCTGTTGCAACTTGGATCTGATTAAGGGGCATCCTGCTTCTGTTGGCAGGATGTATGGATTTGAGCATAGGGCTAGGGGCCTGCTATCTCCAGCTCACTTGCTAAGTGACCTTGAGTAAATACCTTCCCCTCTCTGTGCTTCACTGGCCCCAAGTATGAAGTGACTAGAGCCACTCCAGATGCCCTCTCATCTTTAGATGGACATAGTATGTGGTCAAAAGAAAAATAAATAAACGATTATTGTCCAGGGACTCTCGGAAATACCTCTCCACATGGAGTAACAGCTGAATACTCCTCTAATACCAAGTATTAACTATTTTAGTGAGACTTTCACTTAGTACTTACTGACTTACTGACCAAAATAAAGAAAACATGGCAAATGCATACAGGTAGACCACCAAAACAATAAATAAATAAACAAATAAATAAATAAATAAATAAATAAATAAATTTTAAAAAAGGAGTCAGAACAGTACTATTATAGCTGCTTTATTATATGAATTCTAATAATAATTTATGAGAATATTGATCTACTATTTCTAAGGATAGTTATATTATTCTTTGAAATAAAGTGAAATAATTTTCAATGCATTAACCTACAATGAAACAGCATAGTGAACAGATGGACCAGAAGGAGAATTCTTACATTTCTAGTCTTTGAAATTACAGCAGTGCTCAATGCAATATTATCCTGGACCTTACACATTTGCTGCTGATTTAAACAGTTTGCCATCTACATTAAAGAAACTTAAAGGGGCTTATTATCTTCTGGTGCACTGTGTGCTAGCAAAAATCATTGTACTAGGAAGATCAGGATCACCTTGACTCTGTTTTAGTTGGGTGACCTTGCGCATGTCACATCCCTTTCTGACCCTCTTTGCTCATGTGTAAACATCACAGGTGCCAATACCGGTAGACAACTGAAAGGTCTGTGCCCTCTCCCCTTCTCTGCTCAGCCTTGAGGACTTGCTTTGTTTGCGTGCTCTACGTTCATTTGCTGCTTGTTGGTTGAGAGCCCTTAAAATCAAGCAATCATTCTCATTAGTGAAGCAGAAAAAAAATCACGGGCACTTAGAGAAGTAGAATGCTGGTGAAATGCTGGCTGTCAACTTGGCCTTCTTTTTACTTGATTTGATTAAAGAAGAGAAGAGTCGCTCTCATCCCCATGTCTAGAGAAGAGCTCTTTATGCTAAACAGGCAGCTGGGATGAGTTTAAACATTCCTCCAGCTTTAGAGTTTCTCATAAGGGTGAAAAGCCAAATTAGAATTCCTCCTCATCAAACATTCAAGAGGAATAATTTGCATCATGCAATTATTAAGCAAGTGCGGCTTCTCTGCCTTCTTAAGGAAATATCTACTGGACAGATTTGGAAACAGGTAAAGGGGAACAGTACATGGGTCTTCATTTATCTAATGAAGCTGATATTTAGATTCTCTTGTTTATATATGACCCTAATTTCATTTATGCAGTTGGTTCTGAATTGGGTGAGAGGGATGAGCTGTCACTTATTGGGGCGATTAAAACCACAAAAGTAATCAGTTATTTATTTGTGTTTCTTCATGGCCACATTTCTTGTTCACATGATGCTGGGAGGACCTTTGGAGTGGTCCAGCTCGTTTGCTTTACACTTGGGGCAACTAAAGCCAGAGAGGGGAAGGCACTTAATGAGGTTCACTTAGCAAGTTCGCTGGAGGTAGAAGGCTCCCAACCCTGGAAGAGAAATAAGGAGGTACATCAAGGGTTACTTTAAAACCCATTAATTAGAGGAGAGTGTGGATTGGCTGAGACTTAGTATTCCATGTCCACAGAGAGGAACCAGCTATTAAGTCTAAGCAGAGCATAGAGGTTTTGATGCTATGAGAGCCAGAGTCCAGGTATGAATGAGAGCATGGTGGTGATGGAGGATGGAGCTAGAGAAAGAGGAATGCCAAGGACACAGCCCAGAGGAAGCAAAAATATTAAGAAACAGAAAAGGAATGGTCAGAACTGTCCAAATAGAAGAATTTTGCAGTTACCAAGAGGGACATGAGTGAGTTTCTATAACATTACTCATTTCAGTGCTGAAGTCTAGTAAGATAAGAACTAGAAAGGTGGCCACTGGGCTTAGTATCGATAATATGAATACTGGATTGATCTCAGTGGGAACAGACTCAGGGAAGGGGGTTGGAGGGAGAAGGCTAATTAAAATGAATTTTCAGGTGATGATGAGATGAAAGTCTGAATATACAGACTTAAGGGATAATTTTAACAAAGCCTGACACAGTATGTGATCAGAATCATGGGAATCTAGAAGAAAGAAAGGGTTAAAGAAAAAAATAAATGTGTATCCCAGGATGAGAAGGAAAATAGCATGCAGGGCACAGCAGAAGGATGAGGAGGCTAAGGTTTCTGTGGAACTCTTTTAGGTAAATTGATAGTTATGTATTATTCAAAGACACGTATCCATGAATTAAATTACAAGCCCAACAAGACAATAAAGAGAGAGGTCTCTACTCCCTCTGGATGGATTCTTTGCATCTTTGGCACATTTTCCAGTCAGTCTAAATATTTATGGAGACAGCTTTACTTGGAGTTGCACCATTCTTTCTAGGGATGTTAGCAACACAATAAAGAGTAGAGTGAGATGGTGATGAATGTAGGATGCTTGTGGGTGGGGAGTGGGAGAGCCGGGGCCAGGGATACTGAGCACAACATTTTTCCAGAGGGATGTTTTGATGGAATCTCACCCTATGGACAGGAATGCATTAATCATACTCCATAGCAACCTTTCGAGATAAGCAATCAGAATGATTCATTTGTTATTAGCTTTCTGTTTGTCTATGTATTGATGTCGTGGTATTGTCAGTGATGCCTACCAGGAAGGAAAAAATTGGAAAGCCCTTCTCCATGTACTTACCTGCAACCTACCCAGCCTATGACTGCCTCTTGCATACATCACTATGTGCTTCTCTCACTAACTAAACTCTACTTGTACTGGCTTTCACTCCTAATGAAATACATCTACTTGGTTCTGACTCAGTGTCACTGGTCGTATTTTTCCCTCTGCCTAGGAAGCAGTTATCGAAGATATTTTCAAGGTTCTTCTCAATTAATCCTCAGGTAAAAGACATCCTTTAGAAGGGGCCTTCCCTGGCCACTTTTTTGTTGTTGGTAATCATCCCCTGAGGATATTTTCCCATTGATTGTTTTATTTAAAGAGAGTGGAAGGGAGGAATGGAAACAGAGAGAAACATTGGTGTGAAGGAGAGACATCAACTGCCTCCACACAAGCCACCACCAGGGCCAGGGATTGAGCCTGCAACCGAGATACATGCCCTTGACTAGAATCAAACCTGGGACCCTTCAGTCTGCAGGCTGACACTCTAAGCCACTGGACTAGGGCTGGCCACTCTTTAAAATAAATCCTCCACCCTGTATTGTTCTCTAGATCTTTGCCTTGTTATAGTTGCCTTTTTAAACTGCCTCTTTGAATATTTTATTTTTTATAATTATGTACTTATTTACTTATGTCTGTATGTATGTATGAATATCTGTGTGTATTTGTTTATCTCTCCAACTACACAGAGAAATATTTTGCTTTCTTAGTGCTATATCCCCTAATATCTAAAATAGTACCTACAGAGCCGAAACCAGTTTGGTTCAGTGGATAGAGCGTCGGCCTGCCAACTAAAAGGTCCCGGGTTCGATTCCGGTCAAGGGCAAGTACCTTGGTTGCGGGCACATTCCCAGTGTGCAAGAGGCAGCTAATCGATGATTCTCTCTCATTGATGTTTCTAACTCTCTATCCCTCTCTCTTCCTCTCTGTAAAAAATCAATAAAATATATTTAAAAATAAATAAATAAAATAGTACCTACATAGAAGAACTTCTCTCTCCTTTTAGGTCAATCTGACTTACAAACCAGAAGATTCTTTCATAAATACCACCCTAGAGATCAGGTCACCTCACGTGCCATTGCAGCCCCCATGGAGCCCAATGAGGGAGTAGATGGCTTCCCTGGCCAGGCTAACATTTTCCAGGACTCCCCTCTGGGGCCGCTGAGCAAACTCCATTTGTGTCACCAGGAAGTTTCTCGAGCCTTTTTTTTTTCCACTAGAATTCCATGATAAACATTCTTGCTGATGACTTACCGCCTGTCACAACATTCTGCAGCTCCCTGTCTAGAAGGAATTCCTACAGAGTGAGGTCAGTCACTAACCATGTATTCCTTTTCTTTTTCTTTTCTTTTTCTCACCCCTTTTGGTCTTGCTGTTAAGATGCTGAGCAACTGCCTCTGGCTACATCAGTGGGCCACTTCCAACTGCTGTGGGAGCAAAATGTTCCAACAGCCTAAGACAGAGTCCTGAGGATCCAGGGAGATGAAGCACACCAAATCCAATCACAGGGCCATGGAGGAAAATTCCAGATTAGCAGGTCCAATAGCCATGCAGTAGAGTTCATGAGAAGTTCTTAGATAAGCTTCTAGAGGATTTGGAAATGGACAAGGTGTAAAAGTGCTTGTCATAGACATTACTTATTCATCAATGTTCCCTTGATGCCAGGAACAATGTTGTTGTTTTCACTAAAACAACATCTAAAATTGGAGACTCCTAAAGGAATTGAGCTATGCATACTATAGAGCTCATATAACTCCTCACATGACAGAGTGACAGCAACTCCCTTTTGCCAGGCTTGTGGGAGCACAAGGCAGGGAACCTCACCCAGGCATCCCCTGCCTCTTGGTCTCGCCCTGCGGGATTATGCATAAATCCGATAAATCACTGCATCTTTCATGTCATAGAGCTAATGCTTGATACATGATGGGTGGTAAGGGTTTAGTAGATTGAACTATAAGACTCTCAGACAACCTGACTCAGGAACCTTTTCCTAATAATAGTACTTTATAAATATCGATTCATTTAATTCTCATAAGAACCCCTTTAAAGGTCTTAAAATTGATTTGCCTTATCTGTTTTTCCAGGCCATATGTTTGTCCCAAAAATAATTATTGAGCACCCACTATGGCTGTGCTTTAGGTAACTTTGTCCCTGTCCTCAAGATGCTTATAATCTAATGGGAGAGACAGGCAAGGAAGCAGCTGATTATAATACAATATGTTAAGTTTTATATTAGGAGGGGCCTCTGAGATCACATAGGCGGGGCACAGACCCAACAGAAGGAGATGAACATAGGTAGGAAAAGTTAGGGGAGTGAGATGAGGACAACATTAATGCTGGGAGAAAAGAGCTATCAAACATGGACTCGAGAGGCAGGGTGGTCAGCAGTGCAGCACTATGCAAGCAACCTTACTCAGTTGGCTAGTGTCATGAATTACCTGGGAATATATTCTACTTGATTTGCTTCTTTGTTCTTTATACCCAGCCCAATGTCTAACACAGAGTAAATACTTAATGAGTACTTGTCAAAGGATTGCTTAAATGAACAAACAGTGAATAAAGAACAGAATGCTTTGGAGAACCTCCCATCCTCTTTCTTTGCTTCTTCCTTTGGTTCTTTCTATTTTGGGGTTTTATTTCCAGAGGAACAATTTCATCCCCAAATACTGCAATTATAATCTAATTGGGGCTCACTGTGTCCAAAACACAATTTATAGGACTTTTTTCTAAACATACTTTCACCAAAATTTTCAGTTTCATGGAGCTAGACTGGGGCCTTGTGTTTGGCATTTTGTCGATAGAAGAAAAAAAAGGCAGATTCCAGAGAAGCAATAAGCTGAGCCCAAGTGATAAGAGAAAGGATTAGAGAAGGAATAATACTAAAATAAACTTCTTTGAAAATACATACAAATCCATAAATCATTCTGTATCCATGCAGTCCTGATTAGAAATCCAAAATAGAAAAAATAATTTTTTCTTCTGTGTTAATATTTCATCATAATTGGCAGCTCAAAACCCCTGGGAGCCTGGAATTCGCGGATCATTGAGTTGGGAGCTGGGAGAACTGATCTCAGAGCATTACCTTACAGCCAGTTCTCAGAGAAAACCACAGCGCTGAGTGTGGGTTTCCTGAACCCTGTGGAGACCTCTCATTCCAGCACAGGGTTTCCAGGAGGAGACAGGGCTCCCTCAGGGGGTTGGCTGACAAAGGAAACAGTTAAAGGATAAAGTCATACCAGGCATGGTGCCAAACTCCAAGTAACCATGGGGGTCACTGGCTTAGGACCAGGCTGTCAGGGATCTGCCAATTGGTCATTTATACAGCACCCTCTGTTCTTATGACTGTACTTAGTCAAAAGAAACCACAGTCCCTGCTCAACACTCAGTGGTGGCATGGTGGGTAGAAAGAGAAGAGTAGAGACTCTATAGATCTAAAGATGAAGATTCCAATGCTGGCCCTCGCAATATCCATTACCTAACCAAATGAAACTTCCAAATTCTTGTCTGGAAATTTAGGAGGAAAGAGAGACAGAGATAGAGTCAAAGAAATGAAGGAAGGGAAGGAAGGGAAGGAAGGGGAGGGAGGGAGGGAGGGAGGGAGGGAGGGAGGGAGGGAGGGAGGGAGGGAGGGAGGGAGGGAGGGAGAGAGGGAGGGAGGGAGGGAGGGAGACAAACTGTTATCCTAAGAACTGAATGAGATCTTTTATTTACAGTATGGTTCCTTGCACAGAATATGATTTTAAGTATTAGCACCCTTCCTTATTCTTACTAACAATATAATGCTCTTTAAAAATTGCCTTGTTACTTGGTTTAGAGGTCCCCAATTTTGTGCAAATGAATATAATTCAACTTTATTCCTGGTGATTTAAATAAACATTTAACATCTAGCTTATTCCTTGTGATTTTACTAAACACTATTTTGGGAATTTGGAAGGGTAGAGAGAAACTGTGGTCACCATGTCCCTCACTGCTTTCAAAAGTCTTCATTATTTTTTAGTTTAAACTTTGAAAAATCAGAATTGTAGTGTTCTAGAAGATAAGTTTGAGGGCAGGCAGGCCTAAATGAAAACTCTCTTCTACCAAGTACTATTCCTGTGGTTCTGGAAATGTTATTTTATCTCTGAAACCCAATTTTCTTCACCATGCATGAAAATAATATCTGTGCCTCATAAAATTTAAATATGAAATGGCACTGCATGTATGAAAGTGTGCAACATAGGAGGTACTTGATAAATTCATTCATTCATTCAACAAATATGTATCAAGCGCCTGTCATGCCAGGAGTATTCTAGGGACTGATTATAAAGTTGTGAATGAAACAATGTCCCTGCTCTCATGGAGCCTTTATTCTAGTAGAGGAGGCAGGCAGCGGGCAAATAGATTTCTCTTGGCTGGAATGAGTGCTGTGAAGCAAGGGAAGCAGAGGAGTGATAAGCATGGTGGTGCTAGAAAAGCCCTGGTTTCTTTTCCCCATGGTTCCCACAGTTCCTTTTCTTTTGTGTCCCCAACTCGCCCACCCCAACCATGGGCCTCCAGGAAGGATGAATCACAGGTTATAGTCTGTTGAATAGAGTCCTCTGCATCCTTTAACTAAAGCTGTGAACGCCGATAGAGGAGTTCATGGCCATCCGCAGTTTGGACAGTTGCGGTGTCACTTTGGAGACCCCTGCGGACCCGCAGCTATGCTGTCTCCAGGCTTGTCTTCAGTGACACTGCAGAGGCAGTTCTTGGGGAATGACCCCCCCTCCCCATCCCAAGGAGGCAGTCTCCAATAAAGCCACCTTTGTTGCAGCGGAACATCAGTGACCTTATTCTGTGCTTGGTCCAAGTTGAAGGGAACGGCCAGCTGTGAAAAGATCAATTTGTTTCCAGTCCACTCTTTCTTACCATCCAGAGGCTGGCTCCCACATTGGCTAGTTCTGGCAGGGACAGATGCCAAGTAGGACAGAAACTGAAGAAACACCCCCTGTTCCCATGAAGCAGGAGCATTCAGCCTTCTGCCCAGAGCCTGTGGTCTAAGCTATCACCCGGCAGTACTCTTGGGGAGACACAGGTTGGGGTAGCCAAGAGGAATGCCTCCAGTCTAATTCAAAACTACATTCAAATTCTCCTCTAATTCACATTTGAAAATAGCCAGCATTGGCCTGATGTGGGAGGGCCAGTGCACCCTTATGCCGTAGCTGGGAGTGTAAGTTGGTGAAACCTCTTTGGATCCCACTTGGCAGTATCTATGGGAACTGAAAGCTTTGTTACAGCTAGCCCACTTCTAGGAACTTATCCTTTAGATAAGTTCTCAGAAGTGCACCAAGATGAATGCATGAAGATCTTTATTGCAGCATTGTTTGTGCTAGCAAAGGTTTGAAATCAACTGAATATCATGCTGTAGCTTAAAAAGAAAAAAGAAAAGAAAAAAAAAGAGGCACATGTGTGTAGATTTTCATGGAAAGAGGTCCAAAAAAGAAAGGAGGAAAACAATATGTAATTTTGTACGTATGGTAGCATCCACCTGTTACATATGAAATTAACCCCTCTATCAATATATGTGTCCTGCTTCTGTACCTCTACTAATACCTCTGTCTAGTCCCACTCTGATCCCAAGATTCAATAGTACTCACATGGAAAAAGGACTCATGTAGGGCCCTTCAGGTGTGAGGATGCTAGGAATGAATGGGTATCCTAGAGCAATGGAAGAGGAAGAGGCCTTGCTAGCCTCTATTAACTATAATTTGTAAATCTGTTTCCAGGGCCAGGATGAGGTAGAATCAATAGCCAGATGAGTAATGAATTGCTTACGTGGTTTATGATTTTTCCTGAGCTCCATCTGAATGGTAAACTAAGACTAGGCTACTGGTATTTTCAGTTTTGTAATCTCTTCAAAATGAATGACCCATTTCCATTTTTTTAAAGCCAATAACACAGAATAAATGTGAAGGAACTTAAAGCTCCCTAAAGGAAAGAACAGTATATATCTGCACAATCAGAATTCGCTTCCTTCCAACTCTAAAAAATCCCAAGTTTGTTTGTTTGTTTTTTTCAGTAGTAAATGTTATCAAATGTACAATGAGCACCAAATATTGAAGAAAAATACATAATTCTGCCCATCCTGCCACTGATTAGCTGTGGAATTTTGATTGAGCTTTCTGTGCTCACTGGGCTTCTGCTCTCCCTGTGGTCCATAGGATGTGGACTAAGTGGACTGGGACCAGCACAAGGATGGCAAATACAGGGCATCTGCACCACTTCTCTCCCTTCTTCCCCTGACAGACAAGACTAATCAATCAGCACTTTCCTACAGATCCCAGATGACTCCTCTGACTCTTAAAATAGAACTCTAAGCAGTTACTAACAACAAATCTAAGTTGATATAAAAGCTAATACTTAATTGCATTCTCCAGATGAGATAATCTCTGAAATTTTTTCCAGTTTGAACATTCTTTTTCCATAATTCAAGGATTCACCTGAATTCCAGCTCACCCATGAAGTCAACCTAAAAAAATAAATAAAAGAAAGAAAAATAAAGCCAAAAAAACAAACAAACATGTGTGTGTTTTTTCCCCATTGCTGAGTTGTATAGTGTGGTCCATATAAATCAATACAAACTTGACTTCTGGCTGCTTTGCACTGTTAACTCATTGTTACCTCTTTGAAGAAACTTAATTACAGCAATTTTCAAACTGGTGCAGTGAATAGCCAGAGGTACCCAAGGGTTTCCCAAGGACTCCAGTTGGCAGATAGTTTTAAAGGAATTTTCAGATTCTCAGCTTCCATCTGCACTCTTTCTCAAGAATCTCAGCATAAGGAGTCTCCTTTTCATAATGCCTTTCTCCCACTTAGCAGAAGGGAGCTGTATCTCTCACTTATCCTGAGGTCCCTTGGGGCGTAAAAAATCTCTGGGGAACAAACAAAGGTGCAATTCAAAATTCTGTTGTAACTGTTGAGAAAGTAGGTGACTAATGATCTGGTAACACATCATTTGGCAAGTCAGATGACTTCCAGTGCTTTGGTTACAGCAAAACTGAAGAGGAGGGAAACCTAATTAAAATGTCAATGGAGAAATCATTAAAAATGCCCTTGGATGGTTATCACTATGTGATTTTTGGCACTTGCAACCTGGTAGGAGATTATAAAAAAAAAAGTCCTTCTTTTCTCATCCACTTGTTTCTGTGACAAGGGTTTTTCAGTGCTTGCCACCAAAAATAATGAAAGCTAAAAATAGAATTTATATAATACCAACTCATGATAACAATAATGAATATTACTCAACAGATATGTGATCTAATTGAAAAAAAATGTATCTCATTCAGAGAAGCATTTTCAATAAAACCTTATGTTGCATGTCATAAATATTGATCAAAATTAAAATAAATGTATAGTGGATTGATCAATTGACTACTTCTAACAATTATGATAATTCAATTTAAGAATTTGTTTTATGCTAGAGCCTTATACTTACAAAACATTAAAGAAATTTTAATATGAATTGATATGCATGTCTTTGTTTCAGTGGAATATGATAACATGATCAGTAAAAGACTTTCAAGTAGAAAATATACCACATTAGGATAAAGTCCTATGAAGGAAATGGAATGGAAATACACATTTGATGAGAAAAAGAAACTGTAAGTTTTCAACAGTTAAGATTTTATTCATATATTTCTTAATGGGTGGCATTAAATCACTATGGAATTTAGATTTCATTAAATCCATTTAAAAGAAAGATCAGACAGTTTTATTTTTAAATTACTATCTTTTTAATATACTTGAAGTTATTATATCCTTTATAACTATTTAAACATACAATAAAAACATATGTCACCTTAAAAAGGTATATAGTTTTTTGGAGATGACTTTAGAGGGCAGAAAAGCAAACTCTTAAAGACTACTGTATTCTACCACAGTGAATTATCTTCAATAACTACAACAGGGCAGATCATAGGGCAAGTGCTCCAGGGAATCCCATGTGCTGGTGAAATAATATGTGTAGAGGAGGTGAGGATGACAAATTTTCTAAGTATAAATGTTACCTGTCCAGTAGGGGTGAGATTAGACTATATATGAGCCACCTTGTCAACCCCACCCCAGTATTCCTATCTCTGGACCCAGACTACCTTTTGTAACAGGGTACCTTTTGTAACTTGCATTAGGAAACTGAAAGATTTTTAAACCCTGGATCTTTATTGAGAGCTTAAAAAACAATCTTTAATTTTTAATTACACTGTATTCTGTTATTGCCTTGGAACCAATGTCTTATCTAGGGAACATAAGCAAAGCAATAAATATGTATATAATTTCTTGGGATATTTTTTTTTCTTCTTGGTCAATTCCAGATGCTCTTTTTTGGGGGACAGTTTGCTGAGCCAGAGTAAAGGCAAGAAGGTGGTGAAGGGAGCAGTTGTCTAAATATTGTTGCTTCAGTTTTAAGTAGGCTTTACTGACCCATGGACTCATTCAGTAAAGCTTACCTTCACATGCCCTCTGTGCCAAGTTATAGATTAGGATCTGGAGTTTCCAAGGCCAACATGACACAGATTCTGCTCTTGAAGATCTCATGGTTTACTAAGGGAAAGACAAGCTCATGGACAAATAGTTCAAACACTGTGTAGTCAGAGTTATATTAGGAAAACTATATAACGGTTTAGAGGTCAGAGAATATGGGGTGACCATTTAGGCAAGAGGTGGTGCTATCTGATCCATAAGTGAGAAGCAGGGGCAGTCCCAGCAGAAGGCACAGCACACACCTTACCAGGGAAGCATGTATGATCATAGCCGTTGAAAGACAGAAAATTTATTGCTGCTAACGCAAAAGGTAGAATCAGCATTTAGGAGGTGGGGCAGGAGGTAAAGGGTAAAAACAAGTCTGGGATAGGTTATAACCAGCCTTGAATGTCCTGCTGGGTATTTAGAGTTTGAAGATCCTTTGAGCAGGAGAAGAAGCATGACCAGAGTGAAGCTTTGGGGTGAAATTCTGGATGGCTGTGTACTAGGAGATGTGAAAAATGTCCAGCCTAGCATAAGACACAGATTCTCAAAACTAAAGAAACAAGCATCAACAACAAAAAAACATAGTTGACCTCTCAACTTTTTTCTCTCCCTCAAAAAAAACAGGGCTCTGAATCCATGGCATACAGTGAGTGCATCCAGAAAATGTTTTATACTGAGAAGAGGAAATGAACCAAGAACAAGGTAAGAATTATTCATTTGTTTTCATCAATATTTATCAGGTGCCTATTCCCTTACATATAGGTATACACATATTTTTCTCTACAACGAATTTGTCAAGTAGGAACTTTGATCCCCCCCTCCCCGCCCTCACTAACAAGGACACTAAATCACAACAGGGTTAAGTAATTTGGCCAAGTTCCTATAGCAATAAGAATTAGATTATTTACCAACCCAGCCAGTCTGGCTTATATGCGCTTAACCACTGTATGTCTCTCTTTAAGTATCATGAATACTATTTCACTGCTAGGGACTGTGAGAATAAAAACACACCACACCACTGGGGAGAGCTCCTCTGGAGATGAGCTGGACCACACCTTGGGTCCTTTTCAAGTGAGGGGGTTCCAGGTGTCTGTGCTCCCGGGCCAAATCTGGAGAAGAATGGAGCCCGGGCCGTGTCCTGCTGCGGCCAGGCTCACTGAGGAGTCCTCCTGCTGCCACCACCTCTGTTCCTGAGCTGGAGCTCCCAGGTCCAAAGGCTGCTGCTTCTCATTCTGCCCCCCATCCCATTTCAGTGAATGCCATCTCCATCCCTACACTTCCCTCTACCCCCATTCAGGATGCAACTTCTCTACTTCAATTCCCACATCTAATCGATCATCAAACTCTGACAAGCTTGTCTTTAATATCACTGCAACCTCCCCTCTTTCATCCATTCCCATAGCTCCAGCCCTTGGCCCAAGCCACCATCATTTCCTGCTTATATGCCCATGACAACCCCTCACTGGTCTCACTCCAGTTGGTCTTCTTCTTAACTCTGCTTCACCCTGCAGCCAGGATGATGTTTCCAAAGCATCTTTCTTTGGCCCTGCCCTGTTGATACCTTGGAATGGCCTCCCTCCATCTACCTATGGGAGAAGAGTTCAAAATCCTTCACAGGGCTCATAAGATCCTCAGTGAGAATCTGCCAACCTTGCTTCTCTCATCAGCCCAACCCCCGGCAAGCCCTCTGCCCTCCCCACATCCCCTCACTCCACTAACATTCTTAAAATGCCATAAGCTGTTTCTCATCTCTCACTCTGCTAAGGGCACGTCCCTCTGCCCCTCTCCTGTTCCCTTCCTTTCCCCCCTTTCCCTCATAATTCTAAATCCTGCCCAAAATTCTGTTCAGGTGTGACCATCTCTAGCCTTTCCCCCACTCCCACCCGTCTAGGTCCTCTACTCGCTCCTTGATGACACATACCCATTGGACTACAGTTGTCACTTTACTTGTCTGTCTTCTCTTCTGGGCTGTTAGCCTCGGAAAGATAAGCCCCCTGGTTCATCCAAATTCCTCACTGCCCAGAACAGTGCTAAACACAAGTGATCAGTAAAATATGTATGAGGTAAATGAATAAATATCCTCGTTATCTTCACCTCATAATGGACACAATATGTTCTCATAAGAGATGCTATGTATTTGCACACAGAGTGATTACAAAGTTAAATAAACTTGAACATTGTCATTAACTCATCAGAGCCACCCCGGCCTCCTCTCCCAGGGCTGGTAGAGATGGCTTCATCATCTCCGTGGGACCACATTCCCTTCCTCAGGGGAACCATTCATCCAGCTAATTGGCAATAGGAGCTAGCAGACTCCCTCTGCAGTTTTAAAGGCCTGAACAGGCCTCCTGACCATGGATGAGAACACGATAGGTTTTTCACACAACTTTTCCAAAAACAGAAAGGAATCCACTCTAAGCTCTGCAAAAAAAAAAAAAAAAACCTCTTGTAACGTTTCCTTTTGGGAGGCAAGTTTCCGATACACTGGGCCCCAGACTACTGAGTGGAAACCATTCCCTCATTCTCTTTTCCTTCACACACAAACACACACACACACACACACACACACACACACGCACACGCACGCACACGCACACACGTTTGATGACTTTCTGAAATCAGGGATTGACCCAAAGAAAGGTTGTGTTTCCTAAGATGTTTCCAGGAAAGAGACACTGGACTTGCTAAAAGTCAGTAAAGGAGTCAAAACGGGGCAATACACAGGGTGGCCCAGATGCCCAAGCCCTTCCCACATTGTGACATGCCACATGGACGTCACTTAGCATTCTTTCCCTCATGATGAAGCGCAGGGCAATACGTGTCACGGTCATGCCTGTGGCAGAATCCCAAGGTATTTTAATGCTCCGATGCCTTGGTTACATCACTGTGGAGCTCTCCTAGTGTTTTATTTCTTGTACATAAATTGAGCCTTGGATGAATAGTGCATTCCTTGGGTAGGGTAGAAAAGAATTCCAAAGATTTAAATAAAACTGGTTTTTGTTTCTGCTGTTTTAAGGGAATGGTTATGTCATGCTCACAGCTAGATAAAGACATTTTTTAAGTTTGCCAGGAGCTTAACATCTAGGAACTGCTATCCACCTCATTTTTAGCATGTAGTAACATCTGCCTCCAGTCCATTTCAGAGGATTCCATGAAATAGAATGTGTAAGAGGGTTATCCCAGTGCGTGACACAAGGAGGCTCATAATAAATGTCACTCACTTCATTTTGTAACCTCATGAGACAGACACACATGGGAGCAATTATTTACGATCCAAGGCAAAGAGGGTCACCAAGGCATAGAGATGTGACTGAACTATAGAGAGGCATTCTGAACTACGTATTGAAGAGTGAGCAGGTGGCACTTAGGTTAAGCAATAGAAGATGAACTGGCATGTCAGATACGATGAGGAGGCTGTTTTCCCAGAAGTCTGTGTAACTGAAGTAAATCGCTTGAGTGTGGAAGGAAACACTTCCTGGCTCAGCTAGTTACTATGGTGTCATTTGTTAACATTATCAAATCTTTTCCATGTGGCTGTGCTTCCTATCCAAAAATAGATTACACACGAAAAACAGATTCTGGTTCCCAGAACATCCTCAGCCGTTGTCTCCTGCATGAATACTAATTAAGGGCTAGAAGGGGTTAAGTCTGTAGAGTGACTATATGTTGCCTCAGTCTTCTCTGGAGACTAGAAAAAGCCATTGGTTCCCTGGGGATGGAGGGAGGAAGAACATCACTTTATTGGAAAGACCTTGGGAAAAAGAGAGTGGTCCTCCAGTGGGTGGAGAATCAGTACCTTCTTGGCACACATCATTGCTATGACAGACTAGAACAGGTAGTGGAGATTGCATGTGACCTACAGCCACCGGGACACCTGACTAGAGGAAATCCCTAGCTAGTGCTCTGTACACAGGGGTGCTTGGGTACCCAAATCACTGCGAACAAGCAGCACGTTCTCACCAAGGCCAGCCGTGAGCAGTTCCATCGTGTGCTGTAAAACTTCCTATTCCCAAATGAGCACTTCCATTGTTAGGTCAGAAAAGCTGAATGAGTGCACTCCTTCATTGAGCATCCCGCAGTGGTCATGGTCTAGTCCAGCTGTCTCTCTCTCCCTGGTGGATCCTGTGTCCACCTCATAGTGAGAGGCATCTAGATCAGTGGGTAAGACCCAGGCCCCAAAGGAAGTGAGACATGGGTTGGAAGCCTGGCTTTGGCGCTAAGTAGCTCTTGGCCTTGCATGAGCCAGCGTTGCTCACCCTCTGTTAGATCAGCTCTCACGAGGAGATGCTAATCTGTGCATCCACATTGCTGTTTTAGAATTACATGCGATAACACTTGTTAAACACACGACACACTCCATGGAATAATATAACCATTCAGTATTTAGTAACCATTCTTACTCTTTCATATGAAATATAAACGCCTTCAAGATTTCTATCATTTATATATTTCTTTTTTTAAAAATTACTGAGTATGTACCGTTTGACATGAAATACACAAACAGAGATATCTAATCCCTGCCCTCAAAGGAAGACACCGATATCCTTTTGGCTTCTTTCTGTTTCTCAGCCTTTTAAAACTGCAGTCCAACCCCTCTCCTCCTCTGTCTCAGGCTGAATTGGGTTCTGGAAGGTGAAAGGCCAGCCCTGTAGCGCCAGGCAACCGCATGTCCCTCAGAGCCAGAGCTGCTGTCTATGTAATCGGAGCTGACCACAGAGAATGTGACTAAGCGAAACCCCATCTGCTGTGAGGTTTCCCCACATTCCCAGGAGGGATGAGAGCAGGATATGAGGCGGCGGCGGCGGCGGCGGCGAGGTGAGGGTCTGCACGGAAATGGTGAGATCCCCCACGTGTAATGTGTCTCACCACAGACCTGTGTGGGTTCCCCCAGCATGACATCATCTGGAGCTCACCCGGGCTCGGTCCGCACACACTGCTTCCTCCATGCCGTGCAGCAAGGATCTTGGGCAGTGCGTGTGTGAGCATGTATGTGTGTGTGTGCGTGCTGCTGGAAGCTGTAAACCAGGAATGCTCAGGTCAGCACAATGGACATATTGGTGCTGGATGTTTGTTTGTTACGGGGGTGGGGGTAGAAGGCTGTCCTGTGCATTGTGGGATATTCCACAGCATACCTGGCTCCTACCTGCTAGCTGCCAGTAGCACCCCCTACCAAGTTGAGACAGCCAAAAATCATTCCAGTCATTTCCAAAAGCCCCCTGGGGCAAAATCACCCCCAGTTGTGAACCACTGGCATAAACTGAGTGAAACAAATGAAGACCCCTTTTTATTAAAGGCAGCAGAGAGATTTCAGAAGGGAAATAAAATACAGTAAATCTCCAACTTCTTATCTAGTTTTAGAAATGAAGAAGGAGAAGCCGGGGTAGTGGCTTGTTGAATAGTTTGGATGCTATTTGTTCAATAAAGAGGAAAATCTAGAAGTAATAATAATAACCAACTATTTGGCATTTTCTGTGTCCTAAGCATGGTACCAAGTGCTTTATCTCACTGACTCCTAACAACAGACCTGAATGTAGCTGTTCTAATCCCCATTTCACAGAGGAAGACACTGAGGCATGTTGAGGAGCATGCAGCTCATGAGCTGGGATTTAAAGCCAGGTCAGCACGGGTTAAAGTGCAAACTCGGAGCCATTGGGTTGTCTTAGTTCATTGTTTTGGAGTCCATATGGAACATCATACAAATTTCAAAGTGGATGATTTAAACCAATGAGTATTTAATAAGACTGTATCCAACATCATCCTAGACATAATGTGGGTGGATTTGTGTGGGAGAATGAGACTCTCCATGCCCTTACTTAAACAAAACTGACTCATTTATAAATTGGCATGAGATAGTACACAATTAACCCCTAAATTGTGTGTGTTAAAGACATATCAAGTAAACAGTATGCTAAAGAGAAAGACTGTTTTAGTGACTTTGTGTGGGTTTTTTTTTTTATTACCCAAGGAGTGAGGATATTTTTTCCCCATTTATTTTTAAGAGTGGAAGGGGAGAGAAATAAAAGCATCAGTGTGAGCAAGATACATCAGTTGGCTGTCTCTCATACCCCAGGAGTGGGGATCGAACCTGTAACCCAGGTAGTTGAATTTGTCCAAGAGAAGTGCACAGGCCAATACTCCAACCACTGAGCAACCCTGGCCAGGGCTAGTGACTGCATTTCTAAATCATCTGTCCCTGAATAGGATGGCCAGTATACCATGAGGCTCCTCAGTGAGGACTTGGAGTTGAAAGTATGCACTTGGCATTGGATGGTTCTGAGTTCTAATCCCAGCTCTGACCCTTACCAGCTGTGTGGCTTTGGGCAAAGCACTTCACAGTGGAGAGCCTCAGCTAACTCCTCAGCAAAACTGAGGTTAAATACTTACCAGGTAGTGGGAACCAAAGTAGATAGCCCTTGGCTTTTCTTCCATCACACCCATCTGTTTGTCATATATGTTTGTGTGTGTGCATCTGTTTAATGGATGTCTCACCCATGAGTCTGAAGAAAGCAGGGACTGCATCTCTTTCATTCACTGTCTCCCTAATGTGACATAGTACTTGGTGCATAGTAGATACTCATTTAAAATACATAGTGAATATAAAATGTTAATGTGCTGCTCTCCCCCTCTCTCCCCCGCAACGCATTTTCTTCTAAGATAATGAGTTTCCTAACACTGGGAGTATTCAAGCAATAAAAAATTAGATTTCTATCCCTGTGTGTCCCTATCAGATTGTCCTCTCCTACAGTGAATTTCACTACAGCACATATCACGTTGTTTTGCAATTACCTATTTCTGTGCCCATTTCCCCCATGGGGCTATAAACTCCTTCAGAGCTGATGAATCACCTTTGTTGCTGTTGTTAATCCTCACACAAGGATATTTTTCCCATTGATTTTTAGAGAGAGTGAAGGGAGGATGGAGAGGGAGAGTACACAATTAACCCCTAAACTGAGAAAGATCGATGTGAAATATACCGATTGGTTGCCTCCTGCACATACCCTCACCAGGGCGGGCATTGAATCTGCAACCCAGATATGTGCCCTCTACCAGGAATTGAACCCAAGGCCGTTCAATGCCTGGCCCGGCACTCTAACCACTGAGAAACACCAGCCAGAACAAGCTGAATCAACTTTTAATTTCTGTTTTTTGGCCTTTTACCTATGACCAAGATGTGATACATGTCTGAGTCCAATAAATATTTGTAAAGAAGACATTGATGCCTTAGACAGAGGGCAAACGTTGACCAAATTAGAATTCAGACAAAAGTCTTCCAACTCATCAGATCTAGGCTTCAGTATCTCTTACTGCTGCCAGTTCTGCTCACACAACATCCAACATCCAGGAACCAAAGATTGGGCTTGTTATTTTTATTGTTCCAGACAAGTATAGACGATGCAAAATTCTGTCTTCAGTTAAACTGGCCGCTTGCAGAAGAAAAAATTGTGAGCCAGATTTTTCATATCCAAGCTTGCACTTGAAAAATGCTTGGATCCAACCATCCCCAAAACCATCGCTTATAGAGTGCTTGCCTATGCCAGCCACAGCAGTGATAGTAGGATGCAGCTGTCCCCCAACACCGGCCAGTACGGCACCTGTGTATCCCACCCATCTGCGTGGGATGAAAAAATGAATAAATTGTGCAGTGAGAGTCATTGAAAGTAGTACCAGGCCCTTGCCCTTGCTCCCTCACTCCATTTTTTAAACAAGGAAAGCAAATGGTACAACGTGCTCTTCAGAAAAACACAGTGAAGAGGATCCTGCACAAGATGCAAAGAGGTCTGGGTTCTAATCCCATCAGTGATACCCTGCCTCGTTTGAAGTTAATAATAGTCTCTATCCACAGGTGTGTGATGAAGATTAAGTGAAGGTAGCAGGTGTGATATTCTAAATAGGGTATCCAATGCACAGTAAATGTTCAATAATCCTTAGCAATCACCATTCATAGGAGATTCCCAGTGGCAGGAAAAAACTCTCTTCTATGAAGGGCCCCTTAGAAAGCAGCCATCCACTCACACACTTACCCATGCTCCCGTCTCATCTCCCCGGCTCTCTATTGGCCTGAATCTGTACTGTGCTAGTCAATAGTAGAATATGACATCTCCTTGAGTGGGTATCTTCCTGTTCTATCTAGATTCTACAGCTTAGATATCAGTAGAATACCCACAGATGGGTATTCACCCATGGTCCCCAGAACTACGCAACTGGGGCTACCTCACTGACCTTCACAAAGACCCTCCCCATTCCAACCTGGCCAGACTTTCCATTGCAAGAAGTTGCTTTCTATTTAGCCGAGGTTTGGTCCAGAGTTTATCTTTGTCACAGCTTCAGTGATAGTGCTTGGCATGTACTAAGATGACCTAATATGTAAGTGCCATTTTTATAGGTCAGTGTAGTCAGATATCAGCCATTTCATCTAAGTGGTCTATTAGATTGAACTGTGCAAACAAAATTGCCACTTGCTAAAGTACTTCTACTTCCTTTAAAAGCAACCACTTCCTGCTGATTTCTGCTCATTAAACCAGGCTCCCAGATCTCTCCTTGGCAGGGCTACACTAGCTTGCAGGAGTTACTGGCAGAACACACTTCAAAGTGAGCGCCCCCCTCTCCCCCAGCTGGTCTACAATGCAGCTGTCTCACTGACTCATCCCTCCCCCTCCCCCGTCCTGTCCACAGGGGATTATCAAGGGTTCCCCATCATTTCCTTGTAATGTATTTCCACTGGGGGAAATCGTCTCTCTTGTGCCTCAAACAATGAGTCATGTGTCTCTACTGAGAGCACTCCCCATATACCATTCATCTGCAAGTTGAGTCCAGTCCTGGCCTGGGCAGGTGTTCTGAAGAATTTAGAAAGCTTTTGAACTTCCCCTATAGAGGCCATTCTCTGAGACAGTGTCTGCAAGGCTTGCCTGGCGGCTCTCAATGAGGCTCCTTTGGTCCCCAGATACCACAGCTCCATGTGATGAGATCACAGAGCAAAAAGGAAATCTAAGGAGAGCTGGAAAGAGAGTTAGGATTTGTGGATCTTGCACAGAAGCAGGGAGGGAGTGGGGAGCTAGCATGTGTCTGCTTACTCTTCTCTATCACCTTTGTATGTCTGTTCGATCTACGTAGAAGGAACTCATCAGTGTGAAGGGTTTTCTAAGCCACAAGCCCCTCTGATTTTGTGGGTCTTACAGAAATCTAGACAAGTCGCTTCCTCTGTGTGAAACATTGTTCCTAGAATAAGCAGAGCTGCATTTTAGCCTCAGCTGACCACGATTTTCAGTGTGTAGGCACAACAGGCAAGCACTCTGAGCCCCCTTTTCTTATCTCTCACTTGAGCACAGTGATCAATGAGCTCTTTTCACTTGACGAAGTGCACCCGGGATGAATCCTCAGAGTATAGAGGAGCAGCTCCCAGATAAGCCTGACACTGATTAGGGTCAGGCTGACTCTGGAATGAGAAGGATGTACTGTGTTAGACCAGTTTTACTCCTGTCTCTGGGCTACATCACTCAACACTGCAAAGCTCCCACATCAAGAGGCCACTTCAAAACTGTCAGGCAAATGGTGGAGGTTGCGGCTCCCTCTAATTTTCTTTCCCTGTCTTCCAGCCAATACCTAAAAGTCTTTTAAAGAAGCTACAACAAGAAGGTATTTGAAAACCTGATGAGATGAAATTACCATTTCAGGTCCTGTTATACACAAGACAGAGATATCATCCCAGTTTTGTTTTGTTTTGTTTTGTTTTCCTTAAATTAGCTTCCTGTAACAAATTGCTCAGTGGTTAAAACAACAGAATTTTATTCTCTTCTAGTTCTAAAGGGCAGAGTCTGAAATGAGTTTTATTGGGCTAAGTTCAAGTTGTCCACTGGGCTCGTTCCTTCTGAAGACTCCAGGGGAGAATTTGTTCCTTGCCTCTTTCAACTTCAAGTAACTGCCAGCATTCCTTGGCTTTTGGCCACATCATTTCAATCTCTGTTCCCTAGTCACAGTGCCTTCTTCTCTTCTGTATTGAAATAACCCTGTCTCCCTCTTAGAAGATCACTTGTGATTGCACCCAAGATAATCTCCTCATGTCACAGTCCTTATCACATCTGAAAAGTCTCTTTTGCCATATAACGCATTCATAGGTTCAGGAGAATTGGGAGATGGCTCTGTTGTGAGGTGGGGGGCGGGGGAGTGGCATGTGAGTCGTTATTTAGCCTACCACAGTCCTGTTGACTCTATGAAGTGAGTATCCTTACCTCCCTTACACAGAAGGAATTGGGAATATTTCACACTCCCATAAATGGCATTGCTGGAATAAAATCCAAGTCTGTCTAGTTTCAAATCACGATCTTCTTTTTTTATACTGTTGTACCCTATAACACTGATAAAATAACATTCTTTATAAGTGGTTTCTGCAGTGGAAACCAAAGAGCCCAGTATTTGACATGTGGAGACTTTCTATCAAGCCATGTGCTGGCTATGTGACTTTAAGCAAGTCTCTTGGCTACTCCTCACATCAGTTTCCTTGCCTAGAATATGGGCATAGCTTAACATGTAAGGACTGAAATAATATTCATGCTTTATAATGTTACTGGCAATTATGTGTTGTATTTACCACCATGCTTTGGGAAGGCTGTGGGTAGGAAAGGAGTAGCAGTAAGCCTGCCAGTCAGGACCAAGCCCAGCCCAGGGGTCCTTTCTCAGGGAACACGGTGATGCCCTTGCCTCTGCGATACCAGAGAGTCTCTAGGCCCTGCAGGGGGAGCTTCCAGCTCTGTGGCAAGGGATGCCATCCAGCTGACTCTGAATAGGGGAGAAGTTTTCAGCCTCCCCCGAAGAAACATAATATGTAAAGACTTGGAAAACAGTGGGAGAACAGGTCCTTAGAGCCGTCTATTGATTATATAGGCAAATGTAGTTCCTCTTTTCAAAGGAGGTCAATACAATTTCTCCCAGATAAATAATCTCTCAACACTAAACAGCCCTTTAGGAAAATACTAATTCCAATGTAAACGTGTGTGTGTGTGTGTGTGTGTGTGTGTGTGTGTGTGTGTGTGTGGCGGCATGTGCATGCCAAGATCCAGGGGAGAGTTATGAAGGATATTTGAGTAAATGAGTAGCCAACACTCAGGACCATCAACCTGGGAATCTGATGGCCTGTAACAAAAGGAGCTGTGTACTCTTCATGTGCTTACACATGTCATTAGCCCTTCTTATTTAGTGAGAATATTTCTGGAAAATATCTGAGATTCTCTCTTTTCCATCATTTAAAGATGAGCAAATAAATGCCCCATAGTAGAATAAGTGACCACCATTTGGAGATTACTTAGAATGTGGCCAGCATAAACATTGGACTGTATTTTCTTAATCCCGAGAATGACTCTGAGAAGTATCAGTTATGATTGTACCGTTTATAAGTGAGGACCTATAACAGGGAAGCCAACTAATTTGCCCGAGGTCGCAGTTCCTGCATTAGCACAGACAGACATGGACCTTTCATTAAACCCTGCTGACTTTCCACTCAAAGAAACTAAACCAAGGCCTTTCTTGCCTCATTAGATATTTATGCACAAATTCCATAATCACTCAGAGCGATCTAAGTCCGAGAATGCTATCTTTGCCTTCAGGAAATGGTTGAAAATAAACACATAAGGAAGCACCACACACACACACACACACACACACACACACACACACACACAATAGGATGTAGGGTCTGAAGTCCACAACCTGCGTTTGGATCCTCTTCCTGCCATTTATTGTTCACGTGTCTTGGACAATTTACTTAGCATCTCTATACCTCACAACCTACTGTCTAAAAATGGGAATAATATATAGTATAATAGGGTCTACTCAAGGGGCTCATTATAAAGATCACAGAACTTAATACATGCAAACTACTTCATCTGAGCCATTCACATGAAAAAAATCTAAGGAAAACCAAGGAAGGAAATCAGGAAAAGGACAAATTATACTCCCTCAGGAGTATCTAGCTCAGCTGTGGCCAATCAAAGACATTCAGTCTGCATTGGCTTCAAAGCCTTGTGTTCCCTCTCAGACACGCATTGGGCCCAAGGGGGTTTGACTCATTGTATCATCACTGCGGACCAGTAAACATGACCAAAACTACTTCCCTGGGGGTAATGCACAATCCCAGACCTTCTCACTTACCATTGGCCAATGCTGGTCTTTTGAACTCTTCTTCCCTGTGGTAAGAAGCAGTCTTCAGAACGTGTTAGCAGACAGGACAGTAGCCGGTGCTTCAACTTCCTCCTCTCCAGCTGGCCCTGCAGAGCCCAGAAATACTCTAAGTAGAAGCCTGGAAGCAGGACTCCTGCGGGAATACGCACACTAGGGCCTTGCAGTGTGAGCTTTCAACTGAGGTTGGTGTGAGGAGGTAATCATTATTCGTTATTTTAAAAACCTGCATAGGGCCTCAGGTTTACTGAGCGCATTCTTTTCCACACTCTCACTTGATCTTCACACCAGCTCTGGGTGGCACTGGAGGTAGGGATTTTTATCTGTCTCACTCTTGAGAAATCTGTGTTTCAGAGAAGGGACGTGATTTTCTCAAGGGAATTCACTTTGCACATGGTCAAGCTGGTTAAACCCCAAACCACCTGTGCCTCTCTTATGCCTTTTCCACTTTTTCCATCATTCAGCCAATCAGTTAGTCATTTCATGGGAACATTAGTTGATTTCCCAGTGCTTTCGCATGGAAAGCATAGTTCTTATTCTCAAGGAGCTCTCACAGTCCCATTGAGAAAATGGATGAATAAATCACTGATAACAAAAAATACTCTAATCATCTAATAAATAATTTCAAGAAAGTTTTATTGTTGACTTCTACCATAGATCTATGCCAATCTAATTGCCATGATATAGAGAAATGATATTCAAAATAACAAGTAGCATGGAATAGACACCAATCATAAACAGATGCTGACTATAAACAGATTTGTGAATAAACAGATGAAAAGTATCCATGGTCTAATACTAGGCAATTTATGCACTGTGCTAAAAATGGAAGTCTGGATAAGCATGGAGGAGGGGCCCTTCTCTTTGAATATAAGGTCGTGGAAACTCTTAGAACTACTCTGAAGTAAATCTTGAAAAATAATATAGGAATTTGCCATGTGAATAAAGTGGGGAAAAAGGTTATTTTAGGGACAGGGTATTGAATGTGAAAGACTCAGAGGCTTCTGAATTATTTCTTTTACTTTTTTTACTTCAAATGTTTAAGTTGCTAAGATCCTTACGATTGCTCATTTGTTACTAGGGCACTGAAAATCAGGGAAGGGGGGGATTTGGTCAAAGTCACACAGTATATTGATGCACCATCAAGATTTGACCCTACAAGAAACCAAAGCTCTTTGCACTCTGCCATGCTGACCAGAAAACCTAATTATGGGTTGATTATACTGCTGATTTGCTCTATTCCATTAGACAGGGAAACTCTCCTTATCTTGCTACTCATTCAATGACCGTTGTCCTCTGAGATTTTTTTTACCAATGAAAAGTGCAAAAAGATGGATAAAAAGAGCACCGAAGAAAGACTGGGGAACCTTGACTCTAAAAAGGCATCTGGTTGAATGACTAGCCTATTGTGTGGGACTAGAGCTCCTTTGTTGCTTTGGAAGAGATTTCTGGCCAATATCAAGTCACATGGGACCTTTGGATGGGACTTAGAAGAAGAACAGTGAAAGAGTGGATAAGCAGAGGTGGTAAGCAAGGGGTTCCTTGGGGCGTGGATGACAGACTTTTCAAAGAAATGGACACTTGGCTTCCTCAGATAGTGCCAGTCCTGGCCAATATTTCACTCATTGGCGTATTACAGACCTTTAAGGAAATGAGAATGATCTCACCTGAGGCAAACCCCCACGTTCCTTCTGGCTTCCAATCTACAGCCTACAACAACAACCCATGAATGAGGATTGCAAATGAGTAAGAACAAAATCCGTCTCTGGCTGAGAACTCTGTGCAGAGGTGGTGTTTATAAGCAGTACTAAGAAGGATGCAACAGTAAGACAGAAGCCAAGACGTGTGGTCTCTGGCAAACAGGAGGATGAGTGGTTATTAATCTCATAAGTATCCTTTGCCGTAATGTCTCGCATGGCTTGATTGCTCAGTTCTGACTGTGGTGACCATCTGCATGGAAAGCAGCCATGCAGGCCTTGGCTAAGCCACCTCTCTGGGCTCCCCTTTTCTCATCTGTGCAATGGCTGTGTTGGATACAGTAATCTAATTTCCTTCTTATGGTCTATGGGTAAAAAAAGAAAGGATTTCATTATAAAGCATAGCACTTCAAATATTCACATGTTCCTCCATTCATTCAGTGAACATTTACTGAGCTTCTGTTATACCCAAGGCTCTGTGCTAGCCACAGAAAATGCAGGCATGGTCACTGTCCTCTAGAAGCCTAGAGTGAAGGAGGAAAAATTAGACATATGTGGGGCGCAGCTACAGTGTTTGGACAGGTTCAAACCTATGGCTGATGAGAGGGCACAGTCCTCTCCTGGCCACGTGCAAATCCCAGCTTGGAGGGCAGAGCCCTCCCAGCACAATTATAGCCAATAGCTGTAGTTGTAAGCTTGAACCAATGGTCTGAACACATGGCCCCATGTGCCTAAGTGATATAGGCTGCAAGTAAACAAAGCTTGGTCAGGTGCATGTAATTGAGTAGGATCGAAAGTCACGAGAATGTTGTAAACATCTTGACCACACCCTACTTTGCCTCATGGCATCGACTATAAAATAAAGACAGGGTTTGTAGTCCATGGCGCTGCTTTCCTTCTCTTGTCTATCTTTTCTTAATCCTTCATCACCCCCACTTGGGTTCACTGAACCTGGCTGAGTTGGCATGGCATATAAGGTGCCCTGGGACTGAGTATGCGTTGGCCATGCCGGCTCTCCACAGATATAATTATACATGGAGAGGCAATGAATGCTTCTTTATCTTGTTAAAAGCACAAATAGTTGTTAATATACATTGATTCTATATCATGTGTAAATGCAGCCTAAATGCCATGGCTTATGTGTTATTCTAGTGCTTTATTCCCTAACCCAGGAGCTCTACTTGGTAGACATTGGAAAGCCAAGAGGCATGGAAGCATTCACTACCGGTTGGAAGACACAGACTTGTGCTACTACAATGTGCTTGGCTAAAACACAGAATTAAAAACTTCCAAAACAACTAACATTTGAATTAGCCAAAATAGTTCAAAAGTTCAAATGAGCTATTTTGTGACATGACTATTTATGGGCTTTCTTGCCTTCTGGGACAGTCACTTAAGCAGAGAATCCTAGGATACCAGAGCCAGAGCGACCATAGGGATAACCTTGTCCCACTTTTTTCAGATGGGGAAACTAAGGCCCACAACAATAAAAATCACAAGCATAGAGGTGATATCATTCAGTATTGAAAATAGGTGGCTAATTGAAATTCCTGATTAGTGGTTAGTAAAAATCAAGCATCTCTGAATTAGCTCTCCCGAACAGAGAAGCATATCTTCCACATTCAAACGTGGCAGTGATGTTTATACAAGCAGTGTTTAATCTAATAAGGCATTAGACATCAGCCTGCAGTGCTCCTGGGCCTTGATGTGTAATAGGAAGAATGATGGAGCCCATATTATAATCTGACTGCTTCCTGGTGTATTCCCTTAGTGGGGTTACATTACTGTTGTGGGGTCGAACCTTGGAGTCAGAAAAAGACCACCAGAGGCTGATGATTGACTAAAAAAAGCAGGCAAGGATTTATTGAACTGGCCAGGATGGCTGCAAGAGCACCACACGCAGGTGGCCGCACTCACGACCACACTGTCCAGGTATAGGCAGTCCTTTTAAAGGTCTAAACCACAAAAATTTTCCTTTGTTATAAATTCTAAAGTCTGGGGACAGCCCGCAGGGTTGTTCCCAGCCACATCCTGCTGGAAGTGAGAATGAGGCCCTATCTTGTGATAGCAGATAGTACAGAAGCAGAGCTGAGCAGTTAATCTCTAAAGGTTATCTACAGTTTCTACTCCTGAAGCTACTGAGTCAATGGGAATCAATCTCCTGTGGTCCTGGTCCACAGGCACAGGAAAACTGCCTTAGCCTCCAGGTCTCCATTTGGAAGCTGATAATAGCAGGGTTAAAATTCAAACAGCAGTTTTTACCTAAGTATGGTTGCTACCATACTTCAATTACTTCTCTGAACCTCAGTCTCTTATCTGTGAAAAGGGTGAGCCAGAACTTGGTGCCTATCACAGAGTGATTGCCAGAATGTTACAAAATAACGTCATTAAAGCACTTTGCATGGTACCTAATGGAGGAGGGCTCAGCGCCAGCTACAGGTTCCATGATGCCTCATGTCCCTCAACTATCACAAAACGACCATGTGCTGTGACAAGCTCAAGCATGGGTGCCGTGCCCTGGATTCGCTTCTTCCCCATCCCCTCAAATGCCTGAGTGTGCCCTGAGGGTACTGGATGCTTCCTAACCACCAAACCTATGATGACTCAGAGCTTGGAAGCCCTCCGCAGCAGGCAGGAGGGCAGAGGCGCAGCTTATGTGTCAAAGATTAAGTTGTTCCTGGAGGGAGCAGGATGCTGCCACCCCAAAAGGTGTTTCTTTGGCATGGGGAATGTTTTAGGCTGATTGTTTTTAAGAAACAAAAGACTGAGGCAGGGCTTTTTGAACCTGTCCCCTTAACTGTGGAAAGGAATTTAAAGGATTGTCCAGGGTGGGCACTATCAGCAGAGGCATCTACAAAGGATGGGGGGCAGGGCTTGAAGACCAAAGTCCTCTGTGTGTCCTCTTGTCTCCGGGTGGCCTGGCAAATATTTGTTCTGTCATCTTCATGTGATTTGCCTTCCTCCCCTTTGCAGCCCCACTTCTGCCCCTTCTCCTTCCTTCAGAATAGCAGGTAAGCCCCTCTGCCTGGCCATCTAGGGACTCTTCATATTCTTATGGAGCCCCCATACATACAAAAGTCAATTTTATTTCCTCCTGTTAATCCATCTCAAGCCAATTTAATTCTTAAATAGGGAAGAAAACCTAGAAGGCTATGGAGACAGTTCTTCCTCCCCAGACATTACTTTTTTTTTTCCTTTTTGTTTGTGGCCGACACCTTTCAACATTGAGAATAAGCCTCAGAGAACTTTCCCTGAGATATGCAGCTTAGAAGACAGGACCAGGCGCAGGGCATGCACAGGGTCAGAAGGCTGCTCCCTGCGGGGCACGGGGGCTGGGACAATGCTGCCTCCAGGCAGCTGGCATGGCTGCCTCCCAGAGGAGATGTGGGACTGATCCTGGCCGTGGCTCTGTCTCCACCTGCGGAGAACTAATCCTGGGCTATCTTTCTGCTGGCCCAGAGAAACCCAAACCTCCCCAGCTTCTGCAGGGCTTTATCTCCTCTTTCCAGGAACACATTTGCTTTCTCAGAGGTGCCACTGAGCAGCTGCTGCGCAGAGCCCAGGGCACCCTGGTCAGGTCATGTTTCCAGCCCTGGGAGGTGCAGAGCCAGACCCCCTGATCCTGCTCCCTTTCCCTCCCTGGGCTTCTGTCTCAATTAGAAAATCCCTTCGGGGAGCAAAGCAAAACTCACACATCGCTCCCAGCTGCTCTGAGTCAGGGGCAGGAGGGAGGGAAGCAGGAATTCCTACTTTCGCCATAAATTGTATGCAAATGAGCTCTTTTCCTGGCAGAGAGCAGGCAGAGCGCTCTTTCATGAGCTAACCCCGCTCCTCCGCTGGGAGGGCTGTTCCTTTAATTCGCCAACCGAAAAAGTGGGAAAGGATGTCTGGAGGCGAGGCGTCCCATTACAGAGGAAGGAGCTCACTATATAAGCCAGCCAAAGCTGGCTGCACCGGCCACAGCCTGCCTACTGTCCCACGCGCTCCCGCGCACACACGCCAGCCCCTCCTGGAACAAAGGCGGCGAGAGGCACGGGGACTCGGGGCAGCCACCTGGGAGCCGCTGCTGCTCACCTCCCCTCCGGGCGCTCATTCCATGGAGCTGGTTCCTTAAGAATCTAGGTCCTTGCCAGCTCCCAAAGGTAAGTCTGCTTCGCCCCATCACCACAGATCCTTATGACATACTGTTTGCCTTCCTGGTACCAACTGGGTTGCTTTTTTCCTGATTACAAAACTTTTGTCTTCTCTGCGCCTCTATTTATTCTGATCTGGGTGCACCTGGGCTGTTTGCTGTAAACTTTCGTCCGTTTGTTCTGGTTCTATGAACAGTCACACATGGAAGGAACTTTCTGTGAAAAAAGTTTTTATCTGTGCCGTTCTTCAGAGGGAAAATAAGAACTTTCGCTTCACTCCCTGCCTGGCCGGTTCACCTGTGCAGGTTTCTGGGCCGTTAGGGAAGATGAGTTTGCGCACTGAAGTTTGTGGAGAGCCTTAAGCTGGGATGGGATAGGGGAGGTTGATTGTGGAGAGAACAATACACATTTACACCTAAGCAGCCCTCACCTTACACTTGCCCTTCGGTATCATCCCCTCATCCCACAACATCCGCCCTGTGGTCAGACCTGGGAGGGGGTGAGGGCTGGGGACAGGAGCCCCACGGTGACTCCTAGGGCCAGGGGAACAGACTGCCTCAGGCTCTGAGACCAGAGAGCCGGACACCTCTGTTCCGCAGGGTGGGGACTCTGCGGATGCCTCCTGTCCCACTGGTCCTGGGGCTGGGCACATGGGCATGTTTGGGGCGCGTGGAGCCAGCAGTGTGCCATATCTTTCTAGAATCACCTCTCCCTCCTGACTCCTCTTTAGAGAAAGCCATAAGAAACAAATTCTCCCCCAGGGTGAGGGGAGCCCTATTTCGCCTGGCTGGCTGGAAAAAATACAGGGTTCCCCTCTCTCATTGGTGCTATAGGGGATTAAGAGCTCAGGTTTTGACGTTGGGGATCCCTTTGGTATCCCCACCACCCCCACCCCATGTGTGACTTTGTTGTAAGTACATAACCTCTTTGAGCCTCAGTTTCTACTTCTCTGAAATGGGCAGGATCACTTCTGTTGTCATTAAGAAGAGAAAATGAGTGATTGCTCAGTAACTGGAAGTTTCGATTTTCATTGGGATTTCCCCAAACTGCCCTCACCTTGGAGGTTAAAGGGGGCGTTTGGCCAATGTCCGATTGCTTCTCGCGCGTTCCTCACCGCCTGTCCCACTCCCTGGCATTTTATCTTGCCAGGTCTGAGGCGTCTCACTAGGCTGGCAGGTCAGAGTCTTGGCTGCATTTTACAAGCAGGAGGCTTTGTTGGCACAGGTTGGGAGAAAAGGGAGCCGCCTGGGGCTGGTATAAATGCTGGGTTCTGACTCCAGAATGCGCCGGGTTTTGAGTTCGGGCCTTTGCAGATTCTAAAGCTGCGGCCATAAAGCACCGTGCTGCCGGGGGACTCTTTGGCAATGCTTTCGTCCAGAGGGAGAGCCCTCGAGAGCCCCGCTTGGAGAATGAATACTGCTTTCTCAGGTTCTGTGGACTTTCCCCCCTTCTTTATGGCGCTTTCCCATATGTGCTTTAGAAATAAGACCTGCTGCCCACCCAGCCAGCTTTCCGCCTTTCCCTGCAACATGACAAGCTCGCTCAGGACTGGGGAGCTACGGAAACCGTGGGAAGTTTGCTGGCAGAGGGTGTATTGGAGCCCTTTGCAATAGATGTGAGTGCACTTCGACCCAGTGAGCTGTAATGAGGTGACTGACAGTGTTTGGGGGAAGAAAGGGTGCGTGATATGAATATTCTCTGATTTGCCTGAATGGAATGAATTAGATAAAGATTGAATGGGGTGCTGCTAATCTTATTGTTAAAGTGTGTGTGTTTTTTAATGCCTTGTTTGAAATACCTAGTTTCCCTATCTCATCTCCCACCATCCCTGCAACCCCCAAGGCATCACTGACCTCTCAGCCCTCAGCTTTGCCCTCCCTATAGAGAGGAGCAGATCGATCTTAACCTCACAGAGCTCAGATGAGATCAGATCTGGCAAATTTTTGGCACACTACCTGGCACATAATAAGAGCTCAATAAACAGAGGCTTTTCTTTGTTTGATTATTTGCAAGGACTTGTCCAAGACTAATTAATGTTCTCAGCCAATGGTTTTCACATTCATTAAATGAAATTGAGGGCAAACCCCCAATATCTGGCAGGGAAATGTGGGGCTGATGGGGTTGAATTGGGGTGGAGGGTCCAATATTCAGCTTGTTGCTTTCAACCTCTGGGGCATTTCCATAGAACCTTCAACACAGAAAACACAGTTAGAAGCAATGGAGCCAGGTGGTGTGCATCTAGGCTGCAATTTTTCCCTTTGACCAGGATCTGTGCCTCTCTGAGTTCCTACCTCTAATGGAAGTCGGAGCAATTTCCTAAGTAGCACAGTAGACAAGAATATGTGTGGGAAGTATAAAATGCTAGAGGAAGGATGATTTTCTTACTTTTATTGTGAAACTGTTACAGATGTCCCCATCTCCCCCTTGCCCACCTCTGCCAAAGCCCTGCCCCCTTCCCTCTAGGCACCAGCACTGTTGTCTGTGCGTGTGGATTATGTATATGTTCTTTGACTGATCCCTTCTTCTTCCCAGTTCTTCCCTCTCCTCTCCTCTCCTCTCCTCTCCTCTCCTCTCCTCTCCTCTCCTCTCCTCTCCTCTCCTCTCCTCTCGGACAGTTGCCAGTGTGTGGCATGCATCCATACCTCTATTTCTGTTTTCTTCTCAGCGGAATAAAGGCCATATATGACAGACCCACAGCCAACATCAAACTCAATGGGCAAAAACTAAAGGCATTTCCCTTAATATCAGAAACAAGACAGGGATGTCTGCTTTCACCACTCTTACGCAACACAGTGCAGAAGTCCTAACCACAGCGATCAGACAAGAAGGATGATTAATTAATGTAATGATAATCTATAGGCCCTTTGCGTACATCATCTCACTAAGTAGCTGCATGTCCCTGAGAAATGGGCCAAACCTACTAGACAGAGACTTGGCTTGAAAAGCAAAGAGAACGAGACCATTTTCCCGAGTTCTAGGACTCAGAGGGACGGAGCCAGTTTTCAGACCCAGGTCCCCATAACCCCCAAGTCAGAAGCACATTCCACTGTGTGCATGCCGAATGCTGCTGCTGCTTGCACTGCCTTTAGAAGGAATAAACTTCCTTTCTGACTAAATCTGCCCCTCCAGCCAGATTGTGGCCACCCATAAATTCAGTGGTAGCCTGATCATATAACCAGAATGGAATTTGGAAAGGGAATTCAGGCTGACAGAATGAAAAACACGTCCCTCTTAATCCTAACCTTTCTAAGGCTCACAAACAACTCAGAACACCCATTCTCCCCAACCTATTATTGATTTCTATTGACATACACCCAGGCTTTTTTTATTTTTTATTCTCACCCTAGGATATATTTTTAGAGAGAGAGGAAGGGAGAGAGAAAGAGAGGGAAACATTGATGAGAGAGAGACAGACATCCATTGGTTACTGCCCATATATCCCCCCACCTGAGGATGGAATCCTAAACCTAGATGGCTGCCCCAAAATGTTTGGTGTATGGGACAACACTCCAACCAACTGAGCCATTTGGCCATAGCACACCCATGCTTTCTTACAGGGAAAACATATCCATCTGGCTTCAAGCACAAGTCCCTCCACACTAAATCGTGTCTGTTTGAAAAGCAGAAAGTAGGTAACATTTAGTTGACTCTTAATTCACAATCTCTTTGTGATGGTAAAACACACACACACACACACACACACACACACACACACACTAGTTAATGTTGAAGGTTATATACCCCTTATATGAAGAAGGGTTTGACTGTGGTGTCTCATAATTCCCACTCTAACACAGAGTTATGAATGACTAGCTCCATTTTATGGCCAAAAAAAAAAAAAAATCGAGGCTTAAGGAAGTTAAGTGACTCATCTGAGGGTTTTCCATAAGTGAGGAGCGGAGTTGGCTTTGAACCCAAGCCTTCTGGCTAAAGCCCTCCCATTCTTTCCACTATGCCACCTTGTCTCCTGAAGGCAGGCCGGGCTTCCCTCTTCCAGAGCCTTAAGCAACGTCTCCCAGTGATTGGCCAAGCGGCAGAGAAGCCCCCCACCCTTTGCTGTCTATTGATTTTACGGAATGGCCGGCATATATCATTTTTCATGGCCCTCCGGCAAGGTCAACCTTCGTGGGGCCCTTCTCTGCCTGGAAACAGAAAAGGTCAAATTTCAGCCCTGGGAGAGAGAAGAATGATTCTGGAGGTAGCAGTGAGGTCGTTACCGCTGATTTTTCATTGCAGAAAGATGCTCACACAGTTCCATGCAGGACAGGTGGGCGCTCTGCCTGGAAAAGCAGGGCTGTACCCACACCCTCTCTGATAGCCAGGTGAACTGAGCACCTGGTTTTAAAAGGGCCAACGGGGAGAGAAAGTCAAATTGGTGTGCAGCCTTGGGGCAGTGAACTCCCGGGGGATCTGGAAATGGCCGTCGGTTCTGAGCCACAAACTCCCCTGTAGCCTCAGAGAGGAGGGTGAGGATTCAATCACTTCTCACTTTGAGGACGACAGGGAACCCCCTTGAATCTAATCCCAGGCTGGAATGAACACCTTCAACACGTGGGAAACACAGATGAAGTCTCCTTTCCAAGCGGGGAAACCCCCTCACACCCCAGGCAATGCTGTCACCCAAGCAGTGGCCTCACCTACGAGAAAAGTCTGTATCCTACCTGATCATAACCCTGGGACCAGACCTTTTCTTTGTCTCTCCCAGTTATGCCCTTAAACCCAGAAATCTTACTCTGTTTCCTTCTCCTCTGTCTCAGGATTCCAGCTGCTCCCGAACTTTAACAACCGCCTAGTTCAGTGCTTAAGGAGTCCCTCTGACCCTCCACCATTGAATAAAATGGAAATGCTCATGTTGAAAGAAGACCATGAGTGGAAAATCCCTTCTATGTGTATTTTAGTGTATTTGTCAGTGGAAATGAGAAAAATTATTTTATGCCAACTTAGCTCAGGTTTTCTAAATGTCCTGCAATTCACAGATCCTTCATGATGCAGCTGTAGCAACCCAAATAGGTTTGATTGGTCCTTGAAACCTCTCCAAACAATCTATGTCAAGAGCCAGAGGTATTTCGTAAGCTCTGAGTAGACAGTCTGCTTTAGAATTAACCGCTGATCAACTCTGACCCTGGAGGAGAACTGGCTGCTACTGACTTCTGCATGCACATGTTCAAAAAGTTCTCCTAGGAGGGGCCTTGGGAATGATCATAATAGCCAATATTTACTGAGTACTCTACAGGCATTATGCCATTGAATCATGCACCGTTGTTTCCAGCAATTCAGACACGAGAACCTGAGGTTGTAAGAGTTTATGTAGCTTCCTTCCCCAGCATCACACAGCTTGTCATTGCTGGAGCCAGAACTCAGAGCCAGTTTCAAATCTCAAGCAAGTGTTTATAATCAGCATGGTGAGCAAGTCGTGCTCAGCACCATAATTCATCTCTGACGCCAGAGAGGGCCAGACACAGCAAATCTGAGGAAGAGTCAAAATCTTGTCTGCCTGGCCCTTGTGTTCTCTTCAGCGACGTTGCCACTGTTGGGCTCTCTAACTTGCTCCTTCGGGACTCACTTCCTGGAGACTCAGTAATAGTGTGTGGTTTCTGATGTAATGTTTCCTCTGCTGAGCTCTGAGCTGTAGGAGAATGAGCCTAATGCACACCTTATCCCTCCCACTACCCTGAGACCTGGAGCATGGACACACATGGTCAAGTACAGGCTGAGTGAGGCGAGTGTGCCTGGCATGCTGGTGTACACGCTCGCTTTCTGGTTTCCACAGAGTTCTGTGCTCCCCCCATTGGCCCTCATGTATCACAGCTGAGGAAGGGCTCCCCTTCCACCTGACTGCCATTGATGTCAAGTGCATCCATGAGGCAGGTCTTTATCCTGAAGCCTTGCCACCTGCAGGCAGGTCGCAGGCCCTGGGGAAGGTGCTGAAGAAACCGCTGGCCCAAAGGAAATGGAGCGACAGCACAGCATTGCTTTTCTTCTTAGCTGTGCTCTTTGATTTATGAAGCCTATTCACATGCCAGATACATTTAACAAAGTAGGATACTCATAGATTTACACACGTATAAGTAACATTTCTGTGCATGACTCTGAGATTCTCCCTGCAACTATAAGTGAACTGAGGCCGGAAATGCTGTCACTTGCTCAAAGTACAAATGGTGGCTTGGCTCCTCCCCAGGCCTAATTCCCAAATGGTGCTTCTTTCACCGTGCCACTCCACACTCTTGTATTATTCCCATTTTTTAGGGTAAGAACAGAGGTTAGGGACAGCAGGCGACTAGCTAGAAACATATTTGTATTCATTGTCCTAACAAACAATGCAGAGATGTCACAGAACATTGATCTAACCTCTACGTGTAGGTTGTTAGAAAATAAACAAAACAAAAAATATCCCTAAGATGCATAGAACATTGAAACCAAAAGGGCTCAGTAATATCCAAGCCAAGGACTTGGCCACTGGTTTTAAAAGGTTAGGGCTAGGCTAGGCCAGCCAATCTTGCTTGGTGGTTGTGGATCAACCCATGAACTAGGAGGTCATGGTTTGATTCCCAATCAGGGTACATGCCTGGGTTGTGGACTCAATCCCCAGTAGGGGGCATGTAGGAGGTGGCTGATCAATGATTCTCTCTCTTCATTGACATTTCTCATTTCTCTCCCTCTCTGAAATAATTAAAAACGTAGTTTTTGTGTTTTTTGTTGTTGTTTTTAAAAGGCCAGGGCTGCTCTCGACCTTATTTCAACTAAAACACCACAACTTTTATCTGTTTTGCACACTGAGCTTCCTCGTGAAATGTCATTTAATGAAAGAGTTCTGTGACCAAAAAAAAAGAGGTTTTGTAAATTGGTGGCCTAGTTTATTCCCTTTACTTTAAAGATAGTGAAACTGAGACCCACAGAGGGGGAACATCTAAGATTTCATGCCAATTGGCAACATGGTCAGGACTGAATTATAGTTCCTTTGACTCCTGCTCTTGGAAGCCAGAGATAATATAAAAAGTGTCAGGGTTAATACATTGTTTAAAAGGGAAAAATTAAGAGTTTTACTCTTTGAATAGCTTTGGCATACATCGAGCAAGGAGTTCTTTGTATTTGTTATCTATTGTGAACAAACAGCACACATTTCTTGTGTTATGGTTTCTATAGGCCAGGATTCCACGCTCAGCTTAGATAGGTTTTCAATCTCGGGGTCTCTCATGAGGCTGCCATCACAGGGTTGGCCAGGATTGAGGTTTTGTCTGAAGGCTCACTTCTAAGCTCACTCAGGTGGCTGTTGGCTAGCCTCAGTTCCTCCAGGGCTGTTGGATTGAGGGCTTTAATTCCCTGCTGCCTGTGGCTCAAGACCACCTTCACTTCCTTCCACCTAGGTGTCTCCAATATTAACATTTGCTTCATCAAACCATAGAGCCTGTCAGCAAGTCATACATCCTGATAGTGCAAGTGACATCCCATCACCTTAGCCATATTACATTGGTCACAAGCAAGCCACTAGACCATCCCACACTCAAAGAGAATGACAAGATGTGACGAGCAGGAGGCAGTATCATTGGGAACCCTCTTAGAGTGCCTGCCCAATGTCACTAGTTTCTGACAACTTCTCATCGATGACAAATTTATCCAACCCTCCTGTACTTCTGTTGATGATGAGCAATCAGTAATATGGCTGCCACTAAGGAAGACTGTCTTGTTTAAGCTTCTCTTCCATTTATGAGGTGAAGCCAGATGTTTTGAATTAAATGTTGTAGTTCATTGGGAAACCATGCTTCCTCTTAAAATCACCCCAGGGCAGCTTCCAAGGCAAGGACTTCAAATGTATTTTATTCAAAGGCATGACATTCAAAGTGACCCAAGCTGAAACTGACCCATTGCCCTTCTCCCCAATCTGTTCCTCTATGAGCAGATGTAATGAAGCTAAAATCTAGGATTAACTCTGTCTCCCTTTCCACATTTTTACTACCCTTCCATACACCAAATCTTGTGGACTCTTCTGTCTTGACAAGTAAATCAACAGCATCCCCATTGGCCCCATCCCACCAGCCTTAGGTTGTAGCAGTCACATTCCTCCCAAGCCTAAAGATGTTCAAATGGTTCTCTTCTGACCACAGGAAAAATTCAAATTCCCAGCCTGGCATTCAGTGTTTTTCATGATCTGGCTCCTGGCCTCCAAATGCCCTCCATACCAGCCAACAATTCCATGCCTTGTATGCCCTTCAAATGCTATTCCCTTTCCTCAAATGACCTTATGTTTTTCACCTACTCACAATCTCCTTTCAAAATTCAGCTTAGAAACCAACTACCTTCTCCAGGGAGATGAGATGACCTTTTACCCCTTGTTTTCCTCTATCATTAGCATGTCATTTTGGAATTGCCTGTCTGCCCACAGGATGACTTCTCCTGCTAATGAAGCTCTTGAAATGAGAATCTGTACCCATTTTATCTGTGACCGAGCTCAACTAGAATAAAACTAATTCTCAATAGCAGGCAGCAGTCCTTGTTGTTTCCCAGGTTTGGACTTCCTCTTCCTCAGCAGACTTTATTCAAAAAGCCCAGACCTTGGAATTGTTTTCATACTTTGCCCTATAGTTTCTCAACCCTGCAGAGTGATGTCATAGTATATGCCAGGAGGAAGCCAGCACAGTCTGGGGACACAGACCTCATGGAATGTCCTTGCTTTCAGAGGTGGCCCTCATGATCACAGCATGCACTGCCTGGGATTTTGTAAAAACCAGTACCAAGGACAGAGGAGGTCCATCTGGGGATTTGAGGCTGAGTCACAGGAGATAGGAAAATCTGGAGGTCATAACAAGGGTCAGCCTACAACTAGTGGGAAGCAGGAAAGGGCTCAAGAAAGGAATGGAGACAAACAGTTCTCTATCTTAGGATATGGAGAAATTCACACCCAGGGGAAGGATTGGATAATAAGTAATAGTATGGCTGTAGCATCAGAAAGTTCTGGGTTCAAGAGCTTACTATCTGCTTATGTGATCTTAGCCAAGTCACTTCCCTAAGTCTCATATTTCTCATATGTATTAAATGAAAAATTAGGTTATTGTGATGATTGAATGAGGCAATTCCAGTGCATTACTTAGCACAAAACTGGCAGTTACTATAAATATGGTTTTTTATCTTTGTTTTTGTAATGATTCTTAATAATTATTTCCCAATAATGTGTTCTGTAGGACGCACTTTCAAAAGCATTCTATGACAAGAAGAGTTTGAGGAATACTTGAGACTGGGTCCTGTTCTTGGAAATTCATAGTTTATATGTCCACTAATACATAGTTCTAAGGGTTGTAGATACAGTAGAAAACAAGATATGTAATACCCTTTTATTCATGGAGTTTTACATTATGGAGGAAGAAGTTAGACAGTGAAAAGGAGTCAAATAAATTCATAGTACAATTTCAGGTAGATATTTGCTAAGAAGGAATATAAAATACAGTAAGGGGACAGGCAATGACTGGTGGTGTGAGGTTGATCTCATAGAGTGGCACATGGAGGTGACATTGGAGCAGAGATCTGAATGAATGAGGAAATGAACTCTGTAGGCAATGGCTAGGAGTTAGGATTTTATTGTGTGTGATTAGAAGCCAATGGGAGATTTTGGGTAGAAGAATGCATGATCTGAGAAATCCTATAGCAGTTAATCTATTCAGCTTTATTTCGTCCAGTATCCCCACACTTTTTCACCTTTACCTACAGGGTATCTATCTAAAAACATCTTGGAATATAATCCAGTCAATTCTAAACTGGAGCACAAGGCTTTGTAGAATGTAAAAGGACTATGAATTTGCTCCTCTTGCCTAGACCTACACTAATAAGCCAAACAAATCACTTGAGCCAAAACAGGCATGCCCAGAACAAGAAAACTAGCTCTAGGGGTAGATACAAGCAGGATGTTACCCTAATTAACAACTCCTTTTGGCTAAGATGATCAATGAGCACAGCCTGGCTTCAGCAGACCCTGGAACCCCATCTCAGGCCAAAAGAAACTTGCCAACATCTTCCTCGAAGCTAATAAGCATTTGTGAACAATACACCTTGGCTTAAGCACCCTCCAAAGGGGAAGTGTTTAAACTTAACTCCCGCCAGAGGCTCTGGAAGGAAGACAGGGGTCAGATATTTCAGTGACTACATGTGAACAGCCACCAGATTGCTGCTGGAGGTCTAGGAAATAGAAGATAAGGGAGTCTGTTGGGGCTCTGATCTCTTATTTTATAAGACAGTGTTGATTTTTCCCCCTTCTACAAACTGCAGAGAGTTGGTTGATGAGTCAACCTGATATAATAGTTCAAAGTCCAAAAACTAGCTCTGTCTCTTAGGCCAGTTGTTGACCTTCCCAGAGTATCAATTTAGCTTTCTAAGAGTCATAATAATCCCTACCTCACCAGGTTCCCATGACAAATGACAAGATAATTGATGGCATCTATAACCAAAGCATCTAGCATAAGGCTTGACACAGAACAGGTATATAGTAGCCTGGCAACAAACTTAGTTTCCTTCCTGTCTAGTTTAATCTAAATTTGGTTTTTATAAAACTAGTTGCCATTTATTAACTACTGTATTCCAGAAAGGTCACCATATATTGAGTAATGGCCTACTTTTGTAAGTAAAGTTTAATTGGAACAGCCATGCTCGTTTATTTATGCCATGGCTACTTTCTCTACAATGGGAAAACTGAATTTGTGGCAAAGACCATCTATCTGAAAGCCTAACAGTTACTATCCAGTCACTTGAAAAAAAAGTTTGCTGACACCTGCCAGTCAGTGTGCTAAATTTATATACATAATTTTCAATTGACAGAACTAGCAAGTTGGGTATTATTATCCTATATAATTAATATGCAAATATACTGAATGGCAGAACAACCAAACAACTAATCAAAACTAATGTATGCTAAGGCTGCTCAATCGCTTGCTATGATGTCCAATGAACACCAGGGGGCAGACGCTCTGATCGGTAGGTTAGCTTGCTGCTGGGGTCCAGCTGATCAGGATTGAGTGAGATGGGCTAGACACACCCTGAAGCTCTCCTATGGTACCTCCCTGGCCGATGGTGCACTGGTGGGGTCCCTCAGCCTGGCCTACGCTCTCTCACAATCTGGGACCCCTCGGGAGATGTCAGAGAGCTGGTTTCAGCCTAATGCCACAGGCCACTCCCCTTGGGAGGGTGCCAGATGTAAAGCTCATGACTGGAGTGCTGCAAGCCTCTCCCTATCGGGACTGATTGGGTGCAAGCCCGCCAACAGGCACAGTAGGGCTGGGACGAGAGGGAGTAGCAAGTAGGAGCTGCATGCTGTATTGGATTGCGCTTTTCAGCCTGATTCCTGCAGGCTACCCAGAGGGACGCCAACCATGCCCAAATTCCTGCACCAGGCCTCTAGTGTATATATACATATATACATATACATATATGTGTATATATACACATATACATATATACATATGCATATATATACACACATATGTATGTGTGTGTGTGTGTGTGTGTGTGTGTGTGTGTGTGTGTATATATATATATATATATATAGAGAGAGAGAGAGAGAGAGAGAGATTGAAATAGAAATACTCATCTAGTCAGTCCCTCTCCAAAAATATATCCCAAACTCTGTACCTGAAGGTAGCATAGAAAAATCTTAGAAGAGTTATTCATTTCTTTATTTTATTCCTTTTTGCCCCTTACTATCTCAGGGCAAATTTCTTGACTTTTCTGTCATATGCTAAATTAAATTATCCTGTCTAAAAGGGGATTTCCCCTTATTTATTTACATGTTAACTTGTTCATCTAAGTCCATTCTTTAAAAAATAAAAGTTGTAATGTCTAGACCTTCTAAATGCTAGCATCCTCAAACTAATTTCTTGCAAGCCATACTTTTTTTCCCCCCAGATAGTGCATAATGTGAGGTCCAATTTTCCAGAAAGGAGAGATCTTTAAGCTCCCTTGTCTGCTACTTCTCACTTTATCTTTCTCTCACTTACTCACGCTCTCTCCAGGCCAGACTCAAGCAGAGTTAGCTATTTCCCAGAGCTTTGAGGATTTGACCAAGACACAGATATTATAGTGCATCTGGCTTTGTGCCTCCCCTCAAGTTAAAAATGTAAACAAAATCGTCATGCACACCCCAACTCCCCAACATCATTCTCCTAAGAGGTCCCATTTGAGGAATCTTAACAACTCTACTTTCATCAATAATGTTGAATTTCCGTCTGATGTTTATCGCATAAATATTATTTCTTCAACCTGAATAATGAATCTTGCATCATACGATGTCCCAATTCAATGGCATTTGGTAAGTGTCAGGCACAGGATAAAGGTTAAACTGTTTGCCTCAATCTTAATTTAACATGCTAGAGAGCCTCAATCCTGACGATTCGTAGGTATTTCATTACTCCTTCTAGTATACATGGTGGGACAAAAGCAGTCTTACCATTGTATGTGAAACGGAGTCTATTCTTGTATTATTATTCATTAACTAGAGGCGCAGTGCACGTAATTTGTGCATGGGGGGGGGGGGTCCTTCAGCCCAGCCTGCACCCTCTTCAATCTGGGACCCCTTGAGGGATGTCCAAATACCCGTTTAGGCCCAATCCCAGGACTGTTGGTTCCCAATGCCTTGCCTGCCTTTCTGATTACCCCTAACCCTCCCCTGCCGACCTGGTCACCCCCAACTGCCCTCCCCTGCAGGCCTGGTTCCCCCCAACTGCCCTCCCTTGCAGGTCTGGTACTTCCCAGTTGTCCTCCCCTGTAGGCCTTATCCTTCTTAACAGTCCTCCCCTGCAGACCTGGTCACTCCTAACTGCCCTTCCCTGCTGGCCTGATCACCCACAACTGCCCTCCCCTGCTGGCCATCTTGTGGTGGCCATCTTGTGTCCACATGGGGCAGCCATCTTGTATGTTGGAGTGACTGTCAATTTGCATTATATGGTTTTATTATATAAGAATATTGTATTACTTTCCATATAATTATAAAGCCAGGTTTGCCCTATCCTTTATAAGAAAATGAAAAGATAAAGAGTCCAAGAGTGATGTTCTTCAAACACTAAACAACCAAGTGAGTTTGGGAAACATTCTATAAATGCCCTTTCTTGGGAACACAAACACTTTAAAACCCTGGGCAACCCCAAAAGCTGTCTAATTTGCTTGGTTTCAAAGAGCATTTGGTTCAAAATAGCAGTTTCCAAGAATGTTTAATTAGAAAAACTTTCCCCTTGCATTAATACATGTCAGCATGTTAATGTGGTTTGAACAGCTAACTTCAATCAAAGTCAAGGGTTAGAAGTATCTCTATATTTCAGGCTCATTGGCAGCTCCTCCTGCTCTAAGTCATAAAGTTCTTTCATGGCTAATATTTATTCTGGACCCTAACCACTGGGTCCTTTTGAAGTTAATCCTAATTTAGTCACAGAAAAACTACCCTTTAACATTAAAGGACTATAGCAAAGCTGATGGGCAGGAATGGGGTCTCAGACTCATGAGTCAGTCCACCAGAATTAAATCCTTACTGCCCTTTCAAGATGCATGATCTTGAGCTGGGTGAGCCTCAGTTCCTTCATCTGTAAACTGAGAAAAATAAAGACAACTACCTCAGAAGTCTGGGAGAGGATCCCATGAGATAATCCACATAAGACAGGTAAAGCAGTTCCTGACATGGGTTTTTTCTACCAATGTTAGTTATTACGGTAACATTCAAATGACCCCATTTTGAGAAAGAAAGTAGGTGATGAAAGTGTGTCTGGAGTAATCTTAGTTGTCCCTGAAAGTCCAGTCTTGGAGACACATTTCCATTTTAGGAGTCAATGTTATAAAAATGCATCAAACTTGATTGAATGTGATTCAGACAAGCTTTTATAATTGTCAATGACTGCCCCAGCTCCCTCCGACACTGGGACACAAGCTTCAGTCAATAGCATTCCATTCATTTGAATATCAGCACATTGAGCTGGAAAAGACTGCCAAAGCTATCTAGATTCGCTATGCCAAATATTTGGCATACATATCAACACTCCCTCCATTCCATGCCCATGGCAGACATTACTAATCCATCACAGTTATTTTACCCTTGAGTCCAAACATGGCCACAAAATCCTTCTCAATGCAGTTCTGGGAACCACATCAGCTAACTGACTTGGACACATGAACAAAAACAGAACTGCCATCCCAAACCAATTCAATCTCTTCACCAATTCATGAACTTCTACAATATAATGGTCTATGTTTTAAAATATATTCCATGTCATGGAGCTTCCTCATAGGGGAGGACAAGAAAGGAAAGGAGAGAAAGGGGGAATAGGTGTTAACATTTAGTTAGCATTTAGTATTAATAGTCAGGCTTTTCTTCCACTCACTATCTCCAATAACCCTGCAAAGAGCTCTATTTTACACGTGAAGAAGCCACAGTTTGGAAAAGTTATAGGACTTTGTCTAAGGTTCTCAAGCAGGTAAACAGAATTTAACCTCAGGTCCTCCTGGCTGTTAAAGCTGATCTCTCTCCCATCACAGTGCCTCCTTCAGGCTTTTCGAAGGCCTTTCTATTATAGCTATATCTTTGGCATTGGGTGGCTGATAATACTGACATAGGCCATCATGTCTTAGCCATTTTTAGAAAATCTCTAGAGTTATGTCTCTACCTAAAACCTGTTCTACCTAGATAAATCTCTTTAATGTTAATCATGGCTAAAGAGTTCAAAACAACTTTCCAAAACTGTGAAAGAGTCAACCAAATTTCTTAAAATTCTGGATGAAGGCCAAAACAGAAGAAGCCATTGTTCCATTAGGAAATGAATGCAAATGCATTTTTGAAACTTTATTTTTTTTAGAATTTTTTAAGAATCTATATTGCTGACACTTGGTCAGACCATTTTTTATTTTCCTTTCTGTCTAGGCAAGAAATAGAAGAGGAAAAGCAAGTGCTCTGCAGAATTTTTATTTCAAAAATTAAAACCAGACCTTACCAGGGCAGTTTGTGGTTTGAATGTATCAATGGACCTAGTTATATTTCCCTGAGCTTTTCTTAGATATACTAAGCCACAAATATGAACTCGGTATTGTGTCTGGGCAGAAATGTTTTATGGATTAAGATTTGGGCTTAATTTGGTTGGTAATGAACCTTCTGTTAGGAGGTTGGGAGAGAGGAAGCCACGAAGCACCACCTTAAGCCACTTAAGTCAAATAACTAAAGAAAGAACACAGTATTTGGGAGGTGTTGTACTAAGTATTGGCCATTTGACTTGGGTCTAAAATAAAAACCAATCCCTGGCCAGTGTGGCTCAGTTGGTTGGAGCGTCATCCTGTATACCTGTACATTAAAAGGTCACAGGTTCAATTCCAGATCAAGCGCATACCCAGGTTGTGGGTTGGGTTGGATCTCTTAAAAAATCAATGAAAATATGTCCTTGTGGAAAGATTAAAAAAAGAATAAAATACAACCAAATTTAAGTTGGGCAGAAATATTGCTGAATTAAGCAATGGACCATAGGTAATTAGAACCAAAGGTATGCTATTAGAATTGGAGCCACACACACTTGCTTGTTTTACAAGGGAGTGGCTGTGACTTGCCAAAGATCACCCAAGTGATTGTCAGAACAGTTGCTCAGAGCTCAGGATCCCTTGGGATGTTGACTAGAATCCATGGGAAGGAGCCTTGTCTGTCTTGGCTACTTTCATAACCCCTGTGTTTAGAGGTGTGTCTGGCACATAGCGCATAGTCACCAAATAGCTGAAGGAATAAATATGAACTAATTTCAGGAGTGTGGCTATGATGAATTCCTTGATGCATCTTGCCTTAGAAAAGATCACAGGAGAATTATATGAGGGCCTTCAGGAAAATAAGAGGATGTGTTTGTTCATTAGTTTCATCAATATGAGTTCCTGCTGTATATGAAATCAAGAAATAATATTCAACTTTATTTTATTCTATATCAATATGTTGTACATTTACTATGTTCTAGATACCATGCTTGGTGTTGGGTATTTAGAGATAAATGACTTTGCCTGTGTCAGACTATTTGTGGAGTTTACAATCTACAAATAGTCTGTGTGCATTCTAAGTATAGAAGGACTAACTGAACACACACTAACTGCTTACAGTCAACATAAATACAAGATAGAATTTGCTTCTTGCTCTAAAATAGGAAGATATACATCCATAATAAAGTTACCTCAAATCATTTTTAGAATAGCATATGATAGAAATACCACATCAAGTATTCTGAAAATTCAGAAGAAGGAAATGTTACCTGTAAAAACTTCTAATAATATTTTTAGCTTTATTTTGAAGGACAGATTTTATCCATTCAGAGACATCAAAAGGGCTTTCCAGCAGCCTTCAGGACATCTGGAATCTTCTCCCAATGATAACTGAAATGTAACAATATCTCCAGGTGTCCCTCGGCATGCTTTCTCTCTACAGCACCCACAGGCTACAGACACCTCAGTCCCTAAGTCCAGGGAATTGGTAGTAGTCTCCTTTTGAGCCGGGTGTTTGGAGTCCTATGGACACAGCTTGGCTCTGGTCTCAGACCATAGCACCTTTCCTCTCCAGACTGAAGGCCATGTAAGCTGGTGGCTCAGTGCACTTATTTTGGACTCAGATGGACCCGCATTCAAATCCCTGAACATGCACAAGCCACTTAATTATTCCATGCCTCAGTTTCTCATGTGCAGCATGAAAAGATACCGCCTCATATCATTTTGTGAGAATCTGAAATTGGAGATTTAAAATGCTCAGCACAGACTTTGGTCATTTGGTCATTCTGACCAGCACTACTGAAACTTGCTTGTGTAAGTTCTAGTTTCTGAGATTTCTGGAGTCAGAGAGCCGGTCCTTACTGGCCCAGGCTCCTCAGCACCCAGCACATTGTGCAGCACATAGTAAGTAAACAGCAAGCAGTTCTTAAAGGAAACTTATAACATTTTTACTCTTGCTGGTGGCTTGGGAGCATACACAGTATTATCAATCTACAGTGACCCTTAAGACTATCAGAAATATTAAATCCACAATACATCTATTTAAAATTTACCAGTATTTCATTTTTAAGAGGAAACTGTAAGCTTTATGATCATAGGAAACATGCATATCTTCTTCATTTTTATATCCCTCATACTTAACACAGGGCTTGGCACCTGGCAGGTTATTTGATAAATACATACTGAAAAGATGGGTAGTTATGTAGATGAGTGGATGAAGGTATAGATGGAGGGATGTGTGATGATTGGAAAATTGAAGAAATATTACAGGAGCAAGAAATCTGGAAATCTCTTTAACACAGATGTTCTCCAAAATCCCATGGCTCATATTTCTCCCTGAAGGCCATTAAATTGATCACAGACTAAGAATGACTAGAAGCCTTTCATATGCAGTTAATTTTGAAGTCCTCCCAGTAATCTGGGGAAAGAGATAAACCTCAATCAAATTTCTAGATCAAGAGGCAGGATCTGTGGGATTAATATCAGCTTTACCACTAATTAGCTGGTGGCCCTTTCTGGGCATTTCAATTCTGTTGTTCTCCTTCATGTCACACTCTCTGTCTATTGAATTGGACATGGCTGCCTGGAGTGATATACTCATAGCTATTCTGAAGTGGGCTCCACAGAAGTACGTGGGTAGGGATTAGAAAGATACTGCCTCATATCATTCTGCCTTACACACTAGAAGCATATCTTGGGGCGGGGCGGGGGGGGGGGAGGTAGGGGGGAGGAGAGACACAGATAGTCACTCCTGGAGTTAGCAATCTTACAGTTGCACCTAAACCCTGCTCAAGTCTCATTTTAATTCTTTAATCTGATGTTTGTCCATGTCTGTGGAAAGTGTTACAAATCTGAGCCAAATGTTTCCCGTCAGGAGCAATGTCTTGGAAGATTAAAAATCACAGCAGCCTGTTCTGGAGAAAGCCTGGCTGAGCAGCGTGGCCAGCCAACCCAGAAGCAGCATGGCCTCTTGGCCAGTACTAACCTCACTGAAGAGGGCTCCACCCAGGCTCATGGGCGCGCCTGGTGCCTGTCTTGCTACTGAAGTTAGAAAGGCTAGGAGGAGGCCAAGACTATGGCCACAGCTTTCCTTCTCTCCCAAGCGTTTTTGAATATTCTTGGAATTTAGGGTCTTCCCAAACTCCCCTAAAAATTCCTCAACCTTCAGGGTAGCCTTCAGTCACTGCCTTCTCCACACAAAAGACACCAACCCCTCACACACACCAGTTAGGCACTGTCCTAAGTATTTCCAGGTATAATCTAATTTTTCTCACTTGCAGTTGATAGAACTCTATTGTGGGGTAGATATTAGTGTTATCACTTCACAAATAAGAAAATTGAAGTTCAGCACTAATCACTTTGGCTCAGTGGATAGAGAGTCCGCTTGTGGACTGAAGGGTCCCAGATTTGATTCCAGTCAAGGATGTGTACCTTGGTTGCTGGCAAATGCCCAATAGGATGTGTGCAGGAGGCAGCTGATAGATGTTTCTCTCTCATTGATGTTTCTAATTCTCTATCACTCTCCCTTCCTCTCTGTAAAAAAAAAATATATATATATAAAATAGAGGTTCAGAGAGGCAGTGTTATATAGCATCTGGATTGCTGCCATATGAAGTTACGCCTATCCAACCATTTTTTACGTACAAAAATGGCAATTCTGTATGGTTCCAACTCATAGCAAATGGCAGAACCAGGATCTGATAGTATTCAACTGACTCTATAGCAGATGTTCTCAAACATTGCGCAGATGTCCCAGGATACTTGTCCATGGTGGCATTTATCATTCTTCCCTATAAATGTCTGTTCACAATATCTTTCCTTTCTGGACTCACTGAGAGCACATACATCTCACAGCCTGGTCTTGGGACTCACTCAACTCATCTCTGTTGAATGCAAGAATGAATGATTTTTTAAAATAAACTCATCCTCAGCTTTCTGGGAAGATTGTTGGCTCCACTAGCATCCTAACTGAGCACCAGTTAAGCCACCATGTTACCTAAATGGATACATGCTTTTCAGTGCCGGGACTCAAACACCTAGGGCTTGGAAGCATTTGGGTTTGGCAATCAGAGTTTTCTCGATTCTTTTAAGATGAAGGTTGAATTGGACTCATTCAACTGTAAAGTCCTTGGAAAAGAAATCCATACTGAAGGCTCTTTCCTGGCTCCTCTTCTCTTCCTGGCACATGCCAAGAAGGAATTTATGAATGTTGGGAAGAACGGAGGGTGAGGAATTTCTAGAACCTTTAAGAATGCCATGTAAGCCACTCCATGCTTAACTGGCTGTGCACACACAAAACATGCTCTTGGTGTGAGCCCTCTCATGTGTTGCCAAAATGATGTGGAAAGGGATTCATTTGAATTATTTTACATTCGTGCCTAAGTCAACAAGATATATTCTTTGAGCTACTAAAAATGAAGTGACCAGTAACTAATTCTGAAATATGATGCTAGCTTGTTGGAAGTTTTATCTTTATCTAAAAATGAAATTGTTTATTCTCCAGCTGTGACTAAGGAAAAATCCAAAGGTTGTTGATTCCTTCAACGAGCAATGGTCTTTGTCCTGTTGTGAGGTGCCTAAAAATAACCCTTAGTTTATTCCATGCTGCTCCTAAAGGCTAGAGCTCTACTTGGGGAGATGGGGGATTTGATAACAAGCCAAGAGGCAGCTTAAAGTATAAAATTATTAACCAACAAGCCCCTGGAACATGATCGCCATATTGACTGTGGTTTCCCTGTTAAATGAAGGAACTTGAGTAATGTTCTGAATATAATTTATAATGCCAAAACCTGGAGAATCATTCTATACTGACAGCATCTAACGCCAAAGAATGAAGCAAGAACTAAGTTTTATCTTTCTTCAGTAATGAAGTCCTAATACTTTAGCACCCCTTATCCACCCTCTAAAATAAAACCTTTAGGACCATATTTTTTTTTTTGCAGAGAATAAGCACCATAAATATGGCAGGTATTTGGAGACCGAGGAAGTAAATACAGAAGCCTGTGTCTTTTCAACAGACAACACTGTGAGCAATTAGGCATGTAGCCTTAGAGACCATGTCCTCCTTGCTGTGGCTCTCCTGACTCGTGTGCTCTCTCCTTTCCATTTCCCAGGTGTATTTACACCCCAATGGCATCCCATAGTTATTTGACCTTTGCCTGTGTCGGGCATCCGCAAAGAGGAGCTGTTGTTATTACTATCATCTTCTTCCAATTCTGTTGCTTTTTCTCACGTAGTTCCCTCTTTTCTAGACTTCAGCAGGCTTCACATTATACCCCCAACTGCAGTTGTATTCATCTGTATTTTAGACTCTCACCCATCCTTCAGGTCCATCCCTTTTGAGGTTATTTTCTTAAACATCTCAAAAGGATGTAGGCTCCCTCTGAACTTTAATAGGCTTAGATTGGTCAATCCTTTCAGTTACTCTTTTAAATTATTGTAGTCATGATGTATCTTCCTGATTCTTCCATCTCTCTATATGCATGGTTTCATCTCTCATATATTCTCTAATTAGTGTTATTATTGCTTCTGTTATCTTTAGATACCATATATTGAGCACCTACTGTGTATCAGGCACTGTGTTAGTAGTTTAATATACATCTTCTCATTTTTTCCCATCCTCCCACAAAACTATGAACTAGACATACTATGTATAACCTTGTATGAGATGAGGCAAGTAAGACTTAGGTAGCAGCTACTAAATGGAAGAGCTGGATTCTAATTCAGGTCTGGTTCTCCCAGAGACCAGGCTGTTTCTTCCACATCCAGCTTCTCATCAACAAAATGTTTTAGACTTCTAAAGGAAATGGACTTGGTTCTTCTAAAAACTCCCAAGCAAAGTCAACAGAAAAAGGAGAGCCCTGAGTTTTTCTTTTATAAGCTCCATCAGCTCCCAAGAAAAGAGTGAGGCAGGGTAGGACCAGATGATATTGTGGCCAAAGTGGTATAAAGAGCAGCTTAGAGTTTGATTTGAGGAGAAGAATCTCCTGTAGAACTTGGAGCTTTAAGGTATACAGAGAGAAAGTGTAGAGAATGTCCTATTCCAAGGGTAGGAAGTGGGAGGAGGATGCTGACCTGGGGCAAGGTGGAGGTTCCTTCAGATTTGAGAACTCTTATCCTGTACATGTTTGAACATGTAACATATGGAAATTACAGTGCACAAACATATTGTGTTTAGGTAAATTACTCAAAGGAATTCCCTAGTCTCCTGGCACCTCTATCTGAGGTATTCCCCCCATTTTCCTTAGACAGGAGACTTAACAACAGCATAACTTTCTTAAAGACTCTCTGACCTCTCTGAGTCTCAGTTGTACCAAGGGCTTAATATCACCAAGCCGCCCTCTAAACCCGTGCCGCTCAATGGAACTTGATGCAATGGTGGGAATGCTCTTTATCTGAAGTGTAGACACGAGCCATGTCACTATTAAGCATTTGAACTGTGGGGGAGGGAAGGTACAACTGAGGATGGAGTTTTTCATTGTTTTTAATTTTAATTATGATTTTAATAACCACTTGTAGCTAGTGGCTGCCATATTGGACAGTACAGTTCTCAACCAGTTTTCTACCTCTTCTTTAGCCTTCTCTCATGAGGAAATTTTTAGTATAGATTTTTCCCCCTCCAGATTGTTTTGAATAGTTAATGTGAAAGGAGACACCTAAAGAGTTTCACAGAAACAATTCACAGCGGCTCTAAAAATTTATTTAGATAAAGATAGAAAACAAGTCTGGTCCACACATGTATTTTTCTGCATTCGGCATATATGCTGAGACGCCGTACAAAGCAAGGCAGCTTGCATGGCTCGGACACAGTCATGTTGTCCTGGATATGTGACCTCAACAATCTATGTATTGAGCTTGAGTCTCTTCCTGCTGCTTTTCTTTGCAAACAGTGACTCACAAAATCCTTTAATCTCACCATAAAAGATAAGTATGTAGGTAGGTAGATGGATAGAGGTAAAGGCAGAGATAGATTTAGAGATGGGGGATAGAGAGAGAAAGAAAAAAGAAAAAAAAACATCTTACAGGGTAGAGAGAGAAGACTTTACTTCATTGAAGAAGTCTTACCCTTGCTTAAAAAAATAATTTAAAAAAAAATCCGCATATGCCAAAGAAATTTCAAGAGTTGGGAGAAAGAACATCCTGGGGAAAATGTTAAGTGAAGCCCGTATTTTTTACTGCAAAGCTTCCTTTTATTGAGCTCTTGCATCTGCCAAGTGCTATACCTTTCCCATTACTCACGTTATCTCACACTTTTCACAACAGTCCTATGAGGACACTTGTATCACACTTTACTGATGACAGGACTCTGGCTTACGGTGCTAGTTAATACCTCACTCATGGAAGAGGAGGTGGTTGAACATTGACTCAAACCCAAGACAGCATGTCTACAAAGCCTGTGCTCTTCACCACTATACCGACACCTTGGAGTTGCTATACTCTCGAAGACTTTTCGACTGGCTATTTCCAACTAGAAAAACGTTTCTCCTGTTGTGCTGAAATGTGACTTTTAGTAAGCAACCCTCCTCTCCACCATCAGCACATATACACATCAGCACTTGTTCTGTCCTTTGGGGCCACAAGGGACAAGCCAGCTCCTGCTCCTGCAGGATTTAGGCATGGTAACCCTGTTCCTCTCAATCTTAGTTTTTCCAGCTATAGGACGGACACACAGCTCCACACTTCTACCTTCTACAAGATGTTTTCCAGACTCTCCATTGCCTGGTCACTTCATATAAAGATAAGACTCTGCTTGTGCTTTTTAAAGAGTCTCTATGAGATAAGTTGTTCATTCTCAAATTTTAAAAGCCCTACTGTCAGAATGTGATCCTTCATGTCTAACCTAAATACAAGCTGCAATCCACAGTTTTCCCTTGGTCTATCCTCAAAGGGGACATTAACCAGTTGTCTGCATGTAACATTCTTAAAGGCTATTATTTTCTATCTTTTGCCTCTCTGGTGTAAATATGTCCAGTTCTAGTACATTATTATAATATAATAATAATAATGTACTATAATAATAATGTACCCCCTCACCTTTTAGTGATTTCTGCAGCTTCTCTTTGATCTAGATTCAAGCTGCTGCTGGGTTTAGCACTAGATTCAATGAGGAGGTCAAGCTTCAGCAAAAGGGGGCTATAGGCATGGACTTGTGCTAGGTCTTGTTCCTAGAAGTGCAAGGGAACTGGAGCTATATTTTAATGTGTGCCTAGTATGGGCCTGACACCATGCTGAGCTAATCTATAACTCCCTCAGGAAGAAGTTTTACCCCCATTTAAAAATGAGATCATAATTTAGAGAGGATAAATAGCTTGTCCCAAGTCTTAGAGCTAGTGAGTGGCATTTGAACCCAGGGGTGTTGAAGTCCAAAGCTTAGACAGTTTCTACCACATTGATAATATAACTGGTCTTTCCCAAAGTACAAAAGTATCCACTTGCCCTTAGACAGCCATCAGCCAATGGGAAATACTCAGCCCTCAAAAATCCCATTTCCTTCCTCTGAACAATGCAGCATTTGGCTCTGCCAGCGCACGTCTCCCACACGCCCAGTGAAAAGTCCTCATTCAACCCTTAGTCTGGTCATTATTACCCTAGACTCATTGCCTTGGAGTCCCAACCAGCAACTCTAATGGCTTTTTAGATGGAAATTTAAGTCATTTAGCAACACACACAAAAGTGTTGGGTAAAAGTCCAAGAGCATTTCAAACTGGCCCATGGCCCTTTCTCATAAAAAAAAAAAAATGTGGGGGAGGGGGAGCTAAGAATTGATGGGGAAGGGTGGGAAGAAAGAAAGGCAGAGAGATTTGAAGCAACTGCAAGAGAGTAGACAGTCAATAAATATTTGTCCAATAAGTAAATGGGCCGTACTGGTTTGAGAGAAGAGAAATTGCCAAGTTCTCTTCTTCATCATAATTTTTATTCAGTGGGCTTGCCTACATCACAGATGTACCAATTCTTAGTTAGGAAACTAATTTGAATAAAAAACCACACTTAGAAGGTTTTGTTTCTTTTTCTTGTCTTTGTTTTATTTTGTTATGTTTTTGTCCTAACCAGTGTGTAGAAGCCCTAATTAGATGTTACATCATAATTGGTGAAATATCAAATATGAATATAATAAGGATGTGGTATGGATAGGAAGTTCTTGATTCTGTGCATAGCTGGTGCCTTCTTAAGTCCCCAGAGCCTTGCTCAGTGCTATAGAAATGCTTCATGGTTCCTTTCCCTGCCACAATCCTTCTCCAGGTTTTGCAGAGACGTTCTGTCAGCATAGAAGAGATGATTACCAGGGATCATGTTCATGCACTTTTGTCATTGGAATAAGATCTTCCTGAAAAACACATTGGAAAACCTGTTATAGAAGAGACAATCCAAATATCACATCTAATCGACATAACTAACTAACTTAGGATATGCAAGACTAAGAATGGCATGGGCATAGGAAAATGTCAATTTGTGGAAAAACAAATACCTCTCAATTAGTGTCTTGAATTACACTCAGGTGTATCTCTAAGTGGGAAAAGACCTATAAATGACATCATGCCATATACAGAATATTCTCATATGTATCCAAGGCATATGTTAATTAACAGTATAACCACCTAAAGTTTCACTTGTCTTCTGTCTTTACTCAGTCATTTCTCATTGCCTTTGACACTCCCCTTCCCTCTGCCACGATTGCCAATGTAGGTAAAGAGCCGATTGCCCATGCAGGTAAACAGCCGTAATGCAGATGAATAAGACAACTTAGCAGGGGAAGAACTGCCACACAATAGCCTGTCACCTCCAACCTCTGTTTGTATCTGGTCCTCTTTACTCCTTTAGAGACCACTGTATATCAACACTATAGTGAATATTGAATGAATACCAGGAGAGCTTCAAATATAGGAAACACAAAGTAAACATTCACTACAATTGCAGTCAGTGGATTCAATGAGAAGAACATACTAATAAGCTTGCTTTTCTTTATTTACTTATAGAAGAGAATTTCTTCAAGAAGACCAGAAACAACTGATTTATTCAACTCTGTGCATCCAAGACCCCAACTCTACCTGATAGTAAGACTCCCTAGAATCTTAAAACCCCAGAAACATCCCACCAAACCCACCTCCACCATGGGGGCCGTGACTCAGCTGCTGGTGGGCATATGCCTAGCTTTGCTTGCCCTCCCTGCTGAAGGCGGGGTCCTCAAGAGAGTCATTCGGCATAAGCGACAGACTGGGGTGAACATCACTCTGCCGGAGGAAAACCAGCCCGTGGTGTTCAACCACATCTACAACATCAAGCTGCCTGTCGGGTCCCAGTGCTCCGTGGATCTGGAATCAGCCAGTGGAGAGAAGGATCTGGCCCCACCCTCCGAGCCCAGCGAAAGCTTCCAGGAGCACACTGTGGACGGGGAGAACCAGATCGTCTTCACACACCGCATCAACATCCCCCGCCAGGCCTGTGGCTGTGCCCCTGCTCCTGACATCAAGGAGCTCCTGAGCCGCCTGGAGGAGCTGGAGAACCTGGTGTCGTCCCTGCGGGAGCAGTGCAGCGTGGGAGCGGGCTGCTGCCTCCAGCCTGCCGAAGGTACGAGGGGAGAAGTGATGAGCATGGCAAGATACTGCAGTTGTTTCCAAAGTGGGCTCCCAGGGAAACGAGCCTTACAAGGGATTCATTGCAAAGAGATTTGATGGTCAAATAAATGTGGAGAGTGTAACCATCTCTATTCTGCTGTTGGTGACAAATGTTCCCCAGAGGAATTTGTAGTAATTTCACTTTGATCACTTGTTTCCAAAATTTATTTGACCATGAAATGTACACATTCTCTACCTCAAAACCTATGAACACATGAAACTCCTGACCCAAAGATCAGACCCTGAAAGATACTGATATAGCCTTATTACCCCATTGTACAAATGGGGAAACTGAGGCCCAGAAGTAGGATGGGATTTCTCAAGGTCCTGCAATAAGTGACCAAGTTAGGACTTAAACCACAATATTGCAGCCCTGGCTCGTGTGGCTCAGTTGGTTGGGTGTCATCCATGCGCTAAAAGGTTACCAGTTTGATTCCCAGTCAGAGAACATGCCCAGGTTGCATCTACAAATTTCAGAGAGTTCAAGCTAAGAATTCCTACCCAGTGTAATTAGATATGAGTTCCAGCTGATTTCACATAGTAAGCAACTAGTTTTTAAGCCAGATGGGGGCCCGAGGGTGCAGCTGTGCTCTGGCAGAATCCGAATCTGGGTTTCAAGGGTAGAAACTGGAAAACTGGGCTGCTGTGCTCAGCTGAGAGCCTCTGATCTCTTTGCAGGCCGCCTGGACACTAGGCCTTTCTGCAGCGGCCGGGGCAACTTCAGCACCGAGGGGTGCGGCTGTGTTTGCGAGCCCGGCTGGAAAGGCCCCAACTGCTCTGAGCCTGAATGTCCAGGCAACTGTCATCTGCGAGGCCAGTGCCTCGATGGGCAGTGCATCTGCGACCAGGGCTTCACCGGGGAGGACTGCAGCCAGCTGGCCTGCCCCGGCGACTGCAACGACCAGGGCAAATGTGTGAATGGGGTCTGTGTCTGCTTCGAAGGCTACACCGGGGCTGACTGCAGCCAGGAGCTGTGCCCGGTGCCCTGCAGCGAGCACGGCAGGTGCGTGGACGGCCGGTGCGTGTGCCAGGACGGCTTTGCGGGTGAGGACTGCAACGAGCCCCTGTGCCTCAACAACTGCTACAACCGCGGGCGCTGCGTGGAGAACGAGTGCGTGTGCGACGAGGGCTTCACGGGCGAGGACTGCAGTGAGCTCATCTGCCCCAACGACTGCTTCGACCGGGGCCGCTGTGTCAACGGCACCTGCTACTGCGAAGAAGGCTTCACGGGGGAGGACTGTGGGCAGCTCACCTGCCCCAACTCCTGCCACGGCCAGGGCCGGTGCGAGGAGGGCCAGTGCGTGTGCGACGAGGGCTTTGCAGGCGTGGACTGCAGTGAGAAGAGGTGTCCCGCCGACTGCCACAACCACGGCCGCTGCGTCGCCGGGCAGTGTGAGTGCGACGACGGCTTCACGGGCTCTGACTGCGGGGAGCTCAGATGCCCCAACAGCTGCAGCGGCCACGGCCACTGCGTCAACGGGCAGTGTGTGTGTGATGACGGCTACACCGGGGAGGACTGCCGCCAGCTGCGCTGCCCCAACGACTGCCACAGCCGGGGCCGCTGCATCAAGGGGAAGTGTGTGTGCGAGCAGGGCTTCCAGGGCTACGACTGCAGTGAGATGAGCTGCCCCAATGACTGCCACCAGCACGGCCGCTGCGTGAACGGCATGTGTGTCTGTGACGACGGCTACACGGGCGAGGACTGCCGGGACCTGCGGTGCCCCAAGGACTGCAGCCACCGGGGCCGCTGCGTGGAGGGGCGGTGCGTGTGTGAGGATGGCTTCACGGGCCGAGACTGCGCAGAGCTGTCCTGTCCTGGGGACTGCCATGGCCAGGGTCGTTGTGTGAACGGGCAGTGCGTGTGCCACGAAGGCTTCATGGGCAAAGACTGCAAGGAGCGGAGGTGTCCCAGCGACTGTAACGGCCGCGGCCGGTGCGTAGATGGCCAGTGCGTCTGCCACGAGGGCTTCACGGGCCTGGACTGTGGGCAGCGCTCCTGCCCCAATGACTGCAATCACTGGGGGCAGTGCGTCGCAGGCCGCTGCATCTGCAATGAGGGCTACACCGGGGAGGACTGCTCAGAGGGTGAGTACCAGACTCCCACCAGGGAGATGCGGCTGGGACTCACTAAACACACACTAACTCATTAAACACACACACTAGCTCTTTGAAGGGCCTCAGTATTCACCTGCTGAGAAGCTACCTATTTAATGTCTCAGAGGCCCAGAGAGGTTATGAAATTGTCCCCAGGACACACAGCTAATAGATCACAAAGCTGATATCTGAGTCTGCCCACCTCATCTACACTGAGGTTAACACCCATGCCCAGTAGAGGAAATGATAAGCACCAACTTTCTTTCTTACTTTCCACTGATATCAAATCAGTAATAAACTCAATTTCTCTATTTGGAGGGAGGTAAAAAATCAGTTACATTGACTGAGCGGAAAACTTCATGCACACTCAACTAAAGACAAAATGATGATCACTAGTCAGGCCCGTCTCTTATATAATCTTCTCTGCATTGTCTTTGATCCCAAGGATTGTGAGATCGTTAAAGGAGCATTATCCCTACAGGTAACACAGGGCATGGTGTACAGTTGTGTTCGGTAAACACTGGTTGAGTGAAAACACCACAAAGACCAATAATGCTCATGTTTAGTGAGGGTCTGCTTTCTACTTCTCTCATCCATCCATATTACAATGGTCACCATGGAGAATTTCTACCTTGATTAAGACTATTGGTAGATAGATAAGACTATGTAAATGGCTGTGGGTTTAATGTGGTCAGAACAGCTGACTGGTAGGGACATGTGAGTCCCAAATTGGATGAGCTAAGCTGGGCAAGTCCCTCTACCTCACTCACATCTAGAAAGTGAAAGTTAGACCAGATGAGCTCAGAATACCTTCTGAGGGCCAATGATGTGTGACTTCAAGTGCAGAGCAGGGAGCTAAGTTCAGGCTGCCCCTTCCCATGCAGATGGCCTGGCTCTGAACAAGGGTCCAAGGAATGGAGATGTGGAGGAGCTGGGTCACAAAGAACCTTCAAGGCTACCCTGCAGACCTGACACCGCAGCCTGAAGGCAGTGACGCCACCAGAGATTTTAAAGATGGGTGGCAGCCAGGCTCCCCATGAGTTCTGCATGTTAAAAAATGGAAGCTGGCCCCTTACTGCCAGTGTAAGCAAGATTCTACAGTGCCCATTACTGACCCCAGCTGTCCTTCCTCTTTCCTACCAGTGTCCCCTCCCAAAGACCTCGTTGTGACAGAAGTGACAGAGGAGACTGTGAACCTGGCCTGGGAGAATGAGATGCGGGTCACAGAGTACCTCATCATGTACACGCCCACCCACGAGGACGGCCTGGAGATCCAGTTCCGGGTCCCCGGGGACCAGACGTCCACCACCATCCAGGAGCTGGAGCCCGGCGTGGAGTACTTCATCCGCGTGTTCGCCATCCTGGAGAACAAGAGGAGCATTCCCGTCAGCGCAAGGGTGGCCACTTGTGAGTGAGCAGAACTGCCCTCGGCAGCCTCAACTGCCCTCCCCTTGCTCAGAGCATACCTTGTCACCTTGCCTTTGCCCCGTAGCTCCATAGCTGTCCTTACAGTCACACCAATTAAGACCCTGGAATCCAATGTAGCCCCTAAATATTTCCTTTAAAAAATTCCTCATTGCCCAGGCCAGTGTGGCCCAGTAGGTTGGGCATCATCACATGCATTAAAAGGTTGCCAGTTTTGGTTCCTGGTCAGAACACATGCCAGGGTTTCAAGCTCAATTTCTGGTAGGAGGCAGCCTATCAATGTTTTGCTCATATCAATGTTGTTCTCTCTCTCTCCCTCTCCATTCCTCTCTCTCTAAATTTCAATAAATTCTTAAAAAACAATAACAAAAAAAGAAACTCTTCATATACTAACTCACAATAACCTTCTAAGATAGGAGCTATTGTTAACCCATTTTACAGATGAGAAAACTAAGACTCCTAACGGTTGAGCATCTCATCCCAAATCACACAATTAATAAGTGGTGGAGATGGGATTTGAACCCTGGCAGTCCAGTTGCAGATTTATCCTCTTAACCACTCTATTCCAAACTATATTCCTGTGAAACTAAGTGAGTTTCACAGGAATATAGTTTGGAATAGAGTGGTTAAGAGGATAAATATAGTTTGGAATAGAGTGGTTAAGAAGATAATAGAGTGGTTAACACTAGAAGTTCAAGTTACTCCTTTAAGAATACAACATCAGTATTATTTTCTTCCTATCTGAAAAGTAAGTTAGGCTAGAATGTTGTAATTTTATTTTATTTTTTTGCTTAGTCATAATAACATTGACTGCCATATTAAACTTGTACTATAATACATGCCAGGAACCATTCAAACGGTCTACATGCAATATACCACAAAGTCCCAAAACATTCCCAAGGGGCATGTTCTTCTTCCAAGTGAAGAAACTGAGGCCTGGGGCATTTTGTACAATTTTCCCATGTACACAACGTATAACTGCAGAGCTGAAATTCTAGCCAAGTCTGTCTGATTCCAAAGCCTGTGAACATATTAGGTTTAAGCACGTGGAATTGCCCAGATTTAACCATATGGAGGGTCCTAACATTAATTTTCATGCTGCTGCGCCGTAGACAGCATTGCAGAAGAACCTTTTAGTAGAGCCCAGCTCAGGTGCTCAGCCCCTGACTGGGGCAGGCGCCCGCCCCTGGGTTCAGTAGAACAGGGCTTTGTGGCCTCCACCATACGTGTCACCATCCTTACCTCCTTTCCGTGCTCTTCCTGACAGACTTGCCTGCACCTGAAGGCCTCAAATTCAAGTCCATCAAGGAGACATCTGTGGAAGTGGAGTGGGATCCTCTGGACATCGCTTTCGAAACATGGGAGATCATCTTCCGGAATATGGTAGGGAGCTCAAAGCAGTGGGCGTGCAAGGGTCTAGGAGATGGTCAGAGGTCTCTGCAGACCTTCATATCAACTCTAGTTCTTTGGCTTCGGGTGGGGGACAGGGCTCCGATTGGCTCTTGTATGTACCCATACACATTATTTTTAAGTGATTTTACTAAGTCAGTAACCATGGAATTTGGGACTGAGGGCCTAGACAAAAAGAAGTTCAGTCATCTCTAAGTTTCAGATATTTCTCATTGAAGATCTCTAGTCAGAGGCAAAGGGAAGAAATGATCTCTGTTTCAAAATGCCTCTGAGCCTAAAGTACATGTGAGGTAGGAAAATGGGTTTCCTGAGTTTAAGCCCAGGTTCTGCCACTAACCATGTGACTATGGGGCAAGGGTGCTGCTGCTTATTTTTTAAAGGAGTGAGTAAGCCTGTGGATCCAGAATCGCTTTGGTTCTCACATTTTGCCCTTGACTTAAGTGTCAAAGAGGTGAGCAGAGAAGTTTGAGAGAAACACACCTGAGAAATGTCTGTATCATTTCTGCATCCTCAGCATCTACCAAACAGATTCAATGTCTAATAAGCACTTAGGGAATAGAGGAGATAATAAAAGAGGAATGGATGAAAGTGAAATGAATAATCACATAAATGAAGAGGCTGGCACCTTCTCTAGGCCTTATCAAGGGGCTCCTATCTTTCAGAATAAAGAAGATGAGGAAGAGATCACCAAAAGCCTGAGGAGGCCGGAGACCACATATCGGCAAACTGGCCTAGCCCCTGGACAGGAATATGAGATATCTCTGCACATTGTGAAGAACAATACTCGGGGCCCAGGCCTGAAGAGGGTGACAACCACCCGTGAGTATCACATTTGATATTGCTGACACAATGACAGAGCTGACTGTAACTCACTGCATTTCTGGTCAATAGCTTGCCTTCTTATATAGCACCTGAAACAATTAGCTTTTGCTACGTAAAAAACAAGCCCAAAACTCAGTGGCTTAAAACAATAATTCTGCACATTGGTGATTTAGGATTGGGCTCAACTGGGCCATTTTTCTATTCTTGACTGGGCTAACTTATGCTTCTTTGTGGGCTGGGGGCTGGTTGATCTAGACTGGCCTCAGCCTTGATGCCTTTCTGCACCACTGGCCTCTCAGCCTCCTAGATACTATCATGGCCCTGCTCTGATAGTAGGTGACATTAAATTGGCATTAATATTACTTCTGCCTGAGCAAATCTCAAGGCCAGTCCAGATATAAGGGATGGGGAAACAGATCTATTTCTTGGGGAGCTTCAATGTGACATTCCAACATGGCATGGATGCCAGGTAATTGAGACCACTGCCACGTGATCCCCCACATCATCTCATTTAACATTAGCACCAGGCCTGTGAAAGAGGTAGGGCAAATATTAATGTTAATATTTTTTAAGAGTAGAAACTGAGGCTTAGAGAAAACACGCCGCTGCTGGAGTGTCAGGCCTGTCAGCCTGGCCGGGGGTCGAGGAAGCCCAGTGGCGAGGGTAGAACCACTGCTGTTGTAGTGTCTGGGCCTGTCAGCCCCTCCATGAGGCTGGATGCTGTGTCCAGGGGGCACACGCAAATTGTCCCCTCAGGAGTTAGATCACTTGCTCTGATGTGTGGCAGCACGGAATGAAGGAAGACCCCAGCCAGCAGCCAGGGAAGGGAGGCCCCAGCCACCAGCTGGCAGGCCCTGATCACCGGTCAGGCCTAGGGACCCTACCTGTGCACGAATTTCATGCACCGGGTCTCTAGTGATAATAATAACAACAGAGAATCACCACCTGTGATGTAGCTGCCAGGTTGTAGCCTCCCTGCCAGATGCTCTGCACACATTGCCTCCTTTACTTCTTTTAAAAATTTATTTGTATTTATTTCAGAGAGGAAGAAAGAGGGAGAGAGAGACAATGAAAGAGAATCATTGATTGGCTGCCACCTGCATGCCCCACACTGGGAATTGAGCCTGCAACCCAGGCATGTGCCCTGACCTGGGCATGTGAATTGAGCCAGTGATCGCCTGGTTCATAGGTTGACACAACCACTGAGCCATGCTGGCCAGACTGTCTCCTTTCAAAAAACATCAACAAACCCTACAAAGTAATATCAGCCCTACTTAGAGCTTGTCGAATAGGACATTGAAGATCAGAAACATAAAATAAGGTCCAGGGGTCAATATTACACCGATATGTGCATAAGTAGATGGGATGGCTGCTTCTCTCTGCTCAGCCCCAGCACTATCCACTCTCTGAAACAGCTGTTGCTCTGTCCTCTGCCCATCACAGGCTTGGACGCTCCCAGCCAGATCGAGGTGAAAGACGTCACGGACACCACTGCGCTGGTCACCTGGTTCAAGCCTCTGGCCGAGATCGACGGCATCGAGCTCTCCTATGGGATCAAAGATGCGCCGGGCGACCGCACCACCATCGACCTCACGCACGATGAGAACCAGTACTCCATCGGGAACCTGAAGCCAGACACCGAGTACGAGGTGTCCCTCATCTCCCGCCGGGGTGACATGTCCAGCAACCCTGCCAAAGAGACCTTCAGAACAGGTAACAGGCCTTCCCCGCAATTGGCACCAGCAAGGGAAGGATTGCGAGACTTCCATCCACTCTTCCCTGGGGTACCTTCCAGGCTCCTTTGACAGCAGGAAAACAAAAAGGGAATTTCCATTCCTTTAAATTTTATTTTAAAATATTGTACTATTTAATTTTTCAAAGAAAAAAAATCCCAAATAACCTTCCAAAATAAAAAGTATATATTGGCATACATAGAAGGAACTAGTCTGACACACTCAGACACAAGTCCTAGTAAAAAAATGTTTAAATAAAATTTTATTAAATATAGTCTATAGAAAACATGAATGACAAAGATGCCTCCTAATGTCTTAGCCTATGACTTTTTTTTTTAAATACCAGAGTGTCAGTCATTTAATATTTTTTTCGGAGCTCAGTAAGCACTATATGAGTTATTGGAAATATAATGATGAGCCCAGCCGGCATGGCTTAGTGGTTGAGTGTTGACTTATGAACCAGGTCGTCTCAGTTCAATTCTCGGGCAGGGCACATATCTGGGTTGTGGGCTTAACCCCCAGTAGTGGTCATGCAGATGGCAGCTGATCAGTGATTCTCTCTCATTATTGATGTTTCTAGTTCTGTCTCCCTCTCTCTTCCTTTCTGAGATCAATAAAAATATATATTTTTAAAAAGAAATACAGGGGTGAGCACAACAAGTCAGTTCTTACACTTATAGAGCTTATTTGTAAGTTTCTGTATAGTTTTTAGTTGGTTTTTTTTTTTTTAAGCACAAAATCTGAGGAAAATGTGAATGACTGAAGTGTCACACATGTTAACGATGGGGAAAGTGCCAAACATTTGGAATTTGTTTAGACCTGTACGTCAGCTATTGGGATGGGTATGGGGCAATTTGTCATTTTCCTCCAATGGCAGCTTGACTTGTGGGACCGCCACTCTTGGTGCCTGATGTTTTCCATACAAACGTCCCTTCCTTTCCCAAACAGGCCTGGATGCTCCCAGAAATCTTCGCCGCATCTCCCATACAGACAACAGTGTCACCTTGGAATGGAAGAACGGCAAGGCGGCCATCGACAGCTACAGAATTAAGTACGCACCCATCTCTGGAGGTGACCATGCCGAGATCGAGGTCCCAAGGAGCCAACAAGCCACAACCAAGACCACACTCACAGGTGAGCTCCACATCCCAGACCCAGCTGCCTTGGGAACGTGGCCCCGCTCTGCAACCCTCCAGTTCCCAGCAATCCCTCAAAGGGATGTCAGTGAGTCAGTCTGCAGAACATTCCAGACACAGCTCAGGGCCGTTTTTAAGATCTCCTGAAAGTCTTTCTGATTTGAAACTGAATTTCCACCTGCACGCTTTCTCTTAGGTCTGAGGCCAGGAACTGAATATGGGATCGGTGTGTCTGCTGTGAAGGGAGACATGGAGAGCATTCCGGCCACCATCAATGCGGCCACAGGTGAGGCACCTGGACTCCCGCCCAGCCCCCACCCCAGGCAGGCTCTCACAGACACGGGGCTCAGGAGGCATAAAACCTGCTTTAAAAAAACAGTAGGCCCTGCTGGTGTGGCTCAGTGGTTGAGCATCGATCTATGAACCAGGAGTTCACGGTTTGATTCCCAATCAGGGCACATGCCAGGGCTGTGGGCTAGATCCCCAGCAGGGGGTATAATTCTCATCATTGATGTTTCTATCTATCTCTCCATCTTTCCTCTCTGAAATCAATAAAAATAAAACAATTTTAAAAAGAAACAGAGAAAGGAGCCCCTACGGTCATCTAGCCCAGATGACCCACTAGAAAGTAACTTGAGCACACCACATCCAAATGATTCCCACACTGCTCTCAGGTCAGAAGGCAACAGCGGGAAATACTAGAACCAGACTTTATCAGAAATCTACAAACTTTTAAAGTTTGTAACCAATTCCAGGATTGTTGTTTTTCTCTATCATTGACTGATTAAAACACATCTGGGGGTTTCTCTTAATACACACTTAATGTGTATACTCTGCTCACATAAATTATAAGTGGCCAGAACACAGGTTGAGTCAGACTTTGCTCTCACCCATTCACCCTGAAGTGTCAATCTCTGGATGAGGATGGTGAGGGTCTCCCTGATTTGAAGCCATTGCTTCTTCAATTTTTTTTTTTTCTGGGAATGTTGTAAAAGAGAAACCCCTTTCCTCTCTCCCTCTGCCAGCCTCCTCCTGACCTTCTCTCTGAAGGAAAAGGAGGCTGGAGAGCAGAGGTCATGCTTCATTGAACCCCTCATTATACAAGAGCCAGTACATATTCTGTTTGATCTTTTTCTTTTAAGGTAATTATTTCAACAGCATGTGAATCTACACAGAGACATGCCCCTAAACCCCTCACCCAGGTTCCCCCAATGGTAACAATTGTTCAATTATAGAGCAGTATCACAACTTAAGAAACTGACATTGATACAAATCTGCCAACTTCATTCAGATACACTCATCTCTGTGAGTGTATCTCTGTGAGTGTATTTCGTTGTACAGTTTTATCACATGTAAACTTTGAACCCTTCACTATAGTCAAAATAGTAGTTCCATCACTGGATCTCTCTTCCGCTTCTGTACCATGACACCTCCCTCCCTCCCTATTCCAAACCCTTGGCAATCATCTTGATAATTTTTTCATTTTAAGAATCTATACATATAAAAGCCTAAGCAACCGTTATGATCAAATGACCACAACCACCAGTCGACCAGTCGCTATGACACACAATGACCACCAGGGGGCAGATGCTCACCACAGGAACCGCCCCCTGGTGGCAATGCACTCCCACAGCTAACCTCCCACAGCCCTTACACCCCCACCTCGCCAGCCAGATCTGATCGGCCCCAATGGAGTCTGGGCAAAACACCCCAATCAGCCCCAATGGCAGGCCAGGCTGAGGGACTCTACCTGTGCACTGGGCCTCTAGTGCTACATAAAAGGCATCATATAGTATGAAACCTTTAGAGATTGGCTTTATCACTCAGCGTAATTCTCTTAAGATCAATCCAAATTGTTTATTGAATCAATAGTGAGTTCTTTTTAAATTCTTTTAATTGAGTAGCATTTTGTGGTATGGGTATGCCACTATGTTCCTTTCAGGTAATTTACAGTGGCATATACAAGGTGAAAACTGAGGCCCAGTTAGGTGAGTCTCCTAAAGCCCCAGTTGCTTGATAGTGGACCTGGGGCTGCAGCCCGGAGCCAGCTGCCCTTCAGTCCCAGAAACAGCCTGCCTCCTAGCCTAAGGAGTGTTCATCTCTGTGTTTTCCTCAGATATGGACGCCCCCAAGGACCTTCGGGTGTCTGAAACTGCAGAGACCACCCTGAACCTGGTCTGGAGGTCACCATTAGCCAAGTTTGATCATTACCGCCTCAACTACAGCCTTGCCTCGGGCCAGCCAGTAGAGGTGCAGCTGCCCAGAGACACTACCTCCTACGTCCTGAGAGGCCTGGAACCAGGGCAGGAATATGCCATCCTCCTGAGAGCGGAGAAGGGCAGGCATAAGAGCAAGGCCGCGCGGGTCAAGGCATCCACAGGTGAGGTCAGCCCCGAGCTCCCTGCAGACACTGTTAACTGTGAGGTTTGCAGGCCGGGCTGCCTTCACACAAGAACACGCAGTGGGAAGTTCTGCTACTCTCTCCACTCAGAAAGCCTCCAAATGCCACTGTGAAAGAGCAACTTACTAACCTTTCCCTTTTGTCAACTGAGTCAGCGGTTTCCTTGCTGGGTGATCAATAGTGATTTTCAACTATTTCCTCCCAGGAGAACTTAAAGCATCAGTACTTGTGTTCAAATTGTTTATTGTCCCCGCCTCCTTTAGCCTAACAATTAACTTACCTTTAATTTTATTTCTCTTCCAGATGCCCAGGATGTGGGTAATAATTCTTTGGTTATTTCTCATTCAGTGTTTCTATTCCAGGTTTTTACTTTCCTCTAAGGTTACCTGAAAAGTTGCACATGGTCCTTGGAGCCTTCTTTCAAAGTACCCTCCTCATTTTCTATTTCCTCTTAGTCATTAAGAGTGAACTTCACTTCCCATGGCTGCTGATCTTGACCTCCAGTGTCCCTGCCAGCCCTGTGATTCTGTTTGTTTTACCTGCTGCCACATTTCCTCAGTAACTAAAAAGAAAATAATAATAATAATAATAATAATAATAATAATACAAATCAGTTCTTTCTATATGAAAAGTATACACATATATTGTATATTTATATTTTGGCCCCAAAATATAAAAGATTATAATGGAAAATGTTAATTCTTCAGGATTTGACAAGTAATAGTCTTTTAGTTTCAAATTAACTTTTAAGTATTGAGAACCCACTGAATACACTTTAGTGTGCTAGTATTTGAAGGGCAACTGGGTACTTAGCATTGTCAATGTGGCTCAGGTGCTCCTGCTCACAGACCGTGGAAAAGACTAGATATTCCGAGTGTTAGATGGAACTCAACCAAGGACAGGGAATGATTGGGAGAATCAGGAGCAGCCAGAGTGTCATGACAGAGATGTTACTCCAGCTGAATCTCTATAAACAGAAAAGAGGTTGTAATGATGGACAAATATGGAAATGCCTTTGAGTCTTTGTCATGTCTGAATACTTTCACCAGCATATAATATAAATATCAAATAACAGTCACTTGGAACCTGCTCTCCTCTCTCATAAAGTGAATCTGAGGTTAGGTGATTCAGGGATAGCACAGCAGATCCAAATTATCAGTGACTCAGGCTCCTTCTCTCTTTCTGTTCCACTCTTCTTGGCTTCCTTTCTCAGTCACCTCCATGTCACAACACGGCTGTGTTCTAGGCAGCATGGGGCGGGGGGAGGGGGAGAGAGAGAAGAACCAAAAAGAGAACCTACTAGATGAGTCTTTCTGGAAACTTCCCTAATGCCTTTAGTCACATTTCATCCATTGTTCCTGGCTATAAGTTAGATCTAGGAAAGACTAAGTAGTCTCTGGCTGAGCATGTTGCTGCCGCATAAAAATATGGTTGTCTGTAAGGAGAGAGAAGAGGCATCTGGTATTCCACAGCAGCCTGTTCAGAGACTAAAGTGAGCCCCTGCAGTCAGTTCCACTGACTCTGAGCAAGGTGGGCAGGACAGAATCAGGAAGGAATAGATGGATTGTACAGATTGAACATGGCAGCTTGTATAAGGTATCAAGAGATAAAGAATCAGAAAAACAAAAAAGAGGGAATTCCTCCTCCTCTTACTATTTCCCCCCCCCCTCTCTCCCCCTTCCCCTCCTCCTCTATCTCTTCCCTGAATTTGACAAATGCTGTACCAAAAGAGTTTCATAGCTCCATCCAATCATATTAGCCTCTGGCTACAGCCACGTTACCCCCAATCTCCAGGAGGGAAGCCCAAGCCTGGTAGCACAGAGAGAGGCAAGCTTTGTGAACCACAGGCTGGGGTTACTTTGTGACTGACTGAGAACCCTGTTTTGGCATCCCAAAGGCTCATGATTTCATTTCCCAGGCATGCCTCCTTAACACTGTTTCAAAGAAATCATTTGTATATTTAAGGACATTATTCGTTATAAGAAAAATGTGCAAAGTCCCTTTTATTGGTTCTTTGCTCACTGTCTCCATAATATATCTCTCTATAGTGTTCTCCATAGAACTATTTTATTTTATTAAAATTCCTTCTCTTTAATTCTGTCTTCCTAAGTCTCTTACATTTACTACAGTCAATAATATACAAGTGTGCTCTGTGCTAAGTTCTGGGGATGTTAGATCAATTAAGATAGGTCTGTGTTCCAAGGAATTCACTACCTAGTAAACAAGAAAGCACAATATTCCACTTGCTGGAATTGGGGGTGCAAAGCAGGCAGCAGGAGAACAGAATGACCTTAAGGATCAGAAAATGGAAGCTAAAAATAAATAAAATGAGAGGAAGCTGATGGACATAGAGACAAACAGGACTGTGTTGTGGAATATGTAAAGAAACAGAAGTCCAGGCACTTGGCCTTGGTAAGCACATAGAAAGAAAAAAGAAATACGAAGTGGAAGCTCTTGGGTAGATATACCATGTGGCTACAAGTCTTGAAATGTCAAAGGGCTATAGATTCAAACCTCAGAAGAAAGGGACTTCTAGTTGTGCATCACTAGATTCTCAAAAGCGGAAGTCTGCAAAGAGCCACTCATCATCTGTGGGTTTCACAGAGCAGATGTGGAATTGGCTGCCCCAAAGCATTTTTCCCAAGGAATTCCAGGGCTCTCGCCATGGAATTGAGCCAAAGGGCAAGCCTTTTCCTTGATACGGCACCCAACTAAAAGTATCCACAACCTAGCTGCCCATCACACCTAAAATAAAATCCAAAGACCCTACCACAGGCTGCAGGGCCCTGCAGAATCTGGCCCATCCCATCTCTCTGACCTCATTTCACCATGGCCACCTTGGCCTTCTCACGGTTCCTTAAGCAGACCAAGCCTGTTCCTACCTCAGGACCTTTACACATGCTATTCCTGCTGCCATGGAACCACTTTTCTCTTAGTTCTTCCCATGGCCTCTTCCTCACTGCATTCAACTTGTGTGTTATTCAAAAGCCTTTTCTGACCACCAATATAAAACGGTGTCCCCATCCTGGCTTACCCCTCTGTGCTGCTCCAAAGTTCCTCATGACCCTTATCTGGCCTAATATTATTCAGTAGTTGATTTATTTTCCATGACCTACTTACCTCCTGCCAACCAAAATGGAAGCACTCTGCCTCTACCCAGCACTTCATCCCTAGCGCCTTGAACACAGCCAAGCACAAGATGTGTGCTTTATGAGAACTGCGAACCGCAGTTGTTCCAGAGGCAGCATTTCCACTGTATCTTCTGGCCTCTCCGCCTCTAAACTAGCAGCCCAAACTCTCTCTAAGGATTAAGGAGAAGGAAAGGGAATTCATTCCCCTGGAAGGTCTCAGTTAAGCTTAATCTGGATAGAAAAGGGAGGAAGGGAGGGAGGGACAGAGGAAGAAAAGGAGGGTACTATGCCTGTTAGCAATGAAAAAAATTGAGTGCATCTCAGTCTTATCCTTAGCAGTCCTTCTCTCTGCATTTGACCCTGATAACCTCAGGGGAACCCTGATTAGAGTGGAGGCCAAGAATTTTCTGGGAGCAATAAGGGACATAAAGCATGGAGAATATGTAGAAACACAAAGCCACTGAAGCATCTTTCCATACCAGTGTTGGGGAGGGAGACATTTCCTCTTAGTTCTTCTGGCTGGTGGAATAATTGAAATGACAGAAGACAGATTAACAGGTGACAATCACCAAATGTATGTTCCAAATGGATATTGGGCCCTAGAACAATTTGGCAGTAGACGTTTAAGAAATGAAGGGGTAGTGATTTGGGCCTTGAAAGGGGAGAAAGTTCACATGGAGATGCAGAAGCAAATAAAGGAGTCTTTGCTGGGCCACCTAGAACAATGGGACACACAAAGGACTTTGATCAAAGGGGCCTTCTATGTTCCTCCTTGTCTATCACACCTAGTTCATATTAAACTGTGGTCATTTATGATGATAACTCCCTTTCTGGAGAAAGTCCTCTAATTTTCTTAAGCAGCTAGAGGTCAAAGGTTCTTCCAGAATCTTTAGTTTTTTCAAAATAACCATCTTAGAATAATAAATTTTCCAAAGAGGCATAATTTAAGGTAGCAAGTTGCCCCGCAGTGCCATCTACAAGATGTTGGGAATCTAAAGATTTAAAGTTGGCAGAGCCAGAAATTCCTCAGGGCCAGCTGGTCAACCCACCATCAGCACAGAAGGGGGTTTGGAAATCCTAATTTCCCAGGCCCACTGACATTTTTCAGAGGGTAGATGCCAGTGCTCAGCTGTAAGAAAAAGACAACAGCCTTTTCATAAAGAAACGCCAAGCAATTGAGTGTGGAACTCTACAAAGAAAACCCTGGGCTTCTGAGGCGGTAAGCCCACAGTGTGCCATTTACTAGTGACATGGAGGGTCTGCATTTATTATGGGATGCCACTTGGTTCCCACCTCGACTTTTGTCTGCAGAATTATTACTAATATTATTCTCTTTTTATCATTCTTATCTCCTTTTCATCTATTAATATCTACTGATTTTACTCATGGAAGTTATACTTGTGACTTACCTGATTGGCATTTGTTTAGTGAAGGGTCAGGTGGGGTGCCAAGAGCACCCAGATACAGTCACAGCATTGCTCACTAAGTATAAACCGATGCTCTTTTTTGATTGACCAACCCTAAAAAAACAAAAAATGGAAGAATAGACAAAAATTATGGTGGCAGTACCATTACCATGATTACTATTTACTGAGCAACATAACATTACGTGAAAGTTAATCTCTCAGTTTATGAGCAGCTGAAGCAGATTGTACAAGAGTGTGTCAGTGGCATATGAAAACCTGATTTAAGGAGAAAAGATGGTTCTATTAGAGACATTTTCCATTGTGATCTCCTTGCATCTCTCCATTAATCTTTATTGCAACAGTTTAATAGATAACCAATAAATACCTCCTCCCTACCCAGTGAGGTGACCCTCAGATCTCTCACAACCTGGTACTTGGTATTTCTTTCATGGAAAGAAAGATGTTTTATGGCAGAATGCGCAAGAGAGCTTTAAAAGCTAGCAAGGAAAGGTAGTGACTTAACTCACATTAAGGGAGGGATTGTCAGTGTCACCTAAGTTGCTGAGCAGCCGTTTTGATAGCAGAAGGAGAAAAAGAAGAAAATGGGTTAAGAGGGGAGTTTATGAGCTGAGGATCAGTTTCCTTAACCTTACTGTTTTGCTTAGCTTGGATTTGTACCATGTCTCTTTAAGCAAGAGGACTGCTGAAGTACTTGACAGGAACATGGTCCCGAGTGCTTACATCCCAAGGAGACCATTGTTATAACTAGACCACTGCTCCTGGCTCACAAGGCCCGTGAGTTTAAGGATGGCTGACTCTCCTTTTCTTTTGCCCAAACTGAATACATCACTTTGAGTTCAGGGTCCAATCTTTCTCATCGAGGCCATGTGTGTGTGTGGTTAGAACTGCCATGAGGCTTTGGGTATACACTTCAGGACAAGAACTTGGATTAAATGAGTCCAGAGAATGTAGTTCAAGATCAGGTGTCCTAAATATTTTTTGAAATGGGCCAGATAATTTCAAACCTTATGGTTTCTGTCACAAGTCCTCAACTGTGTCTTTGGGGCTCACAAGCAGCCATGCAGAAATGGCTATGTTCTGACACAATCTTAATTTAATCTATTTTCTTATAATACATCATGAAGTATTCTTGTTTCACTTGTTACCACAACCATTTAAAATGATGAAAACTACTGTTGGCTTGCTCATTACCAAAATAGGCAGCAGACCAGACTTGACCCTCAGATGGCAGATTACCGACCCCTGTCCTAGATCAGCAAGATTTGCAGGAGTGTAAGCTTTGCCAATGAGAATTAGAACATTCTCCTAAGGTTGAAAAGTCTGAATTAGAAAGATTCTTGAAAAGATGCATTTTCTTCTCAGAAAGGCTATCTTCCATCCAATTGCAAGTAATATTTTCAAATTAGAAGCCTGCTTTTATGGACATGCAGAGCTCATTTGAAATGAGCAAGTATGAGCCATAAATAGAGAGGGAAAATATTCTTTTAAATAAACTCAAAGCAGTTCTTACTTTGTTTACAGAGTCCATTTCCAGAGGAAGTCCTTTCTTCCCAGGTCCCGCAAGGTCCATGTGAGCTCAGCCATGGGCATGTTATCACCTTGAAGGCATATTTAGACCAAGAGCAATTTTACTGTGTGTTCGAATGAATGACGATGGCACATTCCATAGGGCCTCAGTCTTTCTATCCAGTAAGGGACAGTTTTGCAAAGACCTGTCGCTTGGCTCAATTCAGCCTCACTCATACTGTGTTAAGTTACCTCTCATCTTCCTGAAGTGGTTTATGTAAACTGATTAGAGCCCCAGAAACTTTACAAACATGCCAACATAAAGTGACAATAATATAGAGAAGATGAAGGAAGCAGGAAAGGGAAGGAAATCTAAAAGGAGCCAATTTTCTCAAAATACAGAAGGCTGGACCAAGAACCCGAGGAATAGCCGAAGGCTGTTCCTTCAGATCTCATCCTCCTGAGAGACACTTTCCAAAATGGAAACTGAAGCCCAGAGCAGTACTAACCTAGATGGGTAGCGTTTCCTAAACAAGTCAATAGGAAAATGCCATTTCGAAAACACAAACCCAAATCTGCAAAAAGACAAAATAAGGATTACACTGATTTTTCTGTTGGGGTCTTTATGCAACAGCACCATTTGGGGATGCGGTCGTTGCGCGCAGCACATAGGCCCTCAGGGCCTTTCGGCACTGCCTTGCCATTCCTGGATCCCCAAGAGGAAAGCATTTGCAGGAATGGTTTAACTGACCCCATCTCTGTCCTTATTCAGACCACACCCCTGAACTGGAAAACCTCACCGTGATCGAGGTGGGCTGGGATGGCCTCAGACTCAACTGGACTGCAGCTGACCAGGCCTATGAGCACTTTGTCATTCAGGTGCAGGAGGCTGACAAGGTGGAGGCGGCTCAGAACCTCACGGTGCCCGGCAGCCTGCGGGCTGTGGACATCCCAGGCCTCAAGGCCGCCACCCCTTATAGAGTTACCATCTACGGGGTGATCCGGGGCTATAGGACACCAGTGATCTCCGCTGAGGCCTCCACAGGTACCTTTTACCTTTCTGTCGGTAGCTTCTGTTTTCTCAACAGGAAACTGCCAAGGATAATCAGACAGGCTTGCTTTTGAATGGACTAGTTCTGCCCCAAGTTATAGCACCTTGGTGTCTAAGAATGGGGAGCTGCCAGGCTACAGGATCCAGGGGCAGCTTTCACACTGCACTGTGTGGGCCACACCCCGTGGAGTCCTGCAGAGCCCGGTCTGGGGACCATTCGTGCAACCCCAGTGGCAGGGACCTTGAGCTTCACAAACAGGCTCCCTCTTGGTAAGGGAAGTTAAGGCATTTTACTTCAAAGTACACTAATCTCCTTGTCTACTGGAGATTAGAGCAATTTTTAATGAAGTAAGATAACCAATATTTTCCTACACTCTGCATTATGCAGCTTCCTAAATTTGTAAAATTTTATCTAAAGAAAGTCACATTTTCTAAAGCCAGATAATACCTATTCTTGTGTCAAAGCGTCCCTGGATCTCATGTGATTTGAGTATGAAACTGGTTCTTTGTCCTTCTCCAGGGGAAATTCCCAGTTTGGGAGAGGTCACCGTGTCCGAGGTGGGCTGGGACGCCCTCAAGCTCAACTGGACTGCTCCGGAAGGGGCCTATGCGCAGTTTCTTATCCAGGTGCAGGAGGCTGGCACAGGAGAGGCAGCCCAGAACCTCACAGTCCCGGGAGGGCTGAGGTCCGTGGACCTGCCCGGGCTCAAAGCAGCCACTCAGTATAGTGTCACCATCCGCGGGGTCACTGGGGACTCCAGCACAGCCCCTCTCTCTGTTGAAGTCTGGACAGGTATTCTAAACTCATTTACTCACTTGCTTCCTGCCATTGTCTCTGCTCAGGAGGAACACAGCTGCGCCCTGCTGTGAACCAGGCTCAGCCCCTACACTTGGGGGAAACCCGAGAATCACCCTGTTCCGTCCAAATGGCATATCCCTTGTACGGCCAAGTCCTAGCCCTAGCCGGGAAGCCAGTTCCATGGAGAACTCCACCTACTCTTCCTTTACAAAAGTGAGAGGTGACTTTTCTTTCAAAGCAAGTTTCAGTGACAGTATTTCAGAAGTTGGAAAGCACAATTTGCAAATGGAAAAAATATTGGTCTGAGCTCATCTTAAGCACACACCGAAGGACTCCCCAAAGCCCCATTTGTATGTCCAAAATAGAAGTTGCAAACAATCCTTAGAACTATCTTTCATCCCCAAAGGCTGAATAGGGAAAGCCTAGCTTTAGTGCCAACTACTGGAGTGAGCTCAACAGTCTCAGTAAATAAATTACTGGAATCAACACTCCCCAGACAGCTCATCCCTTGCCCAAATGCTTTATTACCCGAATTCCAGTGTGCAGCTTTCCTTTTTAGTAACGCAGGAACTCTGTCTTATGCAGAAGAGGTTCCAGATCTGGGAAACCTCACAGTGACCGAGGTTAGCTGGGACGCGCTCAGGCTACACTGGACCAGCCCAGATGGGATCTATGAGCAGTTTGTCATTGAGGTCCAGGAGGCTGGCCAAGCCAAAGAAGTGCACAGCCTCACCGTTCTTGGCAGCCTGCGCTCCGTGGAAATCCCCGGCCTCACGGCTGGTACCCCTTACACAGTCACCCTGCACGGCGAGGTCAGGGGCCGCAGCAGTCGACCCCTTGCTGCAGAGGTCATCACAGGTATTTGACCCTCCTCCAGATCAGGGATATGATTGAGCCAGTCTGTCTTGGGAACAGAGAAAACCCTTGTGGCAAGAGCTGATCCCAGTGCTGTTGAGAGGCAGTGGGAACACAAGCTGTAACTCAGGGAGGTCTGGTTAGGAATTCCACCTTAACTGGCTGAGTATTCTTGGGGGTGTCATTTTCCATCTCTGAGCCTTCTTTTCTCACCTTCAAATCGCAGACAACACCCCTACCACAGAACACTATCCTAAGCAGTAAATGAGAACATGAAATGATTAGCAAAGTGCCCATCCTCTAATAAACATTGAACAGCAAATATCTACATTTATCAGATAACAACATCTTATGATAAAAAAAAAAATAGCATAGATCGTGGGGCTGTTGCACAAGAATAAAATTCAGAACTTTCTAGAGAAATCATACTGTTTGTGGCCTCAGAGTCATTCACTGCCATCCACCTTGAAGTCAGATCTCTACAGAGTAACCTTTGAAATAATCTAAAATTATCAAGTCTCTTTTTAAAAATATATTTTTACTGACATGAGAGAGGAAGGGAGAGGGAGAGAGAAGAGAGAAACATCAATAATGAGAAAGAGTCATTGATCGGTTGCCTCCAATGCATGCCATCAAGTCCACAATCAGGGCATGTCCATGACTAGGAATGGAACCATGACCTCCTGGTTTATAGGTTGATGCTCAACCACTGGGCAAGTCTCTCTCTCCTTAGCAGACACTCAAGGCAGGAACATTTCCAAGAAAGGACAGCCACATTGGACTTCAAGGTTTTTCTTTGATTTGGGGAGGAAAAACAATTCATCTCAATTTGCTCCCTGAAACTATGCTGCTCCATTTGCTACAGAAAACTCCATACTCTTCATGAGGTTTCTTGAAATAGCCTTCAAAGGAGCTGTGGGAAAATGGGTCAGATATTTGATAGTAGGATGATTATGCTGAGCCTTAAGCCCATGATATTTTCTACAGATTCCGTTTTGATAATACTGTCCAAATAAACTAAATCAAGGAATTGTTTTTCTTGCTCATATAGAACAAATCAAGTTGGTCCTTGCTAGGAACTGCACACAATTCCAAAAGTCAGAAAGGCAGCGTTAGCATCCACCTGAGCTGGCCAGGTTGTCACTGTCCTGGGTTCCCTGGAGTAGCTTCAAACCAAAGCGTAAAGGGGGCCTTTGAGACAGACATAATCTGGGTGCCAGGTGCTCCTGTCTGCATCTGTAGTTGGTAAAGTTTCATTTTTAGCAGCAAAATCCCTTGGCACCTGAAATCTTATAAGGAACCCCATTTATGACAGCTAAACAAACAGCTGATCTTGGTGAGATGGGAAGGAGCCTGGGAGCTGCCTAGACCCAGGGCCACAGCCCAGTTCTTCCAAAAAACACCAAGTCTTTGTGGAACATAGTTTGGAAACAGCCTCTCTAAATGGTCAGGTTTGCTCAGACTCGTGGTAAAATTCCTGCAGTTATTTTTCATTTCGAACTTTGAATCCTTGGCCACTTCAGCCTTCAAGAGAGGCTGAGAGATTTCACTTAACCCTGAGAAGCAAGGTTTCATTTGTTCCATATTTGAATCTAAACTCTCTAAAATTAGCTATAATAACTACATTAAATTTCCTTCCTACATTGTAGAGAAATAAACAGTGCTCTGCACCATTTACCAAGCAATAACCACTTCTCATTAAACATGGGTCCTCCCTTCACACAAAGGGCCTTGCTTCATAGTGCAGACATGCTTCATTCGGACAGAGTTCTAGCAGAAGACCAAGAATCCCATACAGAACCTTTGATCCCCCAAAGCTGGGAAAAGTCCAGAGATAAGACATCAGACTTGTCTAAACCTAAGGCTTTAGAAACCCAGTCAGATAGCCTGTGACCGGCAATGAGATGATCCCTCCGAGGGAGGTCAAGAGATGAAATAAAGTGGGAATTATCTCCCATAGAAATAAGAATTCCCAAGGGGAGAAATTAGAGGTTGGTTTGCCTGTGTAAATCAAAGCCCAATAAGATGCAAATAGGAGTTTGCAGCAAGGAAAGTAAAGGTTTATTTAAGGAAATGGCACCAAGCCTGGTGACATAGGTGAGCTAATGCTCTAAAGCCTGGCTCCCTGGTGGCTTCTAGAAGATGGTTATATAAGGGGAAAGCGAATCATGGCAACTAAAGGAGGGGGGCATTGGCTCTGCTTGCCTGCTCAGGGCCGGGAGAGAATGTAGTTGGTCATTGCATCTGGTCCTGCTGTCAGCCATGGCGTCGCTCTGTCTGATTCTGAAAGTATGTGGTCAGTAGGGTTTGTTCCACCTTCATGGATCTGGGACTGAAACATAACAGGTCAAGATGTTATCTTTAGTTGGACGAAAACTCTCTTGATGAACAAACCTGAGGCTTTGTTCTTTAAGGGAGTTTGATGCTGACCAGAACCTAGTGTGTGAAGGTGGAGGGGTCTGGTCGAAAGGAGGCAAGGGAGTCATGGTGCTGTTAAGACAGGGCAAAGCTGGCTGGGATTAGGGAAAAGATCATTTTAAAGAAATGGTGTTCCTGTGTAGTTACAGCATCAAGACAACGATGTACCCGTTAGGCTGCCAATTACCAGGCATTCACTGCATGTCAGGTAGGACACTCAGAGGTTTATAAATAGCAGCACTTAATCATCACACAGTCCAAGGAAATGGTGCTGTCAGCTCCTTTTAAAGGTGAGGAGAGAGGCTCAGAGCTGAGTTGGGTGACATGCCAAGATTACACAGCTAGTAAACATCAGTAATGGAATTCTAACTAAGACCCGGCTATCTCCAAAGACTGCCCCTCTATCCATTCCTACTTCCTGTATCCTGACAGACAATCCCACCTTTTCCATTTGTCTTTTAAGTTCTGGCTATGTTTGCTCAGAGACCTCCCGGTAGGTTGTGCAGTGGTCCAGATGGCATTGCCAACGCAGGGATGAACAATGCAGATGTTCCTCTTTCTGCCCATTTTTAACTGCTGTGGCCAGGTTACCAGAGTTCAAAGGGAAAATACCCAGAGACCAAGAATGACCACACACACACACACACACACACACACACACACACACACAATTCTCTCATTCTTTTCTCTCTTCCCTGGGCTGTGGGACATTTGGTTTCCTCATTTTTGGTTCACAGAACTGACACATACCTCTCTATCCTTCTTCAGAGGAGCTCCCCGAGCTGGGAGACTTAGTCGTGACTGTGGTGGGCTGGGATGGCCTCAAACTCAACTGGACTGCAGCTGACCAGGCCTATGAGCACTTTGTCATTCAGGTGCAGGAGGCCAACAAGGTGGAGGCGGCTCAGAACCTCACGGTGCCCGGCAGCCTGCGGGCTGTGGACATCCCAGGCCTCAAGGCCGCCACCCCTTATAGAGTTACCATCTACGGGGTGATCCGGGGCTATAGGACACCAGTGCTCTCCGCTGAGGCCTCCACAGGTACCTCCTCTCCATGTTGACGCTCTCCCCCCAGGCTCCCTGCTTTCTCTACGAGTGATCAGGGAGTCAGCTTCTCTCCATGTCTGAATCCCTTCCTTGTGCCCCTTAGCTGCCGGCTGTGCATGGTCCCTGGGGCTGTGCCTTGGTCCAGATGCCTTTGCATCCCGAGAATGAGCAATACAGATGTTGCCTTTTCTGACCTTTAGCTTCCAGCCTCCCCCAGACTTTATCTAATTCTATAACACATCTCTCATCTCTATTGAATTCTCTCCAGTGCTTGGATATAACTGAAAGCTGACCCCTCCCATGTGTGAGTTATGGTGGAGCACAGATTACTTATTTTAGAGAGCCTTTTTGCTAGTTGGAAATGATCTTTTCCTATCCCAAACTCCTCAATGGTATGGACAAAAAATGTTTTAATTTAAATGTTTCTTTAAAATGCACTGAGTATAATAAGATAACTGAATTACCCTCCCCTGGGGAATTCTCTCAGATACTGAGTCATTGTTAGAACACAAAATTAGCCAATAGCTAGACCAAAAAGGGAGAAAGAAAATCCCACGAGTAGGACTGGAGACAGGACCAAAGAAAAAGCCATTCATTGACAGAAGTACACCCAGCAGCATCTGAAGCGAGGAATGTTCCGGCCATGAGTGTCAGGGACCTGGTGCCCTTTTTGCTCTTTTAATCAAGAGTTGCGCTCTGGAGTGTTGGCCTTTGGATGACACACTCCCAGCCTAGACCCAGGACAGTGCCTCGTAGTTGGCTCGTCACTCTTGAGTGACAAGGCGTCCAGTGTTTCCCACGAGCCTGCTTGTGAGCAGCCTTCCAGCACGTTCGCCACTGTTCACCTTCCTAGAACCAACTAGGATATACAGGTTTGCATGAAAGTTTTGTTGCAATAATTATCTAAAAGTGGGGCTTCCAGGCCTGGAAGCTCAGTAGAGGCTGTGTTGTTTGGTTTTGCATATGCCCCACTTTTAGATAATTATTGCAACAAAACTTTCATGCAAACCTGTATATCCTAGTTGGTTCTATCAAAAATATAGCTCCACATTCTAGCCTCAGTCATTTTAGTAGCTCTTGCTGAGATGCACATGCAACACAGGCAAGCGCTGCATGAACTGCCTCAGTATTGCCACCTCGGCTGCTCTGGATGGACCTGCGGCTCATTTCATCCACATCCACAGACCATCCTCCTCAGAAGGCAGAGCAGTCGCCCTCAACTTCTGATCTCTCCTGCAGATCTTGCGGTTTGAGTGTTCTTTATATTTTTATGGTTGTTTTTCTTTTTAGTGATAGCAACATTCTTGCTTCTGATGAGTCAGTATCAGGGGGAAGGGCCATAATTCTATCTGCTCTGTGTTTCACCAAATCCGCTGGGACGGGAAGGCCCTCTCCTTCCTTGCCAGGGAGACAGTATTAGCTTTTCAATCCCCGCTCCTGCCTGCCCTCTGCATGGGTTATTCCCGTTGCTCAGAAAAGCTCAGGCAGGACCATCTCCAAGACAAAATGTTATTTCTTGCCTTGGCTCTTGTCTCCTGGTTGGCAATGCTATACTAGCCTTCTTGGCCCACATAGAAAGCAGTTAAGAGAGGACAAGCTATTTTAACAGACTGTGAGAACGGCTGGCCCTTGTCAGAGGATAAAGCAAGTCCCACGAATGACACTGACACATTGCCAATTTCCTTCAAGACACAAAAATCAGCAGTCTCCAGGTACCATCTTGGGAGGGTGACGGCATCAGAATTATTTAATCTTCATTTGAATAGATGGGAGCTCCTCAAAGCAAAGGGCGCCTGCAGTAACCTTGGTCTCCTGGGTGCAAATCCGGAGCCAGGAAGCTGCCAGCATTCCTATCTTTTGACCGATGGCCAGCACCCCTGAGGTGGGGCTCCCGGGAGCATCTAGGCTTAGGCACAGCTGTCCAGCCCCGTCATTCAGCATGTTTCTCACACTCCAGATCCGGCAGCCTGGCATGGGCAGCTCCAGAGCGGGGAACTCTAACTGCCATAACTTCCTTTTTGTATTTTTCTTTTAACTACCCCCCTTCCCTCCCTCGTGGGTGCTGATTGGTAACACTGCTGCATTTCACCATAACCCTCAGGTATCAGATCTTTCTACCCGACTGCGGTTCTATTAACAACCTCAACCTTAAGACACAGCCAAATGATTAACTCAAATTTATCTGTTTCTTCTTTCCTACCCCCCTCCCCTTTTTTTTTCTTTTCAGCTGGAGAACCTGAAATTGGAAACTTAAATGTTTCCAACGTAACCCCTGAGAGCTTCAATCTGTCCTGGACAGCTACCGATGGCGCCTTCGAGACCTTTACCATTGAAATTATTGATTCCAATAGGTTACTGGAGACGGTGCAATACAAAATTTCTGGTGCTGAACGAACTGCCTACATCTCAGGGCTCCGCCCTAGTAATGATTTTATTATCTACCTCTCTGGACTTGCTCCCGGCATCCGGACCCAAACCATCAATATCACAGTCACCACAGGTACACATGCATGCTCCCATGTCTAACGCCCTCTCTCTCCAGGGTCTTCCTTGCAGGGTGCAGTCATTCCTGGCCCATTGATCCACAAGCCACAGTGCAGTGACTCCTCCATGATGCCAAGCTCAAGGTTATTTAACAAAACTCTCTTCCAACAGCAGCCCAAGTGGTGCATTCGCCTTCCCTGCGTTATCACTGACTAGCACATTTGCAGAGTAAAATGTATTTTGGTCCAGACTGCCATATAGAATCTGGAGAAAAGCATTCTCCCCTTCAGCAACAAAACAGCAAAAAATATCCATAATGATTTGTCCGTGAGTTGGCAAGACATCCACATTCATCAAGAAGTCTTAAAAATCCTATTTTTGTTATCCTAGTATCTTTATCTTCCTACTGCCTTTGACTTCTTAATACCTAAACATCCTGATAGTTTCATGAAATTGTATTGGTGCTATTTATTTAATTGGGAAAACAATGAGAAAGGGCAGGTTCCTCCTCAGGCGTGCAGAGGAAATCATTTCATTCAGAACACCCCAATTCCAATGCCACCTCTAAGAGAAAAGACAGAACATGCTGTCTGGCCCCCAGAGCAGCGAATGGTAGATGGCAAACACAGAAGTAAGGTAGTCTTGTTTCAACCAGGAGCTTGCTTAACAGAAGAGGAAACTCTCACTTCAAATCCGTCTGCCTGTGACACACTCTGTGGCCAGTGTCCTGTGGCATGCCGCAAGAGAGAATAATCTAAATGAACTTGGAAAGGAGAGCCTTTTCCATTCAAAATACACCCTCAGCACATTCAGGGGCAATGCCTTCTCTTAACAGATAACGTAAGGCATTACCAACTGGAAGAAAAACGTTATTTGTGAAATAAGCCTAGGAGAATCTCTTCTTATAGTTTACAACCTCCTATTCTGGGGAATTCAAGAAAAGAATAGACATTGTAGCGTCAAAATGATCTCTCCTGTAAGTCCCCCTTGGTTGAGGGAGAGTCTGTTTTCATTCTATGTAAGACTACAGATTGTTATCAGCGTGGCTCACAGGAAAGTCAGTGGGCCAGCATTATCTCATTCTGCTTTCAGCCAGGGTCAAGTACTATAGCACAACCAGGGGAAGAAAATTAGTCACATGTATGTGAGTCTCATGGTTCAGACTGGTTTCCAACAAAGGACCTGTTCCTTTACCAGAGGGCAAAGTGTAAAACTTTACGGATTTAGTCATATGTGTTTTGATTTGGACCCTGTGAGAGTGTTTCAGATTGACACACTTTCCTATTTTTTTTCCTCCTTGATTTAGTAGCCAAACCTCTCCTTAGCCAGCTCACTCTCTCACATGTGACCTGGGGCAGTGTATCCACCTTGTGGAAAGCTAGGAGTCTGCCTTTGATGGCTTTCTTAGAGAAGTTTGGCATTCTGACCACCTCGAGGACCGTGGTGCATTCTGTGCCTGCGGTGTCCCCATCTGTCATCGCCGCCCTCACAGCTCCTTCCATTTACCCTGCCCACCTTCATAGGCTGATGGGCAGGCAGTCCAACAACCACAGGCATTTCCTGGGACCAGTTCTTCACTCTCCTTGAACTTCCTTTGAGGATTATCCAAAAAAAAAAAATCACTTGCTCCCCATTTTTCATCCTCCTGGTTCTTCTAGATCTTTCTTAAAATGTGATAGAGCCACCCAATCAGAACTTTAAAGATTAGAGCCACCCAATCAGAACTTTAAAGATTAAGGAAATACTCTTACCCCAGTTAAGGAACTTTAATGTCATCCGCTGTTTCCTTAATATGCATTCGCATCTATAGTTGCTGTTTGGAAAGAGTTAACCTGACTAGCTTTGGTTGAATTTCTAAACCATCCTTTCATCTGATCTTGAATAATTGTTTCCAGTTCCTGCCATTATCATCTGCCTGTGGTCTTTCTAATCAGAGTTTGCCTGTGTCATATTGAACAAGGCATGTGCATGCCATCTCTGGTTCCTTGATCAGAATGCTCGACATTCTCTTTCTTTCCGCAAAGATTTTAAAAGTAGCACCACTAACAGCAGAGAAAAGACCTTAAAGCACACCCCAAGAACCACGTGAGAGGACCCAGTGGGCTCACCTTGTCCTTGAGCCTTCCCTGTGCCTGCATTCCCTACAGACTTTCCTTTTTTTGACATTTACTCGATCAAGCATGTTTTGTCATCCACTGGAATCTGTCACAAAGAGTCTCCCTCCTCATCCATCATCTTGTCAGAATCTTGATACATGTGGTGAATATTCAGAGCATTCAATTTTGGAAAATGTCTTTACTGGAAGCAGGCAGCATAGCAAGGCATTGTTTCAAAGAGTTAGGCATGGTGGGAGAAAAACGTCTCTGGCTTGCATGGAACACTGCCTACCATTCTCTCTCAGCATCTTTCCTTGCACCTTACTTTTCAGCTTGGTTGCACCCTTTGGGAGACAGCTGGCAGGAAGGAGAGCTGGCAGTGAGGAGCCAGGCCTTACTCGGCATGTGAATGTGTTGGCACTGCCAGTCTCTTGTCTGTCGCATGAGGAGAGTCCTAGCGTGCATCCTTAATTCGGCAGGTTGCTTCCACAGCCAAATACAGTCCCGCTTGGAGGACTTTACTTTTTGTAGGGTTGAGGACTCTGTCAGTTCTGTGGCTGCAAATTATGCCTCAAGCTGACTGCTAAGTAGGAAATCCCATGCCCTTACCTAGGGCTACATTCTGTTTCTAAGCCAGATCCTTTTTGTCCCTCTGGACTTTATGGCATCAAGTTATGCTGTGCAATTGTCCAGTTGAAATTTATACAAATGAGTCCCCTCCTCCCTTTGAATACAGTAGCTGCAGCCAAACAACTCCTAAGTCGTGGGAGGATTGGTCTGCTTCCTCCCAACCCTAAATCCTCATCCTCGTATCTCACCTTCTGGGGCTGCTGCCTCTCTAAAAGGCAGGCTGGGCTGAACTTACTTCAGTGGTAGTAGTATTTGGTAAATATGCATTTAGGAGACCAGACCAGATGCATCCCAGTTGAAAGCAATGCCCTCCCCCCCTCCCCCCGCTTTAAAAATGAGTTGCTTTTATTCCTGGTTGTCTACACTTTAAGGGAAACTTAACCTCAGTGGAACCATCCACCTTTCCAAATTATCCACTAGGGGAATTTCCTAATCAGAAAAAGGCAGCGCCCGACGTTAAGTTTCTCTCTCATACACCGGGAATTTTTTAATGAAAGTAACTTCCACATTTAAAGCATTTGGGGTGAGATGTAGGTTTCCCTATGGCATATACCTTTGGGTTTCTAAGTACTGTTAAGAATTTCTCTTGAATGGATAGTAACCTTTAATTTGTACAATCCAAATAGATGTACAGAAGATTGGGTAAGGAAGCTTCAAAGTAGATTTTCTAAGGCATGCTCAATGGCACACCAGCTTCTTGAGATGTTCAAAGAATATCCCTCATAAAAGGTACCCATAAATCAATAAGTTTATGAGACTCTTGGCTAACCAAAATGAAGGGGTTTTTTGTTGTTTGTTTTTTAACCGAGCCAGCATTTCAGAGACTTTAAAATGCAAGCATGCTTTGGGAATCTCTAGGGCACATGTGTCAAACACAAGGCCCGAGGGCCAAATCCAGCCCGCCAGGCCTTGCAATGTGGCCTGCACCGCGCTGTCATCACTGCACTCCGCTGTCAGTTTATGACATTGTCAGTTTATGACTGTTCAGTAAATCATTCGGCCCGCGATTTAGGCTGGATTTTAGATTTTGGCCCCTTCTCTGATTGAGTTCGACACCCCTAGAGTCTAGGGTGAGGTTAGTCTTCTGTGTTTGCCACATATACTTCATCAGGAAGCTGTCTTCTTGGAACAGCTTACAAAGCTAAGGCCCCATTACAGCCTGTGTCCTTGACACCCTTTGCATTAATCCTGTGTACAGCTCTTGTGGCTTCTTTGCTTTTCTTCATACATGACTAGCAGGAGCTCATGTCTACACTTAAAGAGAATGCAAATCCATGCCTGCTGATGAAGCAGTGGAGCCTAATGTGCTACCTTTCAGCAACTATTTGGAGGGATGGATACTTCCATGTTCTATGGCTACATTCTGAGAGGTCTACTGCTTCCTCTAATAATGTCTCTCTCCCTTTCTCTCTGCCCGTGTTCCTTCTTCCTCTTCAGAGCCAGACCCAGAGCTGGGCACGCTAATTCTTAGCAATATTACTTCTGACAGCTTCCACGTGTCATGGACCGCTCCGGCTGGGCCATTTGCAAAGATTGTTATCAATGTTAGCCATTCCTATGGGCTGCATGAGCCCCAGCAAATCACAGTCTCAGGAGATGCTCAGCATGCTCACATCACCGGTTTGGTGGAGAACACTGGCTATGACGTTAGTGTGACAGGGACCACCTGGGCAGGGGAACCTACCAGACCCCTCACTGCCTTTGTCATGATAGGTACTCATTCAAAGGTTCTCACTTGTTGCTTAGAATTCTGAGATGGGAAATGGGGGTTGCGGGGGTAGGGAGGGAGAGGTGATAGACATTCTAAAGAGAAGTTGAACCCAAAACATAGTCTTCACTCCATATATAAATGTCTAAATGGAGAGCAAAGAGGGATCTTAGGCAGCCACGTTTAGGAACTTGAGGCAATGAAGTCAACAGTATAAAACTTACATGGCTATCTATGCTCAGTTTTATATGCTGTCTGATACGCAGTTTGGAGATTCTGGCTAAAGAGTGACTTCTATGTTAATATGGCCTAGGGCAGGAATTTGTCCATAGATCATGCTACATAAGGCAGGCAGACCATGACCTACCTGCCCCAGAAATGTAACAATTTATCATTTTCTTCTAAAAAAAAAAAAAAACGACTTCTTTAAAATTGACTTCATAACAAATTAATGAAGGCTCAACCTAGGAGATAAATTCCAAGCTTAATTAAACCTTACCCATCCATTAACTTGACTTCTAACTTCTCTTTGAATTACATAAAGAAATACTTTTCTATTTTCTCTCCTGAGATCATCCTAAATCAATGGCAAAGGCTGCAAATAGTGTCTATTTACCAAAATCTTTTCTGAAAAAGAGGAGAGCCAACTTTGCTATCCAGTTTTCACCTTAAACCAGGAACCTCCTGGGGTCTAAATTATGATAAATAAGAGATGTTAATAAGTTCAAATAAGTATTGAATTGAAGGCAACATAGTCCTACAAGAGTGAGGATTTTGAGGCCAGGCCTGCTGGTTCCTAAAGTCTCCTGCATCTTCTCAGTTATATAACCTCATCTTGTTCTTAACTGCCTGAACCCCAGTTTCCTTATATATGGGGAGAGGATACCACAGTGCCCACTGGCAGCCTTGTCACAAGAACTAAGTGACTATGATGAGATTAACCGCCTGGCACCCATTTGGCATTTCACAGATGCCAGGTCCTCTCTGCTTTCTCCCAACACTATGAGGAAAGTGGTGTTCTTAAAAATAAGTGGTAAACATAGATAGAAACCAAAGACCCGGGCAATCTGGACTTCCCTGTTATTTTAAAGAGAATCCCAGACATCTTTTAATGGGAGATCAAAAAGTGGTTATATATTCTGTCCTGCTATCTAATGTAAATCCAGTCCATCATATGGTCTCCAAATGCATACCATGGTACCTCCCTAGTAGGGCATGGGGGGCAGGCAGGGAGGCAGGAGTATCTATGACATGAGAATCCCACTGCCCAGGAGGGGAGGAATGGCCAGCCACAGGTCCCATCAGGCCCTGACTTGCAGCCTCTTGAAGGAGCTCCCACACACAGAACAGAGAGGAGGAGGTAGGGAAAGCTGGCTCTGGGAATCCTAGATCCAGTTACAGCATTGTCTCAGCTAATCCTTGAAGAAAAAAGCCTGCATCTTAAAAGAAGTATATTTTAATAAGAGGGGGAAAGCGAACACAGGGACTACAAATAGCAGGCCTTTGATGGACTAATTAGCCCGCACGCCCTCCTTTTCATCAGAATGCGCTGCTTTGACAGCGTGGAGGTGCAAAGAGGCAGCTCTCTAAGCGAGGCGCCGCTTGTCTAAACAAGGCTCAGCCACGGAATTTGAGCCTCTTGTCTTACCGACAAGGAAGGCTGTTTGCATAGCCCACGTGATTTCATCTTTGCCTTTGATAGAGTTATGATTCTGGGGAGATCTTTACATGGTTAAAAAAAAAAAAAAGTCTCAAAATAAACACCAAGTGTTTCAACATAAGTTCAGAAAAGTCCAAGCCACAGAAAATTTCAGTCTCTGTTTAGGAGATGAGGGCATTTATTTGCTTGTTCATTCACTCACCAAACACTTCTTTCTAAAACATTTTTCTTTACATCCCATGGATTAGGCTGTGGGCGTTAGTGTAGGGGTCGTTTATCTCTTTGAAAGTTTCCATTTAGCTGCAGGGGAAAAGAAGGCTCTAAACTAGATGCAGCTAAAACAGCCTTGGCGGAGGAATTCCCAAGCTCATGCACCTCCGGTAAAACATAAATACATTCACCATTACTGCGTTTTGTTTTGCTGGAGGGGAGGCTTTGGGCCTTCACTAATCCTGCTTATGCCTCGGGACTTTGCCAGCACTGGGGGGGGGCGGAGTTGACTAATGAGATGTTGGCTAAGGGTGTGGAAAGAACATTGAATTTGGAGTGTGATGACCTGGGTTGGATCTTAGCTGAGCCACCTAGTAGATATGTGAACTTGGAAGAGTCAATGACCTCCTTGTTACTTTAGATGTGATGGAGGAGGGAAGTATTGACAGATACTCAGCTGTTAAAAGCTCACTCCTCTTGGGAATCCCAGTGTGTGGAAAGATCCCTTGGCACCTAAAAACTGTGAGTGCCGGGATGCAGATGTTTGGTGAATGAACGAACAAATGACGCTAACAGAACGTCCTGAAGATCCAGACATGTCCTTATCTCCTACTTTTATCCAGAAAAACAAATATCCAAAGAATACCAAGTCTTGGTATTTTTTACTGGCCATAACCATAGAAAATCTTACTTTCTCCTTTTATCTCAACTTGTGAGTATGTGTCACTAGTTGGCCTAATCAACTTGATTCATGGCCATTGGAGTCAGACACTCCTAAAAGACCTTGCTCTATCACATACTTAGCTATGTGAGTTGGCCAAGCCAATCAATCTCTTTGAAGCTCAATTTTCTTACCACTATGATGCAAATAATTTCTACCTCATAAGCTTCTTATGAGATTCTGGCATCTAAACTCTTCCTGATATGCATTTGCTGAGCATGTAATACATGTACTGGTTGACGGGGTATCTGCAGTGTTTGCAGAAACTTGTGCTGTCCTGGCGGAATCAGTGCTGCTAACCTGAGTTCTTTTCACTCCTCCCTTCTTTCAGAGGCTCTGCCCCTTCTGGAAAACCTAACCATTTCCGACATTAATCCCTACGGGTTCACAGTTTCCTGGATGGCATCGGAGAATGCCTTTGACAGCTTCCTAGTAACGGTGGTGGATTCAGGGAAGCTGCTGGATCCCCAGGAATTCACACTTTCAGGAACCCAAAGGAAGCTGGAGCTCAGAGGCCTCATAACCGGCATTGGCTATGAGGTTGTGGTCTCTGGCTTCACCCAAGGGCACCAAACCAAGCCCTTGAGGGCTGAGATTGTTACAGGTATTTTGATTCAAGTGAGCCATTTTCTTCCCTTCCTGGTTTCCTACCATGTAACCTATGTACCGGATCACTATGGTTTTAACATCCTTGTCCACGTGCTCTACTTAATTCATAGATGTGGCCTGTTCTTTTATGTTCTCCCTCGTCTTATGTCTCTAATGAGCACTCCCCCTCTCCCACTCCAGAAATGAGATGTTTCCAAATGTTTCCACTTTGTGTTCCAAATCCTTTACACCATGACTTATCCCTAGCTCTTCTGTGTTTACTCCCCATCACCTTCCCCTCTGCTCATCCTAGCTGGTTCCCAGCTGCATTTCAGCATTCTCAGGAAATATGCCAATGAGTATATTTCAAAAATTACAACACTTACCATCTCCAAGGTTCAACTGTAATCTTCATAAACTTACCAGGTGGGCTCGTCATTGGAAAACCAATGATCAACTTATTATCTTGGTAATCACTAATATCCTAGATATTCTTCAACACAGACTAAATCCATAATTTTCTCAAGACTAGTCATTCCTAGAGAAGTAGAGAATTAACAACATTAACATTCAAAATCTGTGTTTCCCAAAGTCTTTCTAGAAATTACTACTTCCATAGAATTTTTCTAGCCCCACTTGGTGAAACCATGTTCAAATAAGTTTCGGAAACACTGACTTAAAACAGGATCCTTGATCACAAGGCTTTACAGAACATCCAAATATGCATGTGTCTCTCCAAGAGGGACTTACCCAGGCAGTATTTCCCAAGCTTATTGGGTAGTGGATACCTTTTAAGGAAGAAGATGAAACAGGAATAGTGTGCTGTGAGTACACTTTGGGAAACTCAGCTGTAGATTTATCTTGACATTGAGTTTTGTCTATTTCAGGCAATCCAGATAATACCTTGCGTCCAAAGTATCTAGCACAAGAGGTTCCGAGCCTTAGTTCTACCATCTTAACATATATCTAATGGTTAAAGCAAGCAAGTCAAGAGTAGGAGCCTTCTTCAGTAAAACCGCTCCAAGAAAAAAGCCAAAAGATCATAATATTTACATCATTTTAAAAGCCATTTTGCTCATGATCAAGGGAAATATAATCAGCGGTATCATCATAGGCAGCTCTACAGATCGTTAAAGCTGGTTTATTTGTCTTTTCAAAAAGAAAAGAAAAAGATCTCATAGAGGAGGATGGGCACTCGGCCACTGGAAGACAGAGAGCAAATGTAAACAAGTTCCTGGCTTTGAACTTGTTTAATAAGGCAGGGGAGGGGCCAATGCTGAGTCCAGATGTGGATTTATAGGATTGCTTTTAGACAAAACTCACATATGCAAGCATCCACTCAGTTTGTATTAAATGTGTCAAGACCATCTTTTCCTTCTCCTAGGCCTGCTAGACTTGCTCATGTTAAATGATTTTCCTTTCGATCTCTCAGGACATCACTGCATACTGACATCCCCCTTGGAGAGAAGATGACACACACTGATAAATGATGTTTTCTTTCCTCCTACCAACATTTTCTCCCCTTCTAGAAGCCGAGCCAGAAGTCGACAACCTTCTGGTTTCAGATGCCACCCCAGATGGGTTCCGTCTGTCCTGGACAGCTGATGAAGGGGTCTTCGACAGTTTTGTTCTCAAAATCAGAGACACCAAAAAGCAGTCTGAGCCACTGGAAATAACCCTCCTTGCCCCCGAACGTACCAGGGACATAACGGGTCTCAGAGAGGCCACCGCCTACGAAATTGAGCTCTATGGCATAAGCAGTGGAAGGCGATCCCAGCCAGTCAGTGCTATAGCAACCACAGGTACCGTACAGAAACAGGAGAGGATGGAGTGGAGTCTCCACCTGGGGGCTTCTCACAGGGCTGGGAAGTCAGAGGGGCTTTGGGCCCAGACAAGCTCGCAATGAGGTCCTGGCTCTCATGATTACAGAAGGGGTGACAGTGGGCAATTTAGCTAAGTCTTTACACAAAAAGAGTCTGATACCATTTCATTAATAGTGTTATGAGGATTAAATGAGATAATTCATGAAAAACTCAAAGCAGAAGGGCTGGCACATAGCAAATGAGATATATTTACATATTCATTATCATTAATATATCATCATTACAATGATGGCATTTTTTTCCATTCCAAAGACTTATTCTACCTATCATCTCATCATTTTTTATCCAGAGATACACTTCCTCATTCTTTGGTCAAATGTTCAAACTATACTATGCAAGGATAATGGGGAATAGCACCTCCCCTATAGCACCTCCCCTATAAAAATTAATATATATGAAATCCATGTGTGAATAATCAGTACCGTGATCTGGAAGAGAAGGGGGAAGCTGGCAAGGTTAGGGGCTGCTCTTCGGGAAGGTTGCCGATTTTATTCGATACTTACAGCAGCTCTAAAAGCCATAGGAGGGGGGAATGAAAATCCCTTTCCATACGAGTTGTTTCAAGGAGAATAAAGGAAGATGGTTAATAACACAACTTATTATAATGATAATATGAAAACTAAAACGGCTCTTTAGAAGGAAAAGGAAAGGCCTACCACAGGTGGGTGAATTCCTTCTCAGGACTGAGGGCGGTGGAGCTTAGAGATGGCTGTTGAAAGAGGAAGCAGAGGGAAAGAATCACAAAACCACAGAAGTGGTCGTAGGGACCAGAGAACCAGTGTAGCCCAGCCTCTTCTGCTTGTGCATCTTGTAAAGAATCTGAGGCCCAGAAAGTCTAAGGTCACACAACTCGATTGGAGGTAGACCCAAATTCCAACTTATTTTAATACTATTAACTATAAGCAGGCTAATGACAGATAATCAATGACTATACCGGGGTAGGCAAAATAGGTTTACAGTTGTGAGTACAGAAACAAAGTTTATTCTTGCATTATTATTTAATAATTATATCATTAACCATACACACAACTGTGAACCACTTTTGTCCACCCTGTACATACTTGCCATCTCTGATAGGCATGGAGTGTAACACTGGCCCAAACCTTCTCTTTGCTCAGAGATGGGTATTTGTGATGTAAAGTTTCAGGGCCTAATGAGCTCCAAGAAGCCCCTATAGAAATTACGACCAATGTTTGTAGACTTAGATGAAATGCTGAATCCAGGCAGCCATTCAGCCAAGGGGGAAAGCCCGTTCCTTATTAACAAGGACACCCCATCCCCAGTATGTGGGTCTGTGTCCTCCCGCTCCCCATGGCTGCCCGCAAAACAACTGCAGATCAGAGGCAGAGCCTGGTTTTGACTTTGGTTTATAAACACTGTTTCTCAAAGTTTACTTCAGATTGATTTTGTTTTGCTGGTCTTTTCTGGAAGCCCTGCAGTTCTAAAGCCAAAGGAAAATGAATAATCATGATTCAAGAAAAGGCAGACCCTACTTTTTTTTGGAAAGCCCTTTCTTTGTCGGCACCATCTTGGGTGGGTGGCGGGGGGGGGGGGGGGTCAGTATAGACAGAAAGTAGTTTAAATTTCAGTCACAGAGTAAAATGACTCTCATTCTTTTCTGGAGGTTCTTTAACCTGTCCCCTTTGGGAGTCTCAGACATGCACCCCCAAAGCCAATGGGGGTGGTCAACGCCCCTTTTCCCAGAATGTTTCCCTTCCCACTGCACCCCACCCTTCCCAGCCAAACAGCCTCTTAACTCCTCTACTCAGTTCTAGTTCAGATGCATTTGAAACCACACACCTTGGTGTTGCAATAACATTGTGTCTGGAGCCTGGGTCAACGTGTTGCAGAGACACTTGCTTGGGAATCCTCCCTTCTCTCTGACCCAGGCTCCACATGTGGAAGGAGACATGCTACAATAACAAACAGCCGTCCACACTTAGGTAGGCCTGTGGTCCAAAAATACCACACACGCTGACCCTGAAATTCCACCACTACTGTGGATTCAGGAGTGCATGATGGACAAGGCTACTGATGCCGTGGTTTCTCAGATGGGCCGGATCGTATTGCCACTTTACAGGGGAACACGGGTCTAGTGTAGGAAGCTGTGGTCTCAAGATACACCTTCTAAAATGGCCAGGACCTGCCTAGGGAGGTTGGCAGGAGAGCCACAGTGCTTGAGTTTACACCCTCCCTGGGGTTTGTTTCTAAGCTGGCCTCACCTATATCTTTCCTGGGGGCTGATTCAGAATCCAGGGTGGCCCAGGGCAGAGTCACATGAGAAAGAAATTAAAGAAAGGGCATATTTACCGAGTTCTTGCTGCATGCCAGATATACCTATTGTGTCTGTTTATCCTCAAACATTCCTGAAGGTCAGCACCCTTTATCACGGGACAGGTGAAGCAGCTGAGGCTCAGGAAGTGAAGGGTCCTGCCCAGGTTGTCCAGGCTCTCTGTGATATTGGTACAATCAGATCAGACAGGCTCCAGAGCTCTTGTGGTTTCCAAAGCTCACCCAGGAGAGGACAGAACCCCAGGCAGCCGCAGAGTCTGAAGGGCTACCAGGTTGCAAGAGAAGGCCACAGGAGGAGAGAAAAGGACAGAAATGGAGAGAGGGAAAACCCTCTCCAAAGTGGTCTGTGGGTTTCAGAACTTAATGATCAACGTGGGTTGGAGAGAGGAACAGATGAAGTGAGATCCCTGGAGACCTGAAAACTGTTTCCTGGATTCTCTGAAGCACAGTCCGCTAAAGAGGGCAGAAGGCCAAGCCAAAACACAGAGAAAGCCAAAGGACACTGGGTGTGGGGGAGGCACAGCTCGCCCACAGGTAGACCCAATGTCCAGGGTGTTTGCCTTGGTGAGGAGCCCAAGGTTCCTCCCCTGGCTCTGGACCTCCATCCAGTTCTGGGAACGGGTTTGCTGAGGTCAGTATCCATGTGAACATTATTTCCAGAACTCTGGGGTTGTGCTCAGTTCTGCTGCCCAGTCCTGGGCCCCAGAAGGGTCACAGCACAAGAATGTTCATTGGAAACCCAAGCCTCGGTTTCCTCCTTGTCAAATGGGTAACCATAACCTTCCTCTCAGGGCTTTCTGAATAAGAGTTAAATCTTACTACAATAGTTGCAAAGAACTATACAGTTGTCAAGTCTTGGTACCCTTTGATAAAAGGAGCTATAAAGCCACGATGTTTAAAAATGCTAAAATCCAGAATTAAAGGAGGGCGTGTTGCCCACACTTCCTTAGACGTCAGCTGCAGGGCTAACATTCTCCCCGAATGAAACCAAGTGGAGGTCTATAGCCCTGGGCCCTGTACCTGAATGAAAGGAGGATTGTTCCTATCAAGTCATAACTTGACCACAGAGCACTACACTCTCTATCCTAAAGGCCTTGCCCAGACACAGACGGGGGGCTGAATTTTCCTGGAAAAGGAATCCAGGAAGCATCTTTGGTGAGCAAGGTAGTTAACCATTTCTGCATTTCCCCTGTGTTTTCTCCGTGACAGCCATGGGCTCTCCAAAGGAAATCATTTTCTCTGACATCACTGAAGACTCAGCTATTGTCAGCTGGATGGCGCCCAATGCACAGGTGGAGAGCTTCCGGATTACCTATGTGCCCATTGCCGGAGGTAACAGCCTGGGGAAGGGACGGGAGGAGAAGCCTGCGGGGTTTGTGTGGAATAATGAAGAGGCCATTCCTCTCCTTCCCAGCATCATGGTCACCCTGATGTTTGAGGCCATCAGGATAGACTTCACTTGTAAAATCACTTAGAAGACACGACCTTGGGAGGGTAATTTTAGGAAGACACTCACCAGTGCTGACGTTCTAACATCTCTGAGAAACAGGTCCCCAATATTGTGTCCACACAATAACCTTCTCTCTCAGCACGTTCATCTGGAAAGCTGGTCCTCACTGGCTGAATGTGAGGTTTTGCCCTTGGGTCTGTCTCTCAGGAAAGGATCGGAAGTTGTGACTCAGTAGAATTGGGAGTTCTCATTTAGAGCGCATGGGCTGTAACAGAGACCACGGAGGAAACACCATCTAATCTGTCTAAAACATATCCATCAGGTAGTGAGCTACTGTAGTGGCAGTGTACACAGAGAGAATGCTGGACAGCCTCTTCAGAGGAATGCTATGCTACATGTAGTGTCCAAGCTCCTCACCAGGATGTCCAAGCTCCTCACCAGCCCTGAAATTCTAAGAAATATAAATTTTGGACTTTTTAATAGCTATAGGAGTACAAACTTAACCATGACTGACTTCTTAAAGAGTAGAACCTTGGCTAGTAAGGGAGCATACATATCCCTAGCCTAAGACAGTAGGGGTTAAATATATTAGATATGTCGCATAGAGAGCTTGCCATATTCTCTCTGAGAAAAATAAATGAAATTTACTCAACATGACAGCTCTCTACTGAACGGAAATTTGCCACTTTTAGCACATTGTGAGCATGTTTTTCCTCTCCTGGCTTAGTTTTTGGCATCTGCTTGAATGGAAAAAAAAAATTATACAAAAAGTAAGAACTCCTCTCTTATGCCAGAGGGTAGGAGCAAATGAGAAGTCAAGAAAATGGCATTAAAGATGCAGTGTCATTTCCGAGTTGGATACGCCCATTCGTGGTGGCAAGAGTGATTAGGTTTCAGGGAGGCTCAGCAGTCCCCATGTTGCTTTCACTGTGTTCCAGGTACGCCCTCCACGGTCACTGTGGATGGAACCAAGACTCAGACCAAGCTGATGACACTCTTACCTGGAGCCGAGTACCTGGTCAGCATCGTGGCCATGAAAGGCTTCGAGGAGAGCGAGCCCGTCTCGGGAACGTTCACCACAGGTGAGGTTCTCGCCTTCAGCATTATCGCTGGTGGCTCAGCAGCCGGGAAATGTTTTTACTTACAAATCTTAGTGGGGAGTGGACTGGACTCACCAAAAGCCTCATTTCTGGTCCATCCCCAGCTTCTCATGGGCTGGGGATCCTTGACTTCATCCATAACCTCGCTGGGCTTCCAATTCCTGGGGCCATGTGGAAGAAAAAGCACAGTTTTGGAGTCATCCTGACCCAAGTTGAAATCTCAAGTCAACCACTTACTTCTAGATATATGAGTGCTCAGTTCATTTTTCTGAGCTCTACTTTCGTTCTCTATGAAATGGGTACAATTCTGCTTCCTTTGCTGTAAGGATCACATGGAGCTATATAGGTAAAGCATCTATAATATGACTTTGCACAGTCGGCCTCCTCCCCTCCCTGGCCTGGTACCTGGGAATCACAAGGGATCTGAATGGTGACAGCTGCAAAGTAACTGCTCTCAACTGTTACTAATCCCTGTGTGGTGGCACCACTAAAATGGCTGATATCATTCCCATTTTACAGAGGAAACCATTGAGCCCTAGGGCCCTATAAATCGGAAATGCTGGAAGCAAATTTGAACTGAGGTCAGTTTGACTCCAAACTCTGTGTTCTCCTAAAATAAAGGATCATTTTCCTATTATAACCTGATCTGGGCAGCACACTGTAAGGAGGGAAATAATAATTGCACTGAAGGAGAATGAAGTGGAAAATTTCTCTTCAGGCAGCCATGTCTCTAAACAATTGACCCTTTGATAGATGAGCAATTATCCAGCCTAATCCATTCAAGGATGCAAAGAATGGGCCTCACAGAAGTTCTTAAAAACATCCTCATAGCCTCAAAGAGTTTATAATATGCAATTAAAACATCCCATCTGAACCCAGAATCCAGTCCACCCTTATTTCCCCATAGAAATCTTTCATTCATGGATTTGTGGCAAGAGCCAGATGCCTTTCTTCCTAGGCCCCATTGTCCTGGTCAGTGGCAGGAGGGTCTGAACAGGCCTGGGGAAGTAGGAAGGAGCTTGGAGCCGATGGTGTGGGCCCCCCAAATCACTCTGCTCTCCTGACTGGGAGGCCATTCCTGGCATCTCTTGGGGCTAAGGCATGTCATCTGTAAACAAGCTCCTGACAGCAGCCTCTGCTCCAGGCTGTGGTCCTGGGAGAGTTGAGTGGTGAATAGTTGAGTAGAACTTGCTTTCTGAGAAAGCGGTGCTAGGTAGCAACAGTGATCAGTCCTGTGAATATCCATCCTTTCTCAGGACGAATCCTTTGAGGATCATGTCTACTTTATCATAAACTCTTTGAGACTATTATGATATCAAATAACTTTAATAGTCTATTAATAACACCCCTAGCACATATCACACACTTTGTCTAGTTCATGCTTACAGCAGGCAGCCTGGACGACTGAAGAAAGAGAGGTTTGGAGAAGGGAAATGGCTTAGGCCACACAGACCCTAGACAGAGAAGCCACGATAGAACACAGACCCCCAGCCTCCAAAGCCTCTGTCCATGTCATCTACAAGCCATCTAACCAGGGCTCTCAAAGCTCAGAAAAGTCTCGGGCAGCCTTCACTCTGAAAGTCCCTCTGTCTTTAAAGGTTCTTTCACTTGGGAAAGAGATATGAAAGGTGATGATAATCCTCGTCATTGTGTGTTAAGCCTTTCCATTTTATATAGCGTCTCTCGACCTATAATGTCATATGACAATCACTGAGGATATAGCCAGACAGAATTACAGACTCAAAGCCAGAAAGGGAAGAAGTTGTGACTCAAACCCAGGTTCCCTTGGCTCCAAGCTTGGGAGTGGAAACCTTCCATGCAGCTGACACTGTCCCAAACCAGGAGTCACAAGCAGCATAGACAGCTGTGGTCTGAGGTCCTACCCAAGGCTGCTTATCTCTCTAACACATTACCGTCTCTCTCTGCAGCTCTGGACAGTCCATCTGGCCTGGTGACAGCCAACATCACCGACTCTGAAGCCTTGGCCATGTGGCAGCCAGCCATCGCCCCTGTGGACAGCTACGTCATCTCCTACACAGGGGAAAGAGGTGAGCTCATGTCCAAGTCCCTCCCCACTCTGAGGATGTCTGCTCTGGCTGTAAACTCTCCCCATTCTCACTTCTCTGGCCACATTTGGTAAAGGATGACAGAAATGCATGGGAAGCTGGGAAGGCCAGCAGTGACTCTCAATTGCCACAGCAGAACAGGGCCTGGGGCTGGAGCTGGGGGTGAGTGTGGAGGGGGCCTGGTCAGGGGGAGGCAAGGAGGCCCTGCCCATATTCCTCTGCTTATTGTCAAGTGAAAGAGCTTCCATGTTGTAGTTACGTCAAGGGAATCCAGTAGGGCATTTAAGAAAACCAAAATGGACCACCCTGAGCCTGTCCATGCTGCTGCAGTCTGTCCTCTCCTGCGAGGGTCTCCACTTGTTGACATGAGCACCCTCCCTAGGAGGCAGCTCTCATCTCTTACAGAGAAGGAGTCCAGACCTCAAATATTAAGCAGGCTGTGTCAGGTGGTGCTGGGGAGTTTGGGCTTCTCAGAGGCCTCAGAGAAAGCCAGAGATAGCAAATTTGACTGTGAAATCCTTGTCTTTGCAGGCATCTTTGCTAATTTACTCAGTTGGCAAATTAAACAATTGTTTGGGGGCACTAGCATACAGCGCCAGAACATTAAACTCATATCCAAATAAAAGAGGGAAGAAAGAGCGATAGATTCCTTTTCATTGAATGAACCCATACTTTTGTAATGAGCTTTCAGGGAATAGTGTTACTATTTTCATCTCAATGCAAATGCAAGTTTTATATCTGAGGGCTCAGTATTGTTTTATCTTCAGTGACAATAGGAAAAGGTACCATAATCTGTCCTGGGGCCTCTGAGCATCTTAATTCAGACCCTGCAGCCACCTGAGAGAGTGCTTTGTGAGGACAGAGCTTGGGGGATGAAGGGGAGGAAAGGTGTTTGTATTTATTCTTTTTTAAAATATGTTTTTATTGATTTCTTTTTTTTTAAATACCTATTTTATTGATTTTTCACAGAGAGGAAGAGAGAGGTACAGAGAGTCAGAAACATCGATGAGAGAGAATCATCGATCAGCTGCCTCCTGCACAACCCCCACTGGGGATGTGCCCACAACCACAGTACATGCCCTTGACTGGAATCGAACCCGGGACCCTTCAGTCCGCAGACTGACGCTCTATCCATTGAGCCAAACCAGTTTTGGCATGTTTTTATTGATTTCTAAGAGGAAGGGAAAGGGAGAGAGATAGAAACATTAATGTGACAGGAACATCATTGATCAGCTACCTCCTGCCTATCCCCTACTGGGGATCGAGCCTACAACTTGAGCATATGCTCTGACTTCATGGGTCAATGCTCAACCACTGAGCCATAACAGCCAGGCTGCATATATTTTATTCTTCAAGTTGTAAATATTCTCTACACAGAGACTCTAAAGAGTCCTAGAAGATGGTATTGTCTCAACAAAAATATATCAGGGTACAGTTCAGAGGAATCACAGATATGCTGGCTGCCTGGAAAAGGACTTGTTATAGGGGGTGGCGTGGGAGGTTAATACATGATGTGGTAGGGTGACCAACTCTACCAATTTGTCCAGGGCATTCCCAGTTTTAGCGCTAAAAGCCCCACACTCTGGGGAGCTCCTCAGTCCCTGGCTTGCCTGGGTTGTTGGTCCCAGTGGGTGGAAATGAACACACTCACACACCTGGGTCCTGGTGTTTGGTCTCCACATCAGACCTGACACAACGGGTCTCAGAGGCAGTAACCTCTGCTGACATGTCTGCTGGCTGACTTTTGAGGTCCCCCCACCTAATGATTTGACAACATTTGGCAAATTATAAAAGCACATGTAAGTAAGTAAAAGAGAGACAAGGCATAAGACATTAAACGTGCCCAAGGCTCAGAGATAGTACCTGCTCCTCTGCTCTGGCGGGTTCCTCTGTCCAAGCAACAGCTGCTGGAAAATTCTCCTGACCTCCAGTTCTTCCTTCTGATTTAGTGCCTGAAAAAAAAATCAGTCTCCATATCATAAATCTTTTGTATGTGAGGTGAGCACTCGAGAGATAAAGGGGTGTGAGGCATTTCTGTGGAGTCACTGAAAGTGTGTGTGTTAGGAGGAGGGTGTGCGTTGGCCGAGCCTGCTGATGGCTCTGACCAGAAGCAGTAACTGCCTGGGTTTGTATTTCATGTTCAGTGCCAGAGATCACACGGATGGTGTCCGGGAACACGGTGGAGTATGTGCTGACCAACCTGGAGCCTGCCACGGAGTACACGCTGAGGGTCTTCGCAGAAAAAGGGCCCCAGAAGAGCTCCACCATCAGCACCAAGTTCACAACAGGTACCAGACACCAAGAGCGGGAAGATGCCCAGCATGGCCCTTCTGAAACAGCTACTCTCTCCAACTTCCTAAGACAGGTCCTGGAAGGGGTGCTCAGCGCCAGCCACAGCCACCACTGCCCATTCCACCAGGACCTGAAGCAGCATCCAGGTCCTTGTGAACTGAAATGACCTGCTCTCCCCAGGGACTAGGAAAAGATTTTAAGAGCTTTTAAGTGGAAAACCAGACCCCCAGTGGAAATCCAGTACTTAATGATCCATGTTCTAGGCAGGGAAATATTCTAAGAGAAGGATTTTTCCAGGCAAGTTTTCGTAGATGGCTGTTGGGTTTTTATACACAGATCTCTTTACACACAGTCAGGAGGATGGCCTTGGAGATGACCCCTCTCAGGTATGAGCACAATCAGCATCCATATGTCCTCTTGTTTAGGAATAAGGGACATTAGTAAATGTGTTTACAGCTCTGTCTTTCTCTCCCCATCCAACTAAGGCCATGCTGGGCTCAGATAAACGTGGCCCCTGGGATGAGATGAACCCCAGAAAATCTGTGTCATATAGGACATGGTGGGGAAGGACGTGGCCCCAGGCCTCCTGATGCCCGGCCAGGGATTTTTGTTGTACACTTGCCGATTTATTGCTATGGATTGTCTTCTCTTCTCCAGACCTCGATTCTCCCAGAGACTTGACGGCTACTGAGATCCAGTCAGAAACTGCCCTCCTCACTTGGCGAGCTCCCCGGGCACCTGTCACCGGTTACTTACTGGTGTATGAATCTGTGGACGGTACAATCAAGGTACATTGAATATATAAACAACTCCCCACGGCTGGTTGAAATGTTTACATTATCCTCAAAGAAGGGAAGAATGATCTGGGGGTGTTTCTCTACTCAGTGCAACTGGGAAAGTGAAAAAACATGAACAGGTCCTGGATGCCAGACCTTGTGAGTCACTGGCTCCAGCCTCTCATTTTTACCAGGCTCCTGAGTCGGTAGCCAGCCAAGGTCAAGAGTCATGCTGAGAAGACGAGAACATTTTAGGCGCTGGATTCTTGGTCCTTTAATATTTTACAGTTTACAGAAATGGTTCATACTGTTTACTTCCTCTATCCACGAACTTCTTTTACTTTGTAATTTGAAATGACTTCAGACCTTCCCACAAGTGAGATTTTTCCTAACTGAACTTGTTACTGAGTTTGTAATTTCGGTCACCGTTCTTTATATTCCCAGGATCTTTTACTTATTCTCTGCATGTTCATCCATTTCTTGTTTGTGTTCCCTGCATCGTCTTCTCTTTATCTAGGAGGGTATATGTTGCCGTGATTTTATTCCACAACCTGCGTAGCTCTTCCTTCTGCTTTGCTGCCACTGGTTTGGTTGAGGTCTCCACTATTCCCGTTGGAGAGGCCCCGCAATATCTGTCTTTCCTTTCGTGCTGGGGCCAAGAAGGAAGCTGCTGATTGGGAAGTCCAATCACACCTACAGGCTTGTCGATGTTTGGACTCACCACAGAGTGATGGGACAAGTGCCCAGCAATCTCTAGGGGGGCTCCCAAGTATCAGTGCTGTCAGCCTTTTCACTTGAGCTACTCTGTCTCCCCAGAGGATCCCCCAACTCCGCCAAGCCCGGCTGCCGGGAGCCTCGCTGGAGAAAGAGTGTGGCTCCCACTGTGCGGGCCTGGGTCTAGGGTGACACCGGGGCCTCCCCTGCAGCTGGCCCTGGTGAACCTGAATGCAGAGTCTGCCTGGCTCAGCCTTTCCAGGGACTAAACATCAGCCTTCTGTCTGGATGTGAAGGACAGTGTGCAGATTGTCAGAGCTGGAAATCTGTTTCTTGTGCAGTTTTAAACAAATTGTTATTCAGCCATGCCCCATGCTGGCCTTCAGCAGCATCTTTGCTTTTGCATACATTCCATTCCTGAACCTGCCGGACTCTGGGGCATCATCATGGAGCCTCTGCCAACCTCTGCCCCCCTCAAACCCTGGCTCGCTCCATTCTGCCCCTCCATGTCCTTGCACCGCACACTTTTCGTCTACCAGGATCCTGTTGACATCACAGGCCTGTGGCTGTCTCCTTGGCCCTTTCCCTCACTTCGGGGGTTTATAGTTGATATCCATTTACCATCATTTTTCTGGGCATCAGAAGCAAGTCTGCTCTGCCATGCTTAACCAGAAGTGGACACGCATTTCTGGTTCCTCTCACGGCACCTCTAAGAGTCGGTAGAACAATGCATTCCCTCCCTGTGTGAACAGAGGCACGTCCTGCTCTCTCTGGATGACAGTGTCCACATCCATAGAACGAGTGCATTGGGCCCACCGTCTCTCAGGGCCCTTCCTGATCAGGCGTTCTAGGACTTGGTGTTTACCTGCAATCCTGAGTCTCGTTTCAGTGCATCCTAATTGCCTAGAGAACTGATAGGTAATTGTATCCCCAAGTAATTCAATGAGCCCAGCTTTGTACCTGATCCTTCCCAAAGGGCCAGACCTAGGGGCCACATGAAGGTCACTGCGTCACTGGTATCAATTGAGCACTTACCCTGGTTTACAGTCCTGTATGTCCAATCCCCAGCATTGTGTGTTTCACTCAAGAAAAGCAGGCCTGGCTGCTGTGGCTCAGTGGCTGAGCATCGACCCAGGCTCTAGGAGGTCACTGGTTTAATTTTTAGTCAAGGCACATGCCCAGGCTTGGTCCCCAGTAGGGGGCATGCAGGAGGCAGCTAAATGATGTTTCTATCTTTTCCTCTCCATTCTTCTCTTAAGTCAATAAAAGGGAGGGAGCCCGTATGATCCAGGTAGTATGGGATGGAGCCCAAGTGTTGTATTATCTAAATAATTCACAGAGGGCTGTGAAAAAAAAGAGCCATATTTAGGGTCCACTGATAAAACTGCCTCAAAGTCTAAACCTTTTCTCCTTAATCTCCCAGATTAAATTGGGTTTGTGTCATTCACTTGTTCAAAAACCTTTGAGGAATCTCCATTTCTAATCCTGATAAACTTTAAATTCCAATAGCATGGCTTTTAAGCCCCCTTGTCATATGGTCATTGCCCATCTCTTCTATCATCACTCCCTCACCAAATACCAAGTATAGCTGAGATAGGTCATTGCCTTTTCATATTATTTTCATTAGTTCTGCCTCTTCTGGAACCAGGACTTTTGCTCGTGCTGCATTCTCTCCATCTCTCACATCTTAGAAGGGAGCATGGAACTTGGCACAGAGTGATACTCAGTGGCTTACTGATTTAAGAAATAAACGGACAGGTGAATGAATGAATACATCATCTGTGTCTTAAGGATTTATGTGGCCAAACACTATTACGTTCTTCCTTCTGTCCTTAGGAAGTTATTGTGGGTCCAGACACCACCTCCTACAGCCTGGCAGACCTCAGCCCATCCACTCACTACACAGCAAAGATCCAGGCACTGAACGGGCCCCTGAGGAGCAAGCTGGTCCAGACCATCTTCACCACAAGTAAGGGGCGTAGGGATCAAACCTGTGAGACTGAACCAACCCTCCTCTCCTCTGACTGCTACATGAAATTCACGCACCAAAATTCTGACAAGGATCAATTCCTGCCACTCCCTGACAGCCGAGGAATATGATTACAAGAGATGACAGGGCTCATGGTGAAAGAGAAGGAGGGTCAGTAGTGAGAATGTCTGAATTCAGTCCTCATCTCCACCACTTGCTCTGAGTGACTTAGGAAATCATGCCATTCTACTAGCCTCAGTTTTTTCATCTATACCTTGATAACCATCCCTTCTTCATAAGAACTTTGTGAGGGTCCTTGTGTTGTATTTGAACTCCTAGCCCATTGTGTTGTCCATTCTCAGGGCTCATTATATGCTCAGGGCCCCCACTTTTTCTTCTTCAGCTTCTCAACATTTGCAAAGCATGTCCATATTCATTCACGCACATGCCTCCCACCAATCTGGCGTGATGGGCCAGGAATGCCATTCCAGTGTTTGGTGAAAAAACAGAGGCTTTTATTTTTTCAAGGCTACACCATGACTTAGAGTCAGCTTTGGGCTCAGGACCAGGGAACCACCCCTGCACCCTGCCACTGCGTACCTTCTGTAGATGTTAGACATGCCAGCTGCTCCATTGGCGAATAAGAGGAAGGAGCCGTTCCTGGGAAGAGAGCCCTGAACCTGGTTGCATGGAGCAGATCCCAGAGATACCTCCTGCCTGCACTTTTCACTTTGGTTACTCTGCACACACCTGCTGAGGGAGGGCCACAGGCAAACGGACCTCTTTGCCAGAACTTACACCAGGTGTTGGGAACACAAAAATATGAGTGTACTCTAAATATGACTTCAGATGAGGGCTGTGAAATAGACAACAGCTAATGATGCAACCCCAGGTGAAGGTCAAATACAGTGAGGAGTCAGATCAGAAAAAGGACAGCTGTGGCCGTCCGTTCTCCCAGCCACCTGCTAAGCACAGACCCAAGATTGTCTGTATTGATCATGGTTTTTAAGTGTTTGCCAAGTGTTTGCTAAACATTCCTTCACTTGGAAATTCCCCAGGCATTCTTGTTCTTCCCCCGTCCCCACCTGTCTAAGATCCCTAGGCTCAGGGCAGTTAAATGCCTCTCCAGCATCCTAAGGCAAGGAAGTGAGGAGTTCAGGACTGAAACTCCTAAATTATCTGGTGACACTGAGATGCATTGGCCTAACAGAGTGCCCTGATCCACAGTGAGCCACCCACTGGGTGATGGGGACATAGACATCCTGGCCAGTACCTGGGTGTCCATCAGATGCAGCCTGGCCACTCCAGGTAGATTGAGGCCAACCTCCCACATGGCCATCACAGTGGCTCAGCCTTCCTCCCACTGACATCATTGACAGCTTCCATCAATCTGAGGTACTGAGATGGGCGAGCCCCTTAGATCAACAACCTCTAAGCCACACTGCACTCATGCAAATAGGTTTTGTCCCTTCTTGCATCTGAGAAAACAGCCTCAGAGAGGGTCAGTCATCCAGCCAACAAGGAGTAGAGCTGAAATCCACAAGCTCCCACCCCAGTCTCCCTGCTCTGACGTCACTCTTTCTTCTCTCTCCCCCCCCCCCCCCCCCCCCAGTTGGACTCCTGTACCCATTCCCCAGGGACTGCTCCCAGGCAATGTTGAACGGAGACACAACTTCTGGCCTCTACACCATTTACCTGAACGGCAATAAGACCCAGGCTCTGGAAGTCTTCTGTGACATGACCTCTGATGGGGGTGGATGGATTGTGAGTATCGCCGAAACCCCAGGCACAGGGGCTGTGGGCAGAGGGCATGTGGGGCAGGAAGGCTGGAGGTCCTGCCCCTACACTCTGACCCCAAAGCGCATGAGGTTTGTAAGGTAGTGCCTGCCACAAGCACTCAAGGATTGTCGTTTAAAAAAATGGGGGCAAAAAGAAGAAAATACTTTTCTTGTAATTTATCTCATCTGATGCTTAGCTCTGTGATGCACAAAAACTCAGTGGTCCTAAACCCACTGAATATGTTAATTACCATTTGCTCTCTACCAGGCATATGCTAAGAATTTTATATGACATTTCATTTGCATTATCATATGATCAGGTAATATTTTTTAAATTGATACACTATTTTTTTAGAACAGTTTTACAATTACAACAAAATTGAGCATGTGGCCCTAGCCGATTTGGCTCAGTGGATAGAGCATCAGCCTGTGGATGGAAGAGTCCCAGGTTCAATTCTAGTAAAGGACATGTACCTTGGTTGCAGGCTCCTCCCTGGCTCGGGCATGAGAAGGAGGCAACCAATCTATGTGTTTCTCTCACATCGATGTTTCTCTCTGTCCCTCTCTCTCCCACTCTTTCTAAAAATTAATGGGGGGAAAATATCCTAGGGTAGGGTTTAAAAATAATAATAATAAAATGCAACACTATTACTTAAAAAAAAAATTGAGCATGTGGTATAGTGAGTGTCCCCAGGCCCTGTTTCCCACAAGCACAGCCTTTCCCACCATTAGCATCCCGGCCCAGGGTATGTATTAGTTACAAACAACCCTCTACTGACACAGCATCATCACGGATGGTGTAGTGTTTTTAGTCCCTATGCTTCAGATGACAACACCAAGGCTCAGAGAAAGGAGGTGAGCTGCCAAAGTTACCTGGAAAATTAGTGAGGACAGAGCTAGGATACGTGCTTTCCCACGGCCCGATGTTCTTCCTCTCAGAAAAGATGCCTTCTCTTTCTCCAGTAGCTTCAGTGCACCCGGCCTCACTGGTTATGTTCACAGGTGTTCCTGAGACGCAAAAATGGACGCGAGGACTTCTACCGCAACTGGAAAGCCTATGCCGCTGGGTTTGGGGACCGCAGAGAAGAGTTCTGGCTCGGTGAGGCCGCCCTGCATGCTTGTGTCCCAAACGTCCATTTCTGCCCCCTCGTCACTTGTCCTACCCACAGCGACTTCTGGGAGAGAAATGGATGAGGGGGAAGGAGCTCTGGTAGTAGACACAGAATTTCAACTTCTCAGTGGAAAATATTTAAATTCTCTTTAGCATTCAAAAACAAAACTCTGGTCAAGGGAAAGCCAACAGCCAGGACTTAAGAATGAGTCTCTCCTTTAATCATTCACTGGCATGTAAGAATTGTCCTCCTGAACCATCAACTGCTTCTGCCCTGGGCTCCCAGATCTGAGATGGGGGCTAAGCACTCCTGCAAGGTACAAAGTTCCGATCTTGCACATAGGAAACCAGAGTCGTGGAGGAGAATCTAGCCAATACTGTTAGCATTAGAGCTGCAATTTAAAATCTCCTGAGGCAGCTCTACGATGCCCTCCTCCATCCACCCACACAGCTCACACCTTCCGATAATACCTGCAAATGGATTGTCTGGCAAGGAATGTCTATCCAGCAATCATCCATTGCCTTTCACTTGTACAGAGCTTTAGAGTTTACCAGGGCTTTCTCCACCTCATCTCCTCTGACCTTCACAAAACCCCAGGGGCTGGCAGGGCAAAGTTCTCAACCCAAGTTTGCCTGAGGCTTAGAAACATCATCTGTTTTGCCTGGTGCTGCCCCAGCAAAGAGCAGACCAAGCTGCAAGCAGGGGTCTGAGACTCGACCCTCCTTAACACACATCAGCCTCTGCCCTAATGTGAGTGGAATAGAAACAATGGCCTCTGTCGCTGGTGCTTCTGCATTAATCCTTGCCTGTTGTCCACAGGCCTGGACAACCTGAACAAAATCACGTCCCAGGGGCAGTACGAGCTGCGGGTGGACCTGCGGGACCATGGGAAGACAGCCTACGCCGTCTACGACAAGTTCAGTGTGGGAGATGCCAAGACTCGCTACAAGCTGAAGGTGGAAGGATACAGCGGGACAGCAGGTACGGACAGCCACTCAGAGCCCACAGAATCACAGGGCATTCCTGTGCTCTCACTTGATTCCTCCCTGAATCATCCCTTCCCTTTCTTCATTAATCAATTAATTTATTGGGTCATCCATTTATTGAATATTTGTATCCCTACTGGGTGCTAATCCAGAAGAACTGCTATTAGACCAAGCTGGGCAGGTATTTTGGTCACCGAAATAGAGAAGGTTGGGAAGCAGGACACTCAGGGCTGATCTGGAGCTGCCATCACTTAGACATGTTTAGATTTCAGCGTAGACTGACAGAAAAAGTCTCTCAGGGGCCTTCATACTTGCGTAATCCAGTGCTTCTCAACCTAATGTACATACTTGAGGCCCAGTGCACAAAATTTGTGCAGGAGGAGGGCCTCAGCCCAGCCTGTGCCCTCTCGCAGTTTGGGACCCCTCAGGATGTCCAACTGCTGCGGAGGCTGGAGAGGCTTCTGCCACCACCTCTATGCTCGCCAGCAGTGAGCCCTGCTTCTGGCTGAGTGGCGCTCCCCGTGAGGAATACACTGACCACCAGGGGGGCAGCTCCGGTGTTGAGTGTCTGCCCCCTGGTCGTCAGTGCACATCATAGCGACCAGTCATTCTGCGGTTTGATTTGCATATTAGCCTTCTATTATATAGGATGTGCCCTCAAGGGATGCCACTGAGATTCAGTGTTTCTTACAAATTCTGAATGCTGCTGTGGGTGGTGGTGCACTCTGAGTAGCAAATAATTCAGTGCATCACCAATTGCTCGAGTCTCTTCAAAGACATCCCTGCCACATGACCAACCAGCATCAGCCTGAACACCCAGGGCAGAAGACCGCTGCAGCAATATTTTCGTTCTTTGGTCCCCAACCTAGCACAGATCTCTTGACTTGACATGGCCTCTGTGTGGTGTCTGGCGCCACGTTAGAGAAGAAATAAACAAGGGCACAGCATGCATTCAGGGCTCCTGGGTCGCATCCTCTGGTGCAGATATTCCCACACATTACCCCAACTCAGCTCTCACAGAAGCCATGCCAGGAAGGCAGAGGAGGAAGTTCGACAATTTGCCCAAGTGACACAGCTTGTAGAGGGTGCGCCCAGGTACAAGCCGGGCTGCAGAAGGTGTTCTCGGGAACAAGAGGGATCAGGTCTGCTAGTGTGCCCAGCCTGTGCCATCCTGCCCACTTTGGGTGGCTCTCAGTGATATGCATGGAACAGAAGAGGTGCTATGGTATATTTACAGCCTCTCTGATCCCGGAAAGAAAACATCTATGGTTTTTTTAAAAAATGACTCCAGATAAAGATTTGCCAAAAGCTAGGCTCAGTCCAAGGGGAGACAAAGCTCTTTACAGAAGAGAGAGGCACCCCTCACAAAGAAGCCTGACATTTTATTAGCTGGCCATAAATACCGCTTTGGTGGAGAAGGCTTCAGGCAAGAGGGATCCAGTTACTTGGCAAACAAAGACGCTGGCTGTCAGCGGGAGTGGGTGAGCCTCCACCCTCTGTAATTCCAGCAGAGATGAGCTGGGATGCATCCCTGACAGGAGACACCTCATCCATCAGTGTCCACCTGCCATGCTCATACTCTCAGCAGCTTAGACAAGCACCTGCTGCCTCTGACAACCTGCTCCTAAAGGTCAGGTAGGTGCCAGGGCATCCTGATGCTTTCATGCACGTGCTGGCCAGGTGAGGAGTGAAGGTGCACAAAAAGAACGGCACTGAAATCTCCCCAAAACTCAATGTGTTAATTACAAACCAGATTCCCCAAAAGCGCTCTATGAGGGGGCTTCTTATCTAAGAGTCGGAACGCTGGTCCCATAAACACTTAGAAAAATAACTCTGTGGAGCACAGGCTATTGGGTTACATCTGATAGCTGAAGGGTTTGATTCTAAGTATGGTTCTAAAGATTTATATTTGGGACAAAGCATTCTTAAGTGCAGATATATTCGCATTACTCAGTGAGCGCCTTTATGGACAGGGAATGCAAAACATCATATAAATAGCATCAATCATAACTATTTGCTCAACTCTACCTTTTTAGCATACACCTCATAAATGGTCCCCTGAGGTGGATAGAGTCAATGTGCTAGTCCCATTTTATAACTTAGAAACTGAGGTGCAACAAGCAGCTTGACCTGTACAAGGTCATAGCTAGGGAGTGAAAGAGATGGGACTTGAAGCTGGACCATCCAAAGTCACCCACAGCCGTCTTTCTACCACATTATGCTGCTTCTATGAGAAATTCATCTTTGGGTGACACTCATATCCCATCCAAGCCCATGTGTGATCCTAAATCTGGTCCAGTGTTCAAGGCCGGCCCACCCAGGACCGTTCCCTTGTCACCTCAGGTGTCCTTCACATCCCAGAGGAGACTCCAGCTGGGATCTCTCAGTGCATTCTCTCTCACTCTCCCAGGTGACTCAATGGCCTACCACAATGGCAGGTCCTTCTCCACCTTCGACAAGGACACGGACTCAGCCATCACCAACTGTGCCCTGTCCTACAAGGGGGCCTTCTGGTACAAGAACTGTCACCGTGTCAACCTGATGGGCAGATATGGGGACAATAACCACAGTCAGGTGAGCAGACCGACAGGGCGCCAAGCTCGGGAAGCCAGTTGGGGGTGAGACTAGGGGCAGCAATCTCAGGAGATAACATGTTTTCCCTAGCACAGCAGGGGGAACCTCAGTGACAGGCAGGTCAGGTGAAGTCAGAGAAATAGCACACACGAGGGACCACTGATCAAGTGGATTCCAAAATAGAGCTTTCCTTGGGCAAAATCTTTGTCTGCTCTCCTTTTGGGTTCAGACAAAGGGAAGGCCATGAGGTGAAGCGGGGTGAGCACAGGTATTCCTGCGTCTTATTATGTCGCCTCAGTTACACTTCCACTCTGAGCGCTATTATCTTCACTGCCTTGGCCCCTAACATCAGTGCAATACAAAGTCTTCCCGAAAAATAAAGACAGCTATGTGCCAAGGGAAACATCTTTTTCCATCCTTCACCCAATGTGGAAGGAGAAGAGAATGTAAAAGGCTGTAAAGGAGAGCGGGGTGGGCCCTAGCTCTGGCTCCGCTCCAGCACTGTGCTAGCTCCTTCACATTCTGCCATCCCTTTTGACCCCCCGTCAGATCCTTGGTAGGAATCCTGTGGATTATAGATGCCCCCTCACGGAGCTACTCAATTCTGTTACCTCCAGTGCTGACCTGAATTCTTTCCCCACTTTTCCTCGTGATGGCAAGTGCCATCGGCCACCACTTAGTCTCAGGTGGCAGAGCCAATCTCAGGTGGCTTGTGACTAGAGTAGCACAGTTGAGTCGGACTCTGCCAGCCCCTCTGGCACTTTTCACCACACAGGTCAGCATACAGAGACAGTAGTGAACTGCCCGGCAGTCATGCTGGAACAGAACTCACCCCGTCCTCCAGAGAGCAATTGTCAGTGCCGATTGGGAACCAACTGGGAGCTCTTCTCTTGTTCTACAGGGTGTTAACTGGTTCCACTGGAAGGGCCACGAACATTCCATCCAGTTTGCTGAGATGAAGGTGAGACCCAGCAACTTCCGAAACCTCGAAGGCAGGCGCAAGCGGGCGTGAATTGCAGGGACAACTGGCTGAGAGGTGTAGGGCCCAGAGGAAGAAAAGAATTTTACCAAAGCACCAGTGCAACCCGTCCAACCGTCAAGCCACACCTGGGCATTTGGCAGGAGTTCACGTGGACCATGGCGCCTCGGGGCCAACGGCAGGAGCATGGCGTCCCCCCTCTGCGATCCCTTCCTTCGCACCAAAGACAACTTCTCCAACAGGCTTCCGTTGTGTTGTTCGAATCCGCAAAAGCCTTCCAGCACAGCAGCCCAGTGGTTTTCCTTCTCGCAGCGGCTGTGGGAATGGGGTGGGGGTGTCCGGCTGTACAGGGGTAGTTTTAGAACCGGCTGTCTTTTACACAAAGCTGCATAATTAATTATTGTTATTTTTGTTCCCAGTGATTCAATGTGTGTCATTGGGAGCCATCCCCATTTTTTACATTTCATACAACAGAACCCAGAAAAGCAACCCTGTTTCAATGTTAAGGATATAATTAATATTATTAATATAATAATAAGGATGATGGTGAAAACTAAGGATTTTTAAAGAGACTTTCCTTCCCGAAACACATGTGGACAGTACCTGATTGTATTTTTTTTTAATAAAAGCACAAGTACTTTTAAATTGGATTGTTGTTTCACCTTCCATTTTTGAACTTGAATCCCACCAAAACCAACGTATTTGAACACCAGGGGGTCCTGGAACAGGAAGAGGAGGAGGGTGCTGTTCACATGGGAAACAAGGGCCAGAAGGGGGGAAACACTTTTCTGGACAAAGATGAACAAGTTCAGAAAAGCTTACACATTACATTCAGCTTCTTGCTCAATATTTCCAAGACTAGTTGTTTATGGTTTAAAGGCTGTTTTTTACACCCATTTTCCTATGTGATCACCTAACAATGTTATGACATAGATGAGGCAGAACTGCCTGAGGGAGGTGCTCACACACGTGTTCATGTCAAAGCATTTCCATGAAAATGAATGTTATCACTCACAGGAGGCCCTTAGCACAGTGGCAGGCACACATTAAATGCTAATAAACAGTAATTATCCTGCTATTACTTTACGTATGATGGGTTGGGGTTCCTACAAGCGCAATGCCTTCTGTATGGCTACTCACCCAGTTACTTACCCCACCCCGACCCCATATGAATCTCCCTCCTTTCCTGGGGAAAGGTGTGTCATGAGGACAGCGGACAGGTTGCAGAATGAGAAAGGTCCACGGGATCCTTCATCAGAGTCCACAATCCCGAATCTTAGAACTGTGAAGAATGCCTATTAGGAATATCTCCTTCTCCCCTATTCAAAGTCCCCCATTCCCCAGCCTCAGCCTGATTACGTCTGGTGATAGGAGAGCTCACTGCCCAGCACAGCAGGCAGATCTGTTCACTACCAGTGACTAAGAGTCAGAACCACACTTGACACATTTCTCTTCTAGAACCAGGATGGGAAAAGCAATCCCCAGTTCATTCCCTGAGGCGCTTTCAGCAAATTGACTTATTTAATGGCAATGTTGGGGCTGATAGGCCTCATTCAAATGGACCGTGATGGCTCAGAGAGAGGATCAGAGCATCGAAATCTGGCCAGGCACTTTGCTGCACAGTTTATCATGCTTCAACAAGCGCGGTCATGTCATAGACACAATTTTCTGCTCCAGATCACAGACTTGTTGCCTGCAATTCAGCCATAGCAGCACCACCTTTGCTCCATACACCAAACAAATAGGTGCCGGCAACCACCAAGCCTTAGTGCAGCCTTAACCCTCTACCGGCTCCTGCCCAGAGGTCTCAGTGACAGTCCCACCCATCCCCTCCCAAAAATGGTAGATGGAGCTAAGCTGGTGCTCATGATTCCAGGAGATTTAGAAGGTAACACCCATAGGACTTGGGTTCCAGAGAGCTTCTCCATATCCTGAGCTGCCCTCAAATTGACAGGGCATCTTTCCAAGGCCAGGCTGTAGCTTGCTGTTTGGAACCAAAAGGGGCCACCTGCTCACCTGACGAGCTCAGGGAAGGCCTGTGTGGCGGCCTTGCAAACTCATACACCTAGAGCAGTGGTTGGCAAACTGAGGCTCACAAGCCACATGCAGCTCTTTGGCCCCTTGAGTGTGGCTCTTCCACAAAATACCACAGGCAGGTATGCGTGTACAGTTCGCTTGAAACTCCGTGGCCCATGCACAGAAGTCGGCTTTTGGTTCTCAAAAGAAAAATCGTTGTACAGTTGATATTTGGCTCTGTTGACTAAGGAGTTTGCTGACCACTGCCCTAATCTATCACCAATGGATTTCGTGTAATCCACTCATGTCTCCTCCTTTGATTGTAATTTAAATTAAATATAAGTAATGCCATTCTCCAGAGAATGTTGACATTCTGCTTCCTGGCAATTGTCAACAGTTTGGCTCAAATAAACTTACAAAAATTCTTTACAGGTTTGAATGTTTCTTATGTTAACACTGCAAAGGTTGAAGGTAGTACAAGGTCTGGCCTTGCAGGCTTGTGTCCCCTGAGTGCAGTTGAGAATTGTGGAAGGTATTTAAGGCAGGACTGACATAATCAGCGTTGCTCTTCAGAAGGGCAACTCCCCCCACCTGTGTCCCCTGGCCCAGTGGGTGCTGGGAGCCTCCACATGCACCCGGCCAGGATATGAGGTGTGCTATATCAGTGGCCAGCAGAGGGTCCCCTCCCCTCCTCCTCTTCCTTTCCCAGTGAGCCCCCAAAATGAAATGAAAGCTCAGAAAGGAAGCAGAAATCGGGTCTCTCCTTGATCAACCCCAAGACTGGAAAGTAGATCTCAGTATATTATAAGAAACATGTACACACACACACAGTGCAAAAAAGCAGCTGCTGCATTAGTCCAGTATATTTGCAGTTATAGGTTAAATGTGTTTGGAGTGGTGAAGTTCACAGGCCTTGAGGTGCCAGAGCTGGGACTAAAGCCCAGGACTTCTGAGCTCCTCAGCCACAGAGCATTGAGGCGGCCATCTCACTCAGTACATCCAGAACACCTGCCACTTGCCAGTTCCCACATTAAGCTTTACAGTTTGCAAAGCATGTGTGATCACAGCAACTTCTGCAAAGTAACCTTGCAGTTGGAGCTGAGCTGAACCCCAGGTTTTCCAATGACCAAATGATCTTGGTCTACTCGCTTAATTTTCCAGAGTACCCTAAAAATAAGAATGAAGAGGACCTCCTACCCTGAAGAGAATTTGTGTGGATTTAAAAGAGAAACTGGACAGTGCCTGGCCTGGAGGAAATGCCAATCAATACAAGTTTGTCTCTGAAGTTGTGTCTGGATGCATACTTAAGTCTTCCAGTAGATGGCAGTCTCTCCCAGCTTTAGGGGGGTAGGAGCTCCTTGTGAACCTGGTGATGTGGACATTCTGCCAACTGGGCTCCCTTTTGAAAAACACTTCACCTCCACTCTAATCCCTCCCTCCATAAGGGGCTTAAGTTCTGCCCAGGGCATGGCAGGTGCTACACAAAGCCTCCTGTAAACAACCACACATCCTTGGTTTGTCACCACCTGCAAATCTGCATTGGGGTGAAGGACAGGAATGTGGGGGGCAGGGACAGGGTTTCTGACCACATGTCCAATCCCACTCATATTATGCAAGGACCTCCTGGCAAGGACTACTGACCAACCTTCTTGGGGATGTTTAAGGGCTCCTTTTTATTAACGTCCCACCACTAACTTATGTTTGCTTTCTCCTCCCTCACTGCTGGTTGTGAAGGCCAAGTTCTCCCTTTCCTACTGTCCCACGCTTGTTCCTTTGGTTTGTCCCAGGCCCCTCATTTCCTACAGCTCAACTTTCAAGCGCTGAGCAATGGGGCCAGTTCCTGTTGCCCTGGATGTTTACTTTGTCTTCACCCCTAACACCTGGGTTAGGTGGTGATCTCTCCAGATAATCCTGAGAAGCTTGGGCAGCATTGAAAACAAAGTCAGTGCCCCCGACGCTTGCCTCCTAGAGCCCATCTCTGCCCCCAGGAAGTTGTAGGGTGATCTTATGAAATGCTGAGTCATCTCATCCCACTGCTCAAAATCCCCAAAGACTGCCTCCTGGCTTAGCCCAAGTCCAGGGAATTACAGTGGCTTTAGAGGACCTGCGTGATCCCTCTCCTCAAACTTCCATGACCTCAACTCCTCTCCCAGGATGCTCTCGGCACGCCAGCCTTCCTGCTGTCCTTCAAATCCACAAGCACGCTCCCCCTTCAGACTTTGCCTGGAACGCTCTTTTCCCAACACACACGTCACTCACTCACTTCCTTCAGGCATCCTCCCAATATCACCTTCTACACAAGACTTTCCCTCACCACCCACATAAGCACATACGCACATGCACACACACACACGCAAAAACACATGCATGTACACACACAAGCTTGGGTCCAGTATTCCTGTTGTTTTCCACAGCACATATTTCCACCAGATTTATCATTAGTTTACTTATGTAGGTGCATGTTTTCTAGAAACCAATGAAACTGAACAGCAGGAGCAATATGAGTGTCCTCTCCGCCGTATCTCCAGCCCCCAGAGGAGAGCCTGTGCTGTCGTTTCTCAGTCATGGCATGCTACCCAGCCAAGCAGCCAGCCGTGAAAGGAGAGGCAAGGAGACCTGGTTAGCCTCACTCTGTTTTCTATTGAATGCTTCGAGTGTCAAATCTGTCCCAGATCATCGTTTTAAGCAGAAATTAGCTCAGAGAGGACACGATTTTCCCAAAGCTGCCGGACAATCAGTGTGGATTCAAATTCAGGTACCACTCACCCACATCGTGACCCTCAAGAGGTCAGAACCTAACAGTGTGATTTAGAGAAATAGCAAAGGAAGTGCTAAATGGAGAGCCTCAGGCAGCAACCTCTCCTAGGGGCTGGCCATGGCCAAGACTGTCCTCCAGCCAAGGAGGGAGAAATCCAGCGAAAGATTGGAGGGAAAAGCACCATAAGCATCTGTCATTTGAAAGACAGAACATGGTATGTGTCCAACCCAAATCCCTTCTTCAGGGACTTTCCTCACACGTGGCGACTTGGAGAGCAGCCCCCGGGTTTGGACAGGCCCTGCCACCCCACCATGCCCAGAGCCATCATTTCTCAAGGACTGATGGAAAGTGAGCAAGATCAGCTGACCTCCCCAGCCTTCTATTTACACACATTATTAAAAGATTACTCAAGTGACAGGGCAGAGAGGATTAGAGGGCATTTTCCAGGGATAGTAGGAGCATCGCCACACTGGATTTACCTAGTGGTGGGCCCGAGAGCTTTTCCATAAAGCACCTCTGCTTCCCAATATAAAATGAGGCTGGATCATCCCCTCAGGCATTTGGCTTCTCTCTGCCTACATGTCCCTGCACTTGAGGCCCTCAGAGCAGTTAGCAGCAGGCCCAGGGATGTGAAAGGGACTAGGGAGAGACACATGGGGACTCAGCTCAGGAGAGCCTGAGGACCAGCCACCTGGACACCCTTAAGGTGAGCCTCAGAGTCAGGTGTGAAAAGGCTTCTATCTCTGCCCAAAGCCCAGCTCCAAGCTAGCAAAGGGCTTTTAACTCAAGGCCACACGGGTTAGCTCCAGGGCAGGCTACAGACTCCACATGTGTCTCCAGGGCCGTGCCCACGACCTACAGAGACCCGGTACATTGGCAGAATCCCAAACCTCCTCGGAACGGTAGGTTCCATTCATATCTCCCCAAAGTGCTCGAACATAGTCGCTGCACAATGAGGAGCCCTTTATTAAGCAATTAACGTATAGTAACTGCCTGCAAGCTATTGGGAAGATTCCCAGGTCACAACCAATCCCAGTTTAAAGGGGGGAAAAGAGTCGTACTCAACCAGTCGATGTCTAGTTAATAAACTTGTCACCCTTAGAATGGCACATATTTTGACAATTGGGATGGTGAGAAGACTAGAAACACTGCCTCCCTAGAGAGAGAAACCTGGGATAACACGCAGGGACACAATCTCTGTCTCAAAGTCTCTGAAGGGAGAGAGGAGGCGTCTGTTGGGGGACAGAGAGAAGGACTTGGATTCAGTGCCGAAATGTCCCTGGGGACACACTGCTCTCAAATTAGACAAGAACTTCTCATGGCCAAAGCTGCCCAGAGGGCAAGCAGGCTGAGCACCCAGCACCAGAGGGCCTGAGGGCTTGGCGACTTAAAGTGTCGGCATGTCCCACCAGCCCTAAAATGGGCTTACTCTGCACCTCCGCTCTGTTAGTATGAGCTGTCCAAACTGTGTCTGCTCCAGCCTGAGACCCAGCCTGAGACCCAAATGCAGAAAGGAAAGGAAACCCTGGAAGAGTTGCGACATCACAAAACACAGATGTTTACCCTTAAGAACGTGACCCCTTAAGACAGGAGGTGAAATAAAAGTGGTGCGTGTTGCTGCACACAGTCAGAGCCCTTCCTCTAGGGACCCGGCACGTTGGCAGACCCCCTCAAAACTGTAGGTTTCATTCGTTTCTCCGAAGCGAGCTCCTTACAGAAAGACAGATTTGCAGCCCCCACCGTGAGTTGCTGCCAGAGAATCTTGCCAACTCCCAGGCTAGGGGAACCATATTTCACTTTCCAACCTTCCCTTAGGATAGGGGTGTCAAACTCAATCAGAGAAGGGGCCAAAATCTAAAATCCAGCCTAAATCGCGGGCCGAATGGTTTACTGAACAGTCATAAACTGACAATGTCATAAACTGACAGCGGAGTGCAGTGATGACAGCGTGGTGCGGGCCACATTGCAAGGCCTAGCGGGCTGGATTTGGCCCGCGGGCCTTGTGGTGACACATGTGCCTTAGGAGGTGGCAAGAACCTCTAGCTTATGTGTAAAAAGAGACGCTGTTATCATTCAGCTCCAGTCTTAGTCACCACTTAATTCTTTCTCCTACTTCATCTAAATGCCAATTTGAATGAAACTAAAATGGCTTCATGTACAGCTATGATAATGTATTGGGGGTTTTAAAATATATTTTAAATTTTATTTGAGAGAGAGAGGAAGGGAGAGGGAGAGGGAAAGGGAGATAGAAACATCAATAATGAGAAACATTGATCGGCTGGCTGCCTCCTGCATGCCCCCTACTGGAATCAAGCCTGCAACTTGGGCATGTGCCCTTACCAGGAATTGAACCAGGGTCCTCTTGGTTCATGGGTGATGCTCAACCAACTGAACCACACTGGCCAAGCTGTAATACATGCTTTAATACTAAAGTCTGAGGTTGATTATAACAAGACTACTATACATGGAGCCAGGAAACTGGGTTCCCGAACAGACTGTAAGGTGCTGGGGGCAGAAACAGTCCTTAGCAGACCCCAAAGCCGCAGCACCAGGCAGGGGAGACGGCAGTGTGCAAATCGGCGGTGGAATCAATCCCTCCACGGTCTAAGTCACATAACTTCCCTGAGCCTCAGGTCATTTTGTCTATAAATCAGCAAGAATAGCAGCTACCCCACAGGAGTGCAGTCAATTCGATACTGTGTTTGAAGTGTCGCACAAGGTATCTGGCAGGGAGGGGGTGCTCAGTGAGTGCTGCCCCCCTAGTCCCTAGAAGCATACTTCACACAAAGCAGAGATCAGTAAACACTTGCCCGGAGGAGCCAAAGGTGGACCTAAGGTGAATGCTCTCAGGTAATTTAGGAAGAAGCTCAGACAGGTGAATTCATGAGCTTCAGTGCAGGTAGCTGCTCCATGGCAGGGCTTGGGGCAGAGAGAGGAGAGAAAATCTAAGATTTGAGTGTATCACTGGGAGAGGCAGCCAACACTCCCATCTGCCATTGGTGGTTCACACCCTGATTTCTGCTTTGCCATTTCAGCTCCAAAAAGCAAAGTCCTAGATCTTGCCCCTGCTGGTGTGGCTCAGTTGGTTGGGTGTTGTCCCATGCACCAAAAGATCCCCGGTTCGATTCCTAGTCAGGGCACAAGCCCAGGTTGTTGGCGTGCAGGAAGCAGCTGATTGACATTTTACTCACATCAATGTTTCTCTCTCTCCCTCTTCTTTCTCTAAAAATTTAAAAATATATATCTTTAAAAAACAGTGCCAGATCTTCTAGTGGAGTCATAGAAGTCACAGAAGTCACACCTTTAACAGCTCTTCATTGGTAGAGCGGGACACACAGACACAGTAAACTGTACTCAGCGTGAGCTATGCCTCAAGGAACCCCACGTGCTCTTCTATTGTGTCCAGTCCCTGACCCTGCGCCCGAGGAGCTTTCTGTGGCAAATGAATGTGTGCCTGGTGCAGGGATCAGAAGTGGATAGTATTATACGTTCTCTCCCTACCTCCGGTGCAAGCAGAGTAAAGACAACTCATCCCGTCTTCTCCAGTCGTCATGGCTCTGTTCCTTCCACTGCTCTATGCTTTCATCCCACTGGTGCGATTTTATTTGTGTTTTATCCATAAGCCACTGTAAATCTTTCTGCAGAAAGGTAAGATACAAAAGCACTGAGAACATGAAATTGCATAGAGACTCCCAATTGGGACGCTCCCACTTCAAAAGCAATCCCTGACTTCCCTCCCTCAGATTCCCTGTCTTTAAATGAGTGATGATGCTGAAAATCACAACATGAAGCGCTCATCACAGCTCTAGGTACATGCCGGGCCCTGTGATTAGTGCTGCCCGAGTTAGAAACTCATTTAGTCCTCAGGAAAATGTTATGGCGTGAGTAACACCATATAGCCATTGCACAGAGGAGAAACTGAGGCACGGGAAGGTAGGGTACCTTCAATGCTCATTCTTGAGGAGGCACTTTCTTTAGTGCATTAGGACTCTAATGAAAAGATTTATTTAGAGCCCTATCACATGGGAACCATGAAGACAGCGATAACTATAATTAGCACCTTGCAAACGCCAGCAGGGAGCCAGCCCACCGCACAGTCACTGATTAGAAGGATAAGGAATAAATCCGATTTCCCTGCCACCAGTGATGCTCCATTCTCAGGAACTATCGAAACAATGGGAGCCAAGAGGTTATTTACTGTTGCAACCAGGTTCCTAGAGGAAAGATGTGTGAGGCAAAGGGGCGCACACCAGTGAAGTGATTCCTCTGACTGCACAGCAGACACCTCCCTCGAGCGCCCCCTCGCCTAGTGCCTGTCACAGCGTGAAGAAGCGAGATGTGGCGAGGTCCTTGAGAAGGGGATGCCTCCAGCCCCAGCTCCTGACCATAGTCGGGAAGGTGACTCACTGTCCAGGCAAGTGGTCCTGCTGAGCTGGCCTCATGGAGACATGGCTGTTCTCCCTGAAGCTCGAAAAACCATGCCCTGTTGCTCTGCACACAAGAGCACTAAACTGCAGGCTGCCTCGTCCCCCCATCCCCTCCCCCGCCCCTTTGGACCAAGACGCACAAAGGATGCTCTTTCCGGGCCCACGATCCCCTGGAGGTCAGTTTGCGAATGAGCTGCAGCCGTATAAAAATGTATCTTCCTGAGGCAGGCCCTAAACTCGCACTCCTCTCCTCCCATCCTGTGGTGACACCATCGCTGTGGCCACAGTGAGGGAATGGGAACCAGGCCCAGAGAAGGGCCCTGACCTGCTGGCACAGGCCCGGAGGAGTGCCAGGTTGGCTCCCGAGACAGCCTCCTGCTGCCCGCTTCTGTCTGCAGAAACGACAATGGACCTTGTCTTCCCGAGGTCCCCACTTCCTGCTGCTGGTTACCTTGGACTAATCGCTTACCTTGCCTGCTGAGCCCGACACTCACATCTTCCACCCCGCCAATCACCCAAAGCACTAGCACTTTCTTGGCACCTGTGTCCTGGAATTAGACCCTCTTGGACCCCAGTCCAAGTCTGGTGCAAGTCTGACTTAAACAGATCCCAACACCCAGACCCACTCATGGACTTGGAGGTCTCAAGCTCCACGGGCCAGGCTTCCAGAGGAGGGTCATGGAGAGAAAACCAGCACAGGATGGAGTAACCCCAGGTTGGTTCCCTCAGATAAGACACCAGGAAAGCCCCCAGTAGAGGGTGACACTTGAACCTAGACCTTGAGAGTATTCCAGGCACACTCCAGAGTGGGAAGGAGCTCTCTAAGCAGCTTCAGCCGTCATCACCCCCACGTCCATGGACACGTTCTCCTGCCAGCACATGCGTCCAAGTCTCTCCACTTCTCTGCCTCCAGCTTTCTTCTGAGCCTGGGAAGCCCATTCAGAGCTTATCCGGGGGGGTCTTTCGAGGTGGGGGGGGGTCTCTGGGGACCTCAACCAATGAGGAGTGGGGGCTCTGGGCGATCGCCCTCAGCTCCTCTCCTTCTGCAGGACAATGCCAGAGCACGTTGTCCATGCTTCCACAGGAGCCCAGGGGGAATCAGACTCTCAGTCCATGCTGGCTTCGACTTCCTCCCTGCCTTCCCTGCCCTCACCCTCACTTCCACATCCTGGCCTCAGGCTCTGCTCTAGGCCTCATCAGCTGCGGAGGAAGCTCACTGCGGTTCTAGTGGGAATCCGGATGTTACATAAGATCAAGTCCATGAAATCGATACCGGCCCATGATCAATACGGTCACAAAAAGGTTAGATTTCAGACTTCACTGTCAAGGTGCTCTGGAAGGTGGAGCTCAGCCTGGGAATCCAGCTGAGGCCTCGGGAGGCAGGGGTGGCTGGGGACCTGGCCTCGAAGGGCTATCTGGAGTCTCGGAGCCTCTGCTAAGCTGGCTAAGATTCAGGAAAAGGATTGGGATGGGCAGAAAGGGGACACTGAGGCAAAAGGCTGCTCATCGAAATGGGGCCACAAGGGAAGCCACAGGGGAAGCTCTGACTCAACCCTTATGCAAGTGCCCCGCAGTCATCTCTCGCACATTGGATAGGGCATGAAAAGAACCGCAGCTTTCCTGCGTGCTGCTAGTTTTCAATCTGCTAAGCAGTTTTCATAATGAGCTCATGTCGTCGTCAAAACAACCACATAAGTCATTCTTCCCATTTTATGGAGGAGAGCAAGCCCACTAAGCCTCAGAACCAAGACTCAAATCCAGAGTTAATGGATTACAAAGTCCATTGTCTAGCCAACCTACTCCCCTAGCAGACTCCAGTGGTGCTACAGCCCAAGTTCAAGGTTAACAACTGATGTAAGCTTGCTGGCAGGCAGGGCTGGGGAGACAGGCACTGAGTCTCGATGTCCGAGGGAACCACAGCCTGAGTTGCCAGCCTAGTCTGGAGAGAGGTGCTCCCTGTGCCTTCACCTTGAGACCATGTCCTGTGCCGTCACCCTGCAACTGTCCTTCCATTCCTGAAGAACCTTTCTCAGATCTGTCATCTATACTCAGGGCCTTAAAAGGAAGGTCAGGTTTAGGTGGGATGTCTGCAGGATGTGTTTCCATTTACAAAACATATTCAAGAGCAGTGGTCACCAACCTTTCCGACCTCAGGGACCATCAGTTGGCGACCGCTGCTCTAGAGCTTTGAGAATGGGCAGAGTAGGTTGTGTAACTCCCATTTCAGACAGGAGTAAGCAAACTCCGATGGGTTGAGAGGCAGGAAGGACAGTTTGGCAGAAATCCCAGCCACTGCCCTTAAGTGACCTTGACTTAGCTCAGCTCCCTATCCACCCTGGATACTGACTTTGCAGGCTGCATGTTAGAGAGGGAATAGATCAAAGGTGGAAGGAAACTGACTCCCTGAACAACCCCAGGAAGCAGAGATCAAACCCACTGGTAGCTCTGGACCACGATGTGAAGCAGTTAATTTTAGTTTTGCCTCTGAGCACCTGGAGTTGTCTGTGCCAGCAGTCGGCCAACCCTGATGAGTACAGGCTCTCTGTGTCAAGGCAGCTGCCTCCTGCACCTCGTCAATAGAGTCAGCAGCACCTGGAGCTTCCCTCTGGTGCTTCCCACACTAGACTCACCGAGTGCAGTCCTTGGTTTCTGGGATGTCTGTCCCCAGCCCGAGTCCTGCCAGCACCTTTCTTCATTTCCCCTGAAGTCAGTGAGATGGCAAAGACATACACCACTCAACTTCCCTCCCTGTTAGAGAACCAGCCCCATCAGATAATACAAATGCCAGAAGGAAGGGACCAGACCTTAGCTTGGTTTCTACTTCACTATAGCACCTTGAGCACGTTTCTTCAGCTCCTTAGTCTGGCCTTCCCATCTCTAGAAACACAAGGTTGGTCCCACTCATACAAAGCACCCTGCTAACACCTGAGGATTCTACTATAAATGCAAGGCCTGAGAAAGATGTCGGTTAATTAGTCAAAGCTATGGGATAATTAATGAAGGTGAATTCCCCAGACACTGAGAGGAAAAAGATTTCTTTGAAGGGAAGAGCACTGTCAAAGCTGAGATCATGTTAATGAAGGCAAAAGATCAGGTGGCTCCATATTACAAATCCCACTATTTGAGACGTATCGGAGGAGAGTGGAGTGGCCACAGGCTCTGGATTTGCACAGACCTGGGTTCAAATTTCAACTTGACTCCTAACTGACTGTTATGACAGCAATTCATTTCACCTCTCTAAGCCTCATTTTATCACTTGTAAACTGTTACATCTCGGAAAGTTGGGCAGTTAAACAAGAAAATGCAGATAACACAAACTGTAAGCAGTGGCAGGAAATTCCCTTGACTTGTCATGCTAGACTGAGGGAGGAAACTAGTTTGGGAAAGCAGGGGGAGGGATGAAGGCATTTCATTCATTGATGTGTCTATTCATTTATCTCCATATGATGTGTAAGCACTGGCAAAACCTAGATAAATAGAGCACAGCCCCTGATCTCAAGGAATTCAGCGTCTCGGTGGAGAGATGCCCTAGTGTGATAACTGCCTTACACAAAACAAGAAAGCCAGCATTCCCATTGCCAGAGACTCAGGGAAATATGTACAGATGACCACTGGGATTCTGGCTATAAATGTAAAAATTGGGGGGGGGGGGGATGTCCATCAATAAGAGAGTAAATAAATTATAGCAGATGAATAACTAGAATCATTAACATGTAGCCTCATTAAGAGCAAAGGGAAATGCAATTACCAAATTAGGCATATGGTTGGGTACGTGTGATTAGATTTTAAAACACATGCAAAATGACTTGTATCTTTTATGGATGTGGCATATAAAAATGTTTTTTAATAGGCTAGAAGAATCCACCTCAAACCCATGAACATGGCTGCTTCTGGGGAAGACAGGAAGAAAGCAGGCAAAGAGGACAATAAGTCCATCTGTAACATCTCACTCATGTTTAAAAGTCTAGAAACAAATAGGACATGTTATTTTGGATAGTGGCGTTATATGTGATATCATTCTTGATACCTTTCTGCATTTTTAACATTTCTCAAAATAAAATATATACAGCAATGTGCTGTACAAAGAATGATGGAAGTGCTCTTCCCTTAGCCTCAGTTGACCACAGTGAATGTTGGAAGGCCATGGTCAGAAAGTAGGATCGAGGCTGGCAGGAGTTAGCCAGAGGTGGTGGAGGATCCTAAAGCACATCTGTTAATCACATGGACTACCTGGGGGTCAGTATAAAACTCTGAGGAAATGAAGACCTAGTTTTCCCTCCTGGAGTCACCCCTTATTACCAGAATAAATGCAATCACACATCAGCTCTGCAATGGATTGCTTCCTCTAATGAATCCAGTTCTCTATGTCAGTTAGTAGATAGATGTGGACTGTAAAGTCTATATATTTTTTTATATTTAATTTGAGCCCATAATTTAAATAGATCTTTAGGAATGGTTCAGTTGCTCTAGGACAGTGGTCGGCAAACTCATTAATCAACAGAGCCAAATAACAACAGTACAATTGAAATTTCTTTTGAGAGCCAAATTTTTTAAACTTAAACTTCTTCTAATGTCACTTCTTCAAAATAGACTCGCCCAGGCTGTGGTATTTTGTGAAAGAGCCACACTCAAGGGGCCAAAGAGCCACATGTTTGTTGACCATGGCTCTAAGAGGGGAAAAAAAACCATTCTCTAAAAGGATGGTGTCTTGCCTGCCATCCCCAACTCCAACCCAAGATGCCTGGGTGTGCTCTATGCAACCTTAGATCGAAACAAAACACTGGGGGCCCGAGGCACCAAGCCAGCTGGATGTTGGTGTCAAAAATAACACCTGGTCTACCTGATTGCAGGTTGACCAAGTGAAGTCTGCAATAGGTGAGACTGCAAGTCTGCTGTTTCTCTCTCTCTCTCTCTCTCTCTCTCTCTCTCTCTCTCTCTCTCTCTCTCTCTCTCTCTCTCTCTCCTTGGGAAAAGTCCAGGTGATCTCTGGCTAGCTCAGTCCCACCACCTCTAGACCTTTCTGAGGGCTGTTGTGGATATATTCAGCCTTAGCCCAAATGGTTTCTTATCTCTGCAGCCTTCTCTACAGAACCACCTAGTTCCTGTTATGGTGGACCTCCTAGCCAGTACTCTACCCCACTGCCCAGCTGTTCATAGCACCCTGGAACTGAGGGCAGCTTGAGAGGGCTAAACCTCTAAGCCTCCCCCAGCCTCAGAGGAGCTATACTTCCATGCTTATACCAGATGGCTGCTGTGACATTACTAGGACATCCTGTGAGGTGGCTCTGCCTGGAAACCCCCTCTGTTCTGGATGTTCCTTTCACTTATCTGAAGCACTTTTCTTTTCTTGGTCAACTGCCTTCACAGGATGGTTCAATCCCCTCTCCTTCCTCCCTCCCAGTCATCTCCTTTATATAGAAACCTAGGCTCGTGAAACAGCTCAATTTCTGTGTCAGTTTGACTAGGCCGTGGTACCCAGATATTTGATCAAGCATGTTTGGGTGTGGTTGTGAAGGTATTTTTTTTTAGATGAAATTAACATTTAAATCAGTACACTTTTGAGTAAAGCAGATTGCCATAATAAGCTGGGTGGGCCTCATCCAATAGGTTGAAGGCCTGAAGTTCTTTCTTCACTTTCAAAGAAGAAAAACTTCCAGAAGACTGCCTTCAGACTCGGGCTACATCATTACCTCCATTTTAGCCATGCTTTCCTCTTCCTTGGGTCTCTAACTTGCTGGTCATCCTTTTCTCCTCTCTAGGGCCAAGTTTGCAAGGCTATTGTCTTATTTAGGAAGTCAGGTACCTATCCCCTGGAATAATAATCTTGAAGGAGAAAGGAGACTTGCAGGGAAAGCATGGCTAAAATGGAGAAATTTAAATATGCTATTCAAAACTTTTACTGCCGTTATTCTGTGTGGTCTTGGACACGTCTTTTCACATCTCTGAGCTTCTATTTGTCTCACAAAGTTGCTCACCTACCTAATCAAGCTACCATAATTATCATTAAGAGTAGTACTCACTTTTGGAGATGTTAACGTGCATCAGTCCCAATGCAAAGGTCAACTGGGCTTGCAAGCCATGGAATTTGAGGTTTTGCAGAAGTGGGCTTGGATGACAAGTCAGGGTTGAGAGGCCACAGTTGGGGTTGTATGGGGTGGGTTTGGACAAGGTAAAATCTTGAAATGGCAAAATGATGGCTGGGTTCTAAGATCCAGGTGGAGGGTAGAGTTGGGACTGGCATGTGGTCAGCTATGACAAGACCAGTGATTTGGGGGCAGTAGGATGACAGCTGAAAGACAGGGCATAGTGACGACTCCTTCTTCCCATCTCTCTTGTCCCAAATTATGTGAACCTAGTGAGCTTGTCTTTGATCCAAAATAAATAAATAAATCTGTGCTGGAGCCAGATTTACTTCCTGCCCCACCAGGTAAGGAGTGAATGTTCTAGCAACTTCACCCATAGCATCCGAGGAGGATGGGAAATTCCCCTGGAAGCCCAGAATAAACTGAGGCCAAACTCTGGGCTTTTTCTGAGCAAACAATTTGAGAGAAACCAAAGTGATGATGCTGTGGAAGAGCCAGTGGGGCTGTCCCTCTGCGCAGAAGCAGGCTGGTGAAAACACAGGGATGAGTACAGATGAATCATTGCCAGGCCTCTCCCTGAGAGCCTGTGCTGGTGGTAACCCAATAAATACCAGCTCTCCGAAAGCGCTGACAAGTCATCCACTGGGCCTGGGAGTTAGATGGCTTCGGAGCTTGGTGGGAGGAGAAAGCGGGGAGCAGAGACACGGGGGCGTATCCCCCCTCCAGAATCCATGGTCCTCCTTTTGGTAAGATAATTTCCTACTCTTTCTGAAGTGTGGGTGATTCTAGAATCTAGATGAATGGTGCCAGCAATCCTGACCTTCGCGCCTCCCATGTGGGTGGGAATTCGTGTCCCTCTATGACTTCTACCCGAGACAGCAAGAAGCAGGATGCTCTCCCTCTTGGGAAGCTTTGGAAGCAGAAAAGGCAACTGCCTTGAGTTGGGTTATTGGCAATGAGGAGGAGCGGAAGGTCTCTGAGTGAACAGAGCTTCAAGAGGCAACAGTCCATTCTTCTTGACCATGATGGTGGATAAACAAACCTGCCCATGAGATAAAACATACAGAGCTTAATACAAGATCCATACACACAACAAAATGAGAATGACTAAAGTTGGGAAAGTCTAAACATCACTGCATTATGTCAATCTTAAAATCCTGGTCTCAATATCCTATGCTTCTATAATTTTTCAAAATATTAATGAGAGGGGAAACTGGTTAAAGGGTATACAGAATCTCTGTTGTTTTTTACAAAACAGGCTTATTGAGACATGGTTCACATACCATCCAATTCACTCATGTAAAGTGTACAGTTCAGTGGCTGTTAGTATATTCACAGAGTTGTGTATCCATCACCACAATGTTGGAACATATTAATTATCCCCAAAAAGAAACCCCACATCATTTTAGTTACCATTTCCAAGTTCTCCACACCCAAGCCCTAGGTAACCAATAATCTATATTCTCTCTATAAATTTCCCTGCTTTGGAGATTTTATATAAGGAAATCATACACGAGGTGTATGACTGGCTTGTGACTGGCTTCTTTCACTGAGCATTTATTCTAGTATGTATCAATGTTTCATTTCTTTTAATTGATGAACAATATTCCATTATATGGATAGACCATGTTTTGTTTATCTATTTATCAGTTGTTGGATTTTGGGTTGTTTCCACTTTTTGGCTATTACGGGTAATGCTTCTGTGAATATTCATGTTCAAGTGTTTGCATGGATATATGTTTTGATTTCTCTTGACTGTATGAACGAATTCTATGTTTGTGTTTTTCACAAACTGCTACATTGTTTTTCAAAGCAGGTGCATCATTTATATCCGTACCAGCACTAAATGAGGTTCTGATTTCTCCAAACTCTTACCAACACTTACTACTACTGCTTCTCTTTTTAAATTATAACCATTATAGTGGTTATGAAGTGCTATCTCCTTGTGGTTTTAATCTACATTCCCTGATAGCAATTGAGGGTGAATATTTTTTTCATATGCTCACTGGCCTTTGTATGCTTTCTTTGGAGAAATAAATGTCAATTCAAATCCTTTGCCCACTTTTTAACTGGGCTATTCATCTTTTTTTTATTGATCTCTGTATTATGGCTTACACTTGCATATGAATCTACAACTATCGCAATGCAAATTTCAACTTAAAAAAGGGACAGTGGGGAAAATGAAAATGAAGCAGTACTTGACCAAAGAGGATACACAGAGGGCAACAAACACTGGAAAATATGTTCAATAGCATTAGCCATTAGGGAAAAGCAATTAACACCACAATGAGATATAATCACACACCTATCAAATGGCTAAAAACAAAATGTTGGTGAAGATGTGGAGGAATTAGGTCACTCTTACATTCCTGGTGGAGGGAGGAACAAAATAGTACAGCCATTCTGGAAAACAGTCTGGCAGGTTCTTACAAAAATAAACATGCAACTACAACAACCCAGCAATGACACTTGGGGGCATTTATCCTGGATAAATGAGGACTTATGGTCACAGAAGCCTGTACATGATTGTTTATAGAAGCTTTATTTATAAGAGCTCCAAAGTGGGATAACCCAGATGTTCCTCAATAGCCGATTAAACTGTGATACCTCCATAATACCATGGAATGGGACTCAGCAATAAAATGGAACTACTAGTGATATACTGAACAACTTGCATGAGTCTCCAGAGAATTAAGCTGGGGGGGAGGGGTGCAGTATCAAAATGTTGAACACCATATGATTCCATTTATATAACACTTTAAAATGACAAAATTATAGAAATGGAGAGATCAGTGGCTGCCAGGAATCAGGGGATGGGTGGGAGTGCAGGAGAGGGAGATGGGGGTGCCTAAAGAAGGGCAACACCCATGATAGATCCACAGAAATAGCCTGCATCTTGGTGTATGGATGTTAGCATCCTGGACGTGATTTGGCACATAGTTCTGCAAGATGTTCCCAATGGGAGGATACACCAGATCTCTTGCATCTCCCTATAGTAGTTCTTACAGTACTGAATCTACAATTATCTCAACATAAACGTTTAATTTTTTTAAAAGGAAAAAGGCAGTGCCTTCATGGATCTACTTACAGCTCTACCCATTATTAGTTTTGTGATTTGAAACAAATTTACATTAACAGTTTTCCAGCTGTAAAATGGGGATGATATCTACCCATAAGATTGTGAGAAGGGTTAAAGGGAAATAAAAGTGAAAGAGCCAACAGCTAACAGAGCAATTACTGTTACTACGACAACTACTAATAGAGGATATTCTTTGCCCTTGATTTACATCCCTTACTGGATGCCAGGATGTCAGAAATGTCCACTCATCATTATTTGATTTTTTCCGTTGATGGTGTCGCCACTGTGAGAAAGGTACCGGAATACCTTTCTCATGCCTACTCTGGCAGGACCAGCAAGTGGTTGCTTTCAGAGACTCAAGACTGAATGAAACAGGACAAGAACTGGGTGCTCCTCAAGGCCTCTCAGACAGAAGGGGCAGGAGACAGGCCATGCTGAGTCAGAGCACGAGCTTTATGGACTTTTGGTACCTGGAAGTGGGGACTTTTGGCCTACCTGCCTGAGTATAACTTTCTTCTTCACATTGTGGCCATGGGAAGGCCTCTTCTCCCTGCTAAGCAACCTCCCTTACAAAGCTGCCATGGGGACCACCCACAGGAGACATTCATTGTTTCCCAAACTCCAGTCACTACCACACCAGTGGCTTCCTTTCTGCTAAATTCACTTAAACACCCGAATTGTCACTCGTTTACTATTTTGTCATTGAATCAACTCCCTTCTTTACTCAAACAGCCTATTTGTTAAAGGAAACCACAGTTGATGCACATTGGCGCACATTGTAACATCTTCAAAAACAGCAAGCTTCTTACAGTCAATGATGTATTATGGCTTGTTAGTAGATTATTTTTCTGTCTAACTAGAATATGTAACAATAATGCTTTATAATCAGTAACATTTTATATTAAATATGCACTGTCACATCCCTTCTTTGAGTAGAAAACCAGGGTTGCTTATTAAAAATAGAAGGAACCATTTAAATACACATATTTTATTAAATTACAGTTTTATTTCATTTCCAAAATAATTGAATTTCAGCTGATGGGCTGCCCACAAATCTATTAGCATAAATCCTGCTCTTACTCTATTATAAAAGGGAAGTTTGGCAAGCAAGGAGGGTTAGCAATAACTTACTAGCACTAAACTGATAGGATCTTCATGCTACAATCTAGAATGTCATTCCATGTTAGCAACAGGCACACTATGCAGCACTTAAAACTACTTCCATTGGCAGCCAGTGTCTGCCTTTGAAAAGCACTGGGGAAAAGCAACGAGTGCCCCAGCAAACAAGACTTGCATCCTTGCTCTGGGAACTGGAGGCGATATACTTGCCATTCCTAGGAGGAGGGAGGAGTGCAGTGTTCTGGTTCCAATAGGAGGCAGAAATAGAATATTGGGGACCAAGTATAATTATAAGGAATATCAATCATGTTCTGTTAACCCTGATTGTTTTGCTCTGATTGAAGTAGGCACATTCTAACCTGGCTGGGAGTTGTATATGGGACCTGGGAGCTCACCTGGACATGCAGCCCATCCTCCCAATCAGGGATCTGCCATTATCAAGAAAAGATTAACAACCTTGTAGAAACCAGAGTTGAGAACTGCTGCTGTAGAGCCTAAGACCATTGGAAAACAGACATTTACATTATGATTCAAAACAGTAGCAAAATTACAGTTAAGGAGTAGCAACAAAAATAATTTTATGGCTGGGGATCACAACATGAGGATCTGTATTAAAGGGCTGTGGCATTAAAAAGGTTGAAAACCACTGTGGCCTAGGGCATCTGAGGCCAACCAAGCTGACCGCCCTGAAACAAGGCTCACACACCCTAATTGTTGATCCAGGTGGACTTTGCATAGGGATCGAGTCTCACCTCCCATTGTATGAATAGCAACAGAGGCCAGAAAGAGGCAGAAGCTAGACGGAATCACACCATGAGTAAGAGGCAGTGCCCTAACTAGAACAGGTTGCTTTCCTTTTTGTGGGCATACATCCTCCTCCTCCTTCCACCATGGTCTGCACTGCCCTTTACCTGACCTACTATCAATATAAAGCAATACCAAGGCCACTAAGAGAGAATTTCCATCCTTGAAGGAGCATATCTGTGTGTCTAAGGTGCTGCTCACCAGCCACAGGAGGTCAGAAAACTACCAGGAGGGCAATGAGCACCCTGCAGATAAGACAGAAGTGATAACAGTCCAAGGTGTCATCTCTCAAGATGATTTATTCCCTAGAAGATTAAGTGATAGAGAGTCAGGCCTGCAGGCTGCCTAGCATCTTTGCCCCAGAGAGGATGGGTGGCAGATGTAACAAAAGTGGTATCAAGGTGGGGGCATAAGCCATTTTATAAGAATTGTCTCATATTCCCAAAATATGTACTATTAATTCCTTTTTACAGATACTAAGAGACTCATAAAGGCCATGTTACTTGCCAAAATTCATAAAGCTAGTAAGGGGCTGAATAGGGGTTTCAACAGAGCATTCGTCCCCTTACACCCCCAGCGCAGGGCTTCCTTGTACACAAAGAAAATATGGAGGATCAGAGATGAGAGAGCTAAGCTTTGAAAGGGGTTGGGGTGAATCCAGGAGGATTTCATGTGTTTCTATCACCTGGCATAGATAGGTCTTTAATGAAGATTATGACTTCCACAGATGCATGGGAGGGAGGGCAGTTCAGGTGGGAGGGTGTACATATAGCAAAGGCATCCGGCTAGGACAGTAGAGCGAATGCTTGGTACACCATGCAGGTGGCTGGGTGGGAACTCGGTATGTGAAGGGGAATGAAGACAGGTCAGGGTGAAGAAGGCTCTGTATAGACCAAGGGAGGAGCCTGAATTTGCCCACTGTGGCAAAGAGTCCTTTAGGCACCACAGTGGGCAAGTTCAGGGAAGGATTTTAAAGTGAGGCCTGGCTACAGAGATTCCCCATGCTCCCCAGAGCCTCCCTGGCTAAAGGAGAGAGTGAGGAGGGAGGGAAAGAAGGAGGGAGGGAGGGAGGGAGGGCTCCAAAATGGGGCCAAACTGACTTGAATTTGAGTTCTAACCCTGCCATGAATTATCTGTAATCTTGGGCAAGAGGCTTATCTGAAAACAGCCTGGCATATAGGAAATGCTCAATATGAGTTACTAATGATAGTGAAAAAGATAATGATAACATTGAAGGTGGAGGAGGAGGCAGAGGAGGGAGATGGAAAGGAGGGGGAGGAGGAGGAGTGGGAAGAGGATGAGGGGGAGGAGGGGGAGGAGGGGGAAGGGGATATGTGATAGAGGGGAGGGTGGCTCCATGAGTCAGGACTTACTGAAGAATAAGGAGTCACTAAATCTGTCCAGCTAGTAGGATTCAAAGAAAAGTTCTGGAGACACCGTCAGGAATCTCCCCCGCCAAGACTCTTGCCTTTTGCTTTGTCTGTTTTGTAATCATTCTTGCAGCTTGCTGGATCTATAAAAAAAACAATTATTAACTTGTACTGAGGAACAACACATGCTAATCACCATGCTAGGTGCTAAAGGCCCTAAAATGTATTAGAACAGTCCCTGCCCTCAAAAAGTTTGCAGTCTAGTGTGTGTGTGTGTTGGGGGTGGGAGGGTAAGGAAGACAAGGGAGGTAGGAGACATAGACATATAAGCAATGACCTAGAGCCGAAAAGCTCACCATCCTGAGTGCCAGTTTGAGCTTCTAGTGAAGAGTGGGTGCTGGGGTTGGAGTGGGGAATGGGGGTGAGAGCACTTCTGGCTTCTGACAGGAGGAATCCAGGAAGAGGGCGCCGAGGCTTGGACTCCCTAAGCCTGAGAGACTAGAAAAACCAAGTCTGAGAGCAACTGGGCAACTGGGCAGCTCCGGAGTTCAGGAGGGAGGACATAACCAGTGATCCTGTCCATGTCTTAGAGGAAATTCACTCCAACTCTTTCCATCTCTGTCTCTCCTTTTCAGGATTCAAAGTTCTGAAGGTTCATTCTTTGGGTTCAGGAAGGCAGGATATCAAGATCCTCCATTGTATGAACAGGTTCATTTCCAGAGAGAAAATTCAGTCAGTGTTTCCAAACTTGGGGAAAAGATACAGATTACTAAAAGGAAGTAAACCCCAACTCTACCTGGAGCAGGTACAGCTAGTGCACCACCCAATCACCTCTGCTTTGGTTCAAAGAGAACCAAAGCTTAAAGCCCAGTTTAAAGTCTTCCTCCCTGCCCCAGACATCACTGCAACTAGGAGTAGATTCTAGAGTAAGACCCAGCTCTGGCCAAGGAGATGCAGGCAGAATCCAATGGGTGGAGCTCTGGGTAACCCCTTTGAAAGAAAATGCCCCCTTTGGTGGTTGGTTCTTTGACCCGAAGCTAGAGACCAGAGGGTAGAAGGAAGAAGCCTGGGTCCTCAATGACTTGGTAAAACTCTTACTTCATAGAGAGGCAGACTGACACTCAGGCAGTCAGACCCACATTACAATTAGTTACACAAGTGTCTGTGGTAGAGGGTTGGGAAGGGTTGTCTCCTTTCATTGGACTTAGCTATCAAATGACTCTATGCAAGAAGCCTCTCCTGACTCCAAGAATAAATGAAGATATCCCCATTTTATAGATTTGTGGTTCACCAGTCTTTTCCCTCTGGGCAGTTACCACAATTATGTGTGCCACTGTTTGTATAATGACTATGACCATTACCAGAGTCTGAGCTTTGCAAAGGTCCAGTAGCTATACCTAAGTCTATGTCTGTGTCTGTGTCTATATCTTTAGATCCATATCTACCTATCATCTGTCATCTGTCTGTCACTTATCTATCATGTATCTATCATCTACCTACCTATCATTTTCTATCTATCATCTATCTATCATCTATCTAGCACCTATCTAGCACCTATCTAGCACCTATCACCTATCTATCTATCTATCTATCTATCTATCTATCTATCTATCTAAATCATGGTATACTTCATGTCCCTCATAGTGCCTTATATATTATAGGTCCTCAAATCTTGGCTAAGTAAGTGAATGCACAGATGAGTGACTTGAATGAAAGCCTGAGATTCTACCTTTAGCTTCCTCTACCACCTTTATTTCTACTAAGAAAAGCAAGATATGAATAAACCACCTGGGGATTCCCAGTGCTTTATAAGAAGGCAGACACCTCTGAAGATTTGGGAGCTATGTGTTCTCTCTCTGGAGATTTCTTCTGAGTATCTTCTGGCTTTTTGGGGTGCACACAGGCCTGTCTGTTCTCCTTTTTAGCAGAGCATTGGTAGAGAAGAGGTCGGTCTTGCCTGATGTCTGGGTTTCCTTGGGGTGTGATCCTGGAGCCTCATGTTCCATGCTATTTCCCCAGTGGACCTTCTGACTGTCCCCAGCACCACTGTTTGGCCCTTGCCACAGCTCTGAGTCAGGACCACTGAGTAGCATGTGGACCAAAGCCACACCAAAGGCTGGGTTGCTGGGCCCACACAGAAGGTCCTCAGAGTCACAGCTCAGGAGGCACAGGCTCCTGCGCTGCTGCCGGCTCCCTGGTGGATCAGGTACTTTCCTGAAGAGAACACATCATTCAGCTCTTCCTGTGCTTTTACTGTAAACTCTTGGTTTATTACGCATCTAAGAGGAAGGACAGTGGGGAAGGAAAGAGACTGAGACAGACGCAGGGGAGGTTTGATCTGAAAGCAGCAGAGCAAATAACAACAGATTCTTATCTGTTCAGAATTATAGGGACAAGCCCCCATTACAGAGTGAAGACTGAGGCCCAGAAAGGTGAAGTGCTTCAGGAAGTGCCCAGGTCTAGAAGGGATAGAAACCCGAGGTTCTGATGCTCTGCCCAGGGCTCCTTGGCCACATCTGGACAGCTTCTCACTGAGACCTCTGTAGAATCCAGGCCTCCAGAGGAGGGGGACCCTTGATGCACTATGCACTGAACGCCAAGCTTGCTCGTGGCACAAAAGCGCATTCGGGTGGCATCCACTCCATGGCGGGCATCTGAGGAGACGCACAAACGAAAGAGCCTCAGACTCTACCCTCATAGGGCTCCCAGTCCCACTGGGCGGACAGAAACAAGTGCAGCTCAATCCAACCCCAGGCAGACGGAGGGTCAGAGTTGCCTAGAGGAAGGGTCGAAGGGTCAGAACGGGAACCTGCAAAGGTGTCCTGGTGCCGGGGTGAGCATGTGTGCACTGGAGGGAGGTCACTGCAAGTAGAGACCTGCATAGTAAAGACCTCGCAGTGGGGAAGTCCATGGTGACTCACCCTGTGCCAGAGCCTTACACTGTTTGTAGGGGACAGTTGCACAGGACGGATGCGGAAAGCAATTGCAACTGGCTCTGAAACCCCCGTAGCCTGGCCTTGTTCACATTCGAGTACTCAGTGCAGGCTGGGCCCAGAAGAGCCAGGTACCCAGTGAATGGCAAGAAGTCTAGCACTGATGTTGTCCTACCCAGCTGTGGCTAACCTACAAATCCCAAATATTTTTCCTCAGGTAGAGTAAGGTACAATGGAATGTATGCAGCTGGTTGTAAATTCTTGCTCTGCTGTTGATGAACTGTATGAGAGAACACTTACCAGGACATGGTGGGCACACCATGCATAAATAGTGGGTGCAGGAGATGTGTGCTTATCTGTATGCTCTTCCTTATTCCTGACATTCCTCTGATTCCACCCTGGGATATCCAATTTGTGGATGGCATGCTGGGTATAAAATGTTAATGAGGGATAGTGGGCAGCTGTGGCAAGCTTTCCCAAACATTCCTCCTAGGAATGCTCTCAGTGCGCATACCTTCACCCACACAGTCCTGGAGGAACCAGGCTCCCAGTCTGGGGGCCTCAGCCAGACACCTAGTTCTATGCCACGCCCAGGTTCTCCAAGATAAGGTGGAGATCCCCAAATGCTTATACCTCTGCCTCAAACAATCCCAGAGTTAAATAACCCCAATATATAAATTGGGTGTGAGCTGATTATCTTAATCTATGCTAATATCAAAGAGAGACATTTGAAAAATTGAGAGGTATTTTCCTAACACCATGCATTCTTCAGAAATATGTCTATCTCTACCACATCCTTTGGTCTTTACAACAATTTGGTGGGGTTCATTAGGCAAGCACAAGTATCTCACCTTTGCAGGTGGAGAAACTGGAGTAAAAAATGGAGCATTTTGCTCATGGTCTCAAAGCCTATGGTGACGTACTGGCTCAAAGGCAACTCAACTTTGACATCTGCCCACATCCCTGGGGATCGGTGTTCATATTAACTTCAGTTCATATTACATCCTGTCTCATGCCCCAGAGTTTACCCATCCCATCTCACTGCTGAGTGCATTTACTAGTAGTCATAAGATTATTAAAGAAACATGAGGGAAGAAAAAGTAGTAATAAAATCCTTTTCATTCATACTTCAGATTAGTACTTGATACAAATGACACATTCCTCACTCTGTATTAGTTTGTGCTACTCCTTCCTGAGACCAGGAGGGTCCCAACATCTCAGTCTTTGACTTCTTTGGGACCTTTCTGAAGCCAAAATGGTTCTGGGTTTTAGGACTTCTTAGAGGAGTAATACCTATAAGCCCACCATGAGACCTCCACAGGAGGAAGAAAAACATTTCTAACCTTGTTAAGTCACTGTTTCATACAACCAATTTAGTCTTTTTAAAAACTATTTAAATATATATTTTATTGATTGTAGAGAAAGAGGAAAGGAGGGGGCTAGAGAGACAGGCACGTTGATGAGAGTCACATTGATCCCTTGCATCCTGCATGCCCTACACTGGGAATCAAGACCCAGGCATGTGCCCTGACCAGAAATAGAACCCTGACCTCTTGGTTCATAGGTCGATGCTCAACTATTGAACCACACCAGCTGGGCACAACTAATTTAGTTGTAATACAGATGCTGAAAACAACTGCTAAGTCACAGGACAATTATATATCAGAGAGGGTTAGAGAGAACCCAAATTCACACAGCAACTTAGCATGACAGCTGGGTCTTTAACCCAGGGCTTCTAACTGTTTACCCTCCCATACCATTCACTGTACTCAGCTACCTCATCCAACTACAGAGAATATAAAAATACATTCCAGAGGCATGACACACACATGAACTATTTATTCTCCGTTTATCCCAGAGATCAGGATCTCTATTTGCTCATATAATTGGTGTTTTAATCTACTTCCTTAAAACCTCCAAGTGCAGTGTAAACAACTCATGATGCAACAGCAGTTCACTTGAGCAAGAAACAGCCAATAAATAAACTTACCAATGACATTGCTGGAGGCACCAAAACAATGAACTATAATCCTGATATTACTTTCTGCCTCTCTGCCCTATAAAATCCAGGTAAAGTGAGCTCATATCATTAACTCCACAGAAAAAGTAAAGCCAGTAAGATTTCTGCAGATTTCGAGGGTGGGTGACTAATTCTGCAAATTCCTTTTTTTCCACATTGCTACAGACAGACAAGAAACCCGTCCCTTCCTCAATTTCTACACATGCATACACACACGTGCGGCATCTCGCACAAGAACTGGTAAGGATAATATGCTTACTTGAAGATGTCCCTAGGAGAGAGGAAAGGGTTACACCCCAACCACTTCAAGTTGAACATTAGGTGTCTCTCCCTTGTGAAACTGTCCTTTGTGCCCTGTTATGAGGGAATCCCCATGGGATGGTTACCCCAGTCACCATCAGGCCACAGCAGCACCCCCTGCTTGGGAGCAGCCATTGGAGGGCAGACCCTGGTGTTACTGCAGCCCCATCCGCCCCCCTCAGCCAGCCACCTTAGTGACAACCTGCAGAACCTGCCTAAGGGGCTCTGGCATTACCTCCAGTACTCCTCAGTCATAGACCATCTCCCTGGATCCTCCTCCCCTCACTCCATTATATTTGCCTGATCGCTCCTCTTCCTCAATGATAGAGAGATAGAAACATCTCTTAGTGCATCTCATATTCTCAGCCTGGACCACAGCTGCCAACTTCCAATATTTTCTTTTGCTGGCGCTCTGGCAAAGCCCCTTGGGGCTCTCCTGCCACTCAGGATAACTCAGCATGTAATCTGTCCAAATCAGAAGGATCCCTTTAGAGACACATTTTGGTACCAGTTATTAAGGTAATTTAAAAGTTCATTAAGTTAGAAAGCAAACACAGACAGAACCTCCAGGTAGTTTTGTTCAGGGAGGGAGCTACATAAATAGACCTAGCTAAAGAGCTAAGGGGAGGGGATGCATGACTGGAGAAGAGAATTCTTGCCCTGCCATTTTACAACTCAAGAATTTGACTCTGACTTAATGTAACTTAATTTTAAAAATGAACTTTTCACCCAGGGCTCCATGGGAAAGCTGAGGAGAGAGGTGTCTCCTGCAATTTCCTTATGAATTATCTTGCCATTTTCCTACTTTCCGCCAGAGGATCATGAAAAGCTTAAGTTTCTAGAGAGGCATTTAATGAAGTGGAATAGTTTGAGTAACACACACCCACAATGCTATTCAATTGTGTACTGACTAGTTGAGAAATCATTTCAAACTTTCTCAAAAAAGAAAAAAGAAAAAAAAAAAAAGACCAATTGCTTTCAAACTGAAACCTTCAGAGGAAAATCTCTGCACGCTCTTTGTCTTCCTTTGCTCCACTATGGGCTATGTCTGCCAAAACTCTAGTCAAAAGCCAGGGGGTGAGCCCCAAGCCACAGGAACGCATCTGCTGAGACTTGAAACTAGGGAAACAGAGAAGTTATGACTCTCTAGACCAGTGGTTCTCAACCTTTCTAATGCCGCGACCCTTTAATATAGTACCTCATGTTGTGGTGAACCCCAACCATAAAATTATTTTCGTTGCTATTTCATAACTGTAATTTTGCTACTGTTAATGAATCGTAACGTAAATATCTGTGTTTTCCAATGGTCTTAGGCGACCACTGCTGTAGAGCCTAAGACCATCAGAAAACAATTTAGGATTGTGTCTTCCTTTTTTAAATATATTTTTATTGGTTTCAGAGAGAAAGAGAGAGGGGGAGAGATAAAAACATCAATGATGAAAGGGAATCATTGATCGGCTGCCTCCTGCATGCCCCACACTGGGGATCAAGCTCACAACCTGGACATGTGCCCTGACCAGGAATGGGACCATGAACTCCTAGTTCATAAATCGATGTTCAACCACTGAGCCATGCTGGCCAGGCAGATTTTTTTCTTTCTAATGGCCAAGTAGTATTCCATTGTGTGAATGCACAAGGATTTTTGTTTCCACTCATCTACTGATGAACACTTGGGCTACTTGCAAATCTTGGCTATTGTAAATAATACTGCAATGAATATAGTGGTGCATATATTCTTCTGAATCAGTGTTTTGGGTTTCTTAAGATATAGCCCAGAAGTGGAAATGGTAGGTCATAAGGCAGATCCATTTTTAAATTTTTTTTGAAACTCCATACTGTTTTCCATACTGGCTGCACCAATATACATTCCCACCAGCAGTGTACTAAGGTTTCCTTTGCTCCACATCCTCACCAACACTTGTTTGTTGACTTATTGATGATAGCCATTCTGACAGGTATGAGGTGATATCTCATTGTGGTTTCAATTTGCATTCATGTGATGATTAGTGGCATTGAGCATCTTGTCATATGACTATTGGCCATCTGTATGTCCTCTTTGGAGAAGAGTCTATTCAGGTCCTTTGCCTGCCTACAGCCTATTTTCAACCACATCTGTGTATAATGATATTGTTAGTTCAATTCCTACAAATCACTAATACCATTATTAAGTCCCACCTAGAACTCAACATCACATTAGGCAAAATGAGAGATCCTTGAGTGTGAGAATGAAAGAAAACTTCAGAGATTACTTAATCCTTTGTGGTTAAGAAATGTGAGGTCCAGAGAGAAAGGGACTTACCCATGGTCCCTCCTTCAATCTCTTTGCTGGCAAGGACACAGATCTCTATCTTTAATCACTACAAAGTCTGTTAGGACTCTGAAATTCAGGAAATAGAAGCTGAGCATTCCTCAGGATTCCCCTGCTGTGTATGACTCATGGGGAAAAACCCCTGGGGACAGCCAGCAACCAATGCTGCAGCTGTAAGAATGTAGTTTGCTAGTGCTTGTACCTCTCACCATTAAATAGAAACTGATCCCACCTAGACTGCTGACAAAAGAAAGTCAAAATGTCTTTGCAAGATTGTCAAGGTCTCCTCTTTTTGAAAAATAGAAAGCTTTGGCAAATCAAAGATGAAACTAAAACGTAAGTCAACTGACCCGTTCTAATAATTCTTAAACAAATAACCATTAGTAAATAGTTATTTATAAATAGTTATTGAACAGATAACCATAGTAAAACATAGAACGTTCTACAAGCGAATTAATCTAGAGCAGTGGTCAGCAAACTGCAGCCCGCGAGCCATATGAGGCTCTTTGGCCCCTTGAGTGTGGCTTTTCCACAAAATACCACATGCAGGCACACAGGTACAGTGCAATTGAAACTTCGTGGTGTGCAGTAGTCGGTTTTCGGTTCTCAAAAGAAATTTCAATTGTTGTACTGTTGATATTTGGCTCTGTTGACTAATGACTTTGCTGACCACTGATCTAGAGCATAGGGATGGAAGGGGAGGCTCATATGCTTTAATGATGCTTATATCTTCTCAGCCATACATCCCAAGAGATTCACTGGAGTCATCTCTAGGTGGCAGAGTTGTGGGTGGTTCCTAATAATTTTGTTACCAGTTTTTGAGTATGTTCCAATGTTTCAACATCAAAATATTTTTCATTTGTGTAATAAAAAGTAAAATGGTAATGATAGTAATATGTTGTGACAGTAGCTGAAGATTAGGCCAGTGAATGAAGTGATGAAGGGGAAAGACTTAATGACAACATAATCCCAGTGGTCCTTGGGGTCATAAATATGTCACACACAAGCCTCACTACCAGTTTATTCTGTCTCAAGTCTCAAGGTCATTTTTCTTTTTGATATTCTATGACTACATCTTGAAGCAGGACTTGCAACTGAATGAAGGGTATTCCTCATTGCTAAGATAAGCACATAAAAAGAGATTAATAGCTATAATATGTTATGACATCATGCAAATCAACAAGAAACAGACAGCTGGCCCATTTGGAATATTGTAATAGGATATAAGCAGTCCATCTTCAGAAGAGGAAGCCTCAAAAGCTAGCAAGCTTATGAAGAGATAGTAGAAATACCAACAATTAGAGAAATGCATTGTCTTTGATGAAGGGAAAAAACAAACATTTATCAGGATTGAAAATACGTCTGAAATAATAACAAACTTTGAGAAAACTAGTACAAGTAACACAAGAGCACCTCTTTGGCCTCCCCTCCTCCCACGCTCCCTGTGTGTCTACACTTTCCATGACAAAAATACTGAACTGCACGTAGTTCCACAAACTCAGCACGCTGCTTCACTATTGTACTTGATGTTCCTTCTCCCACCCTTCTCGTCTAGTTCTGAGGGATGAGCACTGCATCTTACTCACCAATGAATCATCAGAGCTTAGAGCTTGCTCTTTGGTGCTAAGTAGATACCTGGTAATATTGACTTAAACTCAGTTTGGACACCATCAACACATTTTCCCTGCATCCTTTCCAAATCTTTTTGTGTACTACAGGTGGTTGAGTACCTTCTAAATCCCAACGCTATACTACTACCTAGAAGGCACACATTGAAGGTCAAGATCCTGGGAGCTTGTACGGGAAGAGGGTGGGTTATAAAAGTTCCAGGTGCTGGCTTTTCTTTAATTCTCCCACCCATTTTCTATAAGGTACCCTTTCTTCCAGATGCACCTGATGTCCACTAGCCCAGAGTGCCTCTGATTTGCTCTCTAAAGGGTAAACCTCCAGCTACATGCCAGGGAGTAGGAAGAGATGTCACCTGTCGTGGCTGGTTGGGGTGATCTAGTGGTTTTATATACACATATATATTTTTTTAATTGATTTTTTTACAGAGAGGAAGGGAGATGGATAGAGAGTTAGAAACATCAATGAGAGAGAAACATCAATCAGCTGCCTTCTGCACACCCCCTATTGGGGATGTGCCTGCAACTAAGGTACATGCCATTGACCGGAATCGAATCCGGGACCCCTCAGTCCACAGGCCAACACTCCATCCACTAAGCCAAACCAGCCAGGGCTCTAGCGGTCTTTTGCTTTTACAGATTTTCAACCAGTGCTCCTCTTTTTTATCCAAATTCACCTTGTTCAGAAGCTCTAGAATCCATAACCTTTTTGGGGCTCTAGGGTAGAAATCTCTTTGCTCCCCTGTTTCTGCCAGCTAATCAATCAGTATTCTTGGGTCCGCTAACACCAGTTGTCCAACTGCTTTCCAGCTTTCAGTATTGTCATCCCTTCTTTTCTTTTTGGCAGCCATAAATGCTACCAAAAGTTCAGTCACTATCACTTTATTGGCACTACAGGAGAGAACATGGATAAATGTGAGTTCAATCTATCATCTTCAATCAAAAGCTATCCATTTTCAAATAATTTAAATGGTTAAAAAATGTTTTGTTTAGTCTGAGGCATAATGGGCCACTTGGTAAGATCCACCTCCCATTCTTGTTTTGAAACAATAGATCTTCAGATTATAGAGAATACCTTCATTCCCCCCCCCCCCCCTACACTATTATTCCTTCCCTTTTTAGGATAGAAACAAGCCCTGATCCAATATTCATTACACCAAGTAAATGCAAAAAATGGTTGGGGGAGATGGGTGACTCAAAAGAACTAATACTGATATAGATCAGCAATTCCTGATGTGTGTTTCTGAACTAGCAGCTACTGGGACCTTTCTGAAGTGCACTCTCAAGCCCCACCCTAGACCTACTTACTGGGTCACAAGCTCTGGGGTTGGCACTCAGCCATCTGTGTTTTAACAAGGAGATTCTTACTCAACTTTGAGAATATGGGCCTAAGACAAACTATGGCCAAAGGCGCAGGAAAATAAGGAACAAGTCTGGCCTTCTCGCCAGCCTGGCCCCCACTGGCTGCCAGCTCCTCACCCAGCCTAGCCTGCAGGCTATGCCCTCAGCCTGGCTCTGGGAGGCCATGGATTGGTAGCGGTAGACTGCTGGTACAGAGCAGAACCACACAGTTGTATTATAGCGTGCTTTTGTACAGTAGTTAAGGTTGCCCAGAACCAAACCAGAGAGGGTCGGACCTGTATTATCACCATTTGTCCACCATCCAGAACTGAAATATCATTGCTGACATGTACACGTAAGGAACTGTTTGACATTGAAATTGGGACTTGAAAGAACTGTTGGCCCAGAAAGAAATTCACTAGACTGATTTATTTGCCTCTCAACATAACCATTATTGCTTGTCTCACTTTTGGTTCTTATAAGTGTATTTCTAGTATCACATGATCTCACTCATCTAGGAGAAATAATGAACAATATAAACTGATGAACAAAAACAGACCTGGAGACAGGGAAGAATCAATCCGAGAGAAGGTAGGATAAGGGGGAGAGATCAACCAAAGGACTTGTATGCATGCATATAAGCCTAACCAGTGGTCACGGGGGGAAGGGTTTGGGATGGGAATGGTGGGATGAGGACAAATATGTGATACCTTAATCAATAAAGAAATTTAAAAGAAAAAAAAAAGAATCAAAGTCACACGTCTGATGCAAGGTACTATTTTTTTTGAATATTGAATGTGAAGATATTCATGTACCAATAAGTGGCTAATATAGTATATTCCTGTTAATGTCTAAAAGAAAAAGAACAGACTGAGTAGAAGGCAACTTACTGAATCTGTTTCCAGAAGTATAAAAGTATGCAAATTTTAAAAATGTACTTGATGGGAAAAAATGTACTTGATGTAAATTATTTAAAATGCACACACTATTTTTTAATTTTCTTTGTTTTGTTTGAAAGATGTAGTCCAGTGTAGTGATTGGAAACATAGACTCTGGAGTCCAGATCCCAATCCTGGCAAACTTACCAGCAAAGTGACCTGTAGCCTATTGCTTTAACCTCTCTGTAGTTCAGTCTTTTCCTAGAGAATAATTAAACATATCACACTTGGCTATTACAATAATTAAGTAAGTAGTTTGTTTAAGGTATTTAAAACACTGTCCAGTACCTAGTGTTTAGAAGTATTGATGGGGATGGTGGTTATTATGTCAAGATTAGCTAACTTGTATAAAAACACAAGTGTCATTGACTTTTTTTAATAATGAAATATGAGAATGACTTTTCCTTCTTAATATATCTAGCTGAAAACTTCGATGACAAAGGATAAAAGGACAGTCATCTTCTGCTTTCTCCCTGTACATCTTTATTTTTTTTGTACATCTTTGTTTTTATTCTTCTTGTGTGTTTTGCTCATACTGTACTTTTTGGCAGAGAATATTAACAGTGCATTTTTCTCAAATAGAACAAACAAAAACAGCATTCTACAATGTTATATTCAGTCTATATGTAATAATCAGCTATGTACCTTCTTTCAGGCTAATTACATATCTACACCTCTATTCATATAATTTGTATATGCCAGGGTCCAGGATTTACATAATAATTGGAGAAAATTTTTCTCAACTATTAATACATGTGTGTCTCTTAAGTTTATTAATGACATTACTTGTGTGCCAATTTAGATCTCATTTGCCTGTGTTTATTCATAATATTTCTTAGCAAAATCATATGTATACTTGAATTCTGCAAAAGTATGTGAATTGCATTAGTTCTGCATTTTTAACAAGGTTTTATATAAAAACATGGTTTTCAATCAACAGCAAACCTGGACACTGTGATGTAGCCTTACTGTGCTACTTATGAAGGAGTGATTATAAACTAGAGTCCACTCAGTGTCACTCAAGCACATAAGATGATTAATGTGGTTAATCGTCCTACTAGAGAAAGAAAACTAACTTCAAGTGGGGCTGTGTTGAAAATGACTTCTTTCTATTCGTTCATTAGTCTCGTGGCTGTACTTGCTCTCTCTACATTCTGTCCATGAGCATCTATACTAGAGAGCTGACCCAGATCTACCGCATCCTCTCCATTGGGTATCCTTGGTGCTACTCATCACTACAGGCTTGAAACAGCTTTGCACCAAGCATATGGCTGGTAGCCTTCTGAATAACTCTGCTCTCTGAAGCTAATGTTTTTAAGGTTTTTTTCACCTCGAGGCAATTTACAACAAATATGATGACTCTCTCACCTCTCACCCATGGTTTAATTTCATTCCAACCTTAGAAAATACAGAGGGATACACCCCAAAGGAAAATTTCGACATTGATACTTGAGTTACTATGATTCAGAAACGTTTCTAAGAAGTTTCCGAGAAGAGTTGAAAAGTCATAACCTTTTCTCACCTCTGACCCAACTTGCTCAGAGTGCCACTAAGATCCAAAATGAAAATAATGATTTCAATTGTGAGGGCCTACTGTGTGCCCAGGAATGCACAAATCTTTTACATGTGTTTTGGCAATTCACCAAAAGTAAATTTATTTGGCCTGTGTTAGCCTTTGAGTTTGGTTTGCAATATTCCTGAGTTTTATCCTTCTTTTAGATATGAACAAGCTAGGACTCAGAGGAACAGTGTGACCAAAGCCACACAGCTAGTAAGTCAAGATTAAATCCGCATCTGTCTGCCTGCAGCATTCAGGATCTTGATTACCTGGCTCCCGGAGCACACAGAGCTATGCTTCAGATAAACTATTTCCCTGTTCAGACAGGACTGGGTCATTCCAAAAGCTATTTAGGGTTTTTTCTGCCCAGAATACACTTTTAACCTCCTTCATACCTAGTCTTATCTGCTAACAAGTCACTGCATTTCCTTTGAGACCCAGTATAGCATCACCCCCTCTATGAAGCCTTCCCTGCCCCCCAAATGTGCAAACTCTAATGCTTACATCCATTAGCCCATGCTGTGTCCTTTAAACATCTGCCAATTTTGTGTGTTTATTCTCCTTAGTACTTCCCTCCTTCTCTCTCCCTCCCTCCCTCCCTCCTCTCTCTCTCACTCTCTCTCTCCCCCTCCCTTCTTCTTCCTCTCCCTCTCTTCCTCTCTCTCCCTCCTTTCCTCCCTCCCTCCTTTGTCTCTCTCTGCTCCTCTTTCTTTCCTCTCTCTCCTTTAAATGCCTATAATATAGACCTGAACTCCTGCATATAATACTTTCATCTGTTGTAATATATGATTCAGATATAAATAATGTTTTTTTAATTTCAGAATCCAGTGGATGGAACATGTTTGTAATGTCTAAAAATAGCATCCAAAACACAAACACCCACAACTCTCTCCCTTGAATTAACAGCATACAGTAAATGTATTTTTTGATGAGTCAGTGACTAGCAATAGGAAAAAAATTATATAATCCTGTTCAATGGGGGGAATGAACATGATATCAGCATCTATTAAATACTAGCAATACATTAATCATATAAGCACAATAATTAATCATATATGTAATACCTAATAATCATTAACAATATATTATTCATCATGTATAAATAGACATGTATATACTCTGTCTTCCCATCTGCACTTTAGGGAGACAACTTAGGCTCAGAGAAGTTAGGTGACTGTTCCACTATCATTCAGTAAGAAAGAGGAATGGGTGGGATTCAAACACAAGACCCATGCTTTCTTGTTAGATTAAACATTCTCGTCCATGAAATAAAAGAGGCTGTATTGGGAGGGAAAAGGAAGAGGAAATGCCCCTCATGAAAAACACAAGCCTCGGGTTAAGGAACCCTTTTTCAAGAATAGCAAGGTTACCCAGCCAAGGTTTTGCAATCACAGGCACAGAGCTTGCATGCTGACACTTCCTATGATTCAGCTCTGCCGTCTTACTCTGCTCTTTATGAAATTCAACCACATTTTAGAAAAGGAAACAATAGCACACTGATCATTTCTGTTTAAAATCTGATAATTTAAAACGAAGATGAAAACAAATGGGATGACATAGATTTTTATCTCACCCTCTAGTCACAGAAATGTTGAGTGTGAAAAACTCTTAATTCCAAATTCCAGAAACAAAACTTTTCTTTAGCTGGTTCTGGAGGTTTCTCATATTGTTTCACAACCTACACAGCCCATGCCCCTACGCTCAAGGCGTCTGCTTCCTCTTCCTTCCTCAGTGCATGCCATGAACCCTCAGTGTGCCTCAGGGAAGGGGCCCATGGGGGAGGTGCCCAGGAGTCCTTCCCTGCATGGGGCATTTCTGAAGATCTCTAATTCCCATCTCCCCATGATTCCCTCAGGCTGCTCTGGGCTAAGCAAGTGTGAGAGAGTAACCAGGCAGGATGTCAGCCCTGGTTCTGAGAGTTGCTATGTGGCCATTGTTTGCTCTGGCTTGAACTGTAGCAGCAGGCAGGATGGAAAGTGTAAGTAAAGAAAGTACAGCTGATGCTCTGGGGGAAGTCGTCAGAGTGAAAGCAGGCGGGCTCTGTGGCAGACCTCAGCTCTGGCCAAAGCCAAGTTGGCCTGCTGAAGCTGCCATGTCTACCCAGGTTTCCAGGTCCTGCCTCCTGTCCAGACTTCTGCAAGTCTTGTGACATCAGCATCCTTCTCTCAGACCTCATCAGCTTTCTGCTGCACTGCTCTTCTTCATTGTTAAGTCGTCCCCATCACATTAAATGGGAGCTTTCCTAAGGCCAGTCCTATGCCTCCGTTCTCCTGGGCTGTATTTGGAGGAGTCTGAGAGTTAGTCCACTGTTGTGATGGAACCTGAAAACAGACTTAGACAGATCTGACTTCCAATCCTGGAGTGGTCTATTGCCATCTATGTGACTTATGCAATAAGAATCTTTCTTCGTGTCATTTTCTCCTTTGACTTCTCTAGGGGAATGACGTACTGACCTATGTTTTCATTCCTTACCTCTAGTTTAGTCAGCTGCCTGCTACATCTTTCCACTTGGATGCTCCTTTATTGCCTCAAATATGACAAATAAAATTATCTATTCTTCTCCTTCCCCCTACAAATCATTTTCATGGTCCTTTCTTTCTGCTAATGGAACCACCAGTTATTAATATTCATTTTTAAAAATATTTTTATTGATTTCAGAGAGAAAGGGAGAGAGAGAAAGACACATCAATGATGATAGAGGATCACTGACTAACTGCCTCCTGCACACCCTCACCAAGGACTGAGTCCACAACCCAGGTAGGTATCCTGACCAGGAATGGAACCGTGCCCTTCTTGTTCACAGATTGATGCTCAACCACTGAACCACGCCAGCCAGGTTGAGGTTCACTTTTAACTCCCCATACTGAATGCCCAAATCAGAACATAAACGCTATGATTCTTCCTCCACAGCTCTCTGCAGTCCAGCTCCTTCTTCCTCACGGGTTCCTGTTAGTTCATGTCATTTTATTCCCTTACATGTGTACTCCCTTCAAACCAGCCTTTTATTATCACAGCCAGAAAAATACTCTTCATTGACACAGGTTTGGCTCAATGGATAGAGTGTCAGCCTGCGGACTCAAGGGTCCCAGGTTCGATTCCAGTCAAGAGCATGTGCCTTGGTTGTGGGCACACACCTAGTAGGGAGTGTGCAGGGGGCAGCTGATCAATGTTCCTCTCTCATCGATGTTTCTAACTTTCTGTCCCTCTTTCTTCCTCTCTGTAAAAAAATCAATAAAATATATTTTTTAAAAACTTCTGCCCTGAGGAGAACAAGATTTCCAATAAATAAATAAATAAATAAATAAATAAATAAATAAATAAATAAATCTTAAAAAAAAAAAAAAAATACTCCTCACCTACCACCTTCCAGCATCACAGAAAACCCTCCACAGCCTTCCAGCTCCTTGGTCCAGTGCTCAAGGCTCTTCATCACCTGGGCTCAGCTTCTCCCAGCATCATCTCCCTGAGCTCCCACTGAGGCCTCTGCTCCAGTTAAGCCATTCCACTCGACACAACTCATCCCATTCACTAAACATCTATAGCAGGCCCACTTGAGCCAGGCCTTAGGGATCCAGTAGGTGAATAAACAGACACAGCCTCTCCAAGGTGGAGGAAGCAGGCTTTATAGACAATAGTGCATATATATAATGCAAACTGTGGATTCCTGGGGAAACAGAGCAAGCTGAGCACAGCATTTATATTGTCTCCAAATGACCAAAGAAATATCTAAGGTGTAGTGGTCAACAAATGACATAATCAAATTTTGGTGGACGGGGTATAGATAGATGAGCAATGGTCAACTTAGCAGAGTGGATAAAACATAACTTAAAGTGTGTGGGAGGTGAATGCTGAACATAATCATGCACCCTGCAGAAATCCTGCAAGGTGAGGTGGGGACACCTGCAGTTCGCAGAAGCAAGAGGCAGGGTGGGAGGCTGTGCATCTGCATACAGGAAGAGTTAAACCTTTAGATGCCCCTTTGGCCCCACGGAACCTGACAGCCACCTTACAAGCAAAAGACAGAAGAGCTGGTATCTGGAGAAACTGTTAAAGAAGTCCCAGACTCACATACAACAGGCACAGAGCATGTGTTAAAAGGATCACACTGAGATGGCATTTCAGGAGATGATCCTAAAAGCTCCTAGATGGGGGAGGGGAAGAGAAAAAGATTACATATAAACTAATGGGATCAGATTGCAATCAGATTTCTACTTGGCATGCTAGAAGTTGGAAAACATTGGAGAAGGCCTTCAAACTTCTAAGGAAAGCTTGAATATAAAACTTTACACAGCTACCTTATCAACGAAAATAAAGAAAACATAGAGACATTTTCAGACAAAGGAAGATTCACAAAGTTCACCTCCATACACAACCTTTTTTTTTTTAGGAAGTAACTTAAGAATGTCCTCCAGCTAAGCAAAGAAAGAGGAAGATGCAGAGATTTAAGAAACTAGGAGTCCAAAATTGGAAAGCAGGGTGAGGAAATCCCAGGATGCAGGCAGGGTGGGGCAGTATAGACAGCAGCGGAGGGTGGAGGTTTAAGGCAAGGGCTGCAAGAAAAAAAAAAAAAATGACAGGAATTAATATCTGATATATGTTGTCATTTAGAAGAGGGGTTGGCAAACTCCAGCCCATATCCAATCCTGCCTGCTACTTAGTTTTGCAAATAAAGTTTTATTGAAACAGCCACATTCATTTACATATTGTCTGCAGCTCAGTTACACATTGCCCTTAACTGTGTTCCTTCTATAATAGCTAAGTAGTTGTGACAGAGACTGAAAAGTGTCAGATTTTTACTATGTTATTTTTTTCATGGTTTGTCAACCCCTGATTTAAAAAGGAAAAAAAAAAACTACTGATCTGATAGAATGGGTAAAAAAGATAACAAAGGGGAAAATAACCAACTGGGGATAAAGAAGCAATTGGTAACTCAGGAAATATAAGGTGTATCAGAAAAAAAATTATCTTAAAACACTATTTGGACGCTGCAATGAAGAATATTTGCATGATCATAAAAATAGAAACACCAATTCCAATTTACCCCAAAAGTATGGTATAAATATTAAGAGAAATTAGATCTAAAAAAGCTCTAAATTTTCATCTACTATAGCAGAAAGTCAGTGGAAGCCTAATGATGATAAATCAGTAGATAATGTGGACGAAAGGGGCCACATGCTAACCTGACAAGCTCAGGGGAGGCCTGCATGGCAGTCTTGCAAACTCAGAGACATAAAGTCATTACAAAGGATGATGCTCTGAAATTAAACTTTAACTAAAAGCAGTTATGGTGTGCAGTTACGTTCTAGGCCAGTTCCTCACTAACAACGTCAATCTTTACCTTAACTGAGCCTATCTGTCTTTTTGCATCTATGACAACATACCCTTGAAATGTCTGGGTAACCTGTAATTTCCCTTTTTCTGGACCCCCTAGGGCACAACCAAATGTGCTGGGCACTAGGACAGATACCACAAATTCCTTCATTATCATGTTCATTGTTCCTGGGCCCACCGAAGTATGTGTCTATCATTTTAATTTTTACCCAATCCCAGGGGTTCCCTCCCCCACCCCTGCTTTGCTTTCTCCCGCTTCTCTAATCTATCACCAATGGATTTCATGTAACCCCCCTCCATCCCTTCCTTTGATTGCAATGTATAAATACAGATGTAACCCACCATTCTCTGGAACATTATCTCAATTCCTTGAAGTCCTGCTTCTCAGCTTATGTTGACAGTTTGGCTCAAATAAACTCACAAAAATTCTTTACAAGTTTCAATGGTTTTTATGCTAACAATAACAATATAAGCATAATTGCTAGAAATATAAAGGCATGTGCAGTAAGAAATAATTAAAAGAGATAAAAAGTGACTTGTCTGGTGAGCAGGACCAAGTGAGGTAGAGATTCGTACACAGGGCACTCTTTTCATTATAAACCTTTCTATGCTTTTTAAAAAATATACTAGAGGCCTAGAGCTCAAAAATTCGTGCACTCAGGGGGATCCCTAAGCCTGGCCTGCACCCTCTCACAGTCCGGGAGCCCTAAGGGGAGAGGCTCCCACCACTGGTGCTGCATTTGCAGCCATCAGCCCAGCTTGTGACTGAGCAGAGCTCTCGCTGTGGGAGCATACTGACCACCATGGGGCAGCTCCCGCATTGAGCGCCTGCCCCGTTAGTCAGTGCGCATCCTAGCGACCAGTTGTTCAGCTGTTAGGGTCAATTTGCGTATTATCCTTTTATTATATAGGATATGTATACATAATGTTTGATAAAGTGGCAATTAATTTTCAAAAATACACCATCTCGAAACCTACAAATTCAGTAGGTGTGATGAAGCTCCAAAACAAGACACCATGAAAAAGAATAGTGGAGGTTGATAGACTATAAATTCACCCCAGAGAAGTGGGTTCTGTAGAGATGGCATTTGAACTGAGAACCTGAAAGCTGGCCAGCCAGTTTGGAGGAAGGAACCTCCCAGATAGGACTAGCCTGTGGAGAGGCCCAGGGGTGAGATAAAGCATGATGTCTTGAAGGACTTGAATTGGATGGGGTTGGCTGAATGAGAAAGTGTGGCTATCGAAGTTCAGGACCAAACTAGCCAAGACAGTAAGAAAGAGACCATATGTTATCCTGAAGCATCCCAAAGACACTGCTGAATACTGGCTAATGATACCAACAGAATGACATGAATGTGTCATAAGACTGTGACCAACATTTGGAGCACCTTTCTTCCTTTCATGATTTTTGCATAAAAACACTGATATCCACAACCTACCATGAAAGATATTGTACAGTTAGAGAGCTCAGCCAGACTTAACTGTCTCCTTCAAGATGCTGTGTCAAACTCATCTCTAAACAGCAAGGGGACCTCCCAATGTCCTTGCCAGCTTTAAACGTGACTGCCTTATTACGTTGTAACTAGAGGACCAATGCACGGAGATTCATGCAAAAATGTGCCTTCCTTCCCCTGGCTGCTGGCACCATCTTTCTGCTCCACACTGGAGCTGCCTTTCCACCTTCCCACGCTGTCCAGAGGCCCAGAGCAGCTGGGGTGGTAAGTAATGCCTCCCCGTCCCCTGCCCATATATGCAAATTAACCTGCCATCTTTGTTGGGTTAATTTTCATAGTTACTCCTGATTGGCTGGTGGGCGTCATGAATATATGGTCAATTAGCATGTTACTCTTTTATTAGGAAGATAACGGTATATGGCGTCAAGAGGGTACTAGACTTATCCAGGGGATCATTCCTTAAGTTATGTAAATATCTAACTACTATGCTGTATGCCTAAATATAATAGTGAATGTCAACTGTAATGGGGTGGGTGGGGAAGGGGGGAAAACACCTGCCTTTCTCAAGTAAACCCTGGCTCCAACCCTGACTATGTTATCTCCTTAGCCCCGCACGCAGGAATTTTGGGTGCAGGATTCCCTTCAATCTCTTCTCATCTCTCCTTGACCAAATCCAAAGTCTTAATCTTCTCCATCACTTGATTGATTTTCTAAGTGCCCTGTTCTTCATTGCCTCATCATTCTGTTCCAGATGTCTTAAAACAGACTTGGATCTTTTATTATTATTGTCATTCTTTCTTTAAGCATATATTTTTATTGATTTCAGAGAGGAAGGGAGAGCAAGAAACATCAATGATGAGAGAATCATTGATCAGCTGCCTCTTGCTTGCTCCCTACAAGGGATCTAGCCCACAACCCAGGCATGTGCCCTGACCAGAAATGGAACTTTGACCTCCTGGTGCATAGGTCAGTTCTTAGCCACTGAGACACATCAGCTGGCCCAGACTTGGATCTTTCAAGGGAGGACCCAATAAATTCCCTCTCCCTCTCTCCAGGAGGAATCGGCCCCAGGGAGAGATTTTCCCGACTTCAGAGAGCAAGCTGAAGGCAGGATCAGAGTCACAAACAGACTGCATCACTCTTGGTTTGTGAGGTCTTCCTTTTAAGAAACTTCAGACAAAAAAATCTATACACACCTGTGAACAGGAGCCTGAGATTATGAATTTCCTCTTTTCCCCTCTATTAATAGAGGATTTTTCCTCTTTTAGAGAAATAGCAATTAATATCTAAAAGAATGTGTTTCATTTTACAGTGCATGCTCTTGGGTTAAAGTAACACCCAGATGTAATTATTTTTGTGAAATAGCACTTATGTCTCTGCATATTAACTCTTGCTTCCTTTCAAACAGCAGGCAATCTATGTATTACTGCTGCTGGCCTTTTCTTATAAAAATTACTAAAGAATAATTACAAATTAATTTTATTGCACTAGGACGAGGCAGCACTGCATTAATAATGTGTTCTAAACACTAATGGAATCTGTGGTTCTCAGGCATTTTGATCTTTCAGGTTCTGGATTGTGCCAGGCTCCTCCAGCCCCATGGCTTTCTTGGCTGCTGTTCCTTCTCCCCAGAAGCACTCTGAACCCCATCACACTCAGTCTGACATGTATGTTCCACAGCTAACCTCTCTGGCTTTTTAGAGAATCCATAGATGAAAGGAGTTTCTTGGATACCCCAGGCCAGTCTCCTTAAGGATGCTGTCCACACAGAACTGGTGGCTTGATGTCAGAAAACAAGCCCAGGAGACCCCCTCTTCCTAGACTGCCTGAACCTGTTTTGGGTTTTGTTTCCCTCCTCCACTCCCCTTTCTCATCTATAAATCCTATTTGGAACTTTTCTTAATTAAAATAATTGATCTCTTTTTCTACAAATAAACACAATGCTGATAATTCACCAAATTTCTCTGTACAATTCTTTGACATTACTCTAAAAGTTACGGGTCTACTCCACTAATAATCTATAATTTACCCAAGTTTTTACCCATTAAGAATAGGTATGTATAGCCTCATCCTTCCTCCCCTCCAAAATTTCAGAAAATTTCCCAAGTTCACATAGGTTACAGCATTGATCATTTCACACTCCCCCCTAAATCAACAAGCTAAGAATTAGCAGGTTACAGTTCACTCTTGTTCTTAGACCTCTTCATTTTTTGAGGACCCATGGCTTTGTTTTATATAAAAACTAGCACGGAAAGGGAGCAGGTAAATAACAGCACATTTTAGACCACAGCCATTATTTCAAAAATAAAATAGTTCCTGTTAAATTAATGGAACCACAAGAAAGAGAAGAGAGTGACCACAATGGCTTCCACAGTAATTTATGATCACTGCCTCAGAATTTCCCACTTGGATCCAGCCCTGTCCTGTTAGATTATATTTCTAAATAAACCTCTAAACTTACCATTCTTCTAAAAAATGCCCCATATCCCACCCCTGCCTACAGCCAAAAATCCCAACTCCTTACTCAGCTATTTGCATCCTTCCTTCAAATGTCAAGTGGCCCATTGAAAGACTCTTTTAAATATATATATATATATATATATATATATATATATATATATATATATATTTTATTGATTTTTTACAGAGAGGAAGAGAGAGGGATAGAGAGTTAGAAACATCAATGAGAGAGAAACATTGATCAGCTGCCTCTTGCACACTCCCTACTGGGGATGTGCCCGCAACCAAGGTACATGCCCTTGACTGGAATTGAACCTGGGATCTTTCAGTCTGCAGGCTGACGCTCTATCCACTGAGCCAAACCGGTTTCGGCCCATTAAAAGACTCTATATGAAGAAAGTAATGCACTTACCGTATATTCAAACACAACTTTCTTTTCTCATTGGTACTCAGACCAGCTAACTTGAACAGCACTGCCTAAGACAGTTCTCTTCCCCTGGAGGTCTTTCTAACAAAGATCAATCTATCCTTTAAAGCCCCCTCAAATGCTACCACCTCCAGGAAGTCTTCACTATTTATCTTTACTGAAAATAATCTGTAGTCTGTACTTCCTCTCATACTACTTACCACTTATCATGTCTTGTATTAGCATTCTCTATACTCATATCCTAACTCTTCCAGTAGGCTACTTGATAAAAGCGCATGCCTTATATGCCTCCCTCTCCCCCATACTCTGTTCAGGTCTGGGCATACAGGAAAGTGTCAGTTAATAACAAGCAAATCAATCACTCAATCAAATTTGATCATGGCACTCTCCTATCTAAGCTCTTTCAATAGCTTCCATTCCATTCAGATTAAACCTAAACTTTCTAAACCCATTTCACTTCTCCAGTGTCATCTGGCACCATCACTTCTTTGTCCTACATATATGCCTCTCTTCTATATGACCTTTGAGCATATATAATTCTTTCTGGCCTTGGGGCCTTCACAAATACTCTTCTCTTTCTGAACCCACTTCCTCCCATTAATTTCCTGGTCCACAATTTCTGACATTTAAGGTTTCACCTTAAAAGCCACATCCTCAAAACAATACCCTCTTAGATATATATTAGTAAGGGCCCTGGCAGGAAACAGGTAGCACATATCAAGTGGGGTAAATGTTAAAAAGGGGCTATGGACCAAGGTATGGAAAGAGTTTAGAAACACCAACAAGAATTCATGAGCCCTAGCTGGTTTGGTTCAGTGGATAGAGTATCAGTCTGTGGACCAAAGGGTCCTGGGTTCAATTCCATACCTTGGTTGTAAGCTCCTCCCTAGTCTGGGCCCTGATCGGGACACTTGCAAGAGGCCACCAGTTGATGTGTCTCTTTCACATTGATGCTTCTCTCCGTCTTTCCCTATCTCTTCCACTCTCCCTAATAATCAGTTGAAAAATATCCTATGGTGAGGATTAACAAAAAAAAAGAAATCATAAATGCAGTGCCACAGGGCTAGCAACAGCGAGACATTACCTCGCTCAGGCCTGAAGCAGGAGGGGAGGGAATGTGTGCAAGAACCTGCAGAGAGTAGGTGTAAGAAGAAGGCTACTTTAAAGTACTGGTGGCCTTCAGTAGGTCACAGTTCAGGAGGGAAGCCTAGTAGAGAAAGGACTAGGGAAGTAAATACCGCAGCCTCATTCTCTCACTGTCCCAATCAATGACCTATTCCCAGTTGGGAGCAGATGGGTTTTTTAAGGCAGTCTGTCCAGGCCAGCCTCCTGGGAGTGTGGAGGTGGGAAGAAGGTTGATGGGGTGGTCAGCAGCTACCCAGCACATCACTCATCACCCATTCTCAAGTAAACCTTCCTGTTCTTCTGCCTCATAGCAACCCGTACTTTTTCATCTAACATCTAATTATTCAATCAAAATTTCACTTCTGTCCTCTCCCTCACCCCTTTTTTTTTTTTTTTTTTTTTTTTTTTTTTTTTTTTTGCTGAGTGTCTATAAGCACCTTCAGATGGTAAACCCATGGCTTGACATGAGCCTGGCTTGATGAGCTGGCTCACCATAGCATTCCCAAAATCTAGAATATAGGAGGTGCTGAAGAAATCCTGCTAACGAATGGAAGAACACAGGCATCAGTCAGAGACACAGCCACGTGTATAATTGTACACATACATATCTCAGTTTCAAAGGGAGAAACACCCTCTATAGAATTAAGGAATACCAGGACATTTCACATCAAAGTCAGTTCAATGAAAACAAAATGCTGCCTAATGTAGAAAATCACATTCTAACTTCAAAAAGAGCTACTCATTTTCTAAGAGAAGGAAAGAAGTCCTTCCTGTTACCTGCTATGAAAACACTGTGAGCCAGACTAGAGAAGCTATCACTGTGCTGTACAGAATTATTATCTTCCCCAGTACACAATGCAGATTTACATAAGGTCGAGTGGAAGTATTCCCCTTGAACTCTGCTCTCCACCAACCTTGGAAGCTCCCAAACTCAACTTTACAGCTTCAAAAGAAGAAAAGTGCTAGCTAATCCCCAATTCTCTCCTCCTGGTCTTGAGATTTATGCATCTTCCAAAAGATTTGATTTCTCTGAGCTCTTATGGTAACATAATAAAGAATCCAGATACAAAGCTTTTCAATCTAATTCTCCAGAAGGTCATAAGTCTGTGTGTTTTTATAGACAGCTAAATTTGACAACCAACCACAAACTTCTACATTTGCAACTCTGAGTCCCTCAACACATTCACACTTGGATGGGAAGGGGAAGTCTTTTTCCTTAGCATTACTTCAAAAAAAATCATTTCAAATATTTCATCATTCTCTTAGTTCTTCAAATGCATCAAGTGCCATGTTCTCGATGGGCTAGTGTCCACTGCTCTGCCCATAGAAGTGGTCATGAATATCAGGACCATATTACTGATATTCATCCCCTTTTCTCTCAACTATTTATATAAATATGGGATAATATTAATACCTAGACCACAGACTTACTGTGATGAATAATGGATAGTAAGATAATTGGAATAGTACAGGGAAGGTGCATGAAAGAGCACCTGTCACATAGTAAGACCTCAGTAAGTGCTGTCATCACCATCAATAACGGCTACTTTACTTCCAAATTATCCTTCAGACTTCCTATCCTATAGAATTTGCTCCAGGAAGATTTAATGTCTTCCAAATCAGAATGGGGGCATCCATGTAATTGAGTGCCTTTCCTTCACGGCACTAATTATAATCCAAAATTACATGTGATTCAAATAATCATAAAAGTAATATAGATATCCTGACTATGAGAGGATTTGTGCAGCTAGCAAGTGTGTTATTGGTCACCATTGTATCTCCAATTTCTGGGGAAATGTTTCACAGTTAGTGCTCAAAATACATCCAAACAAGAAGAGCACACAACCTCTCCCCCTCTGGCTATGGCACAATAATCACCACCACTTTCCATAACTGTCCTTCATGCTCTCTATGTCAAGTGCTCTGAAGGTAGATATTTTAGAAAGCTAATGGATCAAGAAGTCCCATAACTCCAGTTCCCAGAGTCACAAGTGGGGCCAGAATCCAAGTATCCATATTTCTAATCACATAGTATCCTGAGTATAGGCAAAAAAACATGTGGTCCATAACACAGACCTGTTTGCACCCTTCCAAAATGTATATGCTGTAACCCTAACACCCTGCATGATGATATGTGGGAGAGAAGGATATGAAGCACTGAGCCCAGTTTCTAGGTAGATATGGGAGAGAATCGAGGACTAATCATCCATGGTGATCTTGTGTGCTCAGAACTGAAAATCAAATTGCTGAGTATGAGTAAAAGTTTAACAACATGCCTTTACCTTCTCTATGGGAAAACAACTATTGGTCCACCTTTAACACTGCTCATTGGAAAATGTCCTCTGATTGATAAACTGCCTCTAGACTGAGCAGACTTGGAATGAACTATGAAAACCTGGTTGAAAGGCATAGATTTAGGCTTCTCCCAGGGTGAGATCTGGAAGAAGCTGTGAAACAGGTATTGATTCCAATGGAGCTTAAGTTTTTTAAACCAGAGTAGACTCTATACCCAAGAGCTGAGTTTCATTGCAAAGTCAATACCTGTGTTTCTCAGGGGAAGACAATAGCCCTTGGACTACCATGAAGACCCTCACTGAAGAGACATACCTGATGCTACCTTCTTGGCCTCTAGTGCTTCTTCTATGTCATTCTTTTAGGTGAAGTGGCCCACATGGGTCATATCGGCTTTATTATCCATCCTTGCTATTCAAAGTATGGCCTTTGGAGGGACAGCATTAAGGGAACTTGCTAGAAATGTGGTCAGTACCACCCCAGACCTACTGAATTAGAATCAACATTCTAGCAAGTTCCTAAAGCAACTACAATGCATAATGAAAGTTTCTGAAGCAGTGGTTATAGATGAACCCAGGACCAGGACTGGTAGTCACATAGTATGGGCAGAGCAGTGGACACTAGCCCATTGCTGCCAGTCTTAGGATGATCTTAATCATTCTCAAGACGGATCCATATTCATGTGTATTGTTTCTTGTTATGCCTAGCTTTTACTTGTATTTCTTCACTTGATCTTAGTCAAAAGGCCGAGAAGCGATACTTGTATTTCTTTAATCACATCATTACCAATGCTTTCCAAAGGACTGTCTCATGGTATTTTAACTACTACAATTAATCAATTAGCCCCGAATCCCATGCAGCAGGCCAACTATGTCCACCGTGTTTTAAACGCATTGACTGCTAGGCTTTATTTCTTCTCCCCCAAAATGCTTATGAAGCTCAATTACATCAAAGGAAGAGAAAGATGGAAGAAAGGAAAAGCCATGTGGCCTCAAAGCTAGGGTTCCCCTAACCCAGGAAGCCCAGCCTGGATCCTCCCAGGGGCATCCACTGGGAAACCAAAGCCAGGACTTCCCAGGAGGAGCACATCACCAGGAGCATCTTGCCAAGTGGGGCCTGGGTTCTAGTCCTTGAAGGACAGGGGAATCATCTCCAAAGCTCTGCCAGACCTCATTCTCTCTCAGTTCCCATAAATGGTTTTCAGCCTGGCCAACTCTTCGTCAGCTCCGTTAACATTTTCTGATGAGAAGGACTGAGGGACTACCCGAGAGAGCCACATTCACAGCAAGAAGAAAAGAACACACAGGGCTGGGTCAACCACTCTGTGGGCTGGTTTCAGAGGGAGAAATTGAATTTTATTTCTTATACATTCCACATTCCTTGGAAAGAGGTAGTGAAAGGTAGTACAAGATTTTCAGACAAAGGAGCCTGAAGGAAACTACACATATTTTTAAAAGAAAATATGTACAATATATATTCACTCTACTGTAATCACAAGATACTAGTTGTGGTAAAGATTATGGGCCATTTCCAGTATTTCTTTATTAAAAGCAATATATGTCATTATAAACAATTTGGAACAAAAATATGTAACAAAATTAAGAGACTCTACTTGGTAAAATTACAGGAGAGTGAGCAGGGGGGAATAGACGGACCAAGAAGGGAACAGGACAAATAAGAGGGAAAGAGCTTTTAAATGGAGAAAGAAAAATAGGAATGGATGTTTTGGTGATTTGACCAGAAATGATGGGGGAATTTCATTGCCTAGATATGTCCCCAATGGTTTATTTAGGCTAGATTAGTATATAACACTTAAAATCAACAAAAGACCCAAGTACTTGCAACAAATGTAAAACAAGTAGCCACTATGTACCAAGAGATAAGGCGTTTTAAACACAGCATAAATATTTTAACTACGCAAGAAGCGAAAACAATAATAAAAGAGTAATATGCAAATTAACCATCACTACACTACACCCACAAGCCATGCCCACCAGCCAATCAGAGCGAGTATGAAAATAAACCCAAGCAAGATGGCTACAGCCATAGAGAGCAGGAGGGAGGTTTGGGTTTCCCAGGCAACAGAAGAAGCCAAGCTTTCCACCTGCCCTAGCCAGGCCTAAACCTCCATTCAAGGCTACAAAGTTTCAATTATAGAAGGTAAACAAATCCAAACAGAAATGGCTGCTGACCACAGAGCAAGCAGAAGGTTTGGCTCTGCTCCAGGCTACAAAGTTTCAATTGTAGAAGCTAAATAAATTTCAGATACCAGGGCCTCCACTTGAGTTGCCAGGGGGTGTGGCTGGCCTGCAAACCACCACAGGCCCCTCGCCCATGCCACCCTACGCCCCAAGGGAACCCCCACCCTGACCCAGGTTACCCTTCAGGGCAAACCAGCTGGCTTCCACCCATGCACCAGGCCTCTATCCTATCTAATAAAAGAGTAATATGCAGATTGACCATCACTCCAACATACAATAGCTACCCTCATGTGGTCAATTTGATCAAATGCAGTTCAAAAATTAAATCACATTTCCCCAACCATGGATAGCATCTGTTCCTGACATCCATCCATGGACGTCATCATGGCTTGATAATCCAGGCTCACCCAGAGCAGATGATTCTCCTCCTGATCGGACATATGGTCAGAAGGCAGTAATAGCCTAGTGCTATGTCACAATATCTACGTCATTCACCTCACCTCATCTCATCACGTGGGCACTGTATTACCTCACATCATCACAAGAAGAGTACAATACACTTGATATTTTGAGAGAGGACCACATTTGCAGAACTTTTATTACAGTATATTATTATAATTGTTCTCTTTTATTGTTAGTTATGGTTATTCATCTTACTGTGCCTAACTGATAAACTTTATGGTAGGTATGAATGTGTAAGGGAAAAAACAGAATTTGTAGGGTCTGGTACTCTCCACAGTTTCAGGCATCCATTGGGGATTATGGAATATATTCCTGTGAATAAAGGTGTGGGAGGGAGACTACTTGTAGCTTCACTGAGGAAAAATTTCCCAGAGAGATGTTATAGTACACTTTTTTTTTCTTAGCACTTTCTGTATTTCCCCCTCAGTTATCCCCTCTGCAGACAGGTGCTCACATTTAGGCACTTTCGGTCTGCTAATCTCCCCTTTCTTTGCACAGCTTTAAGTTTGATGCTAAGAAAGCAAAGTTGGGTTGGGACTTTTTAATTCTCCTTCTCAGTAAAAAATAACCACCACGCAAAATGAAGGGGTGCATACTTGTGGTTCATATATTTCCTCCTCTACTTGTCCCTTCACAACAGAAAATGTGTGGCACCCCACAGCAAAAGTACCTATTCAATTTGAAATCCTTTATTCAAGGGATAAAACAAGTTTTACTAAAAAAACCAAGACCCATAGAACTTCCAATTTCACAGAAATTGGGGGGGGGGGGGGTGCGCGACAGAGGGAGCGGAGTTAGCCCACTTTAAAGAGAAAAGGCCACTTTCTGGTTTTGCTAAAATCAGTAAACAACATTTTAGGACATCTTTTTGTGTCAACATCTGCTCTCAGTACAGTCAATAAATCTAACATAATCAGAGAAATGAGCCATTTGACATTTTTTCTTTCTCTCTCTCTCTCTCTCATATAATATTGGGTCGGCAACTAAGTAATTGCGGGTTTCACACATATATGGCTTCAGTTGAATTTTTAGGTTTGCAGACGTAGTACAAATGTAAAACACATTTTGTTATTTGATAGTTGGCTATTCAGCTGTTAATCAGTAAAAAAAGTTTTTTGATCTGTTTTGTAGTTTTCGTTTGGCGTTCGTTAAAAAATGGAAAATCAAAAGGAACATTTTCGTCATATTTTGCTTTTTTATTTCCTCAAAAGAAAAAACGCATCGCAAGCTCATAAAAAGTTATGTGCTGTTTATGGTGACGAAGCCTTAAAAGAACGGCAGTGTCAAAATTGGTTTGCCAAATTTCGTTCTGGTGATTTTTCACTCAAAGATGAAAAACGCTCTGGTCGTCCAGTTGAAGTTGATGACGCCCTAATCAAAGCAATAATCAATTCAGACTGTCATAGTACAACACGTGAGATTGCAGAGAAGCTTCATGTATCACATACATGCATTGAAAATCACTTAAAACAACTTGGCTATGTTTAAAAACTCGATACATGGGTTCCTCACGAACTGAAAGAATCACAGTTAACGCAACGCATTAGCAGCTGCGATTTGCTAAAGAAACATAATGAAAATGATCCATTTTTATTTTTTTTTTTTTTTTTTTAATTTATTTATTTATTTATTTATTTATTTTTTACATATTTTCTTGATTTTTTTTTTATTGCCCCCCTCCCTCCCTCCCACACATCCCCTCCCTCCCCATAGTTTTATGTCCATTGGTTGTACTTATATGCATTTATACAAGTCCTTCGGTTGATCTATTATCTCCCCCTGATATCCCTACCCTCCCCACTGTAATTTGACAGTCTGCCTGTTGCTTTACTTTCTCTATATCTGTCTCTTGGTTCATCAGTTTATAAAGATCTTTATCATCCACCGATGTGTGAGGTCATGTGGTGTTTCTCTTTCGTTGATTGGCTTATTTCACTCAGCATGATGCTCTCCAATTCCATCCAGGTTGCTGCAAATGATGAGAATTCCTTCTTCTTTATGGCAGCATAGTATTCCATTGTGTAGATGTACCATAGTTTTTGGATCCAATCATCTGCTGACGGGCACCTAGGCTGTTTCCAAATTCTGGCTATTGTAGATTGTGCTGCTATGAACATAGGGGTGCATATATCCTTTCTGATTGGTGTTTCTAGTTTCTTGGGATATATTCCTAGAAGTGGGATTACTGGGTCAAATGGGAGTTCCATTTTCAGTTTTTTGAGGAAACTCCACACTGTTCTCCACAGTGGTTGCACCAGTCTGCATTCCCACCAGCAGTGCACGAGAGTTCCTTTTTCTCCGCAACCTCGCCAACACTTGTCGTTTGTTGATTTGTTGATGTTGGCCATTCTGATAGGTGTGAGATGGTACCGCATTGTTGTTTTGATTTGCACCTCTCGGATACTTAGTGACTTTGAGCATGTTTTCATGTGCCTTTTGGCCTTCCTTCTGTCTTCTTTTGAAAATATTCTGTTTAGGTCCATTGCCCATTTTTTAATTGGATCATTCATCTTCCTTTTATTTAGTTGTATAAGCTGTCTGTAAATGTTGGAGATTAAACCTTTATCAGTGGTAATATTTGCAAATATGATCTCCCACACCGTGGGCTTTCTTGTTGTTTTATTGATGGTTTCTTTTGCTGTAAAAAAGCTTTTTATTTTGAAGTAGTCCCATTTGTTTATTTTCTCTTTAGCTTCCATTGCCCTAGGGGCAGTATCAGTGAAGAAGTTATTTTGGCATACGTCTGAGATTTTGCTACCTGTGGATGCTTCTAGTATTTTTATGGTTTCCCGTCTGATGTTTAAGTCCTGTAGAAAATGATCCATTTTTAAAACGACTGATAACTGGCGATGAAAAATGGGTTGTTTACAACAATATCAAGCGGAAAAGATCATGGAGCAGGCCAGGTGAACCAACTCAAACATCAAAAGCTGATATTCATCAAAAGAAGGTTTTGTTATCAGTTTGGTGGGATTACAAAGGAATTGTCTACTTTGAACTCTTACCACCCAACCGAACGATCAATTCTGATGTCTACATTGAACAACTAACGAAATTAAACAATCAGTTGAAGAAAAGTGGCCCGAATTGAAAAATCGAAAAGGTGTTGTATTCCATCATGACAATGCAAGGCCACACACATCTTTAGTCACTTGGCAAAAATTAATGGAGCTTGGTTGGGATGTTTTGCCACATCCACCACATAGTCCTGACCTTGCACCATCTGATTACTTTTTGTTTCGATCTTTACAAAACTCCTTGAATGGTAAAAATTTCAATAATGATGATGATGTCAAATCGTACCTGATTCAGTTTTTTGCTAATAAAAACCAGAAGTTTTTTGAACGTGGGATTATGATGCTGCCTGAAAGATGGCAAAAGGTCATTGATCAAAATGGGCAATACATTACAGAATAAAGTTATTTAGTTCCATGAAAAAATTGTCTTTGATTTTCTTTAAAAAATCCGCAATTACTTAGCTGCCGACCCAATATTTGCTCATCTAATTCTTTTCTCATCAATTATATTTCAGGCACCATTCTAAGAAGACACCAATTGCCTTAGTCATCTATGGGCCACAGTTACTGCCTGCTTCTACTTCAAGACATATGTGCCTATATACTTAGAGGCAAGGACTGGAGTAGGGAGAGAAGGGAATTTGTAGGTTGGAAGGCAGCCAGAGGAAAGAGGTTGGGAAAGGATTGGGCCTGGGATCTCTTTTCTGAGACAGGCTCATGTTTAGACCACATTTATGAAAAAAAAAAAAAAATTAAGTCTTTAAACAAATGGTGTTTCCCCAATATATGTATTTCATTAGTTTTATTATGTAGATGTACATTTTAATCATTTATTGGGAACCTGCTGGGAGTGGATACCTGCTAGACATTTACTCAAGGGACACGCTGTGTGCTCAAGGTGCCTGCAGTGTAGCTGGAGAGACAGGGCCCCAGGTAGCCATCTAGAATGTAATTGATATAGTTGCACAGTGGTTGCAGCAACTTGCTCTGAAGACAGGCTCCATCAGTGCATAATAGTAAGACCTCGGAAAAGCTATGTAGCAGCTCCAAGCCTCAGTTTCCTTACCTGCCAAATGGGAATCATAACACTCATGGGATAATTGTAAAAAGTACGTGTAAATATGAACGCAATGTGGGCAGTACACAATATGAGCTCACTAAATACAGGTGACAATTGTGATCATAAAATAATTATTACTCTCATCATGATTGACTGGAGATAGAAGTATGATATGGAACCCTACAGAGAAAAAAAATGACACATTTCTTACTGAAGTTTGGAGTGGAAGCTCAGAGAAGAGACAATATTTGAACAGCAACTTAAAAAAAAAAGTGTTGACTTATCAGAGCAGAAACTGTAAGGAAGGGCATTTGATGTGGTGAGGGTGCTGTCTGCACAAAACAAAACAGAGTCAGTGAGGGGATTCTTCACAGGGAAGCGCACCCTATTAAACAGCGCTCCTGGAGTGGAGGGGGGTGTTGAGAAAAATGAGAGGCTGAAAAAGAAGCTTAGGAGAAAACCAGGGAGGACTTGCAAGGAAACATGACTGGGTTCCACAGGAAAGGGGAGGTCCTGGAAGCTTTCAAACTGGAAGAGGAAAGAAGTGAAAGTACCTAATGGTGTCCAGGGTTATTTTCACTCATTAACCTGGTGTAGAGGTAAAAAAGTTCACCTTGAGAATGACAGGTCAGCTTGAGTTTTCCCACTGTGCACATATGATGCCTTGAATTCTGTTACTGATATCACTCATGATAAATTACCTATTTAATTGCCCATCTCACCCAATTATAAGCTTTACAAAGGCAGGAATGATATCTGTTAAGTCCATTGTTATACTGACAGTGCCCAGTGCGCAATAAACTCTCAAATGCCTGATGGACATTGTAGCATAAAACACATCACTCTGTCTCCTTCCTTACCTATATTCTTTTTTTTTTTTTTTTTTTTTTTTTTTTTTTTTTTTTTTACTGATAGAAAAGGACCTCACCTTAGCTTTGCAGAAAGTAAAGACTCATCTCCCTTCTTTGAAAGACAGTGGAGTTCTTCAAGATATCTAATTGATGAATTTTCTAGTTCTTTAATTATACTGGAAACGCAGAGAACTCAGGGAAGTGGTGGTCTATTTTAGTTCTTGAATCTCCTACTTCCCTAGCATTTGTTTATCATTAGTTCTGGGTCATTGAAAATTATAAAACTACATTCCTTTGGACATACTTCAGTTATTTCCAAACCTTAAGGTTAGCTCTTATCCCAGGTCATTTCAGGGGCATGTTTGAAATTCATCGATTACAATCATCTGCCATTTCAGAAGAGGTATATTTCAAAACACCTATACAGCAAGCAAAGGGTCCATTTCTCCTTTTGAACTCATCTGCTTCTTATGATCAAAAGAGTTACGCAACCCAATGTGTTTTCTTCTTTGTCTTGGTTACCAGGAAGCTCAGAGGTATACATGTTGTGCTCAGCTACTGAGACCGTCATCGGCTAGGGTTTCTTTCTTTTTCTTTAAAAAAAAAAATTATATATATATATATATATATATATATATATATATATATATATATATATATATATATTGATACACACACACACACAAAAACCGTATTTTCCAGCGTATAAGACGACCCCCTAATTTTACAGTTAAAACATAAGTTTAGGCCTATATTCACTGTATAAGAAAGACTACCCCCCACTTCCAAGGCAACACCAGTTCTTTTTTTAATAAACCGCCTCTTATACGCCGGTTGACTTTTCGGTTGACTTTTTTTCGTTTCAAAAGTCATCTTATACGCTGGAAAATACGGTATATATAATTGATTTTTTTACAGAGAGGAAGAGAGAGTTAGAAACATTGATGAGAATCATTGATCAGCTGTCTCTTGCACATCCCCTACTGGGGGTGTGCCCACAACCAAGGTACATGCCTTTGACCGGAATCGAACCTGGGACCTTTCAGTCTGCAGGCCGACGCTCTATCCACTGAGTCAAACTGGTTTCGTCATCAGCTAGGGTTTCTTAATCCATTCACTCTTCCACTTTCTCTCTACCTTTATATCTTGGCTCCTACCTTTGTTTTGTCTTATGGCTTCATATAAATGTGTATTTATGTAAATATCTTTTGAGTCGGCAGTAATGATATATATAAATATGTGTGTATGTGTATATATATTATATAACTCATATACATATATGCATACATTCATTTATATGTATGTGTGTATTACGTATTATTTATAAACACACACATATATCCAATACTGAAAATATATCTTGTCTATTTTCGAGATGGCTTCTTCCACACTCTCCCTCAACCCCTGTGGCCTCTATTTTTGTCATGTACCAATCAGGACATCTGACTCCTCTACAATTGGAAAATCCCAAAAACAAATCTTCTCCCAAGGAGGCATGAGCTAGCAGTGTAAATTTAAGTAAAGATTTTGTAGAGGACTCAGGAAACACATTTCTCTTCTATTCTCCAAAACCCTTCTTTGTTATCCTGCCTTGAGTTTATTTTAATACCCTAAACCAGGGGTCAGCAAAGTTTTTCTGTAGAGGGCTAACTAGTAATACTTTAGACCTTGTGGGCCATGAGGGCTCTGTTGCAGCTACTCAGAACTGCCATTGTAGTACAAACTCAGCCATAGATGATGAGTAAGTGAAGAGACAGGACTGCATTACATTTTTATGTATAAAAGAGTGCCAGGTTAGATCTGGCCAATGACCACTTCTCCTTTTGAACTCATCTGCTTCTTACGATCAAAGAAAGTTACGCACTGTGTCTGTCCTCACTTTATCTTCTCAGTGAGTATCACTGTGGCCAATTCCAATGCCAATCTACTCAAGGTAACCCCAGCGAACCAGAGGGCTCTCAGTTCCTGGGACAGGACCTTCCCTCCTCAGTAATCAGTGTCATTGCATATTTTATTGCTTGAAAATACCCTAGGAAGTTTCTCCTTCCCTCACATATACCAATAGTTTTTAGATATGTCTTTGTACCACAGACAATGATCATCATAAGAGAACTTTCAGTGCATAGTACAAATATATCTCCATCTGCATAAGCAACAGTATTTTTACAGCCATATTTGAGGTTGGAAAGAATGTTCAATCAAGGGGCAGAAAAATGAGTCTTCATGTCAACATTCCCCAGATGCATGACCCTAGACAACAACCTCTCTATGCATCAGTTTTCTCACCTATACAACAGGTATAGGCATTCACCTACACAAAGGCTTCAGTCTAGATTACATAATCCCTTGGAAGTTTACCCTAGAATAGACTGGTCATTTCCTTAAACTAGTGATTTCTGAAGAGTTTCAGGAATCAAAACTCCTTGGGGTGCTTGTTAAAATACAAATTGCTGGACCCTAAGAATTTCCAGTGCCCCCAAGTTCTGCTACTGCTGTTCCAGGGACCACACTTTGGGAACCCTGGTCTACATGCTAGAGCTTTCACAGTCCCTTCTACGGAGAAGCACTAGTGGTGGTGGTGGTAGAGGAGTGTTCTAGAGCTCATTCCTCTTTTTTAAAATGGGGCTCTTTCTTGAAGGGATAAGCAATTAGTTCTTTTCGCCCACTGAGTTTCAGAAGCTGAAACCTCACCTCACCACCATCTCACCTAATTATAGGCCAAAAAGAGGCTGGTGGTCACGTTTGAAGGGCTAGGTGAGCCATCTAGACAGGAACAGGGAAATGGGGAGCAGCTAAGAAGAAGCAAATATACCATCATGCAATTCCTTTATATAAGCCAACTTTCCAGAACTTTCTCTTTCCATAAACACAGTCAAACACCCACAGCATTGACTGAGGGTGGTTCATACGTAGGCCCAGCACCAAGTTATGCTCAGTGGGCTACAAGGAATCAGAAGAAGGCTGGGAAAGTGCAGGCTGTCTCCAGGGATCTCAATCTTATGGGGAAGGCAAAATTCACATGTGTTCACACATTTGACAGGCAATTAATAGATCACCTGATGCAATGTTAGGTGGCACGGAGACAGGGTTCTGGAGAGAGGATGCTGGTGGACTTGAGGGATCTGGACAGGCCTTTCTGGAGGAGGGAAAGCAGGCTGGCAGGGCCTGGAGGGGTGGGAAGGACCTGATAAGGGAAAGGGTAGGAAGAACTTGGGGAGAAACCTGGGTGCTCCTGCAACATTAGCAGAGGAGAGATGAGAATGAGCACAGAGACTTCTAAGCTTATCTCTACCCTCCCCATGTGAACTCCCACAAGTCATTTCCACTTATTTTTCTCAGTTTTCCAATTTGAGCAATGAATGTTTGAGCTAAATCACAAGTTTTCAAATGCTGTTCCGTCTTGGACAGACCCCAGGCCATTAGCAGGTAAAATGAGCAGCTGGGCTCAGCCCTTCCCTGTGTCCCATCCACGTCTCCAGAGAACCCCTGCTTTCCTACAGTTTCACTCCCTGCACTTTCACTTCCAGGAAGATTTGAGAACCACGCAACAAGACAGTTTGCAAACTTTTTCCATTGGTGTGTTGGGTGACCGAACAGAAAGAAGAAAGCAGCCAGTTCGCTCATGGATGTGGCCAGGCTAGCTAGAAAGAAGTTTAATGCACGGGGGCAGTGGTCAGGAAACCACTGAAGTCTGTGAGTGGAGAAGTGCCCAGGGAGAGAAGTGAAATCAGACCCAGCAGCTGCCAGAGACACAAACTGACCTGGAAATCTCAACTGCGCAGAAGGTTCTGCGTAAACACAAAGCTTGATTTTCCCCCTTGTCAGCCTTCCCTCCCAGGACATTGTACTGTATGCAAAACAGGTGACTGTAAGACAAACATTTTTTTCCATTGCCCTTCTCAGCCATCAAGGGCCTTCAGGAAGACCTGCACTTAAAGCAAAGCTTTTTTATTTTTAACACCCACAGCTGCCATTTTACAATCAGAAGTTTTCCACTTTCATCAAAGAGACTAAAGAGAGAGGCCGAGGGAGCAGCTTTTCTCAGCAGCTCTGGGCAGATGACTGAGCCCCCACTACCCACTCACTGCCCATGCCCATCACAGGACACAGCCTTCTCCCCACACTGGCCAGGTACACACGCAGAAAGGACAACAGCACTAACTTGCTTCCTTCCCACCCCAGTTACCAGACCAAACGAGTGTGTGTGCCGACTTCTTCCTAAACCAAGCTCCGATGTCAGCTGAGCCTATTGTGGGAATCATTTCACTGCTTTAAAAAATCATCCTATACACCTTGAATGTATACGGTGATGTATGTCAATTATTTCTCAATAAAATAGGGGGGCGAATAAAATCCCAACTTGGGATTGGGAGGCTTCAGCTTCCTTGAGTATAAAATAGGTACACAGCCTACCATTCTCTTCAACCAAAAAAAAAAAAAGAAGAAGAAGAAGAAGAAGAAGAATTTACTTTTTAACAGCTCTTCCATATCCAGAATCTATGCTCTGATAGATTCACTGGGAAGGAACATCCAGGCCAGTTCCTAGTCTGACTAACTGGGTGATGCTCAACAGCCTGGGATCCCCACAGAGATTGCAGTGGTAATAATCCAAGCTTGGCTCGGGCCACATTTTCTTGGGTGGATCTGGGGTTTCTGCTGGTGCTGGAGATACAGTGCAGCCAAACCTAGAGCAGAAAGGGGAGGGTGCTGCAAAGAACTGGGTGTTTCCAGGGGAAGTTTTCAGAGCTGTATCCAGAGGCATGGGCTCAGCAGTGGCTCACATTTTCAATGGTGTTTTGACATGAGGAGCATTAATAAGCAGCTCTGTCCCTCAGATAAACTATGGGTTCATTCAATGAATCCATCTAAATTCCACACCGGACCCAGGGGACCATTGCAGATGCTTAACTGGAATGGTCCAACACCACAGCCAAGTGTATTCCCACTCACAAAGTGCTGTTACACCACCATCCCATTTCATCTTCACGGTGGCTGTCAAAGGGAGGGCCTTAAGAATCTGTACAAGGACCCAAGGTCAGTAATGGGCAAGGCTGAGACCCAACCTCAGGCTTCCAGCCTTTAATTGCAGAGATGATTGAAAGGTTTAGCATGGGCTTGGGGACTAGCCAGGTATGGCTATGCACCCCTTAGCTCATTGATTAACATTAGCAAATTTGCTTGAAACAGTTTTCATTCTCTCTCAATTTTCCCCTCTGGAAAAAAATGAAATTATTACCTGCCTCAGACTGTGCAGGTGTGGGTGGAGTGAGGACATGCATAAAGCTCCTAGCACGTGCCTGAGACAACGTAAGTTCAAGTATAATAGTCACATACACACACACCACACACAGTATACAACACATACATATGCATACAGCATGCACCACATATCACAATGCACACAGCATGCACCACACTTGCATGCAGTACAGGCACACACAGCCCTCCCCCCACATTCAGCACAAGACCGCTTCCCCACCCCCTCCCTCATGGCTCAACCCTTCCCCTCTTTGTGAGTTTTATGACAAGCCCAAGTCTGTCTGCAACTTCAACAGATCCCAATACACTCAGCAGAAATTTTTATTCCAAAGATCAGTGTTTTGGGAGTTCCTACTCACAGTCCCTTTGCACTTGCCCCACATTTCATGTTTCTACAGTTTGTCTTTCTTTGGATCAATCTCTACATCAATGGATATTAATATCAGTAGCATCTCCAGTTTTCAGCAGGAGGGAATTTGTCCAGCTGAACCCAAGGAATCCAGCCCCATCCCCCAAATCCTCAGAGAGGCATTTCTGACAGATCTTCTCACCCGAAAGCCTCCCTAAAGAGAGAGTGCAGCTTCTCAAGCAGGAAGGCACTTTGTGGCTGAGTCTAAATGAAACAGAAGTGACTCTGTACACACACACACACACACACACACACACACCAGAATAGGGAAACCGTCATTTTCCTACTCGCCCTCTGACATCAGCCACCTCCTGAGTCGCCGCATTGTCTCTGTGCTCAACTTAATCTCTGGCGATGAAAAATGAGCCTCTCCTCCACCCATGCTGCTGCCTTGTGCCTCACGCCCCCGGAGAAGAGTTTCTTTGCAAGGCAGCCGGTGAAGGTTTTTTTCCAAGTCACGTGATCCAGGATTCAGGGGAGAATCCTTCTTGGAACCCAGATGGGCCCAGAACCGAAGCAGATGAGGAGCGATAAGGTGTGATGCGGGGAAGACTATATAAGAATGGGCCCCGGGCTGCAGCGAGCACTCCACCGAGTGGCCCCTTCTCAAGACACAGCCATGCACGAGCCGGCAGGCTCTGTCACCAGCCACTGGGGGACCACGAGCCGCAGTTACTTCTGCTTCACCACGGCCACCCTGGCTGTATGTCTCATCTTCGCTGTGGCGACCATCATGGTGCTGGTGGTTCAAAAGTCGGTAAGTGGACTTCACCTCTTCGCCTTTCCTTTCTGATTTATGTGCAGTTTCCCCGAGAGAGAGTCTTGGGAATCAGCTAATAAATTAGCAGGGAGGTTTAAAAATTAAAAGTACACAAATCATGTAGAGAAAGGGAGTAGAGAAACGGGAACTTAACTCTCTGAAATATTTTGGCTTTTGGAAAGAAAGGTTTGCTGAGCTATCATCTCAAAACTTTCTAGACTCCCTGAGCCAAAAGAAGGAGAAAAGCTCTTAGCCCTGAGAAATGAAGGTTTAAATCATACAGAGCCAAGGACTCTGAGCAAGGAAGGAAGCAATAAGGAGACAGGGTAACATTATTTGTACAACTTCTCACATTTTCAGAGTCTTCAGACCAGATCCCCAGGTTCTATATTCTCAGATCAAATATTCCTGAGATTCCTGTGGCCTCGTCCATTGCCAAGGGCTTTAAAAAACAAAAACAGAAACAAAAACAAAAAACAACAAAAAAACCACAAAAAACAAAACAAAAACAAAAACAACAAGAAACTAAGTGTCTGAGGCCAAAGTCTGAAAGGGAAGGGGCAAAAGGGAAGATCAGGGCCGCTTAGAGCTTTCAGCATTTTAGCATTAAAACCCACAAGACAAATTGAAAGTTCCCTCGCAAGTCAACACTTTGAAGAGCTGAAGGTATCACAAGAAACAGAGCCCAGAGGCAGATCACAGAAATGTTTTTAACACCTGTTCCCTCTGAGACTGCTCAGAATGCTGGAGCTACAAGCCATTATGGGTGCGCTCAGCAGAGTCACACCTCGCAGGAGACCACCTTTGTTTGAAGTAAAGGTGAGCTTTGGTGCAAAAACCGAAGTGATGAAGGAGGAAGCTTTCTCATTTTAAGAAAGTGGTGTTTACAGAGAATCCACCAGTAGGTGTTATAAAGAGCAGTGTCTGGAAGTACATGTTGTTGTTGAATTCTTAAGTAAAGGTTTTGTTAATTTTGATAGCTTAAGAACTGCACCCTCTCCCCACCCTGCCAGAGTGAGAACATTTCTGTTTGTTCCCTCACAGTTCCCACTTGCATGACATTATAGCCCCCACAGAACGCGCCCCTCCCACCCCATTAGGCTGAAGGCTCTACAACTCGTGGATTACTAAAAGAATCAGGCTTTAAAAGGCTTTGGTGTATTTTCTTAAGTGTCCTCAAGCTTTGAAATTTAAATGACACTTTGAGTCTCATATCTCCATAAAAGTGAAAGGAAACAGAATTGCTCTGTTTGATTTCGTTGGTAGAGTGTATGAGACTCGTCATTTAATGGTCTTATCTATATCTACTAAAAATAATACCCTGAAAACATTCTAGGGAACTCTTTTTTTGGTAAAGGCTCTATAATTTTCTGTAATTCTAATTTGATGTAAACCCGAGGTGTATAATTTTATAGCAATGGTCAAAGAAAAGAAATTGGAGTGGACTTAAAGGTATTTAGTTAAAGGTTAAATCTAGAACTTCTGAGAGGGGGGGTATAATTGTGGTGGGGTGGTGATGGTGAGATATAAAGCTAGAGAACTCCAGAATAGTTCTTATTCAAATCCCACTTTTAGTTGAATTGATTCTTTTCATAAAGGAACTGGCATGCATCTTTCTGCTTCATTTTTGTAAACATGGAAAATGAGGAACAGAAAGAAGGTAGAGCTTGAGCTAAGTCATCTTGAGAAAGTGGTAGAGTCAGCTACTTGATTGCTTAATGAGAAAACATTCCCTTTTCCAATACAGACAGCAATAGAAGCACTAAGAAACTTTGTTCTCAGTCTTCTCTGGGGATCTTTATTGTCTTGTGCATCCATTTCTTTTGACTTAGCTCTCATGTTTGGATGTGAAAAGATTCATTTCACAATCTGATTGTGTAGTTTGTATGCTATGATTTCTTAGCCTAAGAAGTATCAGCTACTCACTTAAAAACAGTGCTAAGTATTAAGTGTTTTATAAGAAACATATTGTTTCTACTAAATTGTTTAGATATTAACTGTTTTTAAGAGAAGGGTTATCTCCATGACCTCAAGCATTCAGGGAAGGCTTCCCCAGGAAGAGAGAATGCAGGTGGACTTTAGGATAGGTGTAACTTAGACAGAGAGAGAGAGAGAGAGAGAGAGAGAGAGAGAGAGAGAGAGAGAGAGAGAGAGGGGGGGGGGGAGAGAGAGAGAGAGAGAGACTATAACGGGACTTGTGCTTTAAAAAAAAAAAAATCAATGGGAGATACCCAAGAAATTTAAACTCACATCCCAATTATTAAAAACGAAATGGGTTCATGGCCACATAGCAGTCTGTGAGGATAGATGGGGGCAGGGGTAGAGAACCATAAGAAAGGTTTTACTGGCATAAGAAGTCACAGTTGTAGATAAAAAGGCACATGTGCAGAAAAAATTAAAATAAGTCATAATCTATTGTAAGTGATGGAAAGAAGGCACCTTGGGCTACTATAAGATCCCAAGTTAAGGAGACAGAACAGGAAAGTCTAACAAAAACTCCACTGGAGATTGAAGATTTGGGTTGGCTTGAGAGATGTGTATAGCTTCAAGCAGTTGAAGAAGGGGGATCAAAAGGGAGAGCCCTCCTAGTCAATAGAGCAACATGAGCAAAGGGATGGAGAAGAGAAGATGTAAGGCATGTAGGAAAATCTACAAAGATTGCCTTGAGGTTTGTCCAGAAGATCAAATAACTCCAAGGTCAAACTCTTTGGACAAAGAAGGCACTTGGGTTTCAATTACAAATGTTTATTGAGCATCTACTATGTGCGTGACACTGTTCTGAGCAATGGGGATATATATAGCCTTGAAAAAGCCAACAGAAATCCTGATTTCATATTGCTTATGAAACAGTAGTCTAGTAATGCCTCTGTGTCTGTGTGGTTATATTGTACTTTGTTTTATTTACATTTAAACCATATGTTTATTATAAAATATTATATTTAAGTTATTTAAGATAAATAAACAGGAAACAAGGAAAATAAGTGTGTGGGGGGGGTTTTAACAGTCTCTTATACCCTGCCCACCCAACCACCAGTCCCTCTTTCTTGAGATAACCATTATTAACAGATACTTCCTTGCCCTTCCCAAAATCTATGTATCTACAAATATATAGTACACACATATAATTATAGTAAACTCATAATTTTCGATCTTACTTTATTGACTGACAGTATATCTTGGAGATTCATCCATGCTAATACATGAAAACCCACCTATTGTATGAGGCAGTCATACAATAGTATCCTATTAAATGACTGCATCATAATTTATCTGTGCCTAGAATTGTGCTAGCTGTGCATGTCTACAAGTATATCTGTGGGATAAATTCCTAGTGGTAGGAATAGAATGTGTATTTTTCACTTCAGTAAATACTGCCAATCAGCTTCCAAAGAGATTGTACCAGAATACTCTTGAGGAAGTAAAAGTACTGCCAAAAAAGAGACATCTCTTCACCTCAAGATACAATAAAAAGAAAGAAAAGTAATTTATTATTGAGTGAGCACAACATAGTACACACAGGTATGTCAGGATGAAATTCCACACAGTTTACACAGCAAAGCAAAAACAATACAATTTCTCTCTTCTCCAGAGACAAAGGTTAGAGAAGGAGGTAGGCTGCATGCCAGGTCGGCTCTAGAAAGGACCATCTCTGTTGCAAACCCGAGATTGGGCTTACCCAGCCCCTTGAGAGATCCATTTACATTCAACAAGGTTAGTGCCAAGCAAGAGGCTCAGGATCATTAGGTTTGAAAGGAGGCCCTTTGTAGAAAGAAGAGCAAGCAGTTGCCTCCTTTCTCTTTATAAGCAAAGAAAATTCCCTTTTAAAATAGTGTGTCCTTACCAAGAGTGGAGCAGTGCCTGTTTAAGGGTAGTAAGTGAGGTGGTGGTCTGGTTTTTCTAGTTTCAATTTCCAATAAAATAAAGAAGTGTGTCGACATGCCCTGTGGTGCTTCCCTCTACCCAAGTTACTCTCTTCAATGCATTCAATTTTATCAATCAAAAAAATCTTCTGACAATCTCGGGGTCAAGCCTATGCTTGATCCAATTGGCCATGATGGGAGGAATGAGTGAATAGGGCAGGACTTCTGTTTTCTGGGAATTCTCTAGTTTGGGGCAGAATGGCACAGAATGCCATAGACCACAGGAGAGGAAGACAGTTTCTGCTTAGGAACATCTTTGCAGTGAGGGAAGGAGGGGTTTACAGAATAGCTGGAATGCGAGCTGAATCTCTTTCAGGGTTAAAAGGATCATATCTTATGCCCAGAGTTTTATTTTGAAAATGTTAAACCTTCAGTAAAATAGAATGGTACTCATATAACCTATATACGAAGTTGCATACAGTGTGACCTTTCACCTACATGGATTTCAGCCCATCTCCTACTTACTGCAAAGACATTTTCATAGCCAAGAGAATTAGTGTTAATTCGGTAACATTATTTAATAATGATATGTAGTCCACACATCAATTTCCCACTTGTCCAAAGGCATCTTCTACAGGCACTGTGCCCTGTTTAGTTTGGGAGATCCAGAATCCAGTCTCAGGTTGCACACTGCATTTGGTTATGCCTGTTAATCTAGAATGTTGCTATTTTAAGGGTGGTCCTGGAAGCTTATTAGAAACGCAAAATCCTAGGCCCCATTCTCGACCTACTGGATTGAAAACTTTGCTTTAACAAGGTCCCCAGGGATCTATGCACATTCAAGCCCAAGAAGCAATGATCCACCATCTTCTCTGCCCTTTGTTTCCATGACACTGACTTTTTCAAAGGGTCCAAGCTAGTTTTGTTGTAGAATAACGCACTTTTTGGATTTGTCTTATAGTGTTTATTCATCATTATATGAGAGGAATCGTTTTTGGCAGTTATAGTGCACAGGTACTGTTTTATATACTTTTTATTGTAGCAAGGCTAGAGACATATGTCAGGTTGTCCCATGAATGGCAATGATGGTTAGTCACTTGATTAAGTTGGTCACCACTGTCTCTCTTTTGTAAAACACTTCTTTTCTTTCTTACTAATGAGTAATATATTGGTTGATGCTCTGGGGGTGGAAGATTAATGATTGCCTAGTTCTATCATTACTTCCACATTTATTATCAGGCATTCTCCGATAGAGAAGAGCTCTCCATTGGAAGGATGGGGCAGGTGGAGTTGGGACAGGGCATTCCAGGTGAGGGAAAGAGTGAGCAGAGGTGCATTCTAAAGGAAGGCAAGCCCAGGTGTGAGGAGAATAATGGAGAGCCAGAAATGCGGTCAGTCAGGCTGCACAGGGGAGCAGCAGGAAATAGGCCTAGGTGGCAAGAAGCATTGAAGGAGGAAGGGGAGAGGATAGGATTCCATCCCCATCAGCGGTCTAGGGAGAAGTTTTCCTAAACACACACTCAGCCTCCTATAGCCATTCCCAATTCCTTGGAAAAGGAAGACCTCGGTTGTCCAATTTGCCTGTTGAGTGATGGCTTTAAGCCCTTCCTCTTCAAAGCATGGCCCATGGCTCAGCAGACTGGCATCACTGGAAGCCTATTAGGGATGCAAAGCTTAAGGACCCATCTCAGATCTATTGAACTAGAACCAGCATTTGAACAAAACCCTCACTGGGAGAATCATTGCTTGGAGCCACTCTATTTCAATTCCCACTTTAACCATATCAAGACAAAGACTGCTAATAAAAATCTTCTTTCTCCTAGGGATTTTCTATTATCTCTATCCACTTTCTCATAAAGTCCCAAGAGAATTTTCTGCCTCAGCTTAATCCTGCCCTACTCTATAAAGGCACTGTGGTATGCCATCCAAGTCAACACACCCGAGTTTTAATCCTTTCCCCTCTATTTGCTATCTGTGGGGTCTTCTGTAATCATTAAGTCACTTCTCTAAGTCTTGGTTAGTCCCTAACTCTTGGAGTAAAGGCCAAATAAAATAAAGCATTTAACAACAAAGGATTAAGTGTTTAGTCATGTTAACTTGAAAATAAGAGGCATTTCTGGCAAAGATCTCTGTGGCCCACCTTACAAGACAGCATGAGGCCAGCAAAGAAAGGGATGTGGAATCCCCTTTGGAAATTTTCAATGAGAGAGAGCATATTCTGTCAAAAGCAAATTTGGGAGCTGAGTATCCCTGCACAGCATTGCTCTGTGAAAGGAAAGGGCCTTTCAAGGTATTGAAACAAATTAAGCACATCATTAGAATCAAGAGAGTAGCCAAAATAGGTACTATTTTCAAGCATTCGCAAACATTTTATCATGCCTGCAACAACCAAGTGGAGGGAAGGATAATTAGCCCTGTAATCACAGTGATTAAAGGAAATGAGGACACAGAGTCCTTGGTAGGGAAGATTGGGATTGGGTCATTTCACCTGGATGAGTAGGTTAAATGTGACAGTTCCTCCCACCATGTACAGAAATGTTGGAGACACCCATCAGATACCCAGAGTCTAAGCCAAAAGAGGTACACTGAAAGAAGTATAGCTGATTGGTAACCATGGAGATGAAGTTTCCTTAGCTACTCAGTGAAACTGAGAATGACATCCTGAGAGGGTCCATTGGCTTGTGCCTATGCACTTTTCCCCTCAAAGTCAAGTCACTGAGCAAGATGGTTCACATTTCCCCAGTCAGGATCCAGATCCCCAGGCAAGAGATGGGAGAGAATTCTAGGACTGAGAGGCACCTGCCAAAGAGAAACTGATGGACAGCCTTTAGCATAGTGCCCAGGGCACATACAGTCCTCAGCAAATTTTAAAAGCCATCATTCCTTTGTATCTTGCTTTTCTATCTCCAAATGGGAGGGGAGAGGAGGGTAGAATGAGCTTTCCTATCATTGGCTTATGAGGATAGCCACTACTACTGGGAAAGTGGAAAGAAGAGCACCAGAGAACTTTGATTCAGATCTGCCACTAACTGACTCAAGAGTCTCTCAGTTTCTTCTTCTGTAAAAATAGCTTGATGAATTGAAAAATGTCTAGGCTCCCCTCTGGCTCTGATTATTTGATCTTTTCTACCATGGGCAACCAGGAGAAGTAGAAGACTTTGTCCGAAGAGCTCTTCAAAACAGGAATAGCCACATTCCTATCTTGGATGTCCTGGGCATCCAAGGTGTAAGCCACAGGACTCTGTCTTGTACAAAGAAGCTTTGATTCTGACTCTTCTGTCTGAAGTTAGGAAACCAGAAACCCTTTAAGTGACAGACAGAGGCCTCCTCTAACTTCCTATAAATGAAGTCCAACTCCCAGATGTTGCCTTTTACGACCTTACTATCCAAAGTGTGTTCTGTGGGCCAGCAGCATCAGCATCACCAGGGAGCTTATCAGAAATGAACTCCCAGGCTCTACCCAAACCTGCCAAGTCAGAATTTGCATTTTAACAAATGCCTAGGAGGTACAGCAGTCCCCTTCCCACTCCACCCTTAACTGTGGTTTCAGTTGTCCATGGTCAACTTTGATCTAAAAATATTAAATGGAAAGTTCCATAAATACTTATGAGCAGCGCGATAAAAAATCTCAATTAAGTCCCACTCCACCCCCCTCTGTCCAGTCCAGAGGATGTGAATCATCCTTTCATCCAGCATCCCCATGCTGAGTGTACTCCCTACCCACTAGTCAGTCATTGTGTAGCCATCTGGGTGGTCAGGCCCACTGTTGCCCTATCATATTGCTCATACCACCCTCATTTACTTCACAATGGCTCCAAAGCCATCAGAAGTGATGCAGGCGATTTGGATATCATCTAAGAAAAAGCTATGTATATATAGAAAAACCACAGTACCTACAGGTGTCAGTATTTTCCATTGTTTCAGGCATCCATGGAGGGCCTTAAGATGTATCCCCTTCAATAAGAGGGGACTACTATACAATCTTGAAATATTCAGACTATTTTCCTTTTTTAGCTCTTGCTGCAACTTGAAATTCTTATTATATATTTATTTGTGTATTTTAAATAACTGCTTTAATATCTAAGCCATAAAATCCACAGGATGTTTTCCAACACTAACTTGGTGCCTGACCTACACCAGGTGCTCATTCAGTATGTGCTAATGTATGATCCTCTGGTAGTTCCCACCTGCCCATGGCCCTGGGATGGCTCCACTTTTTTCCCCCTGCTGTGGCATTCTCTCATAGTACCTGCATACTTTCCTTGGCAGCCAACCAGGTCAATGATCTTAGTATCAAACCCAAACATAGATGATTTTCTTTGTACATTTGAACATTACACTAACCAATCATCATGCTCGACAGTAAATGAGGTGCTGATTAAATTTTGAAATGCTCTTTATTGGGAGGGGACTTTTGTGATGTCAGGGTTTCCTATGAACTGCAAGCATAACTGAGAGACCACAATGAACAGTACTGTTATTTAAGTTAAGAGCTCTCAACTAAAACAATAAAATCATAGACTATTAGAGCAAAGAGGGAAGGACCTTCCAAGTCAAGTTCACTTTCTTTCCCCTAAAAAGATGAAGCCTAAAAGTTTAGACTGACTTCCACATTCTCCAGATTGGTGCTATGCTAGGGCTTTGCCTTCAGGAGACTTCTAAACTCATTACAATTCACTTGGGTTGGAGAAGAGATCCATTTACCAGGAAGGAAAAAGACAGAGCCCCTGAGGAAAAACCTATATAATAAAAGCCTAATATGCAAATTGACCAAAGGGCAGAACAACTGGTCGCTATGACACACACTGATCATCAGGGGGCAGATGCTCAATGCAGGAGCTGCTCCCTGGTGGTGAGTGTACTCCTACATGGGGAGCACTGCTCAGCCAGAAGCCAGGCTCACAGCTGGTGAGCAGGAGCCTCTCCTGCCTGTGCAGCAATGCTAAGGAACAACGAGCAGAGCAATAAGGAGCTGAGATCAGGCAGGCAGTAAGGAGCAAGGGGTCCAGAACTGCGAGAGGGATGTCCACCTGCCAGCTTAGCGGACCTTAAACCAGCAGGTAGACATCCCCCGAGGGTCCCAGACTGCGAGAGGGCACAGGCTGGGCTGAGGGATCTTCCTCCTGAATGCACGAATTTTGTGCACTGGGCCTCTAGTGATAGAATAAAAGAGGAACTCCAGATGGTCCTAGGTGTTTGTCCTAAACGCTAAGAAAAGAAGATATGGTCAACTGCTAACTTCTTGCTCTGATAGATTGGGAAGGTGTTTTCATCTATGTATTAAGGTCTCTAGGACTTTATTAATATTGCAATCCAATGAACCATAGGAGATTCCCAACCTGGACAGGTCAAAAGATGAGTAAGACATTTCATTGCTCCTTGGCAGGACATCTGACAGGTGTTTCCATGGCCGAGGTGGGAAGAAGTGGGAGGAAGACTAGGTGTGCGAAAGTTAGTCCCTGTATAGTTAATTGGGTTGAAGAACTGTGCCCATCTGCTCTATTGCCTACTTAGTGCATCCCAATAAGACCTCCCTTTCATCCCCTGCAACTCTCCAGTCTAGAAGGCAATCTCTAGGAGGCAATCTCTCCAGAAGACAATCTCTTTCTATCAAACTCTTACTTACCTATGTCAATATATTCATGTATATTATAGAATAAAGAATATGAAACATATAGTAAATATAAAAATATAAGAATTTATTTATATGTTTATAAATATTTGGATAATCTATCCAATTTTAAGCTGGTAATAAATCCAGAGACAGGGACTCAAAATTTAATTATTTAATCCTCATGATGTTTGACACATAAACATTCAATTAATTCAGAATTTCCAACCACTGGAAGGATATAAATGTACCTTCCCATGTATGTTTACAAACTATTTTCACTGTTTGGTTAAACAAAGATGGAAAAAAAACACATGTATTTATATTTGATTGTTCTTATGTGGAGGTGACAAAAAAAGCACTAGACTGGGGATTGAGTTGCAGATGCTGGTCCCTGAGCTGCCATAAACTTTTCATTTTTTCTCTCTTAACTCTGGTTCCTTGCCTATGAAATGTGGATAGTAACTGAATTGCTTTTTTGATAGGCATGTTGTTAAGTAAATGCATGAGCAAGTTCATGATAACTAAATCAGTGAATTTATCTTTTAAAATATAAGAGTCAGATGGAAGGTGAATTCTAAATTGCACAGTACTTTTAAGGACAAACAAAATGGAAAATAAAAAGGTGAGTTGTTTCAACTGAATATCTTCCTCACACCACTTTTTTCTTTCTTTGTTTTTTTCTAGGACTCCATTCCAACTCCCCCAGGAAAATTCCCCCTTAAAGGAGGTAAGACCTTGGGGTTAGGAGTAAATGTGTAGTGAATCATCCACATGACATCAGAGTTGATCAACAGCTAGAGACATGTGGCAGCGCCCTATAGAAAAGAGGATGGAGGCAGAGATGGGGCTGCTTAAGGTGGAACTGCTGCAAATTGATTCACCAGAGCAGACTGTGATCCACAAGCTCATCCCCACAAGTCTCCCACCACCCCTCACCTCTCCCACTGATGGAAATTCTACCTCTGGCATAGGCTGTTGCAGAGACATGGACGGGAACACAAAGCAGTGTTGTGTTAAGGGCCTGAAATCTGGAGTCAGGCAAGTGAGTTTTGGTTCTACATTCCACCTAGGAGCCTCAGTTCCTTATCTTTGAAATGGGAATAATAATACTACCTTATGAAGGTATTCAATAATCCAATCAGACCTCATCCATAAATTGCTTGACATGGTAACCAATACATAGTTATCATTAAATAACTGGTAGCAGCCAAAATGCATAATGCAGTTGAGGACTTGGGAAAACAGACCTTCTTCTCCACCTCACCCCTTCACAATTCCTATCATTGAAATCACTAATTAATGCATTTTTCTCTACTCCAGAGAGCTGGTAAGCAGAGTTAGGTTCACAACAAAGATGAAAATGTTGAGACCATCTGAATAATCTTTCCATAGCACAAAGGAGGAGAAGTAAAGTTTTGTGTCCAAGGACATATGGAGCCAAACCTAGAATTCAGATGTCCTCATCTCTAATCCAGTGGTCTTATCACCCAAGTACATTAACCCATCTCAGTTCTATAATCTTTTAGAACCTAGTTAACAAGCACAGCTGGATAACCTGACAACTCAGAGAAAAAAAGGAAAAGAGAAAGTATGGGTCATCATAGGCACCCAGGTAGAGACACCAGAACATCCTTGGGACCAAAGGATGTCTAGACACAGCCACTCACACCCACAACATCAGTTTGGCATCTGGAGAGAGTTCCCATCATAGGCTGCCAAGCACAGGATCTCTTACTAGTGGTTCTGCCCCTATAATAGTTCCCACCACTCCAGAGTGGAATCACAAAAAGGAAGGCAAGGTCACCCATTTTCTCAGAGCCAATTATTTGTAAGGGGCACTCCTTTGCTCTGAGAGTATATATTTTTTCTAAAATATTAAAATGGTCTTTCTTTTATAAGATGAAGCTGATATGGAGGGAAGTTAAGTTGGTTTGCTTCTTATCCAAGTAATTTTTTGTTTTAATGATCACAAAAGGCAAAATCAAAAGCTGCCCACTCTGTATGAGTCACTGAATTTTCACTTGGTGGTAATTTCATCAATCCATGAAATCCAAAATTGTGGGTGCCATGGACTAGATCACTGTCATATCTTTTCTTATCTTGGCCATCACTGTGAATTATCAGAAGAGAAAATAATCCACAACCAGCCTCAGTTTACAATTTAATGTTTCTGCAACATTAGCATAAAAATGCTAATAAAAATCCCCACTAGGACTATGGAACTTTTGGAAAGGGCCTTCCAGTACCTCCCTTGTATATATCTTACCTCCCTCCTGGGAGTGAGCAACATGGGATTTAGTGATCCCATTTTGGAGGCGAGTAGTTGAGGCCCATGCAATTAAGGTGACTTGTCCAAGGTCATCCAAGGAGCTCTGCCGGTTGTCCAAGGGACCAGACCCCAAGGTTCCTCTCCATTTCTCTGCATTACATGCTTCAGCCATAAGCACCCATCACCCACTGTGTCTGGTCCCTAGCTTCCTCCTGCTTTTAATGCAAGCCTACTCTTCCCGTCACTGGGTAGACTGCAGGCCTGCTGGGAAGGCGAGGTAGAAATCATGGTCCCAGGGAGGAAGACCTGGTCTCCAGAACCGACCTTCACTCCACCAGCTGTTTCTCTGGGCATGTCTTTCTCCCTCTCCAGGTCTCATCTGTAACTGAATGTATTCAATGAACTGGAAAGTCCTTCCAGCTTTGACACTTTATGATAATTCTGTTGCTTAATATGTAAATTAAAAAAAAAAAAAGTCTAACAAAGCCCTTGAGGCAATCTGCAGCCAGGGCTCCTGCCCCCAGAAAGCCTGCCTTACCCAGGCACAAGCAGCACATTGTCCCCTTTGAAAAGCCATTGCAAGATATTCTAGGCAGAGTGGAACCAGCTCCCAGAAAAACCTGGAAGGGTGCCCCAGAGGCAGCAACTGAAAGACCATGCTTCCCAGCACTTGAGAAATTCTATAGACAAGTTTTAAATCAGTTTTATTTTATCCCCTCACTTCATATAAATGAGGATCCAGCAGAGTAAAAATAATTACCATTGATGTGCCAAGCACTGGGCTGAGGGCTTTGTGATTCACTCATGCACTCCTCACAAGCCCCAGGGATAAATATTATCTCTGTGTGTAGGTATGGAAACTAGTGCACCGAGAAGTTTACTGACTCGCCTAAGATTGCACAGTTAGCAAGGAGGGCGACAAGATCTCAAAATCCAGACTGGCCTGCCTTGGAGCCCTTTTGCTTAACAAGGGCTGTACCACCAGAGCTTAGTAATATGCGGCTACTTCCTTCCAGTGCCTCCGGCCCCCCTCAGTTCTCTGGAGCTGGACTTCTCCCAACTCCTCCTCAACTCTGAACCGCTGCTCCAGCGACTGTCCATTTTCTTGCTGATGAATCATGCTCTCCATTACTTTAGAATATGTACCTACAGTCCAGTCCCCGGACTTGTAACAAATCACTTTCTCTTGCAGAAACTGGAATTTCCTGCTTTCTAAAATATCAAAAGTGATGGGGGCCAGCCAGATGGCCTAACCCTGGCATGGATTTTGCTTGGAGCATAACTTCCAGAAATCAAGCAAATATCTTGGAGCATAACTTCCAGGAATCAAGCAAATATCTTAAGATTTGTTGGCCATTTGACTGTTCTAATTTGTAAATTTTGCATGGCTTGGCAGACCACCTTGTCTCCATGCCATGCCCTTGCTAAACAGATAATGTAAGCATCAGAGCGATCAAGTAAGGTTGGCTCTCTAATTGCACTAGTGAACCATGCCCAAAAAAACAATAAAGCTGCCCATTGAAAGGCAATGAAGCTAACGCACTCAGGCTGGCTCCTCACCAATCCCCAGCTATCCCTGATGTCACATGACTGCGATCCACATAGTCACAGCCCCATCAGGACCCTGAGCTACAAGAGGAGAGGCAGGTGGAGGAGCAGCAGCCCCCTTTCCTAGAAAGACTACAACTAGCAAGCAGAAACCTCAATTCTACTGGCTGGACTGAGCTGGATCTAGATAGCCCAACCCACCAGATGTTGTTGCTTTTTTTTCTTCTTTTTTCATAGCAAGAGGGGCACCTCTATTTAGGGGGAAATGTCTTTTCAGACAGTCACAGGCCTCAGAGAGCCTATTTGCTTCTCTTTTTACTTATACACACTCACTGCAAACCCTCTTACACTTGCTGTCTTATTTTTAAGGCAGAGCTAACAGGAATCAGAAATCTCTCCAGAAGAAAGAAAACAGAAAATGGGCCACTCCGAATAAAGTGGGATATGGTGCTGGAGAGGCCATCTAGAGTACTAAGGGGATCTATATCTAATCCCATCCCTTGCCCCCAAGAAGAGAGAAGGGGTGCTACAAGGGGAGGGGGGGAGAAGGAAGGGAGGAAGATAGGAGGATAGGGAAGGGGAAGAGGAGGGAAATATTCTGGTCCTTGAGAAATATTAAAAATTATACTTAAATCTAGCACATACAAATCATAAATTTCTAAATACAGAGGAAATCCTCATCTTTTAACTATTTTAAGGAAAAAGGAAAGAAATAGAGCTGGAGAAGGAAGGAGGGATAGAGAGAGGGGAAACAGGCCTATTCCTCAAACTTGCTTCAACACTTAATTTCATCCTAGACCTCGGGATATCACATGTGTTGGCTTATATTTCTACAAAGCCCAGCAGTGCAAGCCCCGAACCACAGGATGGGAGCCAACTGTTATTGAATATACTTTGGGTGATGGATAGAGGCTCCTTGTTATGCATTATCTCATTCAAAACTCCCAGCAACCCTTCAAAGGAGTTTGATTATCCTCACTTGTAGGAAAATTCACAGGCTGAGTGACTAGTAAGTGGGAGAGGAAGAATTTGAACCCGAGCCAGTCTGATCCCAAGCCTAACATTCTAAGTGTGCTGTCACATTTCTGCATCTACAATACTCTGGGAAGTGTTTTTAAAATGGTATTTGAAAGGTTAGCCAATTGCACCGCAGACTCCAGATTTACTTTGCCTTTTAGCTTATAGACTTTAAAAGTGCTTCTTAAATGCCCCCAATGATACCAACTCAACCTGCATTTAGTAGAAGCAAATTTCAAGAAAATACCCATAGGGTCAGATAGGTTTATCTTACATACTGCAACAGGTCAAGATTGAAAACCCCCAACATCCTAAGGAATCTTCAAGGGATTCAACTGAGTTGCACCTTGATCTCAGTTTGTACCACTGATCACTTTTTATGTGTTTAACACTGAGCATGCCAGTGTGGGTAGTCCCCAAAAATGCTGTTTGTAAATCAAAGGTCACTACCAGGGAGTTTCTCCATCACTAGTGGGCCTAGTGGCATCAAGAAAGCGGTTAAGTTAAAGCCAGTTGAGGATGAACTTGAATTCCAACTCCTACTGATACTGGAGAGTCTGTCCCATAGATGTTACTGTTGGGACTCTTCTGGCCATGCTCCCAGGCGGATGGAAGAAACAACCAGACGTAGAGGTATCAGAATAACTGCTCTCCTTCCTGGGAGGATTCAATATTTTCAACAGATGGAAGGAGGATTCTGCACACTTTTCCAGAAGTGTGAGATGGCCTCAAACACTTATATACGTAATTGAGAAATTCTGATCCATCAGGTAATGTCATGATCTGTGTTTTAATGAGCACTTCATCAGCCAGACCGCTCTGCTAAGCAGTACTGTTAGGAAAAGAAGAGTCTGGGAGGAAGAGACTACCACTTGCTGGCTATCTCCTCTATGTCACATTCTGCATTGGCCATTGGACATCTATGATCTCATTGCATCATCACTACATCCATTCATTTGGGTTGACTATTATCCCCACTGTTATAGATGCAGAAACTGAGGGTCAGTTAGAGGAAGTGACAGGTCTGAAGCTAAAAGCCTTGACCAGAACCCAGGGGCTTGTTCTGAGATGCACTGTGTCTGTCTCATTCCAATAACCTGGACAGTGCCTGGCACAGAGACCACCTGGCTGCAGTGGTTAATGTGGCTTGTTTTGCCACCCTGGGCATTGTTGCATCTTACTGTTAGCCTAACTGTCCTGACAGATGACTTGTAAGGATTCGGCACATGGGCCTGGAGTCACCTTCTGGTATTCTCCCACAAGAGGGAGCCCAGAGATTTGTTTTCTTAGCACCTCCAGTTGTCCTGTTATTATTCGTCCCGGGTTTATGGTGGCTGCAAACCCACTTCTTCTCTGTTCCATGGGAAGACCAAACAATAGGAAAAGAGCCTTAGACTAGGAGGGTTCTGAGCCCAGCTCTGTTCCTGACCTACTACTGGATCTTGGCCATACTTTTAGCCATTTTGGGTTCAGTATCCCCACTCATAGGACTAGGATCATGGTTAACTTGGCATCTAATGGCCTCTTCAGGCCTAACCTTATAAGACCTCAAGGTGGGGTCCAGTCTTCAGATTATCACTATTCTGATGTCTAGAACATGATCCTTTCAACTATCTTAAACAATATCTCTCTTCTGTGCAACTAACTGGGAGGGTTTCATTGCCACATATATCTCTTCGGGCTTTCCAAAAAGCCTAAGGAAGTTTCATGATCCTTCTAGAGGAGTCCAAAGCTTGGAAAAACAGCTTAAAACTCTCCCATCAGAAGGCCTTGGTCTTCAGAAGAATTCAGAGTGTTTGAGTTATTTCAGGGATAAAATGTCACACAGAAGAGTAAGGAGCCCTGGACTTTGGTCCTGCCCCTTGTCACTAACTCACTGACCTAGGACAAGTATGCTATGGGGATAACATTGACGAGCACATATATTATGTGGCTACTATGCCTGGACGTGGTGACTTCTCAGGAACTTCCATTTCTATGAACCATGCAAATCCTAAGGAAGCAGACTCTTTAAAACCTTGATTATCCCAGAGCTAAAATGTTCTGTGCTACCACGGCAGGTGTCTGGAAAATGAATATGTGAAAGAGAGTTTCATAGTTGGGATAAAGCAGCACACCTATAAAGGCAGATAGCTGGGGCTGGGACTAACTTTCCCCCTGTAACAGGCCTGGCAGTGTACAGTGAGTCTATACAGCCTACTAGAACAGGCCAGAAGGGCCTTTCTATAATAGATCATCAAATCCACACTGCTCTTCATCTAGCTAGGGACATGAGAGCCCAGAGAGGGGAAACTCCCAGGTCCTCAACTCAACCATGACTTACAGGTTCTCATTTTCCCCATGTAAGTCTTCAGCTCTTCAAACTAACCTGTATCCCCAGACTTGACATTCATCTGGGAAATGAATGAGACAGGGAGTGTGCTACTCCCTATGCTCCCAGCATCCCAGATTCCAGGGACATGACAGAATTCCAACTGTATGTAATAAGTATGTAGCTATTTCAACTGTATGTAGCTATTCACAAGCCACTCTTTCCCGTCTTCATAACCAAAAAAGAAAGTCAGATCATGGTGCCCCAGGGTTATGAGGAGACATGAGCCACATAAAAAGTTCACCCAGCTCTTGGCAAGAGCCCCAAGATCCTGTAAAGCTACTGAATGCCTCTTTGAATGGCATCAACTGGTCAAATATTTGAGGTACCAGTACTATAACTTCCAATGTGGTTTGTGTGTCCTCAGGAGAGGTCTTCTCACTGCCTCACCTGAGAAATGGGGATAAGAGCAGCGTTGGCCATTAGCTGAGTGTGTCATCTCCTTAAATGTGCACTTGGAGCCTCAGCGTGTGGGCAGCACAGAGCAAGTGTGCCGTCTTCCTGCTGACAGCCTCCTCGTCAGGTGGCAAAGGAACCTCTGGGCTCCTCTCCAGGTTCAGCCACCCATTCATTCCATCTGCAACTCCTCCAGCATACTGAGTCCCAGCCCCTTTTCCTTATCCCTGTCATGGGGGGGCTGCCTATGGTTTTCCTTTCACTTGAAACCATCTAAAAGGCTCTTTAAAAACAATTAAAATACACCGTGCCATTTGACTTCAGGAAATGCAAATGTTTCAAAATAAGATGTGTGTTTTTCCATCCTTGGGTTTCTCAGAATTACAACTGAGGTCAACCCACTAAACATGCAAAGAGCAAAGGGGAAAGAACAAAAGCAGTTGCATGTGTGAGAGGCAAGCCCAGGCTTGTACTTCTGCAGTCATCTGCCTACACCTGAGGTGGTGTGCTGGGGGGCCTCTGGCCTATGAGCAAAGTCTGTCCTCACTGGGATATGTTGGCCTCAGTCTAGGGCATTAGTCATCCTCTCATGTAATCTAACTGAACCCTCAGGACCAATGGGAGAATGATCCTGCATGTTATCTCAACCCAGAGGGCAAAAGGAAGCCAAGCATTCCATTCTCCTCACTCATACCTTGAGCACTTAGCTGACTTCCACAGAGGGAAGGAAGAACTGGATGATTCAATTCAACAAACATCTGTGGAGCATCTTCTGGGCTGGGCAGTGGGGAATGTATGAACAATAGTCTCTTTACAGTCCAATGGAGGAAGATAGGCAGAGGAAAGGGTCATAGAAATATAAGCTATTATTATCACTACTAGCACTACTATTGCTACTATTATTATTAATTAGGACAGAAGATGAGGGATGAGAACCCAGGGAGCATGGATGCCATGTGGAGGAGTGTGGCCCTGATCCTGCAGAGCCTTTTTAAGGGTTGAGGACAGACAAGGATGAACCCACCCACCCTCTGCTTCTGCTGAAGGGGCCTCTAGCAGCAAACCTGTTCAGACAGCAGAGGGAACTCTCCACTTAACGTTCAACCTTTCCAAGCCCAGTGCGGTGAAGAACCAAGAGAGATTTTTCTCGCTGGGAAGAGAGGGCGGTGAGGAAGACTGAGCCTGAGTACTGTTCAGAGACCAGTAAGCAAATGCATGGCTAAGGTGACTTCAATTGAATCAGCTCCTGGCTGCCTGGTGTCTGATGTATGGAATGAATAGTCATTTGTGATGACATCATCCAAAAGCTGTCAGTGTCTGGTTATAGATCTACCAGTTTTACAGCCGGGAAACCAAGGCCCAAAGATGAAAGGGAATTTGTCCAGAGTAAGTTAATTCATGAGGCACTGCAGGAAATGTGTAACTTGGTTCTCTACATACAAAGCATTACTATAATAATAAGCTAAACCACCATCACCAATGTATATATTTAAAATATTTTTATATCTTAAATACCATAATGACATAAACATTGTCTTTTTCACCTTCCAAGGGAACTTATGATAGCAGGCTCCCTGCTTAGAACTCTTTGATCTTATATCCTCTTAAAATTGAGCACAAGGATGTGTTTATCTTGATCCTATATCCTCTCAAAATTAAGCATAAGGATGTGTTTATTCCCACTGTCTAACAAAACAGCCTCAAGAAGGAACCCTAGCTTCTGGAACCTTGTAGACTTGGAGGTGAATCTCAGCATTTCCGCCAACCTGCTTGATCTTGTACCACTGACCATGTCTAGGCATCAGGATTAACCTTGCAGAGTTATTCTGAGAATTACATGAGCTGAAATATGTACAGGTACCCCATCTAGTGTTTGGTGCTCTCTTATGGGAAGGAGAGCAACAATTTCCATCCATATAGTGTCCTGACTGCCCCCACTGGCTGAGTGACCTGGGACAAGGTACTTAATCTATCTGGTTCCTAGGCTTTTTCTCTCTATCAAAGGGACTTAATACCTCTCCCATGGAGTTTTCCCAAAGATGAAGTGAGGTGAGATAGGTAATCATACAGGAATGGCACCTGGTATACATAGGAACCCAGGTCATATATGTTTTTGTTCCCCAACTTCCAAGGTCTTTTGTAAAAGCCCAAGGGGAAGCAGTCAACTTTTTAAAATCTAAGGTACCTGATGGCAAAATGAGAAATACACAGATTTCCTTTACCCAAATGGAAATAGAATGGTAACTGTCTCCATCAAAGGATCACAAAAAAATGGTAAGATATCTCCAGTTCCCAGAGCAGAGAAAGACAGTTCACGTGTGCTTTCATTTTTAGGAGATTGCTCAGAGGACATCTTATGTATCCTGCAAAGGGCTCCTTTCAAGAAGTCATGGGCCTACCTCCAAGGTCAGTAACCAAACCCTGGGACCCCAACCACCCAAGGGCCACTTCCTGTGGCTTCCCTGAAACGTCTAAGCCAGAGGCCATAAGTAGAGGCCCAAGCTGAATGTGACCTGCAGATGTATTCTGCTTAGCCTATAAGGTATTTTTTTAATCATTTGAATTAAAATTCCTTATGGGGAAAGAGAAGAAAGTTACTCTAAAACTACAAAGCTCCCCTTTCCTCAGCCCCATTCTCTCCTTCCCTTTGCCTACATGCCCCTGAAGGCATCTGGGCTTCAACTCCACCACCTCTCTATTCCGCCACCTACAAGTTGCAGGCCACGTGCATAGTGCTTTTCCTCATACAAGGGAAGCAGGCTCTTAAGCTCTGCCTCAATCAAGTTATTCCCAAGGGGACCACAAAACTGCCCTGTCCCCAGATTGACAGCTTAATGAACATGTCGGCACAGAGCCTGTTTGCATATTGCAGCAACGGAAAAGGCCCCTTCTAAATGAAATAATGAGAACTACTTACACCAGGAAAAATGAGATCTGGAAAAGATACCCAGGATTCTCTGAATAGCCCTTCTGCTCATTTTAGAAATTCAATTTTGCAGTTAAATTAGTTTGCACTTTTCAATTGAATTGCAATGAGGTTTAAAAGGAAGAAGTCATAGAGGCAATTAAAATGAACATACCAGCTTCCCAGCTCTGAAAGGCACCCTGATCGATCAGGGCTGATGTTCACTTGTTAGGGCTCAGAAAGCCTTGGCTTCTGACATGAACAAGTTGGCTTAAAGGATCTGCTAATGCTCTGCTTTTCTACAAGGCCCAGCTGGGAAGAGCCCCTTAAAGTGCCTACATGTAAAGGGTCTACACAGTCATGTTTGGCTGCCCTTTCAAAGAGAGGAAAACATTAAAAAATTTAGACAACGGATGGTTAAAGGATGCATCTTACTGTGAAAGCAAATAGACTAAGATTATCCTGGCCATCTTGATGCCTAAATTGGTTATTAACTGAACACAAATAAATGTCCTATTTCTGATATTTTGTGCAATGCCACCCAAACATTAGTCCTCACATTGATGAAACATTTATTGATTGAAAAAATGAACATGAGCCCTGGCTGGTTTGGCTCAGTGGATAGAGCATCAGCCTGCAGACTGAAGGCTCCAGAGTTCGATTCCAGCCAAGGGCGCATACCTAAGTTGCGAATTTGGTCCACAGTGGGGGCAGCCAATCAATGATTCTCTCTCATCATTGATATTTCTAACTCTCTCTCCCTCTCCCTTCCACTCTAAAATCAATAAAAATATATATATATATTTTTAAAATGAGCATGATAGTCCAGAACTTGTGAGGAATACAGCACAGGAGCTTATAGTCTGAAAAAGCCAAAATAATAATTATAACAGAATAATGTAATAAGTGGAAAACAATTCTGTATGAGGTAGAGGCCCAACACCATGTGTGTTCAGACCCTCAGCTTTGGCATTGGAAAATGGGAAGAGGGGCAGTTTTGTAGCTGTGCCTTAATATTAAGTAGCACCTAGAAAGAGTAACACAAAAGATATTCTGGATGGCTAGGACAGCAGATAATATTATAGAAGACAGGAGTCTTAAAAGGGGAACTTTGAATAAAGGCTTCAAATTTTCCCATCTGTACCTGCATTCTGCCCCCAAAAAAATCTGATTTTGTTTTTCCTTCTCTTTCCAGTGTCAAAACACTTAAACAAAACCAAGTTGTCTTGGAACCAAGATGGCATTGTCCATGGACTCAGATATCAGGATGGAAACCTGGTGATCCAGTTCCCAGGTTGGTACTTCATTATTTGCCAACTGCAATTTCTGGTGGAATGCCCGGAACATTCTGTCGACCTAACATTGGAACTACTTATCAACCAAAATATCACAAGGCAGACTTTGGTGACAGTATGCGAGTCTGGAATGCAAACCAAAAACATATACCAGAACCTCTCTCAGTTCCTGCTGGAGCACCTCCAGGTCAATACCACCATCTCAGTCAGGGTGGATAAGTTCCAGTATGTGGATACAAATACCTTTCCTCTTGATAATGTACTGTCCATCTTCTTATACAGTAGTTCAGAGTGAACCCTTTCTCCTGGCCTCTACCATATAGCACCTCATCCATCCAAACACTTGAGCAAAAAGGAAACTAGACCAACACTGAAACCACAAAGGGTATTACATAGTATGTGTCTCCTTCCGACTCTTGGGAAGATACAGCTCCAGGGATGTGAGAGAGAGAGAGAGAGAGAGAGAGAGAGAGAGAGAGAGAGAGAGAGAGAGAGAGTGAGTGTGTTTGAGTGATGTATCTTTCAGAGAGAAGGCAGGGAAGAATGTAGTGTGGTGGACAGAGTCCCCAAAGGGAATCGGAAGGAATGGATGTATGCCCCAACCACTAACTCACTGTATGGCCTGGACCTACTCCTTTCCCCGCATTGGAATTCAGGATCCACGTATGAAAAACGAAGAGGCTGTATTTGAATCTCTCCAAAGTCCTCCATCTCAGAAGACCAGCCTCTCTCATCATAGACCTGGGAACTAAGATTTCAGACAGCGTTCTGGAAGCCCACAACCAAAGGGAAGGCCCTCTACAGTGTGAAACCAATGATACTGCAGCATCTGGCTGCATGCCACCTCAGCAGAGTCAGGATTTGGAGACAAGGTTCGGGGCACCTGCCAAATGGTGTGAACTGTAGGACCTAAAAATACATTAAAAAAAAAAAAAAAAAAAAAAAAAGGACTGCCAAACTGACCACCCAGACCCAAAGAGGCCTTGTGGATATTTGGGAAACCATCTGACCAGGCTTGACTTCATTCTGGTTAAGATGGACAAGAACTCAACAACAGACAGTTTCTGTTTCCTGTCAGGAAAGTGCTATGCCTTTAGCACACTCTCAAATCAGCGTGCAATGGTCAGGAAATGCGATCATTTGGCTAGGGCATAGGTGCTACCATCTTCCACATGATCTCATCCTGCTCCCTGCTTCAAACACCTCTCAGAAAATAATGTATGTGGGAGCTTTTAAAGCTCCACAAAGTTGTTGATAGACAATGACAACCTTGGAAATGGCAAAAAGGACTTCTCTGAACAATGGCAATCTTGTCTCCTTATTTGGATAACCAGGAGATTCTTTAGCTCCATCAACCCTTACAATTGTCCATCATCTCTGAAGCAGCATCTTATTATTTGAAAGTACCATTGGACTTAAAAGCGTAAGCCGTTGAAGTTATTCCTCAGAAAGAAAAGGGGCCCTTAACTGCTACACAAAAGAATGAAACAAAGTTTGCATGTTTCTCAAGAAGGAAGAGAAAAAAGAAAGATGTTGAAATTCAGGAAAGTTTGTCAAAGATTAGAAAAGATCTAAAAGAAGGGGAAAAATCAGCAGGGGTGATATGGATTAGAACAACTTGGGAGAACAGAAATGACCAAAGGGAAATTTTAAGTCCTTTGCTGAACAGCATGCTCTGTTGACTCCTCCTAGGTCAGTGAAATAATCAGTAAAAGTCTACATTTCTCTTAAACGATTCTGTGAGTAGATTATTAGGGAGCAGGGTGCAATGGAAGAGGTGTTGCACTCAGCAAGACAAGAGGCATGTGATAACAAACACAGACAGGTTTTGGGAGCCCAAAACTAGAGAATAAAGAGGCCTCGTGGCATTTGAGTTCTACCCTAACTCTGTAGGACAAATAAATTATGCTTTAAACCAAGTCATTCATGCATTTCTGGAAAGGTATCTGCAACCTAAGCATGTGTCAAGTAAGCAAATTTTTACTGTTTCATATTCCAATTCAAGAAAGATTCCATTTGCACTTTTCACCAACCATCCTCTGAGAAGAGATGCCTGACTTGGACATTATGAGTGATTCCCAATATCAGTCTCTATCAAGCAATACTCTGGGAGCCAACAGCTGAAGACATAGGGAACAAAGCTTAAAAGGAATCTTGTAGTAAGAAAAACAATAAAAAAATAATCTTTAGTAATTCACCTGATGTGTAGGGGGGACAGCCTAAGAAGTTCAAAACTAAATTCTGTTACTCTCTAAGGGCTAACCAGCCCCTGAGAATATTATGAGCAGATGGCACAATATATGCAAATAAAATACATGTTTTTTGTAACTGGGAATTCAGGCTACCTGAAACATTATGTCTCTTTGGTAAAAACTCAACTGCTCTTTCCTCCACTCCCCAATACACATACACACACACACACACACACACACACACACACACACACACACACACTATACTTGTAAAATTTGTAGAGGATGAGTTGATGAAAAAGTAATAAGTCAATGAAGACTAATTATATTGCTGCCCTTGGGAAAATTCATACCATTGATTATTCTGACATAAGGCCAGAGCCTTCAGTCAAGAAGATACAGTAGTCATTTGTGTAATCTCTGGAAAGATCCTGAGAGATCAGCAGAGCCAATGTTTGAAAGGAAGCCCAGTGAAAGGCAGGAGCTTGTCAAGTCCTTACATATGATCAGTAGCAAAGCCAGGATTGGAGTCCAGCTTTATTGGTCCCCTTCCACAGACTTTTTTTTTTTTTTTCAGAGAGGAAGGGAGAGGGAGAGGGAGAAAAAAATCAATGAGAGAAAATCGTTGATTGGCTACCTCCTACTTGCTCCCTACTGGGGATGGAGACACAACCCGGGCATATGCCCCGACTCGGATGCTCAACCACTGAACCACACCCAGCTGGGCAGCCTTTCTGTAAGTCCTCAGGTCACACCGTTGGAGCCCTGCATTGGAGCAGCCAGTGTTCAGAGCTGCTCCTGTTCTGCCTCTACCACTCTAGTCACTGCTGGATGATCATTCTAATGTGAGACACAGATCGTCTCTAGATTCAATATGTGCCAAATCCAGAAAAAGGTTAGAGTCCTATGATATAAAGTTTTCTCAGAAAGTGAAGAAATATGTAAGCCAGTATTTTTCCAATAAAAAAGTTTGTTTAAATATGTGTATATGTGCATATGCATATATGTGTACATACATGCATTATACATTTGTGTGTATTATATATACATGTAGTATGTGTGTGTATACTTTTCCCTAATAATTGTTTTAAAGATCATCTGCTTAATCAGAGGTCAGAAGAAGAAGTCTAAGTCTTGCTCTGGGCATTACAAAATGTATATTCATTTGTAATTATTTTTTAATTATAAAAAGAACAGAAAATAATATTTCTCCCCTGCATCACCAGCTAATTTAATAACTATTAATATTTTGCTATATGTCTCTGCTTCTGTTTAAAAAGAAAATAATCCATATAGAGCTAAAATCTCAATCCTCCATCCATGTCCCTACACTCTCCCCAGAGAACAGCCCTTGCTTGGAAGTTTGTGTGTGTCTCTTCGCTAAAATAAATGTATACTTGTTATCCCATTAAACTATATAAGAATTTTGTGTGGATTTTAACACTTCAATAAACAATATCATACTTTATATAACATTTTGTGCTTGAGTTTTTTTCACATAACCTTATGTTTTTGAGATTCATGTAGACTGATACATGTAGATCGAACTCATTCATTTAACTGCCATCTACTGGTATTTCCTTGTTTAACTATACACACAGTTTGCACATTTTCCTATGGAAGCACACTCAATTTGTTTCCTGAGTTAGCTGCAATAAAGTCCACCTCCCGAACAGCTCCCACCCCTTATTGCCAGTTTTCTATACAACAAAATACTCTTTAAAATTATAAATACAGCAGTTCCTCCTTTACCCACAAGTAATACGTTCCAAGACCTCCAGTAAATGCCTGAAACCATGGCATACCAAACTCTATATGTATTGTGTGTAAGGGTTTTCATATGCATACTTAACTTTTCTGGGTTTTTTTCTAAAAAACAAAAATAAAAACAAAAGAACAGCCTTTTCTGGCTTCTCTTTAGAATATCTCAATTGCCAGCCTCTCTGTTCTTGTGCTTGGGGGCCACTGTGAAGTGAAGTGAAATAAGCGAGACTAGAGCACAAGCACTGTATACTGCAACAGTCAATTTGATAATCAAGACAGCTACGGAGTGAGTAACAGGCAGGGAGTGTGTAGAGTGTGGCTGTGGTGGACAAAGGGATGAGTCATGTCCCTGGTGGGATGGAGCTGGATAGTGTAAGATTTCATCCTCCTCAGAACAGCCTACTATTTAACACGGATGAATTGCTCATTTCTGGAACTTCCCATTTAATATTTCAGACCACGGTTGACTGTGGGTAAGTGAAAGCAGGAAACCTTGAACCACAGACAAGGAGGCTGCTACAGTAGCCCAGAGCTATACTGAGTCAACCTTGGCTGGTGAGATTCGCCCCTTCTGGGTCCCAGCTCCTGAAGGTTGGAATCGGAGGAACTCTTTACACCTTACTGAGAATGTCTCTGCTCTGTGCATTCATCCTACACACGTCAGGGTGCCAGTGTGATGCCTGGTCCCATGCCAGTGCCGGCTTATGATCCAGTGTGGTGTGTGCCATGGCTCTGCCAGGCAGCTGCCAAATCAGCTCTAGTTTGTGTGTGTTTAGAACACACCTTTCCAGCGCTCTGGTCCCATGCCAGTGCCTGGTCCCATGCCAGTGCCAGTGTGGTGTGAGCCATGGCTCTGCCAGGCAGCTGCCAAATCAGCTCTAGTTCACGTGTTTGGTACACACCTTTCCAGCACTGTGGGGCTCACCCGGATCCAGCTCTTTCTGGAGAGCATGTGAAAAGTGTCAGAGTGCAGGCAGGACCAGCACACCCCAGGAGAAAATTCCTGCCCCGAGATGAAATGTCTGTGCTCCCTGGGGTCTGGTCCAGACCTCCCTCCCTTGACACTTCATACCATCTCTCTGGGTCACTTAATTCCCAGGGTTTCAAATGCCATCTTCTTGCCAGTGACTATATAATCCAGATACCCAGCTTTGACTTTCTCTTAAAACCCAACCCTACATGTTCAATAGACTCTGAGGTCTGTCCGGTAGTTCTCTCTAAGACCCCGCAATGAAAGATTGGAACTCAATGTCCAGTGCAGTGGCTTTTGAGGGTTTGGTTTTTTTATCACGATCCAGAGGGAAGAATGTTCTACTTTGCAGATATTGATGTGTGTGTACACACACATACACACACACACACACACACACACACACACACACACACACCTCAGACAGAAGTTTCATTACATTAATAGTTGCTTTTTCTACTCATGACTAAGAAAAAGAGTCTTGTGACCCTCTGAATTGATCTGACAATGCTTTCGTGAGTCACAACTCACAGTTTACAAAACACTGTTCTAGAGAAACCTTCTCTGCTCCAGAAGTTGGAAAACTAAAGATATACTCTCCTTATTCTCTTGCAGTGTGGGCTCTAGAACAGCGGTGGTCCTAAAGGTTGGCAACTGTTGCTCTAGAATGGCTTTGTCTGTGGTGGACCCAATTGTGCTATGCTCGTCCCTTCCACTGCAAGCCCAGCTCTGAAGGCACTTGGCTTCTCTGCAGCTACTTTTGCAGAGGTCCCCGCATTCAGACACTGACTTAGCAAGTAGGGCGCTTCTGGGTGGAGGGATAGGAGCATCCATTCTGCTGACATGGTCTGTTGCAGATTCCCAGTGGTTCTATAACTGGCAGCAGTAGCAGCTTCCTGATTGTCATGGTTTCCTGTTTGAAACAGCAGTGTGGTGGCTCCTGAGGGGGCAGCTTCCTGGTTGCAAGATTATTGATGAGATAGCAGCTACCCCAGCAGCACAGTTTCTAGGACAGGAGGCAGAGGTTGCTCTTGCAAGCTCAAGCTGGACTCTGCTTCCTCAGCCCCCCTGACATTTCTGTAAGCCTTGTAATACCCTGTGATAAGCACCTTCCCACTAAACTTCCTGTACTCCACAACGGGTACCTGATAGTTACAATCTCAGCATTGACCTCACAACACCCCGAACTTTTTACCATCCTTGCATTCTCAATCTCAAAGTCACTCAAAGTAAGTTTCGCAAGACCCTTATTTCAATTTCCCATCCAATCTGCATCTGTCCAATTCACCCAATTGTCTAGTCCCAGCCACAATCATCTCACTTGCATTTACTCTCATTACCTCTTAACTCACATCTTTGCTTCTTATCTTTTTCCTCACAAATCCCAGCTCTGTTTTTAACAGCAATAACAATTGTCCTTGGTAATCATCGTTTGCCCAGCTTTTCATGTACTCACTCATTTAATTCTACAGCCCATGATGAGGTAGACATTATTATCCCCCCTCAGCAATGACATTAACACTCAGACACGGAGTAGCATGGCCAACATCACACAGTCAGTGGTTGGCAGAGGTGGGATTCAAGTCCTGGTGTGTGAACATCCAACTTCCATCCACCTTCCAACATTCCTTACTCCGATCATTACAAATGCAGCCTTCCTGAAATCTAAGGTCTCTAATCCAGCTCCCTCTCCATCAGACCCTGCCTTTCTCTCTAGCTTCATGCTCCCTCTCACCTCCTGGTGCTCTATGCTCAGATTACATGGAACTTCTCCAAATTCCTCAAGCCTTTGTTCTCAGTCTTGCCATTAGATATTGGCAGATATTCTTTGTACTTGCTTTCCTTTTTTTCCTGGTAAACTCCCATCATTGTTCTGATCTCAGAGAGGTCTTCCTGACTCTTCTGGCCTTTCCAAATTCCTTTCTGCCTTCGTCCATATGTGTTCCATCCTTAGGTGCGTAACAGGGCTGTTCAGCCCTGGTTCTTGCTGTTGTGTCTCTCCAACACCCAAACTCCTCAAAGGCAGAAACCCTATCTTATTCAGCACAGAGTCCTCATAGCCCAGCAAGCTTCTGGGGCAAAACAGATAGTCATTCAATGTCTATTTCTTAAGTGAATAATCAAAGGCAATCTCTTTCAGCAGGGGCTTCATTCTAGGGGAAAATAGCAAATAAGCCACCCCATCCTCCAAAAAGGAATAAAAACTCTTTACAACAATATGGAAATGTGAATGAAAATCTTTTTCCTTAAAAAAAAACTGTTTAGCACTCAGGAGAGTAAGAATGTGATTAAAGAAAGGGGGCATTTTCAGAAGACAAAGCCCACTGCTGCCACCTGAGAATATGGAAGAAAAGAGACAAATGTTTGTTTAGTTTACTGAACCTCTCATGAGCCAGGTGACTGGCTCCATATAACTCATCTACATTCCTACCACTATGAGTTAGCTAGATGCAATTCTATTCGTTTTGTAGGTGGAAATGCTCACCATAGAGAGTTAAAATAGAAATTTATCTGAGGCCAATTAAGTTAGAATCTCTGGGGTTAAAAGACAGGCATCAGATTTACACCCAGACTTTAGGCTAAATTTGAGAGTCAGTGGTTTAAATCCTTGCTGTCCAACTTGTGTCCTGGACCAGTAGCCCAGAATCTCACCCCCACCCAGACCTATTAAAAGAGAACTTCTATTTCATAAGATCTGCAAGAGACTCGCAGACACATAAATCCTATGAAAGCTCAACCTTGATTGTTTCCTCAGCCCTCTGGATAATTCCTTACACCATGGGTTTTTAGGAACGCTGGTTTCAATGACTTTCCCTGAATCCATTATGCTTCCCAAGCTGACTTTGGAGATGGGTTCCCTCTCCTCTTCTGCTGCTTATGCAAATGTGAGAGTCCAGACACCCCCAAAAGCATCCTCAAGTCACCATGACGGTATTCATTTGTAATATGCTCTTGGTCCAGTTCTCTCCCTCTGGAATTTTAGGCAAGTTCTAGAACAAGGTTCTGGCCAATATGTTGAAAGCTTGGAGTACAGTCAGGAGTGGGCTATGTACTTTCCCTATGGCTAAGGAAAGAGAGGAGACAAGTCTGGGGGCGGCAGATGGGAAAACTGTCTGGAAACGAGTTTGAATCCTAGCTTAGGCAATTGCTCACATTGGGATCTTGCTGAGCCACAAACACCCTCTAAACTTATACTTCCACAGCTGCAAAATGAGAAGCATAATCCATCCCAAAGCTGTGGGGAAAACAAACACTCAATAAGATTGAAAAGTGAGCATGTGTGTGGTGTTTTATGATACTCAGTATCCTCAGAGGAGTCTGGCCCTGGGGGAAAGTGCAGGTTTTAGACGAATGAAGCTTCCTCACACTTACTGAATCCGACTCCTACCTGCATCCGAGAAAAACAGCCATTGGACCAACAAACGTGGACACGAGGCCAACGCCTAGGGGATGTTTTCATACTTTTGGGAAAACTAGCCTGGTTAAGCCAATTGATATTGAGATATGGTGGTCCCTTCATTGTCTCCTTGGTGTTTTCATTCTTTTTTCCACTTAGAGTGGAGCGCCTAGGAGGGGAGAATCTGAACCCCAGCACTCAGATCAGTGTCCAGCACTAAGTCAACTCTCAGGAAATCTGTAGATTTCACTCACAGCAAGACAGGTAAGAAGCACAACCAGTTAAGAACACGCTGGACTGAAGTCCCTCTACCTTCCTCACCAGAAGATTCCGAGTGAAACCTAGTTGAGAAATGTCATCATTTCACTCCCTGTGCTGGCGGTACAGATGACATAACTATTGTGACCTCTGACTTGCCTTCCACTCTCACGAGGAGTTTCATTTTAATAGCTGGCCTGATGCACTCAGCATCAGGTGCAGGAGGAGTCAAAGGAAGAAAGGTCACACAGCCTGTCATGGGATTGACACATTGAGATGAGGACAGCGTGAGAAAATGCATAAGGAGGCTGAATTCCTTCTGTCAGAGTGACATGCATACACTCAGATAGCCCTCCATTGCACCTGACCTTTACATGTTCCTCCATCATCCATAGTGTGTTTATTTAAATAGCTTTATATTATACTAGGTGCCCCTTGCAGGAAGATTCCTGCAATAGGGCTTCCTGCTGCGGTCTCTGGTGCCCTGCCAGCTTCTCTCCCTTCTCCACCACCCCGCTTGCTTGCTTCTCTGCAGCTTGGATTCTTTCTATGCTGTCTTCAGTCTTCCCTCTGGCCTGGATATGCAAATTAACCGCCATCTTGGTTGGGTTAATTTGCAAATTCACCCCATTGGCTGGTGGGTGTGGCTTGTGGGTGTAGAGAAGGTGTGGTCAATTTGCATGTTTCTCTTTTATTACAGAGGATAAGTCTATGTAACTGCTAACATTTACTGAATGCTTGCTTGCCAGTTTTAGGCATCATAATAAAGCCTTCAAATAGTGTTCTGTTCTCACAGCCCCTTATGAGAAAGATTGCCATTCCCATGTTACAGATGAGGAAACAGCCTTATCTTAAAAGATGCATACACATGTCCAATTTTAAGCAGCTTGGAGCCAGGATGTAAATGCTTGAAGTCTGACTCCACAGCCACCTTCCTAAGGGCCTGCACTACTCTGCTGTGAAGCCACCTCACTTCGCACATGTCTGTTTTCTTTGTCTACAAGGACCTTGCCCTCCCGTCTCAGCTTGTTTAACTGACCTCATTCATAAAATCTCAACTCAGAGATTTTATTGTTTTTCAAGAACCATTGCCAGGCTAAGTTAGGCATCCAACCAAGGCCTAATGTCCTCACCTCTAAACACTCATCACCCTGCTCTAGGATTTTATGGTTATGTGTTTATCTCCCTTGCTAGACTGTGCAGTTCATGGTAAGAATGATGTTTACACATAGTACACTTCACCACCACTGTCTAAAACATAAAGTGATTCTTGCTTCCAAATGATTTGGGCATGGTCCACCATCATTTATAATGCCTTTGGACTCTGTAAGGAACACTGCTACCCAAGGCCACAACTCTACACCCTGAGCCTTCATGCTGGCCCCTCCAGAAATGCTGGCTGCTTCCCCTCTTGGTCACTATCACAACTTAGTGGAAAATCACAACTTAATGTTCCAAATCACTCTAAGCCGAACTCCACATAGCCAGGAAGCCTCTCAGTCCCCACAACCAGAATGACCAAGGCCTTTCCGTGACTTAAAATCCTGATCCAATTCTCCATGGCCCGAGAGAGAGAAAGAAGCGTGACCACCCCCAACCCAAAGTGCCAACTCATTTCCTGCCCAGAATAACCACTTCCCAAAATGAGTGACCGTGTGAACATGAATTCCTTTTAGGGGAAAACCCCACCTCCACCTACCAGGCTGTCATATAACCCTATGACCCCAACTTGACAATTGCCCAATAGTCCAATATTGGTACCCTTCCCAATGTTGACGTGACTCATCCTTATTTATTATCACTTTGTTATTTTAGGACAGTTCTTAACACACATTGCTCACTGGACATGCATTTGTTGAATAAATGATAGATAAAATGAATACCATCTTGGATGTCTACATAGTACTTTTTAAAATTTTTATTTTTCAAAAACAGTTTATATTCAATATTATTTTGCACTAGAGGCCAGGTACACAAAATTTGTGCAGGAGGGGGTTGTCCCTCAGCCCATCCTGCACCCTCTCCAATCTGGGACCCCTGGAGGGATGTCAGACATCCCTCTCACAATCCAGGACTACTGGCTCCCAACTGCTCACCTGCCTCCCTTCCTGATTGCTCCTAACCACTTCTGCCTGCCAGCCTGATCACCCCCTAACCACTCTTCTGCCAGCCTGATTGATGTCTACCTGCTCCCCTGCCAGCCTGTTTGCCCCTAACTGCCCTCCCCTGCATGCCTGCACCCCCCTCCAACTGCTCTCCCCTGTAGGCCTGGGTTCCCCCCCAACTGCCCTTCCCTGCAGGCCTGGTCACCCCCAACTCCCGTCCTCTGCTGACCTGGTCACCCCTAACTGCCCTCCCCTGCAGGCTTGATCAACCCCAACTGCCCTCCCTTGCAGGCCTGGTCCCTCCCAACTGCCCTCCCCTGCTGGCCATCTTGTAGTGGCCATCTTGTGTCCACATGGAGGCAGCCATCTTTGACCACATGAGGGTCAGTTTGCATATTTATTATTAGATAAGATTTGTTTCAGATGTACACCATAGTGGTTAGATAATCATATAATCAGATTAGAGAGATGGGTGAGAAAAGGGAAGGGATGAAAATGTACAAATTGTCAGTTATAAAAACAGTCACAGAGACATAAAGTCCAGCATAGGATATATAGTCAATAAAGTTGTCATACCTTTGTATAGTGTCAGATGGGTAGACTTACCAGGGTGATCACTTCCTGAGCTATATGTAAGTGTCTAATCACTGCACAGCTGAAACTAAGATAATATTGCAGGTCAACTGTAATTAAAAACCAAAAACAACTCTCAAAAAAAACAAGTCTGTAAGTGCTGAGTAAGAGGTTCTATGGGGGAATGCATGGGCTTTGACCAAGGTATTGTCTATCTCCCAACAAAAGAAGAAAGGGACTTAGAGGCAAGTCCACCACAAGCACTGAGAAGGAATAGCTTGCAGTAAGAGGTGACAGAATAACCATGAAAAAACAGAAAAATTTTAAATCACAACGTAGAGCAGGGGTGAAAGCCCTACACATACTTAAAATGACTCAGTTCACTCATAATATTGTGGCTGACACTGAAGCACATTTATTATTATAATAAAAATAATAATAATAATAATTATTATTATTATTATTATTATTATTATTATTATTATTTAATCTTGATGACTTAAGAGAAAAAGCTACCAGGAGCTTTCTAACTTCAGAAGTATGAATTACCCTTGAAAACAAAGAGTTTTTGTTTTTTAAAAATACATCAATGGACCTTTTTGTTATACAAAAACAAAGACTGGGTTCTAAATAAAAGTCTTGAGATATGAGGATTTGAGCTTTTTTATAATGATGAAAGGTTTTAAGTGCAAATAACTCTCTCTAAAATATGGGTCCTGAATGTCTTACTCCTGGAAAATTACTTGTTTGCTCTTAGACGTGTGTGCTTTGTTTGTATTTTTTTCAATCAGTTACCCAAAGGAGTTTGAAAAAAGTGACTAGCCAAAACCAGTTTGGCTCAGTGGATAGAGCATTGGTCTGCGGACTCAGGGGTCCCAGGTTCGATTCCGGTCAAGGGCATGTACATTGGTTGCGGGCACATCCCCAGTGGGGGGTCTGCAGGAGGCAGCTGGTCGGTGTTTCTCATCGATGTTTCTATCTCTCTATCCCTTTCCCTTCCTCTCTGTAAAAAATCAATAAAATATATTAAAAAAGAAAAGAAAAGAAAAGAAAAGAAAAGAAAAGAAAAGAAAAGAAAAGAAAAGAAAAGAAAAGAAAAAAGTGACTAGATGGGGCCTGAAGGGATATGAAAATATATCTTTCATTTACACTAGTAAAGGGGACTTACATGAATTCTATGTGAATTATGGAATCCCATATATGGCTATTTTCCAGAATAAATTATCCAGACTTCCAGAAATATACTATTAGAAACGGGGTTCCATTCAAACATGGGGTCAAACCCAACACAGTGGGTGGTGGAATATTGTAGGTGTCCAATAAAGACAGGGTATCATTATTATTATTCTTTGAATCACATGGTGGGTCTTTATGAAATATTTACTAATTTGAACAGAAACTGAAATTATAACCGCATAGAAACTTTATTCCTTTAATATGACCTTTTTTCTTTTCTGTCCGTTTGATTCAAACTGGCCTCACCCAGCACCATGAATCACTTTCCTCCTTTTCTTGGTCCACTCCCTTAATCATTAAGCCCTCAGGACAATGAGTTTCATGTCTACTGACCATAGAGACAGAGTTTCAGTCAAACTAGAGAGAAGTGACCCCACTGCCTACACATCTTTACAAAACCAAAAAGACCACCACCAAGGCTGACATAAGGACCAGATATAATGATCAACCATCCCCGTCCCCCGGGCCAACCAATCAGTAGAGATTACAAGCCTAACCACAACCCTCACACCCTTAGTCCTCTGTATAACTCAACCCTAGAAGCCACCAGGGAGCCAGATCTTTGAGAAAATCTCACCTGTGACTCTGAGTTTGGCACTGGTTCCTTAAATAAACCTTTACTTTCTTTGCTGCAAACTCCTGTTGGTATTTAATTGGGCTCTGAGGTGCATAGGCGAACAAACCTCTATAGTTCAGAAACAAAATTATCTTTTTAAAAAATTTTTCCTATATTGTGTTTTCCCTTTTAGTTCAATCTCTTTTCCAACTGAAAATGTGCTAATCAAATACTCACTAAATGAGTTGTATATACTTACATTTGTAAAATAATTAACCCAAGGCTCCTTTTATATAAATGATTAGCAAGAAAAGTATTGTATTTGAGAAAACATGTGGTACAATGAAATATTGTGAAACACTGACATTTAGTGAGAGTATTGACTTCAATTGTTATTTTAAGCTTTTGTTGTCTGAGATTTTTTTACAATTCTGAAAGGAAAGCAATACAAAATTCTTGTTCATCAAAATGCAAATTGTGCTCCATGAAATGCAACTGATTAGTATTTTGTGGATATTGACCAATTTTCCATCTATTTGTTAACTGCCTCCCCCACCCAGGAGCATCTATTTGCATCTCCAGAGAACCTTCTTTGGAAAACATTGGTCTGTCTATTCCCTTTTCTGCAATTATTAACAATACCATTTATCTATCTATCTAGATATCTAGATATGCATATATACATGTACATATCGGGTCTAGTAATAATCAATGTCGTTTTTTAACATTCGTTTAAAATCTTGCTTGGCGTTGACTTGTATTGACATAACCTTCAAACACGTGGTATCTACAGAACGTGTGAAGTGCAATTAACAAGTTTTGCTTGAAAAAGTTTGTGTTTGGTTTGGTTTTTGTTTCAAAACTAGGGCTAAGAAGATGGCGGATGAAGAGCATATTCGGCACTGCATGCTTTACGAGTTCCAATTAGGAAGAAAAGCAAGTGAGGCTGCAAAAAACATCTGCAGTGCTCTTGGTCAAGATGCAGTTAGCGCCAGAAAATGCCAGCGTTGGTTTGAGAAATTTCGCAAGGGAAATTTTTCGTTAGATGACAAGAGTGGTCGAGGCCGTGTGTCCAATTTTGATCAAGAAGCTCTTCAAGCTCTTTTGGTGCAAAATCCTCAAATTACCCAACAAGAGCTTGCGACAACTTTAAATTGTTCACAAAAAAACAATTTCCAATCAATTGCGTGCACTTGGCAAAGTCCAAAAGTTTGGAAAATGGGTTCCTCATGAGTTGACCGACAACAACCGTAATCAAAGAGTCACAATTTGCAGTTCGCTCCTCTCTCGTCAAAACCGTTTGCCGTTTTTAGAGCAAATTGTTACAGGAGATGAAAAATGGGTGCTGTATGTTAATTTGAAAAGGCGGCCTCAATGGTTGGACAAAAATGAGGCTCCGCAGCCCACGCCAAAACCTGACTTGAATGCGAAAAAAGTGATGTTGTGTGTTTGGTGGAATTTTAAAGGAATTCTTCATTATGAACTTTTACCATCTACCCAAACCATTACAAGTGCAGTGTATAGTGCCCAATTGGAAAGGTTAGCCCAAGCTTTAAGAGAAAAAGAACCCGCGCTGATTAATCAGAAGGGCGTAATTCTTCACCACGATAACGCACGACCGCATACTGCAAGAATCACTGCTGAAAAACTGCGCCAGTTGGAATGGGAAGTTCTCCCTCAACCTGCATATTCTCCTGATATTGCCCCTTCCGATTACCATTTGTTTCGTTCTTTGCAAAACTTTCTTCTTGGAAAAAAATTTAATAATGAAGAATGCCTCAAAAATGCATTGACCGAATTTTTTGCATCAAAATCACAAGAATTTTACAACAGAGGGATTAAAATGCTTCCTGAGCATTGGGCACAAGTAGTAGAAAACAACGGCAACTATATTGTTGATTAAATTTTGTTGTATTGTTTAAATAAATTCGATTTAAAAAAGGTATTAGAAAACGACATTAATTATTACTAGACCTAATATATATGTTTATTTCATACTCTCACACACACACACACACACACACACACACACACACTAGTGGTTGCCATATAGCTTTATAGTATTCTGGTGGCCAAGATATTTTTAAGTCATATTTTTATTGAAAAAATATTATTATGGTATTTTAATATGAATAATGAAATATAGAAGCTAAATGCTACATTAAAAGGGCATTTTTGTCTTCATTTTTCATTGACATAGAGGAGCTGAGAACCAGAGATGAAAATCTCCAAGCTAATAAATAAATAGAAAAACCAAGACTATAACCCAGACTTTTCAGCAACCAAATTAATTTTCATTTGATTTCCACATCTCTTTCTCCGAATAATTGAAGAATTTAAATCTCCACATAATAAAAACACATCTGTTATCCCTAAAATAGCATCACTTCAAAAAGGATCAGGCTTACAATATTTTAGAAATACAGGTAAAAAAAAAAATACTGGAATATCAATATCATCATTTTGCTATTTTCTTGCAGATAGTAAATTGAACTAGTGCAAAGAATAGGAAAGAAAAGTGTAAAACTCATATGTGCTTTTACAGAGCTTGAAAACTAATTTGGAAAGTAAGTTATATATACCCCAAAACATCCCAGTGATAGAAGAACATGAACCCTTGCTGGTTTGGCTCAGTGGATAGAGCATTGGCCTACGGACTGAAGTGTCCCGGGTTTGATTCCAGTCAAGGGCACATGCTTGGGTTGCGGGCTCAATACCCAGAGGCAGCCAATCAATGATTCTCTCTCATCATTGATGTTTCTATCTCTCACTCTTCCTTCCTCTCTGAAATCAATGAAAATATATTTTTAAATATAAAATAATATATTAAAAAGCCCAGCAAGTGCAATAATATCAGCTAATAATAACAGCTAACATATAATAAAAGCATATTAAGTGCCACACATAAGTCTAAGTGCTTTTACATCCAAATCCTCTTTCCATCTCCATAGGTATACTATCTATAGGTATACTACATAGGTATAATAGATATCTCCAATTATAAAAAATAAGAGCATGAAGCCATGAGAGGTTAATTTCTGTTGGGGTCTGTCATGAGAATGTCTAATTAATGGTAGAAGTATTGTGATAACTGTGGGTTTTGACTTTGGAGGACCTCACTCTTGGCCCCACAGGAAAGAAGGGAATCCATAGGAGAAATTAGTTGTGCAGACACCATGATGCTGAGGAGAAGCCCAGGCCTCCAAGGAGGAAAGGGTATGAAGCACGGCTAAGGCATGACAGGAAGGTACAGGGGAATAAAAGGTAATTGGAAGAAGGCCAAGGGTGTCATAAGCAGAATAAAAAAGGATGCTTAAATTGCTTAGGAAAAATCATACCCTAAAAATATCTTGCCTTAGCAGACTTTTAAAATATTCTTTGTGAAAAAGATTAGTTTTATTTAAATATACTAAAACAATGCAGAAAAAAATGATAGTATCCTGAACACAACTGTTAAAATTTGGGGGAAGGGGAGAAGACAATAAATAGTAAGTCCTTCCTTTCTGCATCCAAGCTCTGAAACAAGCCAAAAATTAAAACAAATACTAAGACAGATGGGAAATTAAAATATCAATTTGTGATTGTTCAAGGTCAAGTTGGAGGATATTACTTATTTGATAGCCAAATTGGCCAGCCTTGTGAGCCAAATCCCAGATCTAGACAACTTGCCTGTCATAGCATCACTCAATCCTGAACAAGAACAGAGATCCCCCAAGAAAAAGATAAAGAGAGCTGTTGAGAGGTACATATCCATTGCATTCTTCTCAGATAATTCATTCCACCATCCCTATGGAAGAATAAACAAAAGAGCACACACAAAGACATGAAGTTATGCTAACTGAGCTTCCTTCACGTGAAAAAAACATCTGGAAAAGAGAAGTACTCCTCATTAACACCCATTATTCTTTTAAATATTCACACTACAAAACAAAAGAAATATATTTTCCAGAAGCCTACAATTACAAATCATACTCAATGGTAAAATATTGATTGGTCACAAGACAAGGATGTCACTACTTATATGCAATACTGAAGTGCTGGTCCTAGCCAGTGCTATAAGAAAAGAAGTGGAAGTGCCCTTATAATAGATTATATAAATATTGTATTTTAAAAATTATAAAGGGTCTACAAATTTACAAGGTTGTAGATACAAAGTCAATATATAAATCAATTTTATTTTTATATTATCAATATACAATTAGAAGACAAAAATTAAGAAAAGTATAACATCTACAGTAGTACCCCAAAATACTGAATACCTAGGAAAAACTCTAAAGGAAGATGTAAAAGAACTCGAAAAATTATAATAGTGATAAAATAAATTAAAGTCCTAAACAAAGAGATATTTCAGGTGCATGAATTGTAAGATTCAATATAATATCACATAAATTCTCCCAAACTTGATTTATAGAATGAAAGCTATTCTACTTAAAATCGTTGTAGATATTTTTGTGTGGAAATTGGAAAACTGATTATAAAATTTGAGTATTCAAAGAATTTATAATGGACAAGATAGCCTGAAAGAAAATGAGCAAGTTGCAAAACTTATACTGTCAAATTTAAATTTATCATAAATTTAGATAATCAAAACAAATCAGTGTGGTCTAACAATAGACCCACATACACATGATTATTTGAATAGCAATACAAAAAAAAAAAAAAAACTTACTGGAGAAACAATGTTCTTTTTAATAAATAATGCTGGAACAATTATATGGAAAAACTAGAGGCCCGATGCATGAATTTGTGCACAGGTGGGGGTTCCTTGACCTGGTAATCAGGACCCTCTTGCGCAGTACCAATCAGGGCTGATCAGGACTGGCTAGCCAGGGGGAGGGACCGTGGCAGGTTGATCAGCCACAGGAGGTTGGCTGTGTGAGTGCACTGACCACCTGAGGAAGCTCCTACATTGATATGTCCTCTGGTGGTCAGTGTGCATAATAGTGACCAGTTGTTCTGTCGACCAGTTGTAACAGTCACTAAGGCTTTTATATATAGAGAGATATAGATAGATAGATGAACTATTACCCCTACTTTGTACCATACATAAAAAATTGAGATGGAGCACTGACCTAAATATAAATAATAAAACAATATAACTACTGCAATAAAATATAGGAGAATATTTTCATGATCTTGAGGTAGACAAAAATGTCATAAAATGATAAATTAGTATTCACTTAAATTAAGAACTTCCGTTCATTAAAAGACACCATTATGAAAGTGAATAGAAAAGCCACATATATTTAGAAAGATGTTTACTACAAATATATGATAAAGGATTCACATTCACAATATGAATAAAACACCTATATATGTAATACTTTCAACATAGATAATAAATAAATAAATAAATAAATAAATAAATAAAATCATTACTGACTCGCTTAAGAAATCCTATAAATCAATCAGTCATTAAGTGGGCAAAATAATTTTTAAACCGACAAAAGAATTGAACAAGACTTCAAAAATAGGATACCTTGATGGTCAATAAGGATTTGAGAAGATGTTTGGCATTATTGGTAGTCAGGGAAATGGAAATCAAAACCACAATGAGATACCACATACACAAGAGTTGCTAAAATTAAAATGATTGACAATATTAAGTGTCAGTGAGGATGTGAAGCAACTAGAAATCAGATAAATTGCTGGGGGAAGTGAAAATGGTACAATCACTTTGGAAAACTGTTTGGCAATACCTACTGAAGTAAAAGATAGGCTTGATTTATGACTCAACTGTACTACTCTTAGGCATATTCCTAAGAGAACTGAAGTCACATACTCACAAAAAGACAGGCAGTAGAATATAGCAATTTTATTCATAATAGCCCTAAAGTAAAATAACTCAAATGTCCCTCAACAGAAGAATGAATAAATAAATAGTGGTATATTGATACAATAAAATCCTGAGCAGCAACAGACAGGGAAAGCCACACACAATAATATGACTGAATCTTAAAGACATTTTAAGCAAAAAAAAGGCAGGCACAAAAGAATATGTTCCACTTAACCACTTTTGCTGAATGGAATACACTCATGTGTGATTGCATTTATACAATGTTCAGAATGGGTGAACTAATGTGCATTGATACATGTGGTGGACACACAGTCAATGTTTGGATGATGTATTGTACATTGTATTGATGATGATGAATTGTACACCTATATCATTTTTTTAAAATCAATGTTGCAGTTTTTTTGTTATTTTAACAGTCCTGCAATCAATATCCCTGACATCTTTATGCACCTAAAATATAATTTAAATTTTTTTGTAAATTAGATTCCTGGAAGTGAAATTTGATGTCAATAGATATGGGCATTTAAGATTTTAACAGATATCATAACCTCACCTCCACGAATTTTGAGCCAATTCACTATCCATCCAATAGTGTTTAGTGGTGCCACACTTTCACTAGCCAGGGGTACTACCAATCTTCATTATTTTTGTTAATATGAGGGGGATTAGAAGACATTTTATTTGACATTTTTAAAATAACCTAATTACATAAATATGCTGGAAACTGCCAACACTAAAGTAAACGAGACCCTAGATATGGAATAAAAAAGACTTTTGTTTTGAAAAGGGGTTGAGATTGGTTAAGGTTTTATATGTAGTTCCCTCTTATCCACAGGAATACATTCCATGACCCCCATTGGATGCCTAATACTGAGGATTGTATTGAACCCTGGTCAACTTCAACTCTGCCGGAAATGTGGCCACAGCTTCTTCAGGAATAGGTGCAGCCTCCCAGTAACATTTATATCATTCAGTCTAAGCCTGTTCCTGGATTGTGTGGAGCCATCCCTCGCTGACAGTAAACAGCGTGGTGTCACGCTTTCTGGGGATCCCTTATTAAGTCTCCTTACAGGCGCAATGCTGTCTGGCACAACACATTGCCATCAATCACAGCACGTTTTCTGTTCATTTGTCTTCGCTTACAAGTTTAATGCCTTTTCCATCTTAACTAAGCACTTAATATCCACCATGGCCATAACTTTTGCAGTTTGAGGTGTGACAGCAAAACTAGCACAAATTTGTTTCCTTCTTCACAATTTCATGAGAAGATTAATTTTTACTGTAGATCTTAGCAATCTCAGCATTTGATTTTTTTTCTATCCTTATTAAGTCAAGAACTTTCACCTTTTCACTTCAAGGAAGCACGTAAGGCTCCTCTGACATATCCGAATTGCCAGCATCACTACTCTTGTGCTATGGGGCCATTGTGAAGTAAAATAAGGGGGACTTATACACAAGTACTGTGGTAGTGCGACAGTCACTCCAAAACCAGATGGCTAAGTTACTAACGGGCAGGGAGCATCTGAAAAGTGGAGATGCTGAACAAAGGGGTGATTTGCATCCCCAAGGAGATGAAGCAGGATGCCTGAGATTTGATCATGTTATTCAGAACCACCCACAATTTAAAAATTTTAATTGTTACTAATGAATAAAGTAGATCCAAAGACACAGAAGTATGGAACAGGCTGATGAATTTCAGAAGGAAGGTGAGGGGTAGGAGGTTGGGAGGGGTGTGATTATCCAGGGAATTTATATGCATATATGCATAACCCATGGACAAAAGAGTGGTGAAGGCCTGGGAGGGGTGGGTATGAGTTGGAGAGGGTCAATGGGGAACAAAAACAAATTAACAAAGGGGGTATCTGTATTGCTTACAACAATAAAGATAAATTTAAACCTTTTGAACTGCTTCCTTCTAGAAGTTTCCATTTAATATTTTTGGACCATGATTGACTGCAGGTCAATCTGTGGCAAATAAACCACAGATAAACAGAGAGAGTGCCTACCCTACCTTCAGCCTTTGCTGAGAGAAATAGGTCCAGCTAGCTTCTTAAGCATAGGAAGCCCACTGCATACCCAAATCATCACCATCTGACTTTATGAGATCTGACCAATGAAGCATATGAGATCATACCCGACAAGGCATATAGAGTGGTCAGTTACCTATGAATTAGTCTGGCTCTGCAGGGATAACAGAAGTGGGGGGGGGGGGCGTGAAGAGGGGAGCACATTTCCTTGCTGCTTTGTATATTTTCTAATCTAACCCAATTCCTCCCAGCACACTCTTCCACTGTAACCCTCTGGAAATCCTAGTTTGGGGTCAGCAAACATCCATAAATCATCATCTTTTTTTGGTAAGTTCTTTTTACCTTTTTGCTTTAGTTGGTTCTAGCTGTTCTCTGGGATGCCATTTTTCCTGTGGTTCTCTCAATGGAGAGGGTGTTTTGTTATTTCGTATCTCACACCATCAGAATCTTGAGATGGTCTCGTTCCCATTTCTTCTTCTATATCCTGTCTCCCCTTTATGCTTATAAAACACTCAGGCTCTTCTCCTTGTTGTGTTTTTCTACTGACCACTTGACCACTCTCTTATTCTTAAAGACCTGAGCTCCCCACTCAATTTTCCTCTTTATCCCAACTCCTGTTACTACTTTCAAAGGTCTCAACATCCACACAGTGGATCATTCAGCACCATGATATCAGCTCCTTCACTTTTTCTCTACTCTACCTCAGCTACCCACTCCCATGGTCACATCCTGAATCTCTACCAACAGAAACTATATTGTCTATGAAGCATTATCTTAAACACCCCACACCCTGTCCGCTACCTCCCATCATTTCAAATAACATTCTCCGGAACAACCCCTACCACTCCCACCACCATAACTCTTTGACCTTATTCTTCAATCCCTACCATTTTCTCATCATCCCTTAGTCTTGCCCATCCTAGATTTTGTGAGCACACATTCTAATTACTGTCTAGCAAATCCCCTCACATTCCTTGTCCGCAGCCTCCTTTATCATTCTTGCCTACCCACGCCAGCTATCTCCCCTCAGTTGTGTTGCTGGAGAAAACAATACACAACTGAGCAGATGATGTTAACATGAATGGAAAGTTCCAAGTGTCAATGGGCTCTCACATCTGCCCAGAGAGTGGACCCTATTTCCCTCACAGGCTCATTTGCCACTTACTGAGGTGAACAATTTCTCCCTGTGCCTCCCACACCTTCGCCTCCATCCACAGTTTCAGTTGATGACCTTGCCTCATGCTTAGCTGAGAAAAATACAAGTCACCGGAAGCAAATTCCCTCAACTTCTCACCACCCATGCCCAAGCCTACGGTATCTATTCTCATACCATGATGAAGGAAGCATCCTCAGGCCTTATAAAAGCCAACCCTCCTCTTGATTGATGATCTTAACATGAGCAATGTCTGTTGACTGGTGGGGGTGGAAGCCAGAGTAGAGACTATTGAGAGTAAAGGGTAAAGTCCGCTTTGTCTCATATTTCCAGTTTTATTCTGATAAGCCCATTATAGGAGCAATCTCTGTTATGGATTTCATGTGTATCCTTCCAATTCATATAAAAATACATATGCAGGTAAATATCCAACTCTTTCCTTCTATTTATAAAATTTCCAGAAAAATGCATCCCATCCTATGGAGTCATTCTTCAGAAAGACTTCACTTCCTTCATTATGCCATTTCCTGGAATATGATTAGTCTCCCCCTCTCTCCACTAAATAATTCCCATGGATAAGCAAGCATGCCTTAGTGTCTGCTTTTACCAAAAAGGCAAGTCTTGACCCCTGCCTTGCCCACACATTCCTTTGTCCATAGTCATCAGTAAATTTGTCAGGAGTTATGAAATATGGAACAAAGCAGACATTACCCTTTACTCTCAATATTCTCTACTCTGGCTTCCATCCCCACCAGTCAACAGACACTGCTCATGTTAAGATCATCAATCAATAACCTCCATGTTTTTAAATCCAGTAGAGAACCTCTTTTAATTCAAACTTTCAGCATTTTTCACAGTTGACTACTCCCTCCCTGGCACATGCTTCTGTTTCAGCTTCTATAATGCCACAATCATCTGGTGCTTTCTCCCACCTCAATGAGACACCTTTCTCCCTGATATTTCAAATGTAAAATGTTCAAATTTCTGTACCATAACATCTTCTATTCCCTGCCTGCCTCCCATTCTCTAGACTTCCTCAGTATATGTTATCTCATCAACTCAATTGCTCAAACCAGAAACCACCCTTTCAGTAATAACCAACATCCAAGCAGCAAAAAGTTCTCACATTTTTCCTCTTTTGTTTCTCCTCTCAGCACTATAATCCAAACCATCATTCTCACATGGGTTCTGAATTAGACTTCTGCTTGTTTTCACCTCTTCCTTGCTGTCTCCTCCATACCCTTGATCCCTGATGCATTTTCCACTGATGAACAATAATCTTTACTCTCTCATTAAATCAGGAATCCCAAGAACTGATCTCAGGACCATAAATACTGGTTAAATGCATCTATGAGGTGGAACAATCAGGTGTAAATTAGCTCAAGTACTTCTAAGACAAAGAAATGCAATGGAAGGAAGGTGGTTCAGGCAAGCATACAGATTGGGGGAACAGGATAATTCCTGTAGAGTTGTACCTTTCATCTTTTATGTAATGTATAGAGATTTGGCCTTTTATTTATTTGGAAAAAAAAAACATTTATTGACTGCACTGTATACTAGAAACTACATTAGGCAGTTGGACAACAAAGTTAAATAAAACAATTTCTGCTCTGTAGCACTCACAGTATAGTTTAGGGATTCTCAAATTTTGCTGTTCATCAAAAATAACTAGAAAAAAATGTTCACATTATAGATTCCCTCCAGACACACTCAACAATCATAGGGCTAGAATATAGAAATCTGTCTGTTTTAAAGCTTCATGGTCCCGAATAGAGTTGAGAACACTAGACATTCAAGGAAAATAATAAACTACTGACACACTCAGCAATTCTTGCAATATTTTTGCTTCTACCATCTCATTTAAATCCCACAGTAAATAGTGAGGCAGTTGGTTATATTCCCTTTATAAATGTGAACATTTAGAAGAATTTGGTTTAATAAATTAACAGCCAGTGAATGACAAAGGTGAGCCTGGACTGAAATTCATTTCTCTAAGTTCTATACTCTTTACTTCACCCATAGTTGATGAAATAAAAGAAAGGAATGACAGTACATACATAAAGAACATAAGAGGAAAGACGGAAATTCCTATTATTATTACTAAGAGGTTGGCCAAGAGCCTACCACGTTGTCTGATTTACAATAGAAGCTTAATAAACATTTTTCAATTGAATTGAAATGACGTTCCTATGCCTACTACCAATGGGAAAAGACAAGACTGGATTAATGGTACAATGCCTCAAGCCCAGAATCCAAGCCCTGGGATAATTATAATTATCACCCAATCAACCAACCAGTGCTCACCAAATGCTAGGTCCTGTTACTATGTTACATTAAATATTACATACTCTGAATGGCCAGATTATTATGATCTCTGAATGCATAATAATCTGGCCACTCAGTGTATATCCTATATAATAAAAAGCTAATATGCAAATAGTCCCCTCCACCAGGAGTTAGACCAGCAGGCAGGCCAGCCAACCACCCATGTCTCCACCCACTGGCCAGGCTGGCCGGACGGACTCCACCCATGTACAAATTCATGCACCAGGGCTTCTAAAATTATATGTGTAATTTTATATATATAAAGGACTGTTGTGGGCAATACACACACACACACACACACACACACACACACACACACAGTGGCCAGATTATTATGCATTCAGAGATCATAATAATCTGGCCACTCAGTGTATACATGTATGTTTAATTTTATACACTTTCACACACACACACAAAGGATATTTTTCCATTGATCTTCTACAGAGAGTGGAAGAGAGAGGGAAAGACAGAGAAAAACATCAATGTGAGTAAGAGAAACACATTAATTGGTTGCCTCCTACATGCACCCTGACCAGGGCCCAGGCCAAAGAGGAGCCTGCAACCAAGGTACATGCCCCTGCCGGAAATCAAACCCAGGACCTTTTGATCTGCAGGCTAATGCTCTATCCACTGAGCCACACAGCTAGGGCCAAAATTTAATTCTCACAACAAATTTTTAAGGTTTGAACCATTATTAATCTCATTTTCTTGGTGAGAAAACTGAGCAACAGAGAATTTACTTTACTCAAGGTCACAAAACTAACACGTGTCAGAAGCAGAATTAGAAAGCAGCCAGTTCTGGCCCAGAGACCATGTTTTTAACCATTTTAGCATACAGCAGCTCTGTATAATCCTGGATTTCTAGAGTTCAGCCATTTTCATAGTTAGAATTAAGTAAGGACAGTTGGCAGTCTATAATTTTATTTCCAGTTGTACCATATTCTCCACAGCCCCAGAATCATTACTCAGCTAGGAAAATCACGTTTGACCACATCCCCTTGGCCTCGGCCTGATTTCAGCACACGTGAGTCTATTTCATGCATATGGCCAGGGTTCAACCTATGCGTGTAATGTGGTCTCTCTGCTTTTCCATCTCAGGGTTTTCTCCAAAACTATGGAAGCCTGCTCAAGCCCTAATTCACACGAAGCCTAGTGGTTAGAGGTCATTCACATTCCTGGAGGCAACTCAGAGGGGGACTAGAGTTGATGGGTAGATGCTCTAGGCACAACATCAATAAGAGGGACAATTCTGAAGCAGGTTTCTCAGCATAAGTGCCATTGATATTTGGGGCCATTTGTTGTTGGGAGTTTTCCTGTGTATCCCTGGATGCCACTAGCACCTCCCAGTGTGACAGCCAAACATGTCTCCACACATTACCAAATGCCACACAGGAAGAGATTTTAAAAAATCACTTTTGGTTGAAAATCATTGAACTCCATTGTCAGAGGAACCTCAAAGGGGTTAAGCTCCAACTTCCCACCACAGTGGCCAGTTCAATGGTCACTATTTGTTAGCTTTTCTCCCTTCCCTCCTTTCTATTTCCTAGAGTCACCTCCTCAACAAAATTCTCACCTAAATCCTTGCCTTAGGTTTTGCTTTCAGGGGAACCTAAACTCATGTATTAGATTGTTAGCAAATACCCCCAATTATATAAAAAATGCCAACCTATAGGAACTTATTTCATTAACCTCTTAAACATAAAGAAAGGACTCACAGTTGATTCAGTTGGAGACCCTCACACAGACCCTCATGGTTCACTGGAGACCTGGAGGCCACACTTTCAGAACAACGGCCCGATGACAATCCTGTGCAAGAGGAAACTTGTTTGACATCCCTTCCATTTCAGTAAGTGGGTGATTCATGCCACATATTACAAATTGTGGACCTTTAGGATCTTGCGTGCAGGTGTCTTGGATCAGGAGCAATGACTCACAAAAACAACTTAACTTTTGACTTTTCTGAATCAGCATCTCTGAGAGTGAGGTCTGAGCATGTGTAGTTTTAATAATATGCCCTTAGGTCCTCCTGATGCATGGAGCTGTGCATTCATTCCAGCCTGCCCACTCTCAAGCACAGAACCTGCAGAGGCATATGGGAAAAGAGACCCACCCAAGGCCTCATGGAGAACAGAGGCTGAAGAACCAGGACTAAATCCCAAGACTGGATTCCCAGGCCTGGCCCACAGCAGCTGTGCTGCAGCTGTGGGCTTGTTATCATGTCTCCATTCCAAGGGACTGGGGCTGGAAAGACTAGAAATGGCAAAGACGAAAGGAAAGCATTAATGGCTGCTCTGCTCTGGAAAGCTGCCTGAGAGAGAACCCAAATGTCCTTTGATTCATGCCAATCGTTTGCACAGAAAGCTCTTTCTCAAGAAATGGAGGTCATACAGCACAGCTCTGGGGAGCAGTTCCTCGTCCAAAGACCTGCTCTCCTTCCCAAGTTGTGGACTCTCTTTCTGCCTCCATTTGACAGCACAAAAAAATGGTACTTTTTCAGCTTTGAATCTTACCATCCAGGTGTACTATTTGTCCTTTTGTTCTTAAAACTTGACTCCATAAAATTTTTTTCTTCTTTCTTTTAGATGAACCAGGCCAAAATAACTATAAAATAGAAAGAGAATAAAGATGCATTAATAAAGCTAAGCTCAAACAATACCATGGGACACACCAAGGAAAGGAGAAAATAGCCATTGGGACAAAATTATAAGGAAAAAATAACATAGCCAATTTTATTGAAACCCTAAGTACATTATTTTATCCACTAGTCAGAATAACTTTATGAGACAGGTATTATTATTGTTGTTGTTATCATTTTATGAAGAAAATTAATCCTATAGAGAATAATATCTAAGCTGAAGACCATAAAACCCAGCATGAGTTGAATTAAGAAGGTCAAACTTCTGACCCTTCCTTTCTTCAGAGTATTGGACATGCTTTCTTGAATGCTAAGATTGCTTTCCAAGTCCCCTTACAGATCCTGTTCAGTTTGACCACAGAACAAGTATAGTTCTTTCTAGATGCTGTTCAACCTTCTGCTTTTCTATACAGTTGTCCTTTGTCTAAGACGGTGCCAGAACAGTCTATAATAATATAAGAGTAATATGCTAATTAGAGTAGACGACCTTCTGGACGAAGGTGGGGCTGCAAGGGGAGCCTGGGTCCCAGCTGCCAGAGGGAAGCTGGTGCTGGCAGCGGGGGGGGGGGGGGGGGAGGAGGGCTACTCTTGCACAAATTTCATGCATCAGGTCTCTATTCCTAGCTAATAAAAGAGTAATATGCAAATTGGCCATCACTCTAACACACAAGATGGCCAACCCCATGTAGTCAAAGATGGCTGCCCCCATGAGGACACAGATGGCCACCACAAGATGGCTGGCAGGGGAGGGCAGTTGTGGGCAATCAGGCCAGCAAGGGGGGACAGTTGGGAGGGACCAGGCCTGCAGGGGAGGGCAGATCTGCAGGGGAGTGGTTAGGGCATTCTAAGGCTGGAAGGCAGAAGTGGTTAGGGGTAATCAGGAAAGCAGGCAGACGAGCAGTTGGGAGCCGGCAGTCCTGGATTGTAAGAGGGATATCCAACTGCTCACTGGTATTGGGCCTAACTGAGCAGTCAGACATTCCTCCAGGAGTCCCAGATTGGAGACGGTGCCGGCTGGGCTATCCCACCCTACACCCCCACCTCCCATGCATGAATTTTGTGTACCAGGCCTTTAGTGTCATAATAAAGCCTTATATTTTTGCAAAGTTTCAGCTGTAATGATTTCACCTTTCTTTGAACAGATAGGGAAACTGAAGCCCAGAGAGAGCAAGGAGCTTGCCCATGGTCACACAGCAAGCAAATGCCAGAGGCAGCTCAAGGTTCAAATCTCCTGATACCCTGTCTAGGTTACATGAAGATGAGCAGAGAGAGATTGAAATAAAGCAGCAGAGTCAAGTGGCCTCTCAAATGTTTTCTTACCCCTGTGACCTCCCAAAATTTGGAGTCCATAATATCGTAAATGGAAAAATACAAACAATTTCCCCAGTTAAAACAGAATTTATTTTCCTGTAAGGCTATCAGCACATACTTTACGTTTACTCAGAAAGTTCCCTGGAACAATGAGAGCACTGATTTGATTTTATTCTCTGCCTCTTCCCAAAGTTTTCAGTTAAACTGAATCAGGGGGATTATTTCCTGGCTTCAGTGGGCTGCTCTTAATATTTGCTGTGACCTAAACAAACACTGATAGCCCCAAATAACTGTAAATGTTTTCTTTTCTCCTAAGCAAGTTATGTCACTCTCCTGCCTCCAGCATCACCAGTAATCACACCCCTGGCTCAAAATGCTGTATTCTTGGCACCTGGGAACTAAAAAATAAAAAAAAAACACTGTAAATGGGGTCAAATATGATATCCTAGCTGATTCTAGGGCTATGGAGGATATGGTACAACTGGAAGAATAACTGTGGACCAAAAAACTTCCTAATTTAATTCTAATTATTGTCAGTGTATCTTGAGTTTTATCATTTTTGTTATTATTAAAGTAGATTCTTGCAAGTAGGGCCTGAGCAGTGGTAATTTTTTTTTAAGTTTCCCACTGAGGCTTCAGGGTTAGAACCACTGGTAATAGGTTAAGTTTTATTCCCAAAATTTGCCTATAATTTAAAAAAAAAAAAAGGCAAGAAAATCATCTGGCATGCCTAATGGAATCAGATGTGATTTTCCTAGCTGAGCTAGCACCCCGCGCCCCTCCCCTGGTAAGTGTTTCTTGTAGGGATCCCTGGAATCTGTGTCCTTAACAAGTACTTCCAGCTCAGTCTTATTATTTGGTAAAGTTTAGGATCTAGCAAGTTTGGGAAACACTAAATGATGGCATAGCCTTTTAATCACACCCAAGAGAGACATCTGATGACAAGTAGGTTTACATCAGCTACAGAAGAAAACACAGCCTTAGACCAAGAGTTCCCCTCCATAAGAGTGTTTTTCTTTTCCAGAAGTCCCTTGCCTTTCCCTACAATGATCTCAAGGGTCCCTACATCCCCACAATGATCTCAGATTTCCACAAGCCTGCTCATCTCTTCCCCCACCCAGCCTGGCTCCTTTCACTCAGCTCTGCTCTCTTAACCCTGCCTGCTCTTCTGGATTTAAGTCCAGATCCAGAATCCCTTATCATACCTGTCCACACTGATGTCTCCCTGGATTATAAACTCCTTAGGGGCTGTGCTTAAATTAGAGTAGACCTTGAGGATAGCTGCTAAAGGAAAAGCTGAGTAAAGAAAGGCCAAGATGAAGCTTTGAGAGAGCAGGCTGTCTTGTTCCTCACTGTTGCCCCAATGCTTCCTCAGCACCTGGCACAACAGCTAGTGTTCAAAAAATATCCATTGACTGTGGTAATGAATAAATGAATACATTTCAAGCTATACATATTCCAGCACACGTGCAGAGTTTAAATTATGATCTTGGAAGCAAACTTAGATACCACCTATGACTTAGATCCTTTTTAGCATCTCCACATCAGTGTTTCTCAAACTTTTTGGTCTCAGAATCCCTTTCCACTCCCAAAATTACTAAGGATCTTAAAGAGCTTTTGTTTATGTGGGTTATACCTATTGATATGTACTGCATTAAGAATTAAAACTGACATGTAAGAATATTTATGTTAAAATAACAGTAATAAACCCATTATATATGTTTATGGGTTAGCATAAATACATTTTATCATATATTATAAATATTTCCAAAACAAATTAACTTAATGAGAAGAGTGGCACTGTTTTACATTTTTGCAAACCTCTTTAATGATCATCTCAGTAGAAGTCAATTAGATGCTCAAGTCTGCTTCTGCATTCAACCTGTTGACTAAGGAAAAGTTCCTGTGCACTCGTGAAAAAATGAGAATGAAAAAGTCAGATGACATCTTAGTATCATTGTGAAAACAGCATTGGCCTCCTGAACTTCCTAAAAGGATCTCAGGGAGCCTCAGGGAGCCCCTGACCACACTTTGAGAAATGTTACTCCATTCATTTCAAGTTCCACACACATTTGGGAAAGTTAATATAAGTATTGTTTTCCTGCTTTGAAAGAAATATAATGGTTTATCCCACTAGGATAGATCCTTACATACTAGGATGTCATAGCAGAAAAATTTGAGTTTGTATTCTTATTAAATGACTAAAGTATCATAGATATTAAAATCCATAAAATGCTTATCTGCAAAAAAAAAAAGCTTATCTGCATAAAACAATATTCATAGCAGTAGCGCAAAACTGTAGAGTCTGTAATATCTCTTCTAACTTCTACCTTATCATCATTCTGCATCTTTGACTGTGCCTTCCAGATCAGCAAATGTTCTTGCAAGGAAGTGTGTGTGGGGGGGAGAGGCGGGGAGAGGAGGGGTGTCCCTCAACTCAGCCTGCACCTTGTCCAATCTGGACCCCTTGAGGGATGTCTGACTGCCCACAGGGACCGGACCTAAACAGGCAATCAGACATCCCTCTCACAATCCAGGACTGCTGGATCCCAACTGTTCACCTGCCTGCCTCCACCTAATTGCTTCTGCCTGCCAGCCTGATCACCCCTCCTAACTATTCCCCTGCCAGCCTGATTGACGCCTAACTGCTCCCCTGCTGCCAGATTGCCCTAACTGTCCTCCCCTGCAGGCCTGGTTGCCCCCAAATGCCCTCCCCTGCCAGCATGGTTTCCCCTAATTCTCCTAGCCTTGCTGACCTGATCACCCCTAACTGTCCTCCCCTGCCAGTGTGGTTGCTCCTAACTGTCTTCCCCTGCAGGCCTGGTCACTCCCAAGCGCCCTCCCCTGCAGGCTCAGTCACCCCTAATTGCCCTCCCATGCAGGCTTGGTAAACACAACTATCCTCCCCTGCCCATCTGGTCGCCCCTAACTGCCCTCCCTTTCAGGCCTGATCCCTCTCAAATTCCCTCCTCTGCTGGCCTGATCATCCACAACTGCCCTCCCCTGCTGGTCACCTTGTGGAGGTCATCTTGTATCCACATGGAGTGGCTATCTTGTGTGTGAGAGTAATGGTCAATTTGCATATTACCTCTTTATTATATAGGATTATTATACAGGATAGCTTTGAATTAACTATGTACAATATCTCCTTGATGGTCAATAAAAATATGCCTTATAGTTTGCTTCAGAGTCCAAGTTCAAAAATCCGATTGCCTGAATTTAAATCCTGATCCCTTCACTTACTAGCTGCATGACTTAAAGCAAATTACTTAAACTCTCTTCTCCTTTTATAACATACACAGCTCCAGTCTAGCACAGGGAGAAGTAATTGGGGCATTTACAATGAGAAGAGAAAAAGAGGATGTGACCTTTATTTTAAAAGAAGACTCCATTTCATTCTAAAATGAAAACGGTCATTGTACCTATCTTTTAGACCTATTATGAGGATTAAATAAAATACATGTAGAGTGCATGACATGTAGCAAATTGTCAATAACTGTTCCCTATTATATATCTTTTAAAGTTTCTTTAAAGGAACTAGAAAAGTAAATTCCTACAATTGATCCACTTCCCATAATTCAGCATGACTTACAAATATTTGTTTATAGTAGTAATTTTAGGGCTGAATTCACTTACCCTAAAAGGATCAATTATATAAAGTACTATTATAGAGTCCTCTGCTAAAAATTAAAGATGAGACTTGAAAATCCATACTACATACAAACTGTGGAAAGTACCTCCTTTCCCAAAAGCACTTGCACCTATAGTGGTAATCAGCCTTGCTCTAGCAAAGGCTAAGTGGCAATTAAATTTAAGTTGGCCCCTGGGTAAATTGTACACCAAGATGAATTGTTAATATCAAACATTTATTGAGCACTAGCAGACTCAAGAAGCACACATTGATCATCACTCCACATAAAACCCACAATGTGATGAGGACACAGGCTTACATGAGAGAGTGGTGAAGAGTTCCTGTGTACAGAACAGTGATACAGGCAAGATGTCCCAGTAAAACTGCTTATGAAAGGCAGAGGAGGTCATTCTGACTTGAGGAATCTAGAAAGCCAAGATGTAGCTTTTGAGGAGGATACTGAAAAATGGGTGAGATTTACCAAAAGGACAAAAGGTAATGGCACTAGCAGAAGCAGGATTAGGCATGAAGGGCTGATATAAGAGCATAAGGCAATAGTGAAAAGGCTGTTTGGATCTGAATGAAGCGGGTCTTACATGCTAGGCTAAGTCTGAACTTTCCTCAACAAGCATAAGGTCAGCCTTAGCAACAATGAGTATAAAGCTGTGTCAGTCTCACCTTAGTGCTTTGTCACTGATATACCGGAGGTTGGATGAAAAGGAAGGCATTAATCCAATCATCTGCTGACAGGCATCTAGGCAATGGTAAGATATGTACACAAATAATAATTTAATAAAAGAAAAGAAAAGAAAAGAAAAGAAAAGAAAAGAAAAGAAAAGAAAAGAAAAGAAAAGGAAGGCATTAAAAGAGAGGAAAACAATTATGAGGCCATGGCAATAATCCAAAGGGAGAAGTAGTTGGGGTATTTACGATGAGAAGAGAAAAAGAGGCTGTGACCTTTGCTTTAAAAGAAGACTCCAGCCCTAGCTAGTTTAGCTCAGTGAATAGAGTGTCGGCCTGTGGACTGAAGAATCCCAGATTTGATTCTGGTCAAGGGAAGGTAACTTGGTTGCAGGCTTAATCCCCCAGCCATGGTCAGGGCACATGTGGGAGGTAACCAATTAATGTGTCTCTCTCACATTGCTGTTTCTCTCTCTCTCTTTCCCTCTCCCTTCCACTCTCTCTTTAAAAGTCAATGAGGAAAAAAAAAATCCTCTGGTGAGGATTAACAACATACACAAAAATAAATAAATAAATAAATAAATAAATAAATAAATACTCCAGGAGATTGAGGACTAACTAAATGTTGGGGGGGAACTCTTTTGTGATAGACCAGAGTTGTGTGTGTTATTTAAAAAAAGAATTTTTGAGACATCTCCAAGGTGAATTTGGAAGGTATGTTGGATTAGGAAAAGGAAAGAACTCAGAATTACCTGACTGAGAGGTAAAGGAATAAAAAAATTATAGCCCCACTAGAAAAATAATAAGCAATGAACTCTTATAAATCAATAAGAAAAATGAATATACCAAAATGAGACATGGACATGAACAGGCAATTCATAAAGGAAGAAATAAAAATGACCAAGAAATGTAAAAGAATTGAAAAGAAAATATAAACAAGCCTATGAAAAATCACTTTTTGCCTCCAAGATTGGCACAAAATATAAGCCTGGTTAACTACCCAACAGCATCTCTCCTTGCCAACAGAACTCAGATCTGTTCCGTTATCTAAGCTCTTCCAGTTGGCCTTGTTTTTCTTGGTCCCAGCCCAAAAAGAATTTGTATTAGTCTAAGCCAAAATTAACAATTTCATTATTGTTATAAGCAACTGGTTTCAGAAAGGACATACATTTTACTTCTGGCTAATGATACGTGACAGAAACTTATGGACAAAGGTGGAAAGCCTCTGAGGAACAGGAAACTGTTTTATGAACAGTTTCTTAGATCTTAGAAAAAGAGCTCCAGGCATTTCAATGCCCACTTTATTTGCCCCTAGAAACATAAGAATACAATGTCTGGAGCTATGCAGCTATATTGGGAAAATGAGGCAATCAACTAATATGCTGAGAATGGAAGACAGAAAAAAATAAACTGGTACTGAATGTCATTCGACCACTGAATTAACGTACTAGAAAAATATTTTCTGAATGAATGAATGCCCGAGGTCTATGAGGATATCAATGAGAAGTGCCAAGAAGGATCATAAACTTGAAGCGGAAAGAATTATGAATGTTCTCTCCAATTTGAGTATGTTCAAATTTATGCAAGGAGTCAGTGGGAAAATAGAAACTAAAACAGCTTTTTGGAGTTCCCCAGAGCAGCCTCCATCTAATTCACCATCTTCCCCTAATGCTGTTGCACCCAAGGTCCTAGTTTCCATTTCAGACACTGCAGAGTAAGATCTTCCCTCGTGGAACCCAGGACTGGCTATTCGCCAACGACCCCAAAGCCATTACCCCTGAGAGGGTTTGCATCTCCACCCAGAAAAGTTAAGGATGGCCCAAATCAGATATGCATAGGAGAATGCCTTTCTGGTTCCTCCCCTGGTGTTACAGCAGAGCACCCTGGCAGAAATCCAGCTGAGAGAGTCTGCCAGGAGTGGCTCTGTGGGTTCCCCTTTCACCACATAGCTTTGTTCAAACCAGATCTCTAAAAACATTGTGGCTTCCACTGGTGTGATCACGAGTGCGTTCACTTTCTCCCACAGAAGCAGTTCTTTGTGACATCCTCAGCTTTTCCTCTAAGGGGGCATCTTTTCTCTTTTTTTACTGCATAATTAATTACGTGTGATTCTGCAATTGAATATGAAATATATTCTATCTTGCCTCCAAATTTAAAATTCAAATGTTAGCTAATTAATCAGAAAAAACAGAACCTCATTTCATGCCCTAAATCAAAATAAATTCCGTGGGATTAAAGATTAAATGTAAAAATAAACTCTAAAAGCAGTAAGAAAAATATAAATATTCATAATATCGTGTAAAAATACTACACTTTCTAAATATGGTACTAAAGACAGAAACCACAAAAGGAAAGGTGAATGGCTTTGGCTATAAAACTTTTCTAAACTTCTGGAGTGGAAAGCTGAGCCTAGGAGGGGGAAAGTGACTAACTCGTCATTGTGCTGCTTTTATGTCTATAGATTAGCTTTTCAACTGACAAAATAATGATGCAAAATGTAAACTTTTGTAGTAAAAATATTAAAAACAAAGATACACTAAAAATAAAATGTATTTGCAACATCTACAACAGACACAGACTCCTGTATTCTGATGAGAATTCTCTTATGGCTTGCAGACTTGTATCCTCCTATGGGAGAAAGAGAGCAAAAGCCCACTGGAGTCCCTATTAGAAGGGCACTAATCCCATTCATGAGGGATCCACCCTCATGATGTCAATACCGCCCAATGCCCCACCTCCTAAAACCATCACGTTGGGGGTTTGGATTTCAACATATGAATTTTGAAGGGACATAACATTTATTCCATTGTAGGCAGCTTGCCTCCCCACATACCTTCTATCTACCATGTTTCCCCGAAAATAAGACATCCTCCGAAAATAAGACCTAGCGCATGGAAAGATAAGACATCCCCTGAAAATAAGACCTAGCGCAACTTTGGGAGAAAAAAATTAATATAAGACACTGTCTTATTTTCAGGGAAACAGGGTATATATAAAGATTAAAGGCATAAAGTTTTCTGTCACATTAAACAGTTCACATACTCAATTGAAAAGATAAAAACCATAAGCAGAATTTTTGGCAAAGCAGAATTTCACCAAATTAAAAAAAAAAAAGTTGCATAACACCCCTTCCAGTATCATCACCCTTAACATGCACAGCCTCAACATTGGAGAAAGGGGATTTAAGTTGGAACAAGAACCAAGAATAACCTTCAAGGAGACCTGTCCATCTGAAATCTCTCAGTCAAGGGTGAGGAACATCTCCCAGTGCAGGCCAAATCCCTGCAGAGCTTCCTCATCTATTTCACTTGAGCCTGGGCAGGGCTAATGTTTGTCGCTGTGGTTGAAACCCAAAGAATAATCTCCCTTTCTCTGCACACCTAGTCCTTGGCTGCCCACAATGTGCTAGGGACTGTGCCCAGCCAAGGCTCTCTCCATGGCACACTCAGGAGAAGAATTTCAGAAACCTCCAGCTACAAAGAGTGATTACTAATCAGTGCCCCTTTCTGAGCTCTTGCTATCTGCCAAGCACTGTGCGAGCTGTTCTGCAAGCCTCATTTAATCCTCACAGCGATGCCCTGCAGCAAGGTCTACTGTTGTTGGTGTGTTATCCTCTTTATGATGAAAAATTTGTGGCTCAGAAATGCCAACTAACTCATTCAAGGTCACAAGGCTAGTGAGTGGCAGACCTGAGATTCTTGTCACCTCCCCACCTCTCTCTGTACCTTCCTCTTCCCCGCCCCCCCAACTCCCCCCCAACCTATTTTCTGGTCTGGCTGAGCTATTTGTAGTTAGTTTCCTGGAGGCACCAGACATTTCCCTTCCTCTGTGCCTTGGCTGAGGCTGTGACTCTGCTGGGAGAGCCCTGCCTTCCTGCCCCCTTATTTGGCTTGCTGTCTCCTACCCATCATTCAAGACCAGCTTGACAGTTACTGCTTCTAGGAAACACTCCCAAGCCTCAAACTCTTCTGATGAAATTAAATGCAGAGACATTCTGGCCCTTTTTAAAGGTACCACAGCCATGCTTATTTCTAGGTTTTGGAGATATGATTTTCCCTCCAACCTAACACAGTCTTTATTCACATGGGGACACACACCCATGTATAAGCATGCATATGCACACTCACATATATGCACACCAAAGCCTCCTTCCCTACTCCTACTCATTCTTCAGGTCCCCTAGAAGTCAACAACTCTGAGAAACCTTCCCTGGGCCATACCCAGTGCCCCATTTCCAGAGGGGGGTGCCCCTGATTTGTAGCCTCACACGCCAGGCTTCCTTCACACCACACTTTTCACACTGGCTTGTCATTGTTTCCACTTCATGAGGGAAGTCTTTCATGGAAGTTTCTATCTCACTGAACCCTGTCTCAGAGCCGGGCACCAAATAGGTGTTCAATAAATATTTGTTGAATAAGTGAATGCTCACCTGCCTACTTCCTTCTTGTCGGTGCTCCTAGACTGCGGAAATAGAGAGCTATGTGTCCCAATGTTGTTTCAGCTTTGGCTGATATTATCAGTGAAACCCAAGGCCTTGTACTTTCATGACAGCAAATGTTCTTTCTGGAAGGAGAAAGAACTTCTTGCCAGGAGCTCTTGTAAGAATGGAACACGGCGGGGCAGACAGTATCATTTTACCAAAGGCTGGAAGTAACTAGTAACAGGGAGAAGTATTAGTCAAGAGGAGGAAAGATCTTACTGAAAATTAAAGCCCTGATTTTATTTCCTGTATTCATGAAAAGGAGTCATTTATTTACAGGAAATTTTCACAGGAGATACTCTTCAAACTGCAAAGGTTCATTGTGTCATCGTCTTTAACCTGACACTAAGATGTTTCCCTTGTTCATTTGCTTTGAAAATTTTATTTACTGCCCTAGCAGTAAATTTATTTACCTTATAAAATTACCTTAAAATTTTACTTGTTTTACAAATTATGAGAAATTAAAATTTTTTAACATGCTTGTAATAGTTAACCCATTGACTTGAGATCTCACATTTTGTAATATTTAATCCAAATAGTAATTAAAATGATACCTCAAAACCCTATGAGATATATCCTATTATTGTCACCACTTTACACATGAAGGAGGTGATCAAGTGATTTGCCCAGGATTATATAACTTAATAAGTGGTGATGAGTTGAACTTATTTAGTTATGTAATTGCTTAAAACAATGTCTGGTACACACAGTATATGCTAAGTTAACATAAGCTACCGTGTTTCCCCGAAAATAAGACCTAGCACAACTTTGGGAGAAAAAATTAATATAAGACACTGTCTTATTTTCGGGGAAACAGGGTAGTAGCAGTAGTAGTAGTCTCAGACTAATTCATCTACCCAGGGTTTTGAGGTTAAAATGAGTATATAGATATAAATTGCTTAGAACAATGTCTGGTACACACACTATGTGCTTAGTTAACATAAGCTAGTAGTAGTAGTAGTAGTAGTAGTAGTAGTAGTAGTAGTAGTAGTAGTATTCTCAGACTAATTCAACTACCCAGAATGTTCTTTCCTCTCTTCTTCACTAAATAATTTCTAGAAGATTCTTTTATCTCCTCCAATACTTTCTTCGCTTCAATACAATAATCCCTGCTCCCTTCCTTTGAAGTCATAGGGTCCAGTCCATTTCTCTTTCCCAAGAGCATGGGACATGATTTTGAAATGATCTCTTTATGTAATTGTGTTTCCCATTAAACTAAATTTCTTGAGGACAGAATCTATAACTTGCTCTCTGAATGACCCAAATATCAAATTCAGAGCTACAAACACTATGCCTCTTAAAATCTAGATTAAATTGTACTGAATCTTTATCACTCATCTTGGGGAAAGTGTGGGGACCTCCCCAAGCTTACTGACAATTCCCAGGGAATGACATTTTCATGAACCTTCTGAGTTCCAGCTTCTAACAAATGAATCAGTTCACTTTGTACCCTGTCCTGCTTTCTAGTATGCACTTTCTCTCTTCCTTAAACATTGATGCAGATCTGGAATGTGACTCATTTCTGTACACGAGCTCACAGGACCCTTGGTATGTTCAGAAGATTCTGCAAGAGGTTTGTGGAAATAATAGAAATAAAGATGGTGCTACATTACAATAGCCCAATCATGTTAAAATTATACTGTAGACCAAAAATTCTACAACCTTCAAAATATTCCTTAGCTGCAGCTTCCTTACCAATATCAGATCCTATGTCTCTCTTCTCTTCTCACTCCTTTATACACAAATTCCTGTTGATTTTTTTTATACAGAATCCTTTGGCTCCTTTTTTAAAAATCTCTAACCAGACCCCTTGGGGAGAGGCTCACTCAAAACCTCAGATGATACTTATGAAATAAAATATCTTCCCTAGGAGAAATTCTGGGGCTAGTTTCTAATTCTCCTTTTACACTACTACCCAACACAGCATGCAGCTCATGGTAGGTACCCCATAAGTATCAATTTAAGTCAGATTTTTAAGAGACATCTAGACAGACTCAGGTAGAGGGACTCAGAAAAAAAAATACTAGGAAGGCAATAAAGGCCAAGCAGTAGTTTGAGTGTTTGCTCATGAGTCTTATAAACCTTAGTCTTATTAAACTTTTCATCAGCAGGAGGGGAAGAAATCTGATTCATACCAAGCAATAGGCAATGTGGGATAGCAGGGAAAAGTGAGGTGTTTGGAGTCCAGATGACCTGATCAAATTCTGGCTCTGTTACTAACCATCACCATCTCCATCACCAAGTTATTTTACTTCTTTGAACCTCTGTCTCCCCAGTCACAAAATGTTGCAGGGGCCTGATGCGGAGGGGGCCAGACATGGCAGGGATCTCTCTTTTCCAGCGTCCCGCAAAAAAAAAGAGATGAATGAACCGGTTCTAAGTGGAAGCGGCCAGGGATTGAGAAATATTAGAAATAAAGAGAGAAGACACAGAGATAGATTTTAAGCTGGGAGCCGGGTGGGCCGCCATCCTGTCTGCTGGAGAGGCAGAAAGAAGACGACAACAACCCCTCCCAGCACATTTATTTTATACCCCCAATACCAGGAAGTAACACCAACTTATTTGCATTCTTAAGTAGGCCCAAGCATGACTGGATTTACATATCTAGTCCCGCCCCTGCCAACACCTGGGCTGATATGAAGACCAAGCTGACATGTCCACCATCTTGGGAAAACATGTTCCCAAGGTGTGGCTCTACCTATGCCTTGAATTCAGCTGATGATAATTAAGAAAAATTGCCCATGTGCCTTCCCAGGCAGCCCTCTACAAAATGTAAATAACCGTACACAGGTCATGGCCTTGTTGGAAAGAGTAAATGTGATCTATGTATAAAATGCCTACACAGTCCTACCATATAATGAGTGCTGCATCAATAGAATCTGTCATCTAATGAGGAAATGGGTCTCTATCTATAGGAATTCTGGGAAAGAAAGAAACCTCAAATGATGGTTTCTCAAAAGACCTTAGATATCCATTATACATAATCCATTAACTTCTCTCCTCTGCATCCAGACTAATTATGACACCCTTGGGAGAAATGAGAAAATAGTTACTCAAATCATCTCCTGTGTTCTGTGGCTCAGAGGAGGCTCCCAGTTGAGAAAGGGTAAAATAGAGGCAGGCAGATGTAAGAGATGGAATCCCAGATACATGATATGAGGGTGGTCTCTTGGCTATCTGAGTTTTGGGAAGAAAAGAATGACCTACAAGTTTAAATAGTTGATGTGATCTCCACACCTAGCCCTCTCCTATGCTGTTTCTTTTCTAGGAAGACCATATAATGGTCCTAGCAGGAAGGACTTCAGACTCATGGAGGACCCACCATATAGACTTTGACCTTACTTCCAATTATAGTTGCACATCACAGACCAGTGGTGGCAAGACTACAAAAGGCATTCCTTATACAACTTTTAACTTGTACCAATAACCAAACCATGCTTCCTAGAGAGTTCAATAAACACCTTATGTGCCCAAATAGAAGGCAACCCTATATGTAGGGAGAGGCCCGATTTCCCTAACAAAAAACCAATAAAAAAAGCTGAGCTGATAGATAATATTTTAGGGATACACAAGAAATAGTTATATTTCTATTCACAATATTTAATATACCAATTAAGTTACACAAACACATCTAAAATAACCCCATATATAAATTAATGTGGAAATTAATTTATCCCACTCTCATATATAATAATTTTATTCAAAGTCTTCAGGTACCTTTTCAACAATAGTGTCTTTGTCATCGCAAGAGCTCCTTATTTAGTCATTTCAGTTTTTCAGATTCTATTATCTTTACTTCTGCTAAAGTGCTATTAGTTAATCCACAAATTTTACTCACACTGCAAATGTAACCCCTAGCAACAAGTCCCCATTTTCAGAACATTGGAAGATTTTGTTTTCATTTCTCTTTTGGTATATATTTGTGATATATGAAACATAACCACTTAATTCTATCGTTTTATGAGGCCATATATGGCACTTTCACCTATCACATATGGAAAGGCAAAACCCAAGAAAAATTATTGAATCTGGGTTAGATTCCTTTGCCTTCTTCTAAATGGCTTAATTAGATGATCTCTGTAAACATCTAAAACTTTCATTGCTTGAGGTCATTTCAGGCTAATTATCTTCCTCCAACATTTTATTGATGAACTGTAAGGCCCTCAACATGTAACTAAAGCCTGCTATATCATTCATTCTCCATTCTTCTTATCTTGCCTTTTTGCTTTCTCATTCACCACTCTGAAATGCATTCATTCATTCAAGGAATACTTTGCAAGGACCTGCAATCATTAGGTGTATCATTAGCTCATGAGCATAAAAAAACTGACTTCATGGTACCACAAGTCAATTGCATGTGATGCAAATTCCTTTCATAATATTTGTCATTTTCATAGAACTCATATTTTTTCTTATCTAACTTTAAAGTTGTTTCTCTTGAACTCTAAACAGCACTTAAATCAAGCTCCTTTATCAGTCTCTTGACTTTTCAGATAGCTCACTACATGACTGAAAAAGGAAAGACTGGAATGAATTAAGCATTGAAAGGGAATTCAGGATGCTGGTCTCTCCCAAGCAGAAAGTTCATGCCAGAAAATGACAAGAGAGAATGTGCAAAAGTAGAACCTAACTGGGTATTTGGATATTACCTTTAAGGCTAAAAAGAGCCACTGAATATTTTTTAAAAGACATTTTTTTAAAAATCTATAAGACATTTAGCATAGGAGTTAAGAACAGTCTTTTTTTCTTTTGTAAGGGAAAAAAAAAACACTACACTAAAGTCTGTTTTCCACTTAATAACTACAAGATCTTAGACATCTCACTTTCCAAAAGCCTTTACTGAGGTGAACATACTATGCATCTCAATCTTTGATGGGTGTATTTTAAAAGGCAATGAATAAAATGCCTACACAAAACCTGGCATATAATAGATATTCAATAAATGGGCACTGTCAAGTCGTTACTACAAAGTCATGTTTAAGGAAAATTAATGTTGTAGAAAGTGAATATGCATGATGGTTTAAAGACAGGGAGGTGATTATAATATACAAGAAGGTTAGGATAATACCTTGGAATCCTACAAATCTGGTCATGAAAAGAATACATGTGATAAGACAGAGAAGAGAGGAAAGCTGACCCAGATAGTCAGTCCAGCTCTCCAGCTAAACTAGGGAACATTAGTGCCTTTCAGAAGGAATGTCAGGACAAAAAGAAGAAAAGGATAAACTTGCTTTTAGACACAATGAGTTTTAAATGATGGTGGTACAGCCAAGCTAATGCTCACACACACACACCAAAAAAAAGTTAAAAACAAAAAACTCTCAGAAGATAAGTCACAGAGAAAGAGCCTTTGGAAAGGCTTCCACATGGGCAAGAGTTAAGATGATAGAAACAGAATTCTCCACCAGGTAAGACATCTGAACCATGTGGAGTTGGCAAGACATGCTATCTTTGAGACTGGTTTTCTTAGAGTTGGATTTTCTTCCCTGCTGAATTTGAAGCTCTGAGAGAACAGAGACTATGATCAGGGATGTTTATTATCATGTCTCCCAGGTCAAGCTTTGTGTCAGCACAGAGTGGACTTTCTTCAAACATTACTCCTCTAATCCATCATGCATGAGATAATCAGACAGACCTCAACAAGTTCAAGTTCAATGCTAAGGGTACAATACCCTGGTCTTTAAAAGCCACTCAATAGTTCTTGGAGGTGTATATTATTATGTTATTATTATGTTCACCTAAATAATAGAAGTTTATGGAAAGTGAGGTGTCCATGATCTTGTCCAAGATAATTAAGTAAATAAACCTGGCATGGTCTCTCTGAATATCTCACACAGTTCAGAAGCTCTCATCATTTCTTCCAAGGACTTTAATTCATGAAAACTAGGAAAATAAATTACCAATAAAAAGCATCTTTCAAAACATAGAGGTTTGTGCCTAGCTGGCATAGCTCAGTGGTTGAGCATTAACCTATGAATCAGGAGATCACATTTCAATTCCTGGTCAGAGAACATGCCCAAGTTGTGGGGCATGCAGGAGGCAGCCAATCAATGATTCTCTCTTATCACTGATGTTTCTAGCTCTCTCCTCCTCTCCCTTTCTCAAACATAGGGGTTTGCTGGGCAGCATAATTGTCAAGTAGCAAAATGTCCCTGATGAGAAAGAGTTGGGAGCTCTGTGGGCAGGGATTTCCAAGGAGACAGTGTAGATGCAATCCAGGCAATGTAAAGGTCAAGAACTCTGGAGAACAGAAATTCCCCAGTGTGATTCCAGCTTAGGAAACAGCCCCATTTGCCTGGGTTTCTGAAGCAGGACCCACTTTGGGAAGTGCTTTCAAAAAGAACCTAGCCATGTCCCTGTTGGAAGGGAAAACAAAGCAGCCCAGCCCAGGGAGGAATACCAGTTTGGCTCAGACCACACCTGCTTCTAGAGCCCTTCCCTGCCAGGTTGGGACTCTCCTGCTGGTATCTCACCAGCTGGGCCGGTGCTTTCCTCTGTTTTTTCTCTAGACTCTCAGCCTACCATTTCCTGGTGCCATCATACCACTCCCATAATCCCTTTGGAATGAATGCCATCTGATACACAGACTTTTCAAGTAGAATCAGTACTCACCTTTTTTTACAACTGGCAAGAAGGGAAAAGGCAGCATGGGAAGCCCAAGTCTTCAGGTAAGTGATCACATTTGAAGAAGGCTGTGGTTGGGCTCATTCAACAGTCAGGACAGTCACGACAGTCACCAGTCACCTTTCCTGAGGTTTCCAGGCTTTTCAAGAGGTTTCTGTCACCATCAGAGAGAATGACTCCATCCTGCCTAAGGAAAAAGCCAGTACATAGATCAAAGTGATTGTAACACCTCTACCCCCAATAGATTTCTCTCGTTTGCTTCCCAGCCAAAATGTAGGCTTCAGAAATATCACCATTAGGCAACCTGAGTGGGGCTACAGTAAAATATTCTAGTATGGCCTGACATTGTCCTTGAAAACAATAAAGAAAAAAAAATTTTTTTTCCAACTATTATCTTCACTTCCTCTCCCTGAAAAGAAGGAAAAATATTAAACCAGACACCTCCCCACTAACATCAAATCTGTCCCGAAGGAAACAGACTTATTAGCTACCTGATTAGCTAGCCTCTAGCAAAGGTGACTGCCAAAAACAGAGATTTAAACCACAAACCCAAACAGAAAACCCCACCTTAAGAAAATCACACCTCTCCTCTAAAACCCTTGGCCTGGAAAGGGAAGGAATCTGTGGACAGTGTCCAGGGCCACTTTCCTTCCCTGAAGCAATAGTGAACTTAACAATTGCTGGGCAACCTTGTTTTGAAAACGGGGAGAGAAAGGGAGTTTTGTTAACTTCAGAGGTGGATATTACCAGGCCTGGGCAAGGCCTGGTGACTTGCAGAAGAGCACAAGATTATAACCCAGTTTCTGAACACAGTAACCTCAGAGCATGCTCTGGGGATATAGGAGGGGGGTGCCAGATCTGTGAATGTCTCTCCAGGCCTAAAGTCAATTCCTTGCTCGTCCATAAACTCCTCAAAAACAGAGATTTTGTGCTTTGTCCACTGCTGGATCCACAGCTCCAAAGATAGTGCCTGGCACACAATATGCATTCAAAAAATTATTCAAATAAATGAAAGATACCTCAAATTAATTTCTATTTGGAATTGGTAATTAATTTTTAACACAAGACACCTGGTATAACATCAACTGTCAGCCACACAAGAGCTTTGGAAGGTGAGGAAAGATCTACAGGGTGGTCCGTGGCATTCCCACAACTTCCCTTTGCACCAGCATTTCAGAAAAAACACTGATTTGAAATCAAATGAAACTGGCCTCAAGGCCTGGTTCTACCACTTTCTCTCTGGGAAAATTTGGACAATTCATTCCTCTTCCATGAATTTCAGGCTTCCTATAAAGTGAGGACAATAATACCTCATATGGCTTTTATGAGAATTAAATGGAACAGGGTATCAACTGTCTAATACAGTACCTGGCCCACTGCAGGTATTAAATGTTGTATATTATTGCTGGTGTTATCACCACCAGGTGGAGGAAGGGAAGAAAAATATTATCTCCATTCCTTTCTGGACACCATTCTCCCTTCTGCTCAAGCTCATGCTGGCAGGAAGGAAGACCTAGTTGGGCAACTGGAATTCTAGAGGACCCATGACCACCAAACTTTATCCAACTTAATCAGTGCTGGGCTGATAAGTATTTAATAACTGACTTTATAAAGAAGGAAGAGCACCCTGATTTGTAGTTTTTGCCCATTTCCATAGTATAACCTTTCTCCCCCATGACCAATAGCAAGCTGCTAATATAATAACACTGAACCAAGAGTTGAGAAGAGATGATCAATAATGCTTCATTAAATGTTATATTCTGATACAATAAATGTAAGTGCACTTCAGAGTACAGTAATTATAGTAAAATATAAAAAAAAACAATTAAGAAGTGAAGTTTTGGCTATTTCTTACCTTGTTTATAATAATTCATTTGATTATAAGTTAATATAATTTCCAATAATGGCTGTGTTTCCCATACAACCAGCTTGCAAAATTCCTAAAATTTTAACGAAAGAGCCAATGTGAGTTGGCTCCAGCACACCACTGGTTCTAGCCTACTCCTGCCCACAGGAGCGATTTCATCAGAATGGAGTTTGGGCATACACAGTGGGTTTGGACATTAAAAGATTCCAATGACTTAGAATAGGATTTCCCCAAAATTCAAGACCACTTTCACGGAGACAAATTCTCCTTTGACCTTCTCTAAAAACTTCTCCAAGAGAAAGTGGCCATCCTTCAGGGTCCTTAAGTGAAGAGATCATTCAGTTCCCTATGGTCAGGGAAAATCCAGTGCAAGTCGGCACCTGGGATACCTGAGATTCAGCCTAAAGTTAGAGAGATGGCATGATATTTGAAGAAAAAAATACAGGCCAACACCTGCCTCTGCTGTCACATGGTTATGTGGCTTTGGGCAAGTTACTTCACTCCCTTAACCTCATTTTCATCATCTGTAGAATGGGGACAGCACCTCCCAAGAAGCGTGGTTGTGAGGTTGATGAGATCATGTATTCCAAATGGCTTTGTAAATTGTGAAGCATCATTGAAAAGCAAGGCATTCCTTCTACATGGGGAATGAGACAGAAACCTGGAGTGAGAAAGAGTTGAGTGGGGAAGGGAGGAGGAAGAAGGTAGCCGAGTTAGAGAACAATAGAAGAAACTGGGAAGAAAAGGTTTGGAGTAGGAGGAGGATAAGGGAAGTGGGGGGTGAGAAAGGGCAGTAAGCATCCTATTGCATGCGTCGTCATTGCCTCAGTGTTTTTCCAACCCTCTAGTCACACTCATTGCAGCAGATTCTTCCTTATTTCTTAAGTGTTCCCATGTTCATTTTAGAATACCACCACGAGTAGATTTGACTTTCTCAGCCTATATGCTCTGCCCTTCCTGCCCCACATGGACCCCTCATTATGGATAGAACCATCTCAACTGCACTGTAGGCAGGAAAATTATCAATTCCCAGAGGTACATTTTGACAAAAATCTTTCTTGAGCTCCATCACATTTCTGTGTCTGACACGCAGCTTGAAAAACTGGGCCTCAAATGAGAAAAAATGAAAATCAATCTCAATCAAAGCCATGGCTTGCTTTTGTAATGCTTTCATTAATCAGGCTTTTTTTTCTTTTTTCTTTTTTTGGCAAGAATTCTGCCCAAGGTAGGATAGGAATATGACAGATGGGTTGATGTCCAGTGTTGAGGCTTTTTAGCAATGGAGCAGGCTATTCAGGAGGAGAATATCTTCTCATTACAGGAAGAACCAAGATGAGAATGGGCAGCCTCTTAGTGAGCATGTTGTCAAAGTGTTGATGGCACCCAAAAGGTGGCTTCTCGAGATTCTTTCAACCCTGAGACTCTCTTACAATCATTCAAATATACCCAGCCTTCATGTTTCAAAACAGAGTGTCTTCATCCTTTAGCAAGGCTGTTAAAAAAAAAAATTAGAACCCTTTTGCACCCCACTCCCCTAATTGACCAAAAAAAAATTTTAGGGAGTTTACAAAATGGCATGCTGGTGAGAATATTCATTTCTCAGGGTTATCTATAATCCCAGCTATAGTCACACTCCATTTTAGTCTTTGAGACCATCATAGAAACTTGGGTTCAGAAATAGTTAATTTTATTTAACTTTAGAGATGGGGAATATGAAGCCCTGATGATAGCATCTTACTTTTTTAAAGATGTTTTATTGATTATTTGAGAGGAGAGAAAGAAACATTGATCACAGGATGATATGCAACCCACTGAGCAACACTGGCCAGGGCTGCCTATCTTAATTTTACTTTTACCTCTCTCCTTATCCCATGTCTGTGGCTCCTGCCTTGATCATCTCTCACCTGGGCAAGTGCCACAGGCTTCCACTAGTGGGCCTGTCACCAGCCTTTCTCGCCTACAACTCATCCAATGCACTGTGCTGGAAGGATTGTTCTGAAATGCAAATGTGACCATGCTCCTCCTCTGCCTGCAGTTTTTCCATAGTTTATCACTGCCTATAGGTACAAAAGTCCCCGGAAGCCTGTCATCATCTATGTGTATTTTTATCATCTATGCCCTCTCTCTTCCCTGCTTTCTTCTCCATATAAGCTAGGGCTATGCCAAATCACAATGCATTGCCCAAAGACACCATGCGACCTCATCCACTCTGCTATGTGCAAGTTCTTCCCTCCATGAAGAAGAGTGCCACTTGACCCACCATTATTCCTACTCCACCTAGGAAAGGTTTCTTGCTCTCTTAATGCCCATCTCTAATACCACCTCCTCTTTAATACCTTTCCAGAACCACACCTGCAAATTCAATCCTCTCCCTCTTTTGTATTCCCACAGAATATTGTAAAACACCCCCCACCCCAAATCTTAGCAGTCATCACTTTCAATGGCATCATTTTTATCTGCCCACTCCTCCCAAGGCTAGGAGAGCTGAGACTGGTTTATACTCATCTCTATCCCCAGAGAGCCTAAAACAATGCCTTGTTGTTTTAGAGGTGACTTGACCACGGTCACACAACTAGAGGAGGACAAGCATCAACTAGCTCCTCCTAAATTCATTTCTTCATTTGCTTTCTCTCAATCTCTCAACTCTAATATTTCCCCCCTTCCTCATTTTTCTTTCCACCCTTTTGTGAACACAAATTTGACCTAAATAATCCTAATTTCTAACTTTAAGATTTACTGAATGCTTTTCCAAAGCAGCACCATTAACATCTATGCTGCTCTCTCTGCCTCCCCATCTACATTAATGGTCTCTCGATGCTTATCTATCAGAAAGGCATACATTACTACTGCAACATAAACTTCTGAAAAACACCTCAGACTTTGCCACTGTGTGTATTTCATCTGGTTATAACCCAGCAGTCATTAAGAACCTGGCAATGTCTTCGGAATCCACCCTGGTGTAAAGCTGCTGGTCTACTATGGTCCAAAAACAAACATATTGGAAATTTCCCCATAGAGAGATTTCAAAGAAAGGAAAAATAATAAAAGCAAGGTATTTCCCCCAAAAATACACTCAAATCAATTATTGAATTTGTTACAGACCAACCAACTATACAGAGAGTATATAGTGCTTGCCCATGGTGCATAGTTAGTTATAATGCATTAGGGGTCTCCCAACACCAGTACTTAAGGTTCTTTTTCATTTTCTCCCACTCCACCTGTCTGTCTGTCTGTCTCTGTCTCTCTCTTCTCTCCTCTTCCTCTCCCCCTCCCATACACAGAGCACTGGTGATTCAGTAGCAACAAAACAAAGTACCTTCCCTCATGAAGCTTACATTTCAATTTCTGGTCTAATTTGTTATGGATGCACCTGAATCATAGAAAATATTTTTTCAAAGAAGCCATGAAAAAAGAAAACACACTGAGTTTAGAATCAGAAAAACAAAAGGAAGTTTGACTTCAATTATTGTTTTGGGTCACACAACATCTTGATGCTTTGCAAGGCAAGACACTAGTTTCCAAGGAGAACGCCTCCAAGGAAGAAGACATACTAGTTGGACTAGCACAACTTTGAAAAACAGGAGGAGGAGGAGGCAGAATTTGGCTGTGGAACCCCCATAATAAAAGTCAAGGCACACAATGTAAAAATAATCAAGACTCTTTTTCTTCCCAAACCACACAGCTTGATTTAGGAATGTACTGAATCCCTTCCCAAAAGAACCCTAAATACGAATTACTGTACAGTTGCTTATTCTCTTTAAATGCTTTAGTCCCTTTCATCATCTGGTTTGCTTCGTTCCTGCTAATCACTGAGGCATTTATTAGAACCTACAGTTTTGGCACCATATTGAGCATTTTACAGAAAAAAAAAATTAAGAGAAAATTGCTTTCCTGTCTCATAATTTGACTGGGGGGGAAAAATGTGACTCTGGCCCCACCCAACTTTTGCAGACTTGCAGGCATGGATTTGGAGAGAGGAAATCTGAATCAGATGAAGAATGGGTTGTGCTGAGCAGGAGAGGGTATGTTGAAATATGAGGCTGCCCAGGTACTTTGGGTGCAAACCATAAGTAACTTTAAAAACAAAAACAAAAAAAACAAAAAAAAACTTTTTTTTAATCCTCACCTGAATATATGTTTTTATTTAAAGAGAGAGGGAGGAGAGGGAGGAAAGGAGAGAGTATGAGGGAGGGAGAAAGAGAGGTATCAATAGGTTGTCTCCCATACACACCCTAACCTGTGTATGTGCCCCAACTTAGAATCCAACCCACAACCTGTTGGTGTATGGGACAGCACCCAACCAACCAACCCACCAGTCAGGGCCATAAATAGCTCTAATTATATCTCACTACAGCTTGGCTGACAATAAGTCTGACGGCCCTGAGGCCTTCAGGGCAGGATGGGAGAGGAATGGATATAATTCTGAATTAGAGATTCACCAAGGACAAGCAAGGCTTGAATAGAACTCGGATGCACCAGCCTCCTGAACAGAAAAAGATCTATAAATTAAGATGAAATTTTGGTTTATCTTAAGCTGGAAAGGTTAAAAACAGACCAAGGAGATAACTTGGGGCATCTGTGATTTTCTGGAACTCATTTGTGACTTTGAGTAGAGGGGTGAGTACAGCCAATGGGGGCAGAGCTCTGCTCTGATGTCAGCCAGGCATAAATGCATATCTTGACTGTCCTCTCCTCACTGTTTGAACTCCGCTATTAGCTACATCTCTCTGTGCCTCAATTACTTCAGCGGGAATGGGGGGGGGGGGGTTGTAACATTGACCTTCCTTATAGAGTTTTTGCAGTTAAGTGAAATTACGTATGTACATCTCTTAGCAGTTTGTGCACACCAAGTTAGCATGTAATAAAAATATACTGGCCAACTTTTTTGTCAAATTGGAACAAAAAGAGCAACCCACACATTCAGGAAATTCAGTGGACCCCAAGTGGTATAATTACCAAAAAAGAATCACTACTCACATTGCTGAAAACAAAAGATTTTTTTAAAAGAATCTTGCAAAGAGCTAAAGGGACAAAAAAAAGGGGGGAGGGGGCATGTTACACATAAAGATAAGAGACTGTCAAGGATTAAAATGGCAACAGCACATTTCTGGGTAACCTTGGCCCTCCCAGTCAGTGTGGCGAGGCAGGACACGGGGGCCCCATAGAGACCACAGATACCCTTGAGCAACATCCAGACTTCCCTCTATTAAAATATGGACTGGGCACTGCAGGCCTCATAACCCCGAAGGATCTCTCTTAGCCCCCAAGACAACCTTGTCCAACACCACAGAAGTCATGCCCTACACTTCTCTCCTGGAGGATGACTGGAGGGGGTCCTTCATACCAGCCACTCACCTCTCATGAAGGTCCAGACACAAGGTGGAATCACCAATGGGGCAGCTCTATAGAGCAATGGAGCTATTAGAGCCAAGACCCAGTTTCTTTTTCGAAGATCCCAGCCCCAAAGACTAGCCATGGTTGTATGGGACCTTAGAAAGGGTTCTTTCCCTTGCTGAGCCTAGTTGTGCCCATCAGCTTCTTGGAGATATTAATCCCTGCCTGAACAATATCATTTGAATGACAGGCAAAATATACCCATGAAGCATTGCAAAAGGAAATATGGGAGTATCTAAAATAAATATGGTGTGAGAGAAAAGTGTCAACCAACAGAGTAGAAAAGGATAAAGTCAGGAAATGAAGTATGTCTAACTTATCTTTGCACCTCCAATGTCCAGAACCAGTGACTGTTCCATCAATTACTGTTGAGCCCTGGCTGGGTGGCTCAGTTAATTGGAGTGTCATCCCATATAGCAAAAAGTTGTGGGTTCAATTACTGGTCAGGGGATATTCCTGGGTTGTGGGTTTGATCCCTAGTCGGGGTGCATATGGGAGGAAACCAATTGATGTTTCTCTCTCTCTTCCCTCATCTCTAAAAATCATAAAACATATCCTTGGAAGAGGATTTAAAAAAAAAAACTGTTGAATGAAAGAACAAGAACATGTTGCAGGGTAGGAGGTAGGTGGGAGTGGAAGAGGGCACAGAAGGGATAAATGGTGCTGGGAAAATAAAATAAAGCCAGTAAAAAGTAAAAGTAAAAAAAAAGAAAGAACAAAAGAACAAGAGCATGTCAACTACAGACTGGTGAGATTTCTCAGGGCACATACAAGCAATGGACATTCGACCCAATTCAAACATTTTTAAATATTTACTTTTGTGCATGGCACTGTTAAATACTGGAAAGTCACAAAGATAAGAAAAATAAAGGAAGTAGGGAAACAAAAATTCTCACAGGCTATTGGGAATATATATTGATTTCTTAAAATCTGGAAGACAATTTGGTTATAATTAGCAAAATTTTAAGTATACACATCCTTTAGCAAGCTATTCCAATCTGGAAATCTATCCTAATAAATAAAGATTGAAACAAAAAAGTTAATACTTAATAAACTGTAACTGACATTAATAAGAGGAACTTGTGCTAAAGAAACTATCAGACTCCCAAGGGGTGCCACATGCTATATTTGCATTATTTTATTTAATCCTCACAGCAATCCCTCTAAGGAGATATGATCATCCCAATTCAGCATCCTTCGAAACACATCCTTCATAGAATTTACGTTATGCCTAAATTTTTTTAAAGTCTCAGTTTGATCATTTATAATCTGGAGCCCAATCTGTTTCCTTGGTTGGGTTCAACTCCTAGCTCTGCCACTTCTAATTTTATTACTGAATGTAACTTTGTATCAAACTCTGAGACTTAGTGTTCTCATCCATAAACTGTAATCCTTTCTTCCATGGTTGTTGTAAGAATTAATAAAATAACATAGGTAATGTGACCAGCCCACAGTAACCATTCTAAAGGTCTTATCTTTGTGGTAAAATTCACACAGCTATGAAGAGGTGGAGCTGGAATTTGGACCTATGTCCAAAGCCCAGGTTCTTTCCTCCAAATCACATGATGGGAAATATCTCAAGTATGCAACTCTATGTACAATGTTAGTCTACGTGACCTCCAAAGATAGGGAATTTCCCAAAAGGATTTAGCTGCTCCAAAAGTCTTTCTAAACCTAGCTCAGTGCCTCAGATTCCTACTATTAATTTCATTTCATAAGGATAGAGCTCAATTAAAAGCCAAATGTTTCTCTTGGAAGGTCAAGGCATCATATTTTTTTTATTAATAAAGTTTTCTGGTACTACTTTGCTGTTAGATGGCTATCACCAAGCAAAAATCCAAATGCAAAGATAAATGCATGTGAGTTCCTACAAACTAAAAAGAAATTCCAGGAAAAGTCTACAATAAAAACTTCCACCAAGGATAGAACAAACATGGAAGTAAGTATCTCAGAGTTAGGAAGCATAGAGAGCGGGAGAAAGAATATCTGGCTCCAAATCAACACACTTGGCTCATAATTAAAACTGGTGAGTTCTAGAACTCTACTATACAGCATAGTGCCTGTAGCTAACTTTGCTGTGTTGTATACTTAAAATCTGTCAAAGTCTTATGTTAAATGTTCTTACCACAGAATAATAATAATAATATAAAGGGGGTGGGAGGAAACTTTGGGAGAAGGTGTATATGTATGTCTATGGCCTTGATGGTGGCGATGGTTTCACAGATGTATACTTTATCCCCAGTTCCATCTAGTTTCATACATTAAATATATAGTTTTTTAAATGTCAATAAAGTGGTTTAACAAAAAGAAAGAAGTTTGGGTCGGTAAGGGAGTCTATCTCTAGCTTACTTTGTGACCTCAGCTAAATCTCTTCCCTTTTGTGAGCCTCATCCTCCCATCACCACCTGTCTCTGTAAAAAGGGCTCAGACCAAATGTTTCTAAACACTCTGCAGCTCTGACAGTCAGCTGCTGGGGCGGGAGAGCAGCCAAGCAGTGGCTGGTTGATTCAGTCCCCCGGGGGCATTCTGGAGGAGCTCTAGGGTGAGAGTTGGGTTGGCCTGTGGAGACAGGCCACCCTGAGCAAGTAGAGGCCTGAAGCTCATTGCCTGAATATAGCTGCCAGGTCACAGATCCATGTCCCAAGTCTCACTCCATCTTCCTGATCACTCCTAAGACCAAAACTGAACTTGGAAGTATCCAAAACCTTCTGGGCTTGCATTATTCTATTATATAAAGGCTGCAAGCTGAGGAGGTCCAGCTAATTCCCCAAATTCAAACATCCTGATCTTTAAGTTCACAGAAAATTTATAAAATATACTTTCACTAAATGGAAGACTTGACAAGGAAGCTGAAATCCAACACTTGTCCAGTGCTTCCTTGGCTCCATCAGATGGACTCCAATTCCAACTCCTCTGGGGCAGTGGTTCCCACCCAAGGCTGACTTCTCCTCTCCCCCCCCCCCCCACACACAGGGGACAACAGGCAATGAGGCAATGGCTGGAAACATTTCTGGTGGTCACAGTTGGGGTGGAGGGAGTACTATGGCATCTGATTGAAGCCAGAATGCTGCAAAACACCTGCACTGCACAGAGCAGCCCCACGACAAAGAAGTAGATGGCCCAAAATGTCAGTCCTGGCAAGGCTGAGAAAGGTTGCTCTAAAGCGACCAAATCTCACCTGCTTTTTCAGATCACATCATCCGAGAGACTTGTTAACAAATTCTCTGATGGCTAAGCTAAGAGTGAATCCCTATGTCACATAGCTCTTGGTTTATTGACCCTCTCACCTGACATCTATCCCACAAAAAGAAATGAGACTCTTTGTCAGTGACAAAGATGTTTCCTTGTCTTAATGTCAAAGATAAAGTTACATTGAGTCACATTTCCACCTAATAGGATAATCTTCCTGTTGAATTCCTGTGGATTTCAAAATGGAAAGAGAAGCCTCCACGCCAGTTTTAGGACTCGTCATGGACCGTCATATGTCAGTTTCTATAACTCACTTATCTACTTCCCTCCTTCTCACAGCTGCTCCTTAACTTATGCAACATTGCTTGTCATTCATTCGTGCTACAAACATTTATTTTAACGAGCCCTGTGATGGGCATTGGGAATTATAGAAAAAGGCACACTTGCTACCTAGAAAAATTGCCATCTAGTGAGGGAGACATCTGTCAACAGATGGTACAGCGGAGCAGAGTAATTGCTTTAGGGAATTACAGGGAAGCCCCATGGCAGAGGCCTTTGGCCAGGTTTAGGGATTAAGGAAGACTCCCAAGGGCAAGTGGCAAGAGTAGAGGCAGTGAGACCGGTTTATTCTATGTACTGGAGGCTACTCTGCAGCCAGGTGAGAGAACGAGAGATGCAGACCAACATAAGGGGACAACTGGCAATGGCATTTTTGGTGGTCACAACTGGGGTGGAGGGAGTGCTGTGGGCAAGTACAATGGACAGTGCTGGCTATGGAAAGTGAGGAGTTGGGAGGAAATCAGGAATGACCCCTAGGATGACAGGGGTCACTGAGAAATGGGACATGGTGGAGGAGATTGGGGCAACATTACTATTTCCATTCTGGTTCTATCGAGTATGGACTATCCAACAGACTGCTGTCCACATTGGTCTGGAACTCAGAGGAAAGGCCTACACACTCCAAAGAAGGTGGGACCAGAAAAGGTGATACACTGTGGCATGAGGTTTTCACCCAACCTAGGAGTGCCAGCACCACACCCAGGGCTGCAGGGAAGAAAGGAATTCAATGTCAACAGTGGCTCCTCCATTGTTGTTGAGCAGATAATTAGCTGGAGAAGAACCTAGTGCACTAGATGTCTGCCTCATTTTGTCCTCCAATAACCTACCGTGCTTGTGTGACTCTCAACTTAATGATGGCATAAATGGAGCTCAGTGAGGAGGTAATGATCAGCTCATCAATGATATTCTAAATCAGGTCTGTCTGTTCCCAAATATCATGTTCTTACTAAATAAACCATATTGCCTTGCTCTTCAAAAATTTCTAAACCTTTAAACTGGTAAAGCATAACAGGCTCAGATGTTGGGAAAACATGGGTTCAAATCCCAATCTCATCTGATATTAGCACTCAACAACCTTGTTTGCAAAGCAGAGGATATTAATACCCAGTTCACAAGGATATTACGATGATTAAATAAGATGGAAATCTCTCAGCTCTGTGGCTGCCATAAAGAAGTACTTGGCAAAGGTGATCAGTGCTATTACATACTAGTGGCCCAGAGCATGAAATTTATGTGGGGGGGAGTGGGGGAATGAAGAAGGGGGTGTCCCTCAGGCCAGCCTGCACCCTCTCCAATCTGGAAGTGCCGGCGGGTCTTTATTTTTATTTAATTTTATTTTAGAGCAAAAGTCTATAATTTTTTAATTAAAACTGAAAAACTGTCAGGGACAGGAATGACAGAAGACCCATCCTAGGTGGATGGAATCCTGGGGGTTGAGCATGGGGAACACTGTTGACACAGTTGTCAGAATTCAAATGAGGTATGCGGATTGAACCTTAATACCATTTGAATGGAGATTTCCTCGCGTGGATGGGTAGAGAATTGTTATGTAGGAGTGTCTGCTTTTGGGAAATGCACAGGGGAGTATCCGGGCATCCTGTCATGTGTAGAGCATGCCCTCAAACAGCTCAGAAAAAGAATGGAGGAAATGGGCATATATGTGTATAAATGCACACACTCACACACAGTCTAACCTTGCTATTTTCGACCCCACCTTTGTACACCTGCCTACTTGCTAAGATCCATAACTTCAGAATCAAGGCTTGCAGGGCTTCCTCAGCCATTGGGCCACTGGCTGCCAGTTCCGAACCCAAGAAGACTGTGCGGTAAAATACGGAGAAAAGATGGCATCGTAAGTAACTCAGGCTGCCCCATTTCAACCTTAAGGAATCAACAGCACCCATCACATATGGTGTCCTTTCAATGGAAACACAGAGAGTACTGTCCTGAGCACCCACGGTGCCGGCTCACCAGGGCCCACAGAAAAGCAGCAATGGCCACTTGCAGGTAATGCCATGAAGCTGAGGCAATGCCGGGGGTGAATCCAGCTGCCAAGGCCACATTTTGGCCCACGTCCAGGCCTATGCCCCACAGTGAAGCCTACAGTCAGGCACCAACAGGCGGCTCAGGGAACTGACATAGCCATGTCTGTACCTCCACAGTTTCTCTATGCAAGTTTAAACAATCTGCATTCTTCTGAAAGAAGGGCTTTTTCTCCCACTCTGAATGGCCACGCTCCCCACACTGTGCCCAAGGACCTGGGGCCTACCTGGCACCCCAGCCTTGCTGACCCCATAGGCCACTGCCCTAACAGCTCCGTAGTTCTGCGGCCCTCCACTCAGCCCGCTGGCGCCATCCGACAACACATGCTTTGGCCGCTCTGGACCAGACTCCGCTTTCCCCGCACCTGGCAGTGGGCCCAGTGCACCTGCACAGAACTCCCACCTGGACCAGTTGTCTGGTCGTGACGGCCCTAGTCTATTATTAGTATAGATAAGGACTCTTAAGTCAATGGTTCTCAGCCAAAGGGATTTTCCTGTCCCCACCCCCATGGCATTTGGCAATGTCTGGAGGCATTTTTAGTTGTCACAGCTTAGCGGGGGTGGGATACTACTGGCATCTAGTCGGCAGAGGCAAGGGCTGCTTCCAAACATTCTACAATACATAAGACAACAAAGAATTATCTGGCCTATAATGTCAACAATGCCAAGGCTGAGACATCCTGCTTTAACTTAACAAAAAATATTCAAACTCAGGTACATCAGATTAGAGAGGAGCCAATTTAACTTTCCCATTGCACAGAAGATAAAATGGAAACCAGGAAGAGAAAGGGACTCCTGTTCCAAAGACGGATTGGACAGAGAGGAAAGGGACAATGGAGATTGAGAGCTGGCTGTCTGGAAGCTTCTCTGTGAGGATGCTTCGGTACCCTTCCTGCCATCCCACTTTGGACTATGACTAGGGCAATTCTTTTCCATCCTCCTTGAAGAGGAGAAAGGGTGGTTCTGTGAAGCCCTGACACAGGGCATCCTGGTTCAGTACTCCTGGTGGCCACACCCCACCTAACCCAGTAGTGTCTGGCCCAATTAAGGGCAGCAAATCAGGAACAGATGTTGTGCAATGTGCCTGCACTTCATGAGCATTATGTCATTGACTCTTTCATAACACGTGGTTCTATTGCCTATCATCCCATTGGGGATGATGAGGACACTGAGGTCTACGGAGGCAACATGGTTTGCCCAAGGTTACACAACTGAGGGATGCAGTGGGAATTAAAAGCCAGGCAGTAAGGATCCAGGGTTCATGCTGACCCATCTCTCAAAACTGTCACCAGCAAGACCCTGGCTTGAATCTCCATACGAATCATTCCCTCCATTATTTATGAGAAGCAGAGCCAGCTTCTTCCCAACACCGGGTACGGGATGGGGGAGTCACTACAATCATACTCTCCAAAATCACCAGAAAGCACATGCCACCGGATTTGCCTTTTTTTTTTTTTTTTTTTTTGTACATTAACCATGGTATCTGAGTTGGGTTCTCAGACCACTTGTTCTTCTGGAGGCCAGAGGTAGAGCGCAAAAGACCTGAAGTCACACAGCAAGTTTGTGGCTAGCCTCCTGATTTCTTGTCGGTTTCATAACTGGAAACAGAAAAGCAAAAGGAAAAACAGCAACTCCAAATGCTGACTTCTCAGGAGTAGTCAGAGGCTTAACCAAGGGCAGTTTCCTTCTGAGATAAAATACATTTGCATGAAGTGATTCCCCAAAGACCTTGGAGAAAAGGTTTTCCTTTTTTTGGTCTCCTTTCTCTGCCAGTTAAAAGCAAATGGGACTTGGGTTTGTTAAAATAGCAACTTAAAAAGAGGTAAGTAAAACTACAGAATGAATACAGAGCTGCTATTTGCAGATCCCAAGACCAAACAGCAGTTTCAATTCTGTAAATTTTTAAGCTAAGACCCAAAGCTCCACTTTCCTTTTTAAAGAAAGGGATATTTACTAGTTCTCAAATTTCCCTTTAATAGAAGCCATCTTCTAGCAAGAATGCTCTTGATTCAATCATTAACTCTGTAACTCACCTTATTCCCAAATGTCCTTTAAGGCAACAAAGGAAAGCACACAATATGGAGTGGGAGGATTAACCATGAGGGAAGAAAATCAAAGTCATGGGCAAATGAAAGTCAAATAGGAAACCAAGCCAGGGAATATCAATAAACAGTGAACAGTTGTTATAATGAACTTCCTAGTAGCCAAGTCAATTAGGAAAATCACTCCATTACCAGGCTCACAATGCCCATAAGAAAGAAAAAAGTATATAAGCTATTCAGGAGAAAAACAGATTCTCCCCAAACATGATGTGAAAAATAAATGTTTATTGCTTAAGATACCAAGATTTGGGAGGTTGTCTATTGTAGCAACTAGCAATAATTCCTTGGCCAACCCCACCTCTCCACTGTCACTCCCCATCTCCCTCTCCTCTTCGAAAGCATTCAGTTAAGGACTGAATAAAGGAATGGCTTTCTGATTTCCAGGGGATGTCCCATAACCTGGCTATTAGGTTGGGATGCTACATCTCTTATTCTCTAGATCAGAGTTTCTCAATCTTGATAATACTGATATTTTTACCAATATTTTATTATGGAGCACTTTTTCTTCTTATACCAATTTCTGCATTAAAATGATTAACAGCAGCTGTCAAAACAGACACATCATTTGTTAGGGGGGGAGCTATCCTGTGCACTGTAGAATGTTTACCAGCACCCCTTGCTCCTGCGCACTGGGTGCCAGTAGCAACCACCCCTCCCCGACTTGTGACAACTAAAAAATGCCCCCTAGGTAGTGTCAAGTGTCCCCCAGGTGAAAATCATTACCCTAGTTCTATGATCTGACAGGACAAAGTATGTATCTCTCTCTCCCAGCCACTCCTACCCCGCAACATACACACCATACATCCGAGGTACCATGGAGGAATAGGGGACAAGATAACCAGAACCAACATGCCTAGTCAGTAAGAACGGGAAACATACAAGAGCTGCTGGTTGGGAACAGTTCTGAAATCTTGCTGGGTAGACTTTAGAGGGCTCCGGCTCTGGGTGAGCGGCTGTGCATTTCCTCTCAGGCAGCTCAGACCCCTGGCCCACTCTTCAGGAGCCAGGACATACCTTCCTTGGACACATATGCAGTAAGTGTTAGGGATTTGGCTCTCCTTAGACATTGCAGTCTTCTTAGATTACTTCCTGTTCGTAAAAGGTTGGCATCCCAAGGTTGGTTTTAAACTTCAAATATTTTCTAGATCTGGCTCATGGGGTGTTTTTGGCATTGCATTTCACTCAATAACATAATAATGGGTTTCTGATTTATTCCCAGTGACTACAACCAAAATTCTTTATAAGCTACAGTTTTTCAAATCTATCCTTTTCCTTGATTTTTCATTTCCTTGGTTCTCTCCCCCACTGTCTCTCAAACTAATGGCAGCTACCTGAGGCCATATGGAAAAAATCGATGAGGAGTCTGCTTTTTACATTTGAGCTATGCCCTGCATCATTTTTACAACTATGAGGTTTTACAGGGCCTTTGCCAGTTTAAATCCTTATTGAATCCAATCTCTTATTGTGTGGTATCTAAAGCAGTATAACATTACAACTTTATGGCCTCACATTTCTGGACTCTCTCTATTCTTCTTCATTTCTGCCAGAAACCCACCAACCATTTCCAGAGCTCATCTCATGCTTGTAATACCTTGCTAAATGCAGCCATGTTACCATCATTCAATTTTCCTACCTCTTCCTCTGGAATGACAAGTTCAGTAAATACTAGATCTACTTTTTGGAGTCATCATAGGCAATAACTTCACAACATTGCCTCTGAATACACTGATCACCATATTTTCAGCCTCCAATTCAGTTTCCTTTTACCTGTTCCCAGATTACTGAGCTAACATGTTTTTATTTTATGTTTTTATTATGAAGCACTTTACTTCTTATTCAAATTTCTGCATTAAAATGATTAACAGCAACTGTCAAAACAGATACATCATAACATTTCAGTGGATCAACACAATAAAGGTTTGCTTCTCATTCATTTAAAGTCCAATGAAGATAGGCTGCCCTTTTCCTTCTTGGAGCTTCTAGATCCCAAGCAATAACAGATGATATTTTTTAAAAGGCAGTGAATGATAAAGACCCAGTAAAATCTTGTTAGAAAGATCAAGTTAAAGGTGTGCTCCCTCTCTTTCCTTCTTCTGTGGCCTTGGCAAACATGCACACATATTCTCTGTGGCATAGTTATAAGATACAGAGGACCCATTACTGGGTATGACCACCTGGTGTCCCATAAGCACCATCTACCTGCAAGTGTCTTACCTAGACCTGGCTCCCAAATATCAATAAAATTAGGATCCTCCTAAAACAATGGCCTAGCTTAGAGCTAGAAAGAAGCTATTGTTGGTAGACTTGTGATTATTCTACTAACAATAATCACATTGCTGCCCCATCCTGAGTGCAGCGTTCCCTTCCCCACCTCATTGACAGAAGGCTCTGGGCAATGCCACCTGATTCAAGGTAATGTGTGCCACTTCTGCTAGAAGCTTTTGGGACCAGGACATGGGGACTTATGTTCTCTTTTCATTCAACCACCATGACCGACTGTGTTTTTTATAGAGGCTGGCTGATCAGCCTGGATGCTGGCATGAATATGAAATGGAACAGTTGCTCTAGACATACAGTGTGAGTGAGTGACAAAGATTCTCTCATTGGACCAATTCTGACTTTTGAGCTTCAGTGTTTGTCTCTCAGTTTTAGCAAGAATCCTGCCAAGACAGGTTATCCAAAATCCCCCATACTCCGGGTCATGCTTACTATCTCATCAGGATCTTCAACATCCATCCCCCAGGTGATGTCAGGTCACCCTGGCCTACTTTCAGTAAGAATCCTGTTAGGTCAGTTTAGTCAAACTCCCCCTTATTCCTGATGTTTCTTCTTGGTAATTTTCCATCCACTGATCCCTACCCTGCTCCTTAGCTGTAACCTTCCATTTGCGCATGCTGTATTTGCAGTTGACTCTCCAATTTCTGAAAGACCCTATTGAAATGGTCCCTAACTTCACAATAGTCTTCCTTTCATAAAATCGGCCTTACCATTCTTCAATGTATCATGAATAATTTTTTAACATAACTTTTTTTTCTTTAACACAAAAAAAAGACCTTTGTTCAAGAGCCCCTGACATATTGGGATTGTTAAGGAATTGTAGGTGATGGTTCTTAAGAAAAGAGAACAGCTGGGAACACAGTTCGTTGTCATCAAATTGAAGAACCAAGTGGGGAAGCAGTACTAGACTTGCTTTTATATTTCTCCCAAACTGGAAGTCCCAGGGAGGCAGTCCAGCCTAAGGAAGGATGTTCTGAGAGTTAGTGCTGAGCAACTGGTCACTAGAGGTAACTACAGAGGTTTAAGCAGAGGTCTGAGAGAAGAGAGGAAATGGCACCAAGGCCTCTTCCAGGGCTGAAATGCTATCATCGTAGGGAAAGTCTATATTGCAGATGGCCTTTTACCCCAAGATTCCCCACTATTAGCATGGAAAGCACAGAAACTTTTGACTATCCAGCTCTCAGCTAAGCCAAGAAACCATCCTCGGGGAGCGGGGTGGGAGAGGGGAGGACTCAGAGTTAGATGCAGTCCTTCTCTGGAAGTTCACATGTATTTTCTCCATTAAACACAGCTATCCATTGAGTGTTTGAGTCACTGTCCTTCCTAGCTTTGTCTCTGTCACTGTTTCTCTACCTCCCTGCTTCTTTCTCACTGCCCTGATTCTCACGTGCCCCTGGAACTTTAGGGTGTTATCTCTCTGTGTCTCTGTATCTTTGTGTTTTTCTTTTCTTTTTGTATATTTCTGCTTCCATCTCAGTCTGCCTCTGTTTCTGTGAATTTTTTTCCCCTCTTTCCCGAATTTCCCTCTATCTCATCCCCACATACATTGCCTCAATTAATATACCACCCAGATCTTTTTGATGACATATGGCCCCATGAAAACAGTCCTCTCACCATAGCGGACATTAAAACCATTAACTTGTTCAGTCATATCTTCAGTCTCTGATTATTCCTTTTTTGTCACTTTCTTTTCATCCCTAGAATAGAGCTCCTCCCTAACTAGACATTACTCATCTCCAACCCCAATGGCTAAAAACTTGTGCTCAACCTCTTCCTCCTAAATCCAAAATTATTGTCTCTGGTTCTAGTCCTGGGACAGTGCCTTATCCTCTTTCCCTGCCTGAGCTTTCTGTCCAGTTCCAGCAAGATCCTAAGAAAAACTGTAGCAAGGGTGTGGTCACAATGGACTTTCTTGGCCATGAAGGATGGAAGTTTACAGATTCCAAACAGAACGTCCCTGACCACAGACACAATCATAGTCAAAGGAGCTGCCCAGCCCTCTGCTGTAGCCACCTCTCTTGCACAGTCCCTTGGATGTGTTTAATGGCTCCCACCTTAAGCCTTGGCTCTCATCATGACCTCCACTGTGGCAATGTGACAGGATGACAGAGAGAAGCAAGCATATGCTTAGCATCTTGGAGGTCTGGGATCAATCCCATCTCTAATTCTCACTTTTTGATAATTCTGAGCAAACTGCAACAGACCTTTTAAAAATTGGAGTCACGATGCTGATCTGCCAAGGTTGTGTAAGAATCAAGTAAGAACATGAACAGAAAGCTCCTGGTGCTGGAATAAAGACAGTGACAGTAAAACATTTATTCCTTTTCTGCCTCTTCACCACCCAAACCCCAGATCTCTCTTCATCTCCTAGCTGACCTGCAGCAGGTAAGCACAGGGAGAGCAGTACCAACTTTTTACCATGACACTCTACTCTGAGGGACCAGCAGGCACGGAGTTCCTGTTGTTATTTATTTTGACTATCCCCACCTCCACTATTATCACCCCTTCCACAGTCCCTCCTCTGTCTCCATCCATGAAACCCATTTTAAAACACAAACCAAACCATCCCTCTTTTCTGAACTCCCTGAAACCCTTCCTAATGATGATAATCTGTCTGTATTTTGAGGTCTCACTAACTCAGTAACACCTGGTGTTACCCAAGATATATTCTCTATCTTTGAGATGCTCACCTCCTCACAGGCTAGTGGGCAGGAGAACTATATAAATAAATCATAACAATGTAATGTGATAAGATGTCAGTAATTGAAGTATGGGTTGGACACTGACAGGAGGGAGCTCTAACTTTGCCTGGGGCTGCCCCTATGATGCAATTCTATAGCTTATCCTTCTGCTCCTTTATTGCAAGACTCACTCAACTTGATTCAGCACTAACAGCCAATACTATTCATGTTGAGAGGTAGGGCTACAAACAATGGACAAAATTATAATTATCTTCAACCTCAAATCTGGGTCACATCCATGTTTCCAGTTGCGTCTGGGCCACGAGCTAAATACCTGAGAAATGAGAGAATACCATACAAAACTGAGAGAATACCATACAAAAATGAGAGAACACCATACAAAACCCCTCGTAACCACAGCCAGGCCTCACAACTTAGCATTCTTGGTTGAAACTAACTAATAATGTAAAGGTTAGAGAAAGAAAAAAGAATCCAAAGAAACAGTCTGGTGTTTTGGCCAAACTTCTCCAGCTTCATCTAGCTTGCTCTGATACAACTCTCTGCCTCTACTCTCCCTCCCTTCACTCCTTGATCTCTGCCAACCCTCTTCCTTTCTCCCTCCGTTTTCCCTCCCTCTCTCTCTCTCCCTCTTCCTCCTCCTCCCATATTCTTACCATAATTGAATGATCAACATACACAATCACAACTCCAGGCCCTTTAAGGGAATGTTTGTAAGCTTTAATAACTAAACGAGGTTCAAGACCTAATTTATCTGGTAACAACTGCTGCCTGGACCAATATCAAAAATTAAAAAGAAAATAAAAACATCCTCTGTGAAGGCAAAGCACACACCCTGAAATCTACATACTAATGCTCATCCACATGATTGACTGGAAAACCTATCAGGACCGCATGCAGCACCCACGGACTTATTTCCATTTTCTATTCCTGGGTCTCACATTGTCAGCATGGTCCATACTTGGATTTTTAGTCAGAAATTAGTTATAACATTGCAAGTACCTACCATGTTTCCCCGAAAATAAAACATCCTCCAAAAATAAGGCCTACTTACAGGTTTCCTTCTGAGTGAAATATAAGGCATCCCCCGAAAATAAGGCCTATCTCCAGACTCTTGATATTGCAATAAACAAGCCATTCAAGGACAATTTGCGCATGAAAATTAATGACTACATTGAAAATAGAATGGAGAGAAATCAGCGTGGAAACTTTGTGAAACCTAAACTGCAAGAAGTTGTGACTTGGGTGAAGAATTCATGGGAGAAAATCACTGACAGTTGCATTGCAAATGCACTATGAGCAGGCTACCTTGACAAGAAGTACTCATTTAAAGACAGTGCTATTGCTAAACATGAGAGATTTGGTCCACTGATTCTGAAAGAAATGGAGTCACAGGAAATTCAGGAATTAGATTGTTATGATGATGTTCCAGAAGATGATGACATGATTGTCATTGAAGAAATGAGTAAATTCTTGATACTGTAGGATTCACAGTTTGTTTGGTTTGTGTTGACAACTACCGTACTACCGTATCGTATACAGGTAATAAATTTCCTTTACTTTCATTTAACAATAAATGTGTACCGTATTCTTCTTCATGGAAAAATAAGACATCCCCTGAAAATAAGACCTAGCACATCTTTGGGAGCAAAAATTAATATAAGACACTGTCTTATTTTTGGGGAAACAGGGTATTAACCCAGAATATAGGATGGAAGCCAAGATCTGGGGAGTATATGACACCATACAAAACCCCTCGTAACCACTCCTGAACTGCCCAGCTCAGGAGATCCATCATCCTGAGTCACATGTTTATCATTGCTTTACTCTCTTTTTTAATTCATTGTATCTCTATATATATTTGTGTGTGTGTGCATGTATTTGTGTATGTGCACACATGCATTATTTTTAACTTTATATAATCTTGCTGTATACAGAAGTTGAAAATCACTTTATATAATTTTGCTAAGATTCATCCAAATTAAGCACATTGTTATTGTTCTTTTCTTTGGATCATTGGGTGGCTTGATTTACTGACTTTCCTGGTGACAGGCATTAGGGTATAATCCAGGTTTTTGCTACTAGGACTTGTATTATGATGAAGGCCCTTGTATATATCTTCTGTTGAACATGTGCAAGAATCTCTCTGGGGCATGTGCCTAGGAGTGGATGAGAGTATATGCTTGAGATATATCTAAAGGGCAGTTAGGTCTAAACAAAGCAGAGAGAGAGAGAAATTACAAACAAAGAAGAAAAAAAGCAGATTCGAAAAGCCTAATTTTGGGGCAAACTAATAACTGAAACAAAATTTCTCTTTGTGATTCAATGGCTGCAGAGAACACAGGTACATATGTAGCAGCATGTTCATTGTGGAAGCAGAATTATTCAGACACAACAGGGAGCTCATACAACTTAACAACAGGAAAGTAACAACCCAATCAAAAAATGAGCAAAGGATCTAAGTAGACACTTTCCAAAGGAGGACATTCAGAAAGCCAAAAGACATATGAAAACATGCTCGAAGTCACTAATCAAAACAACAATGATGTATCACCTCACACCTGTCAGAATGGCTATCATCAACAAATTGACAAACGACAAGTGCTGGCGATGATGCGGAGAAAAAGGAATCCTCCTTCACTGTTGGTGGGAATGCAGACTGGAATGCAGCCATTGTGGAAAACAGTATAGCATGTCCTCAAAAATTTTAAAATGGAAATGCCATTGACCCAATAATACAACTTCTAGGAATATATCCTAAGAAAACAGAAATACCAATCAGAAAGGATATATGCACCCCTATGTTCATAGCAGCACAATTTACAATAGCTAAGATTTGGAAACAGCCTAAGTGCCCATCAGCAGAAGAGTGGGTTAGAAAACTATGGTACATCTACATAATGGAATATTATGATGCTATAAAAAAGAAGGAATTTTTACCATTTGCAGCAGCAAGGATAGAACTGGAGAGCATTATGCTAAGTGAAATAAGCCAATTAGTCAAAGAAAAATACCACATCATCTCACTCTTTAATGGATAATAAAGAACATTATAACCTGATGAACAAAGATATATATACATAGGCAGAGAAGCATTGAATAGACTGTCAAAATACAACGGGAAGGCTACAGGGAGGAGGGGAGGAGGTAAGAGATCAATCAAAGGACATGTATGCATGAATATAAGCATAACCAATGGATGTAAGACACTGGGATGGGGTGAAAGCATATGCCAGGAATTAGGGAGCCTGAGGAAAGGTCAATTGGGGGGAAAGGAGATATGTGTATTACTATTTTTAATACTTTAAACAAGAAAAAGTATCCTCCTATCTTAAAAAAATATATATTCAGACAGGGAAATCTCCCTTGGTATCTCATTGAATAGTGAAATGATGTTGTGCTAGGAAAGCACCCAATTCTGGCATAAATGGTCTGATACATGGTACCCTCTACATAGGAAGAGCCACCAATATCCTCCGTCCTAGAGATGCCCTCCTGGGACTCCATGCAAGACAGACAGACAGACAGACACACACACACACACACACACACACACATACACATACACACACACAAAATATGTCCTTTCTTTATAAACTAATAAGAAACAATAAAATGCACTTTCACTAGGTGCTCTACAAACAACAATACCTTCATTTGACAGATTGATGCAGTCCTTAACATCTTTATTCATGAAAATTCGTGAAATGCTACTCAACAGGATGAGCAGAAATCAAACTGGGATGTACAAGGAGATCACAACGATGATTAGAATTAAATGTGTAGAAAAATAAATTGGAAAGAAATACTCTTAAGTGTTAATGCCAGATTCTAGAAGATTTAGAGCAGAGGTCAGACAACTGTCCACAGACTAGATCCAGTTTTGTGTGGCCTGCAAACGAAGACTGGTTTTACATTTTTAAATTGTTATCTAAGCCGGGACCGGTTTGGCTCAGTGGATGGAGCATCGGCCTGCGGACTGAAGGGTCCCGGGTTCGATTCTGGGCAAGGGCATGTACCGTGGTTGCGGGCACATCCCCAGTAGGGGGTGTGCAAGAGGCAGCTGATCGATGACTCTCTCTCATCGATGTTTCTAACTCTCTGTCCCTCTCTCTTTCTCTCTGTAAAAAATCAATAAAATATATTTAATTAATAAATTGTTATCTAAGCATTTACAGGCTATCTTCAATTTTGCTCACAGATTTTAGAATACTTACCATCTGACTCTGCACTGAAAAAATTTACCAAACATTCCATTTAGAGAGTGCAGATAATTATTTTCCTCCCCATTTCCCCCTTCAGTTTCCTAAAGTTAAAATATGTTACTTTTAAGAAATCAAGATGGTGGCACACCTGAACTTGCTGCCTCACACAACAACTTCAAAACTACAACTAAAAGACAAAAATGGATATAATCCAGAACCACAGGAAGGCTGGCTGAGTGGAAATTCTATAACTAGAAGGAAAGAGAAAAGCCCACTGAGAGTCAAGAGGAAGTGTGGAAAGCAGAGGTATGGAGGGCGCGCACGTGATGGAGAGGGCTGGAGGGAGACAAAAGCTCCTGACTGCTCTGAACTCCAGTTCCAGGCAAGACTCTGGGGACCCAGAGTCATACGGGGAGTAACTGTACTATCTGGCAACAGGCAGAACTCAAGGGCAGCTTTCTCTCAGAGGTGCTTGAAGCAAGTACTGAAGGACACTGAGACCCTGAGGCCTTTTAGAAGCCATTGCTGTTTGCTCCACCCTGACACTCCACCCCATCAACACTGTGCGCAGAGGCTTTTGCATATGAATGGCATGGTCTCTTGAATTCTAAACTTACTTATCAAACTGCAACTGAGTGAGAGAGACACAGAACATCAAAAAAAGGCCCAAGGCCCCACAGCAGCTTGCATTGCTTCACAGCTAGGCCTCAGACGAGCATCTCCAAAACCCAAACAAAGAAGAGGAATCTGCAAATTTCTCTGTAGCTCCTGCTGGGTGGCCTCAGGCAGAGCCTAAATTAGCACCTCCTTGGAGATCCAAGAGCCAGTGTACCCAGGGATCAGATAGGACCATCCAGGTTACAAATCCTCAGATCCATAAGAGACACACTCAGGGGGCACACTCAGTGAGCACCAAAGTCCCACTGAAGCAAGTCTAGCCTCATAAGGGTTCCTCCAGCACAGAAGTTCTCCATTTGTGGACACAGCTGACCCTCACAGCCAATTTGCCTGGAGGTCAATTCCTCCCAGTGATACCAACAACAATCAAGGCTTAACTACAACAAGACTGTGCACACATACCACAAAGAGATGCACCAAAAGTGCCCACCTTAGGTAACTGGGGAGGCTGAGCCACTGGGCCCTATAGGAAACCTAACACACAAAGCCACTCTATCAACTCAGGGAAGTAGCCAAAATGCAGAGACAAAGAAACAGGTCACAAATGAAAGAAATGGAGGAAAGCAAACAACTGGATATAGAGTTCAAAACCAAGGTTATAAGATTTTTCAAGAATTTTCTATAAAAGGCCGATAAATTTAGTGAGATCCTCGAGGATATGAAAAAGGACAAACTAGAAATTAAGAATACACTGACTGAAATAAAAAAATAATATACAGAGATCCAATAGCAGACTAGAGGATCAAAAGAATCAAGTCAAAGATTTGAAATACAAAGAAGCAAAAAACACCCAACCGGAAAAGCAAAAAGAAAAAGAATCCAAAAATATGAAGATAGTGTAAGGAGCCTCTGGGACAATTTCAAGCATACCAACATCCAAATTATTAGGGTATAGAAGAAGAAAGAGATCAAGATACTGAAAACCTATTTGAAGAAATAATGATAGAAAACTTCCACCTGGTGAAAGAAACAGACTTATAAGTCCAGGAAGAACAGAGAACCCCATACAAAAGGAATCCAAAGAGGACCAATCATAATTAAAATGCCAAGAGCAAAAGACACATCATAATTAAAATGCCAAGAGCAAAAGACAAAGAGAATATTAAAAGCAACAAGAGAAAAACAATTAGTTACCTACAAGGGCACACCCAATACTATTGTCAGCTGATTTCTCAACAAAAACTATGCAGGCCAGATGGGATTGGCAAGAAATATTCAAAGTGATGAATAGCAAGAACCTATAACCAATATTACTCTATCCAGCAAAGCTATCATTCACAATTGAAGATCAGATAAAGAGCTTCACAGATAAGAAAAAGCTAAAGGAGTTCATCACTGCCAAACCAGTATTATATGAAATGCTGAAAGGTAAAGATAAAAATTATGAACAACAAATACATATCTATCAAAAAGTGAATTTAAAATTAAGTAAATTAAAAATATGATGAACAGAATAATCTGGTGAATAGAATAGAATCAGGGGCATAGAGAGGGAGTGGACTGACAATCCTTGGGGAGCGGAGTGGGAAGGGGTGTGGGGGGGTGCAAGAAGAGACTGGACAAAAATCATATACCTATGGATGAGGACAGGGTGGGGGGGTAAGGGCATGGGGGGTTTGGGTGGGAACCAGGCGGAGGGGAGCTATGGGGAGGGGGGGAGAGAATAACTAATAATCTGAACAATAAAGATTTTTTAAAATACCAAAAAATGTTACTTTTATAATCAGAAAGAAAGTGAACTGTTTTAAAGATGTAAACTATATTTTAGAAAGGTTTCCATTAAAAATAGTTGCATTTTTTAAGTTGTCCCTTCAAGGGCTTTGTATCAATCATTGAACAATTCTTATCTCGTATATGCAGCTCATTTCTCAAGAGCACCAGAAAGGGGAGGCCCTGCAACCATCAGTACCATTCCAGGAACATGGAGCTGTGCCTTGGATTAGCCCTCTGGGCAGGAAGCCTGCAAATGTTGCATAAGTAAAACAAGCTTAGATGCCAAGAAGAAGTGATTACTGATAAAATGACCGTTTCTACCAATTTGGGAAGCAATAGGGAAAACATCTGCTTCCCCATCCCAGCTGTCCAGCTTAATTCCTCATTATACACTATGGGGAAATTGCCAGGGTACAGTCTGGAAACAGAGTGACTCAGAAAGCAAGGATTTGTAGAGGTGAGCAGGGGAACAACCAGTGGGCAAAGAGCAGACACAGAGAAGCAGAGAGGCCCTGAAAACATTAATGGCAGAAGCATCCTCAGCAATCAACACCATTCAACACTTTGGCCCCATTTTACAGATGAAGAGAATGAGGCCTGAAAATCAGAAATAAGTTAGAGTCATCCTATCTCAGTGAGACCAAGAGCTATAAAAGACATCAACTCCAGTCATCTCTGAATTTGAATTGAATTTCCTCCAAAATATCCCCCAATTAGTGGTTGTTCCCATCCTGCATTCATCCTTGGACAAAGAGCTCCCACCTTTGGAAGAGGCATGATGTGTCCTTGAATAGCATTGACATAGTCTTAAATTCTAGCTGAAATGTGCCTCTAAGTAGCTTCCACTCCCTGGCCTATTTCAACTCTCTGGATGCCACCACAGAATGGTCAAACAACAATAACAATGATGATAACACAAATCCATAGTCCAAAATCCAAAAAGTTCTAAAAAAAAAATATATATGTAAGTTGTCATGATGCATTTAGCAACAAAAGCTGACCTGAAAGGACGTGTGACAGGGTGCTGTTCCAGACCCCATGGAGAGCATTATGTAATATACTAGAGGCTTGTGCATGAAATTCCTGCACAGGGATTGGGGGGTGGGGTCCCTCAGCCCAGCCTGCACCTTCTCCAATCTGGGACCCCTTGAGGGATGTCCAACTGCCCTCCCCTGCAGGCCTGGTCACCTCTAACTCCCCTCCCCTGCAGACTTGGTCTCCCCCAACTGCTCTCCCCTGCAGGGAGAGTAGTAAGAGATGATGCTGGACATCAGGAAGGGGTGATGGTGGGCAGGGACCAGGTCATATAAGGCCATTCCAAATAGCCTAAAGAGGAAGCAATTGAATGGAGGTGCTAGCCTAACTGGTTTCCATCAAATGCCAAAGGATATCCTTAAGCTTTCCTCTTTCTGCATTTTTTCCCCCCAGAGAATCCCTACTCTTCTCCAAAATCCACCTCCCTAAGCTTCAAGGTCTAATTCCAGCACCACCTTTTTCTCCAGGAAGCCTCCCCCTCCTGCAGATGGAAGGGGTGACCACTCCTGGGTAGAACAGGTGCAGGTGGCCCTGTGCGTGCACTATATAGCAGTAAGTGCACTGTGATGTATTGATTAGGAGCTGTGGAGTCAATCTGCCCGGATCCCAATCCAGGCTTTGCTGCTTACCCTCTACGTTTTAATTTCCTTTACTGTTATAATGGGAATAATAACATTATTACATCAAAAGATTATCTCAGGATTGAATCATTTCACTGATACACTGAACACACATTTCTTACTACTTTCCCAAGCTGCTGTTTCCCACAGTGCGCTATGGGCCAGCTGCTCTGTTGTACAAAGCAAAATTTTAATAAATGCTGACCTTTATTATATGTTGTGGTCCCCATATAACCCCAACTCTGGACAAGGCCTATCACTGGTGCTCAATCAGCTGAGTAGAAGTCAATGTCCTCTCCTCACAGACAGTCAATTACGTGACCTCATATTCTTTGTTTAGACAATTGATCAACACAGACTAGATACACTTTCCTTTCCTACGGAGTTGTGTGCTAGAGGCAAGAACCTCAAAGCATGATTTAGAAGAACTAGATCATCTTCCACACGCCTCGGCCTGAATCCTGGGATAACCTAGGACACGTGCCTTTACCTTCCAGAACTGCGGTATTCTCATCTGTGAAATGGGAATCGGCTCCTATGAAGCGTAAAACAGATGAAGAGCTTGGCAGCATTTTGCCCAGTGGTGATGCAAACCTAATTTCCATTTCCCAGTCAGCAGGCCACGCCCACACCTCCCCATCCCTCACTTTCACTTCCAGCAGAAGCACACTTCAGACTAGCATAGCTGGCAGGCCTCCAACACAGAAACAGGTATACTGTAATGTGCCACACCCACTGACTTGATGAATTATTTTTCTCCTCCTCCAGGGACTTTCCTGACTTCCTTCTGTAAGCGAAGGAAGGAGCACATGAGCACACTGTATATAAATATGTTTGGGAAGCTTTCTTCTTCTTTTTTTTTTTTTTTTCTTAAACCAAACTTTGGTTTCTGTTGTAGGCGGTGCATTCCCTAACAGGGCGGGGCGCAGTGTGCTTTGGAGGAGAGAGGAGAGGCCAGGGGGAGGAGTAGGCAGTGACTGATTCACCCACTGTGAGAGCTGGTCTTCTATTTAATGGGGAGGTCTCCCTGCACAAGAAGAGTCAGCTTTGACTCTGGGACCAGCCAGAGCATGGCAGAGGACCAGGAACTGGGCTTTGGGGAGACAGCCAGCTTGGAAATGCTGCCGGAGAATGACAGCTGCAGGCCAAAGGCCAGAGCCGGGCTGGCAGCCAGGGCCAGCAGCTCCGGCTGCTTTCTCACCTGTTGCCTGGTGTCACTCCCCATCCTGGCAGGACTCACCGCCTACCTGCTTGTTGGCCAGCTCAGAACCCAAGGAGAGGCCTGCATGTTCCAGGTAAGCAAGACTTGGAGCTGCCCTGGGAATCAGCAGACCCCTGCAGGCAGTTTAGCCTGTACAGCCCTGGTCAGTGTGGATACATCTGCAAGCTGAGGAAGCCCTGGGCAGGGCTCCCTGATCCATCACCCTCCTTCCCTTCCTTGCCTCAACATGCAAAGGAAATGCAGAATGTGAGGGAGGGGTGAAGGGATGTTTGTTCTTAATATTTCCAAGGAATGAACTGTCCCTTTTTATGTTTGTGTGGGAACAACCTCAAGCCACATATTTCTAGATAATTATAACCACTGTGCACTGATAAGTAGGGAATGTTCCTTTTCTTTGAAAAGAATACAACATACCCTTTAAATTGCATAACTAACACATGGTCATTAAAAAAAGTTAGAAAGTACAGATTAGGAAAAGAAGATAATTATCATAGAGGTAACCACTCTAAAATGTTAACATTTGGGGATACATAATTTCTATCTTTTAATAATATGGAATTGTTTTGAGTATCTTAATATGTTATAATTAAATTTATTGTTAATAAATTCACAGCAGCATGAGGATATAGATGGTTTTATTATATTACTATATAATTATATTACTATATAAAATATGTGCTATAATTTATATAATCAATCTCCTTGCTTGACTTCAGTACAATTCTTTTCAATGTTCCAGAAATAACTGATTGCCAGATTGTTTATCATTCAGTCTTGCTGGGGGAGGGAAGGGGTTTGGGGAGACCTTACTCAAAAAAAAATATATACAGGGTTTACAGAGAACAATAAGAGGATACAGGTGTCAAAGCAGAAATTTCTAGTTCTGACCTAGGCACATCAAATACCTTAAAGCCTGAAGAATGTGCCTTTTAAGTAATGCCCCTTTTTAACAATGCTCTTGCATAACCTGTGGGTGACTGGTTTAATCTCAAACTCCAGCTGATTTCATAGAGACAAGTGTTACATTCCATAGGCTTTTCAATTGGTTTAACTGGTTTCCAAGCAATGCTGGCCAACTTCAAAGCAGAGACACAGAGAGCAAGCTATGGCTATGGTATAACTTTCACCCCCCCATCAGGGTCAGCAAACAGACTGCCTGATTCAAGTGGCAGCATCCAAGGCCACATGCCATCATTCAGAAAATGTAGACATAGGCAAGCCAACCGGAAATGCTGTTTATGTTGGAGGAGCACTGCAGGGCATGAGAGGTCGGGGTGTGACCCCAAGATCACCATGGTGCCGTTTCCTGGGAAGCCAAACTACAGCATCCACTTGATATTCTGGGATACTGTCCATCTTTATCCAGAAAGAGGCTGTTGTTTTGGAGGCTTTGAATGACTCCAGTAGTCTATGCTCTCCTTCCTGCTGAAGAGAAACACTCCCTCTGCCAAAACATTGTCTGTTGGCAGAAGCCAGAAAACACCTCTGTCTGCATCTCATGCAATGCCAACCTCCTGTAGTTGTTCCAAGGATGGACAGAGGAGGTGCCTTAGAGCAGTTCTGGTAGAGGGAGCAGCCAAGTAAAGAGAGGGAACAGAACACTTGGAATGCTGGCAACAGAGGAAGGCAAGGTGGCTGGAAGTCAGTGATGGGGCAGGGGAGAATGCCACTGTCCAGAGGGGGCCATTGGCTTGCCTCGTCAGGAAGAAAGTTTGAGATGGGAGCTGTGGCTAGACAAGAAGCCTATGAGAGAAGATGCTGAATGTCTGCCCTAGTGTAGGTATGCAAGAGTTTAAAAGGCTAAACCTACATTCCGTTATAGTTAAACCAATCTCCTTGGAGACTGGCCATGCGAGGACATTTGGGTCTGTGGTTTGGCCAGGAGATGTAACTCTTGGTGTACCAGAAGAAAGATGAAGGGAAATAGGGGTGATGCTGTGCACCCACAGCAGTTGGGGTCCTGATAAGAAACAGCTTGCCCACTCAAAGAAGAGAGTTTAAAGAAGAATGTTTAAAGAACTGAAAATGGGTTCAAAGAAGGGTCTATGTGCTGAGATACAGAGGGATTAAAGGAAACCTCCAGGGCTGGATGCATCCTGGGGATTAGCAGCAGAGGGAGGCAGGTCCCCAAACCTTGGCCTGAAGGGGCAAAAGGAGGAAGGAGATTTAGGGGTATGCAACGTGAAGGAGGGACCTACCTGCAGTATGGGTAAAGGGAAGCCAAAAGTCTGCCAATAGCAGGGAGGGAAGAGAAGAGGGAGAGAAACTCAGGCCTCTGCTCCTAGCTGGCAAGTATGCCCTGAGGTCAGCCTTCAAGGGCACAGGGAGGTCCGAGAAGGATAGATCCAAAGTGGCTAACAGAGAAGACTAAAGAAGATGGAATTCATCTGTGTTTTATTAACATGAAATTAACTTGTAGGTATAAGCATGATGTGGTTGCCTAGGGAACAATAATTGATATTCAGTTTAACATAAATAAAAGAATATTTGCCTTTAAAAAAAATAGATGGGAACCAAGAAGGGGAAACCAGGTCACTGAGCCAACTTGGGTGGGCGTGGACGTAGCAGTGAATTTGATTGCCAGCTCAGCCAACTCTGACCATGTGAAATCGGCATGTGACTTCATTGCTCCCAGCCTGTTTTCTTTTCTACCAAAAGATACTAAAACCCTTACTTCAACAGCACTAATAAGGAAGGCATGTGCAGGAACAGTTTATACTTTGACAACGGTGAGAACTATACTCTTGTAGTCACTGCGATATGATTGTCACTCTGTGCCAGGCACTAGACAAACACCAAGAAAACTTGATCTTGGCCTTAAGGAGCTCCGAGCCTGATGCATGACAGGAAATAGGCTATATGCTCTGGAATTCCAGATGTTCTCCTAGTCCAGCCTTGGAGGAAGAGGTGGTTCACGAAAGGGCGTCTAGAGAAGGGAAGGAAGCCAGTGGTGGCTAGAATACTATTCCTGAAGTCCAGACCACAGACTCCATTAAAAATTAAAGCACGTCAGACAAAACAGGCCATTGGAGGTAACAAGGTTGTAAAGCCTACATGTAGCTACAAACCAGACCATCTGACCCCCAATTCCATGACCTCCTCCACTATGTCAGGCTACCCCTCACATTTCAAAGATACGGCTCCCGGGTCATTGAGAGGAAAAAAGGGGGAGGAGGGGGCTACCTGGTCTTCAAAGGTTTTATAATGCCCTAGGCATTCAACTCTAACACAGGAGGAGTAAGAGAGGAGGGTCACCCAGTGCTTCCAATACATTCTCAGCCCTGATGAGCAAGCCCAGCAGCAAAGAATAAGCCAATGATAATAACAACAATAATAACAACATGATATTAACTCCCACTTCACACTTTCAGAGAGCTCTCACAAAGATGATCCCATTGAACACTCACAGCAACCCAGAAATGCAGTGAGGGGGTGAGCAGTCACATTTGGCAGATGAGGAACTTGAAGTGGGAGAGTCTATGTGAGCGCCCAAGGTCACAAAGCTGGGAGGGAACCAAGCTTGGTCTCTGAGTTGGCAAATCTAGGTCTTCATGGTTTCCAGGTTGCCTCCCTCTCCACTCACAATTAAGCTTTGTAATCATGGAAAGCCCTTTCCATCCACCCCTTTTACAAATGAATGAATGGATCACCATGTAAAACAAATTCTATAAAGACAAGCCAGGGCTTGATTCTCCGCACAGGACCCAAAATGATTATTTGAGAACTTTCCTGGACTGTATCCTGGGCCTGCCTCGGTGGCCTCATCCAGTTCCCTCGCTCTTCTCTCCCTTACCCCATCACTGGCTTCCAGCCACCCTGCCTTCCTCTGTTGCCAGCATTCCAAATGTTCTTCTGTTTCCTCTCTTTACTTGGCTGCTCCCTCTACAAGAACTGCTCTAAGGCACCTCCTCTGTCCATCCTTGGAACAACCACAGGAGGTTGGCATTACTATAATAAGAATCTTTTCTAATCTAACCTGAAAAAGAGTGGAAGTTGGAGAAGAGGAGGCTAAAAGTGTATACTTTGCTCACTCTACTCCAAAGGAGTAGAGTGAGCAAAGTATACAACCACTATGAGTTTCCATTTTCCCACATTACCTACCCGATGGAAGTGCTGGGAGGATTCCAAGTGATCTCCATAGGCCCTGGTGAGTGCTTAGCTATGTGAGCACTGGGTGGATGTTTGTCCTTTTCTTTCGCCTAAGTAGAAGAAGAAAGCTCTTCAAAAATCCATGTATAGGAACTAAGAAATGGAGGCTTAGCCCTGGGATCAGCAACTATGACCCACAGGCCAAATCTCACCCATTTTCTATTTTTGTAAATAAAGTTTTATTGGAACACTTACACACTATCTGTAGCTGTCCTCAAGCCACAACAATAGAGTTAGGTAATCGTGACAGTGATTATCACCTACCAAGTTAATATACTGTGTGGCCCTTTATAGGAAAGTGTGCTGACCCTTGATCTAGTCCTATATTCTTGTTTTACAATTGAGGAAACCAAGGATCAGAGATGGGAAAGAAAAGTTCAGCATCATAGAGTATGTCAGGGGGGACAGAGTCGAAATTAGATTCTATTTCTACAGTCGTTTGGCCTCATTCCACCAGCAAATAGAACTGATTCCATTCTTGCTAAGTCCTCAGATCAGACATTGGAAAATAACAGCAACTGTAGAAATGTTCTGAGTTTTTGTTAACAGCAACAAAAACAGTTTTATACACACACACACACACACACACACACACACACACACACACACATTCCACCTAAACACTATGCTAGATGATCTTTGGATATATGCTCAACAAATTATACCTTCTGAGGTGGCCAGAAGTTTCTACCAAGTTTTTACTGAAAAGTGTCCGTCACATAATAAGTGCTCAACAAATGCTAGTCTCTTTCCTCCAGAGAGCACCTAACTGCACCTGGCATACAGAAGTCGCTCATTAAGTGTTTGTTGAATAAAGAGAAGGATGAAGGGATGCACAGGTGCCTGAGCTCTCTAAGCCTTACACTCTCTGTCTATAAATGGAAAGGTTAACATGCTATCTTCATAGCACTGTGTGAGAATTCTGCAAGGAAATATCCAAAAAGCAACTACCATAAAGATGCTCAACAGACATTATTTCCTGACCTGCTCTACCTTGGGCGAGCCCTTTTATTTCTGCTGGTGTGAGTACAGTCATAATAATTCTTCTGTGTTGTCTAGAGGAAACAAACAAAGAGTTTAGATAAAATTGTTTTGTAAATTGCATTCAGTTGTCCTACTATAGCTTCAGGAGGTCCTGGCATGCCTGGAAGAGAAGCCCAATCCACTTTAAAAGTCAGGCTATGGGCAAAGGGCAGAGAAACCCTATGTTGTGGAGGCTGTCTGGGCAAGTGCAAGGAAAGGTAGGATGAGAGAGCTGTGGCAGCTCCTAGCTGGGGATTTATTCTATAACCCGTTTGTTGAAGTCAAAGCACACATCAGTAAATGCCCAACAGTCACAACTGACAGACCACTGCCCTCCCACAGCAGGAGAAGTCATATCCCCACCTGAGCTCTTTAATGAGGCCCCACAGCTGACAGCTGCAACTAGCTTAGGTTTTGAAATGCATGGGGAGTACATCCCATTCCCTCAACCCCTTTGCATTCTGAGAGGGCAGACGTCTGGGAGCAAACTGTGGACTGAGGAAGCCTTTCCTGTTGGGAGAAGGAGGAAGCCTTCCAGAGCTCCAGAGGATCCCAATCCGTCATAAAGAAACAGAGTGGCTTCTGTTTACCACTAAAATGATGAAACCCAAGGGAAGCTCTACAGAACCAACAACATATCTCACAAGCATTTATTGAGCCCAAAGAAAGAAGGAAACAAATCGGATATCCACTTTCCATGTGTGGTCTTTCTTAGCCATCACCACAGTCCTGGGAAGGGAGAACCATTGTCTGCTCTGTCAGACGAGGAAACAGAGGTTAGGTGAGATGCTAAAGTTAGACCACTAGGAAATAAGAGACCTGGGATTTCCACATTTGCTCTGTTGCAAACACCATATTCTTTGCTCTGCACTGCTCTGAATGTTGCCTGAAAATTAAAGCACAGCCCAGCACACCTTAGAGATGATGAAATGAAATGGCTGTGGAATAAAATGTTTCTAGGTTGGATTTATCCTTGTGCAGGTATAGGGATAAGCAAGAGAGATGGGCAAGGAGGCAAACATCTGTGTACTAGTATTTCTCCTAGAAATGCTGGGAGGATATTATGAGTCATAAAACACTTAAACCTTTCCAGTTGCAGCATATATGAGGGCAAGCAATGGATACCTCTTCCGTTTTTGAGTATACTATACAGTGACTGCAAAACATGGGAGAAAGGCCAAAGAGGTCATTGGTTAAAATATTCTCAAGGGATTTTGGGGGGGGGGGGGGAAATGCCAAGAAGACCATCTAAAAGGCCATCTTGCCTCAGGTTCGATCTCCCATTGTATGTGCTCATCTAAGGTTTATGGGGCTCCTGATATGTGCCAGGGTCTGTACTTGGTCTAAAGGTCCAGAACCCAGACCCTTCATTTATTCTTTGACCTTTGGCTTCAAAAACTATAAAAAGGTGACTCAGCCCGGCTGACGTTGCACATTGGTTGAGCATTGACCAATGAACCAGGAGGTCCAGGTTCAATTCCCGGTCAGAGCATATGCCCAGATTTCAGACTCCATCCCAATTTGGGGCATGCAGGGGGCAGCTGATCGATGATTCTCTTTCATCATTGGTGTCTCTCTCTCTCTCTCTCTCTCTCTCTCTCTCTCTCTCCCTCTCTCTCTCTCTCTCCCTCTCTCTCTCTCTCTCTCTCTCTCTCTCTCTCTCTCTCTCTCTCTCTCTCTCTCCTTCTCCCTTCCTCTCTCTGAAATCAATAAAAAAAAAAAAAAAAAAAAATATGGCCATACCACCCTGAACGCGCCCGATCTTGTCTGAAATCAATAAAAATAAAAAAAAATTTAAGGTGACATATTCCTTTGAGAACAGCTGGAGTATGAGATGAGGAACAAACATAAATGTCTAACAAGGGGCCTGGCACCCATTAAGCACTCTGCTAAATATCAGTCTCCTCCTTTCCTCCATCCTCCTTCTCTCTTATTTGAAGGATCAAGTAATCCCAAAAATGCCATAGTAATAGATCATAATTAGTTTGAGTCAGAGATTACCAATCAACATACCAAAACAAGCATTTCTTTTTAGCAGAGACAAAGAAAGAAAACCAAATGAGAGTGAAAATTCCCTGACCTATGGAGATTACGGGGTGAAAAGCCCCGCATGTTTTGCGGTGGTGGCAGGCTTCCCCTACCTCACTAACATGTGCATACACACGACATACCAGCCTCTCCTGGCTCTGACTCTGACCAAAGCTCCCAACTTTCAACAAACATTTCTAGAGCCATGGCTATTCTCCAAGCAGAGACTGATGAAAGCACATAGAGGCCCCATTCCTGAAAGATTCTGGTCACCTACCACTACATAATTAAAGTTTTTAAATTTAAACAAAAACCCCAAAAGTAGCATGTGTTCTAAAATAAAAAGTTCTCTTTCCTATTTTTTTTTTTTTTTTGCTAAAGTCACTGAAGCTGAGCCTTCCTTCATTCTTTGCTCTCTTTTCTGCTTGTCTTTTTGATACCCGAGCACCAGCAGATTTTTCCAACATGGATAATCCAGTGAGAGTGCCAGGCACTGTCCGAGGCACCAGGAATATAAGACCATGTAAGCAAGACAGACAGACCAGGTCCTTGTCTGCAAATTGACTTCTACTGGAGAGAGAAAAGCAATAAACAGTCAAATAAGTAACATCCTTAGAGAATGATAAATGTTCAGGAAGGGAACTAAGATGGGATCCTGGTTCCTAGCCAGTGGTTTGAGACTACCTTTAAGGGGAAATAAGTCACATTCTCCTTGGGCATTCTTGAATACTGTGTCTATTCAGATTTGGAAGTCAATGATGCACTGACCTTCGGGAGTCACCATCTCCTGGGTTCCCCAGGGGAACCCAGAAGCAATGGAGATGAGTCAGGTTTGGACAACAATAGACATTTTATTGGCCTGGTGTTGCCAGCAACCATCTGGAGAGCAGGCATTGAGCCAACCAACTTAAAGGCACAAAACTTTCCCCAAATAAACTATTTCTTCTTCTCAAATCTCCTCTTCATTTGCTTCTGATGCAATAATCTTCCTCTCATGATAGAGTCATTACTAAGAGAAACAGCAATAGGAGGCTTTTTGTGCTGTTCATGGGAAAAGAATCCCAGTTGGTGTTCTTTTTGGGGACTCTAGGGATGTTGTGTTCTTCAACACCTACCAGCTAGCTCTATCACCTCCAGACATGTAGTAGCATTCTGAGGCCACTAAAATGCACACACATCCATCCATGTATGAAAATAAAATGTGTTCCCAAATTATAGAAATTCCGCAGAGCAAATAGAAAAATGTGATCATATCCCAAATACATGTTAACAACAAGGGTTCTATGAGCCAAAAGGAATGCTCCAAACTTTTAGCTGAGAGTCTGCTTAGTCAAAAATAAGCAGATGTCAGAGAAGACTTCTTAGCAGAATGAAGGAGTCAGAGAAGGCCAGTCAGGGAAAGTACCATTCCATGTACAAGGTGATGCTACAAAGTCTCCCTCGTTCTCTTTGAGAACCCCACCTTCAGTGTTCTGCCTGGCCAAAGAACTGATTCTTTATCAGCTCTGTCAATAGCAACAAAGGAAACAGGCTACAAAATGAGCTCATTTTTAGGCTGCTTCTCCACCTCCCAATTCCATCAAAGTTACTGATGCTGGACAAGTAGTCACATCAATTGGGCTTAGGTTTTCAAAAAACACTGTACTCATGCCCTAAGCAAATGTATCTAATGTGTTCATCTGGCAGCAGAAATCCTGCAGTTTCCCAACTGCACCCATGCGCTGTTGGGCCTCCTTACTCTTGCACAGCCATTGGCCTGGTCTGGAATGGTTATCACCTCTTACCACCAGACTAATACCTGCGGGACCTGTAAGACTCAGGTCTAAGGTAATTTCCCCTGATTTCCCCACCTCTGAGACTGGGATGGTAAATTTGAACTTTAAATGCCAAGATAATGTGATGTTGTATAAAAAGCCATCTGAAGACAGGCTAGGAGATGGGTTAGGGAAAATGATAAAACGGATGCAGTAGAGAACCTGGTAGGAGGCTCTTGGAAGAATCCAGGCGAGCAGCATGCTAAGGCTTTAAGTGGATTCAAGAAAGAGAAAAACTGCAGAATGGAAATGACAGTTCAGGTTCGTGGAAGAAGAAAGAAGCCAATTTTAAGCCTCGTTAATTAAGGTAAAGCAGTAGTGGCACCATTAACAAAATTAGGAAGCAGAGAAAAGGGAGCTGGAGTGACCATGAAATCAGTTTGTCAATCAAAGATAAGACCTTTGTCCTCAAGAGAGCTTCCTACAGAGGCTAGGTCTTAGAAGCAAAAAGAGCCTGACAGTCTGGGTTCTAACAGAATCACCATTATCACAGAACTCACATGCCTAGTCTCAGAAATTACATGGCTACACTGACATGGCCACACATATATGCATGTAGAAACAGTCATGCACAGAACACCACACCACAGACACTTTAAATACACAGGTGCAAAAACTCTCTTTCTCACCAATGGAGCTGTCTTCTCTCATACACAAACACAATTTCTCATTCACAAGTGTATACTCACACCCACGTAAGGTGTTAAGATGTAAAACTGATCAAGCATTCATAAGGATTACTGTTGGCGGGGACTGAGCAATTACAAAAACCAAACCAGAAGGCCCTGGGTTGAGTCGAAATCATATCAGAGAGGGTTCTTTGGAATATTGTAAAATGTGAGATGGTAATCTTATTACCAAGCAATAAGCTTAGTTTTGCTCCTGAGCTTTCTATTCTGACACAAGAGTGGTGGTTCCTTCCGCTTCCCTATCTTCTTTGCACTAACTCACACGTTTTCTTTCTTTTTTTTTTTTTTTAATGTATTGAATTTAGTGGGATGACATTGGTTAATAAAAATGAGACAGATTTTAAGAGTACAGTTCTATAATATATCACCACCCCAAGTCAAGTTTCCTACTGTCACCATTCATCCACCCTTTACCCTCTTCTATTTCCCCACACATCCATTTTCCTCTGGTAATCACCATAATGTTGTCTGTGTCTAAGGGGATTTTTTGTGTGGGTTTTATTTTTGTTTTGGGGGGGGGTTGTGTGTGTGTGTGTGTGTGTGTGTGTGTATGTTTTATGTGTGTGCAGGAGGCAGCCAATCAATGTTTCTTTCTCATTGATGCTTCTGTTTCTCTCTCTCCTTCTCCCTTCCTCTCTGAAGTCAATAAAATATATTTTTTTTATTTTAATGAAAAAGGCATCACACATTACAACGAAACAATAAAGAGACTAATGAGAAGGAGAACACCGATTATTTCTTTTTGGTATCATTTTTCAAAAATAGTTTCAATTTCCAAATTGTGGTGTAAAAAAAAAAAATGAAGCAAGTGACATTATTTGTTAAAATAATAGAACCATTGACAAGATGTTGGAGTGCCCTAGAATGGAACAGGAAAACCTCTCAGGACAGAACCTTTTACCGTAAATTGACCTTTGAGACAAGCATAAGACAGAGAAAGGTCTTTAGTACTGGAGGAGAAAAGAGGGGAGCTTGGGTGCAAGGTTCCCATGGATCGAATATTCTCAATCTCATTTCCCTGATCTCAGAATGCTCAGGAGGGGTAGCAGCAGCATCTTAATCCCACCCATGCTTTCCATAGCTGTGTGGATGTTAGGGTCAGAAAGACCACAGATGGTCCGAATCATATCTTTCTTTTCCAACAGACTCCAAAAGGACAGGAATTTGGACCTTCCCCTCAGCGAGCTTGTAAGTATATTCATATTCAATGCCTTTCTTGTGGGGAACAAGAACATTTCCAATAGTTCTAGCATATAGGGGATTCAGAGGGATGCAAACCTAGAGGAAAAGCGAGGGGCCTCCCAAATCACTAAGAAGGCAAAATGATGTCATGGCTGAGTGCAGGGCCTGTGAATTGATGGCCTTTGGGCAAATCATTTCACCCATTTCTGTCTCATTTTACTGGCCTATAAAAATGGTTATGATAGTACCCACCCCAAGGTTTGTGTAGATTAAATTAGTTAATTCCCATAAAGATAGTAGAACAATGCCTACCACATCAAAAGGATATACTGATTTTTCCTTTTTAACATCAATAAAATTATCATTATCACTACAGTTAAAACAAACTTGTCCCAATATAATCAGTTCCAAAATCCAAAACAATCGAGATCTTCTGGAGAGCTGATAGGGAAACAGAGGACCAGAAAGGGATATAGTTAAAAGGACCATGAAAAAGGCAAAAAAGAAATTTGATCCCACAGAAGCAGGAAAAGGAAAGAAAAGGCAAAGTGAGCTTTATTGAGTATCCATCATATGCCAGGAATCATTCTGGACACTCTCCATCCATAGCAGGAATTAATGTGCACATCTTAGAGGTGATAAAACAAAATCTGAGATAAGTTAGATAATTGTCCAAAGTCATGAAGTCAAGATTCATTTATGCTTATGTATTTCTCCTGAGTCTCCCCTGTTACTGCAAAAAATAAGTAAACTTAATTAAATTTAAAAACTTCCAAAGAGGGGAACTGAACCAAGCCAGAGAAGAGGAATATTTCTCTCCAGTTGAAGGCATCATGCAACTCCCCAAATGTTGTGTTCACTCCAGTCATCCTCTGACTCATACAAAGAATTTTCTCCTTTCTTTACAGACGCACCTCCCAGAGCTAGTGGAGAAAAGCCAAGAGCACACCTGACAGGTAATTCTCCTGTTGATGTGCAGAGGGGACTGCAGAAGTAACTTCCTACTACACAAGGCAGATGTCAGTTTTTGGACTACAGGGTTCTTTCTTCTCAGGAGGACATGGGCCTGAGATTTCTATCAGCGTGTTTACCAAAACACAGTCAAATGGTTTCAAACTAGAAATGACACCGGTTAGTAACAGACTCCACCTCTCAGTCGAGGGCTTTCAGATGTCTTCCTTCCTTGAGGGATCCAAAGGCTCATGTTTCTTGGGTATTTTCTTTCAGATTCTATCAGCCCTCTTCCTTTCTCTACTGTTTCTCTTTTTCATTCATGCAGTCATTCCAAACTGGTTTTCCTCAGACTCTGAGACTCTCATAATTCTAAATCTGGTCAAAGATGAATGACCCTGCATTGCCAATATATCAAGTCCATCTGTGCCCTATGCAAAATGGAGTTATTGTACATTTACACTCAGAAAGATATTTCCAAAGAATTCTCATTGATGTGAAAAGATTAACAGCAATCTCATAATATAACCAGATGGCCAGTTCCCCAAGTCTAGTGTGGAAATTCCTGGCATCTCACACCTGGAGTTGTGAGATGACTCAAGAGAAAAGAGCACAGTGGGGCAGAAAAACATTAAAAACCCAAGTGAATAAGTAGAATTAAAAAGAAAGCATAAAAATATGCTTCCTGACCTATAAGAAAAATATGCAACCCACAGGGGGATATCCTTGGGCCCAAGACATCTGTTCAAGAGGAAGCTGTTTGTGGGGAGTCCTGAATGAGGATTAGGATCAGGGAGACGCCAAATTGTCATCACTTACCACTCATGTATAAGAATGGGTGAGATTGAAAAAGACAGGCCAGGAAAACCCTAAAAACTGAGTATGAAGTTGCCATATTGACTGAGGGAGTTGAAATTGGTGAAGGAATCTAGGATCTACAGAATTTCTAATACATTTCAGACACTGCAGTAGGCATTTTACATCTATGATTTATTTAGCACAATGAGATGGAGAAACTGGGGCTTAAGCAACTAAATTCACCAATCCCTAGTGACATGACTAGGATGAACTCTTAGAACTATACTGTTTCCATTACAACATACTTCCCACCCACACTCATACTTGCTGCTATGTTGACAGAGCTAATTGCATGCCAATTTAACAGAATTTGATGTATCTAGAGACTAAATGAGTTTTGCTTTTGTATCATTTGGGAGGAATTTTTTCCTTTTTTAATCTACTGTATCACCAACAAAGAGGTAGAGATGATCACGGGTGACTAATAAAAGTGCCTTGCATAGATTTTGCAAAGAAGCGACAGAACTCTCCAGCGGCCACTTACTAGTAGTAGAGAGGCCAGAGGAGAGTGCACACATTCTGAACATGTATCAGAGTTGCAAAAGAAACTACAATCTAGTTAGAAATGGGAAAGATGTTTTAGGAAAATCCAGGAGCCAGATTTCTGGTCAACCACCAGGTGTGAAGGTTGCTAAGTGCTTCTTTAAACATAACCAGTCCCAAAACAGTGGCTGACAGTACATAATGGTGATTACTATGGGTTTCAAAAGTAGCTGGAGAAAATTAAAATGTGTTTTTATTTTCACTTAAAAGTATTAGTTTATTACTGATTATCCTATTTGAAATATGGTTTGATTCTATTCATTTTGTCTGCTATGCTAGGTATATACTGCATGAAAGTATTCATCATATTTTCTACATGTTGTATACATATAAATAATGCAAACATAAGAATATGTAAAAATATATAAAATGAAATAGGCTTGACCTGGCTAGATGGCTCAGTTGGTTGGAGCATCATCCCATATACCAAAAGGTGGCAAGTTCAATTCCTGGCCAGGGCACATATGGGAGGTTTCTCTCACGTTGATGTTTCTCTCTCTAAAAATCAATCAAAGTATGTCCTTGGGTGAGGATTAAAAATAAGTTAAAATGAAATAGGTTTATTTTTTAATCTGTTGAAATGAAAGATGCTAGTTTATTTGGGGAAAGAAAATAAATATGTATTGAATCATGCTATATCCAATCATCGAGATAAAAATGTCCGTGTCTCTTTCATTCACTTGACCTTCAGAACAAGACTATGAGGGAGCTTTATCTCCAATTCACACACAGGAAATTGAGAGTCAGAGAGGAGGAACCTACTTGGTTGATTAATAACCTAGAGTTGTATAGTCCGGTTTGGAATGGGGCCCACGAAGCCCAGAGCCTAATCCCTTCCACTCCTCAAGTCAATTACACTGGCTTATAAATAGTTTGGCTCTATCGATATCAGAGAGGCATTTCCAAAATATCCTGGATATTTCTGGTTCCAATATTTGCCCTCCTGTATGTTTCTTATTCATTACTATCTGTTTCATGTGTTTTGGGACTGCAGTATTAAAAGAGGGTGACAAAGAACAGACTGACAGATATCAGAAGGCAGGTGACAGGTGACGGGGGCTGGGGTGGGAGGGTGGGGATAGTGATGGAAAGAGATTAACCAGAAAACTTATATACATACATGCATCGTCCATGGACTCAGACAATAGTGCAGTGAAAGCCTGGGGCAGGGGAGAGGCCAGGTGGAGGGGGACAGAGGGGTAAAATGAGGGGCATCTGTAATACTGTCAACAATAAAAATAAATTTAAAAATGAGACATATTTTGCAAAGTCCATGAGTTCCAACACAAGCAAATTAAACCTCTCTCTTGTTTCTGCAGTTGTGAGACAAACGCCCACACAGTCCTTGAATAGTCAGTTCCCAGCTCTGGATTGGGAACATGAACTTGGCTTGGCCTTCACCAAGAACCGGATGAACTACACCAATAAATTTCTGGTGATCCCAGAGTCTGGAGACTACTTTGTTTACTCCCAGATCACATTCCGAAGTATTACATCCAAATGTAGTGAAATCAGCAAAGGGAGCCGAGCGAACAAGCCAGACATCATCATTGTGGTCATCACCAAGGTAACGGAGAACTACCCCAAACCCACTCAGCTCCTAATGGGGACCAAGACAGTGTGTGAAATAGGTAGCAACTGGTACCAACCCATTTATCTAGGAGCCATGTTCTCCTTACAAGAGGGGGACAAGCTGATGGTGAATGTCAATAACATCTCTTTGGTGGACTACACAAAAGAAGATAAAACCTTCTTTGGAGCCTTCTTGCTGTAGGGGCAAGGCAGATGTCACTGTGTAAAGGTCCTCTCCTCCTAATTCCCAATTTTCTTCATTTGTATGTGATTATAACCAGGGGCTTTCTTGAAGCTTTCCAGAGACAATGGTTTAGCTATGAAATGTAGGGCCCAAAAGCCCACACTTTATATGCCTTACTGATGAGAATACAAATTGGAAAAAAGAGAGAGAAAAGCAGACATATTACCATGCTTGCCTGGAAGATTGGTGAATTTCTAAACATTAGAACACTCATTACCAAATGAATGGAACATTTCTACACCTTCCTACAACACAGCTGTCACCAATGGGTTCAGTTTGAATATGAAGCATTCACTTCAGTTTAGGAGCCTTGAATAAAATCCAAAGCCCTAGAAAACAGTGTAAATCTTTCAGAGGAGAAATCCTTAATCAATTTCCCCAAATACAGAGAGAGAGAGAAGAGAAGAGAAGAGAAGAGAAGAGAAGAGAAGAGAAGAGAAGAGAAGAGAAGAGAAGAGAAGAGAAGAGAAGAGAAGAGAAGAGAAGAGAAGAGAAGAGAAGAGAAGAGAAGAGGAGGGAGAGAGAGGAAGGAAGGAAGGAAGGAAGGAAGGAAGGAAGGAAGGAAGGAAGGAAGGAAGGAAGGAAGGAAGGAAGGAAGGAGCTGGTATTTTTCATATTTTTTTCACGAATGTTCTCAAAAAAAGAAATTGGTTTTCATGATGCTACCTACAGCAAATGAGAGTTAACTACTTTTGCCATTATTTTGTACACAGGCGTCAAAATAAGCAAGTATGAGTTCCATGTGCATATCAAAAATACAACAATAGCATTTATTCACCACAGTTTTCTTGAGCATCTATTATGTTCTGGGCATTATCTTTACCCAGAAGACACTATGAACAAGTTAGACTCTACTAAAAATGTATATGAATGTCACTAGATGGCTCCTGGTCAAATGTGTCTCAACATGATCCAAGGACTAACTCCAAGTCCTGAAAAATATATCATTTGACAGAGTTGTGCAAGATTTCTGGAGTGTTTCTGACCATGTAAGCTGTCCTGCTGATTAGATAGCTCAAGAAACTTGAAGACAGCTTCCTAACTAATTAGACCGCTGTACAACAAGCTTGATTGATGCCAGGAGACAATGGAATTACTCTCTTGGGGACCAGGAGAGGGGGTAAATATCCAAATCTGGAGAAGTTAACCTACAATAGATCTGCTTTGAATTTTGGCTCACAACTTTATATGCAGAGTGTTTTATGGGTATTTTTTCTTGAAATATCTAAAGGATTTAAATATGGGATTAGCTAATCAGCTCAGCTAAGACTTCTTCCCTGGAGGAAAGGCTGGGCATTTAGGAGGTCCCTCCTGCTCATCAATGGGGTTCATATCCTCTGCCCTATATCATTTTCCTGCATTAATATGCCAAAGGTGGGAGGGGCATTTCTGCTCTCTTGGGCTGTTGGTTTGTCTGAGAAACAAGAATCCACCAACTTGCTTCCCAGGATCAAATTAGTCCATGGGATGAAACTTGTTAACTTTGAGCATTCTGTGAAGTAGGAGAGCATGGGAGTGTGTCATGGTACTTCAGACTCTATTATAAATGCTCCCTAGAGAGGAGACTTCACAATGGGTCTGGAAGCAAACCTGGAACCAAAATCAACTCTCCCCCTTGTTGCCAGGAGACTACAGAGGGCAGAAGGGTGTGGTGGAGCTCCTGAGCACAATGATTGGTGCAGCAGTGCTTGACTAATGTTTGTTGAGTTATAATTGTACAAAAATTCCGTTTCTCCAATGGGAGCTTAAGGCTACAAAGCCTTCAGCTTCTCAAAACAGTGAGTACAGGGCTCAGTGAGAGCATGGACAAGGGTGTGGTCACCTCCACCTGGTTCAGAAGCGTCTTCATGAAGGAAGTGAGTTCTGAAAGAAAGTGGGCAGACAACAGATGGCCTCGGAGAAAGGGCATCTCAGATGGAGGAATTACCCTTTCCTTAAAGCAGAACGGAGAGGCTTCTCAGTAACTATAAAGCCAACTTGATTAGTGAATGTTTTCTCAACTGACTCCTGGTACAACATTTATGGGTGGATCAAGAATGTTTCATCAATGACTCTTAACTGGCTTCACGATCAGAACTAACATTTCATTAAGAAAATAAAATGCTCTGTCTGCATCTGCATGAGAGTGCCAAGCGACCTGGGGAATGGGCAAGACTTTGCATGGAGGCGGCCAGGGTGGCCTACTCCTCTTCTCTGCTAGAAGGACCCCTGTGCCCAGGGTCTTCAAACCTTCCCACTGTTCCACTGGGTAGCTGGTGAATTTGGAAGTTTATTCAAGAAATCAGAATTTCCTACTATCCTAAAAGACTTGAAACTTTGGAAAGATCCTACCACATATTTATTTTGCCCCCATCTTAAACTCATTTATTGAAGAACGTACTATGCTCAAGTTTTCATGGCTGAATTTATTAAATGTCCTATGATATAGCTTTTACTGGTTAGAAAGGCCCAGCCAAACACTTCTAGTAGAATTCGAGTCCTAGGCATTATTTCCATAGCACATATCTGTGCTCTGGTTGTTAAAATCAAGTGGGAGATGCTTTGAAAGACCATGTGATAGTCCCCTAAATGGAGTATAGGGAGAGCATTTGAAGGTTCAGAATGTTCTGAAGGTGCTTCAGAAAATGATTAATTTAAGGGGAAAGTGCTTTGCTGGTCCAGTGTCTCGCAAAATGCTGACATCAAATCAATTCCACAAACATTTATTGAGGACCCACTCGTCCTGGAGACACAAAGATAAATTATTTTAGTCTCCGATATGTTCATTCTAACTGCTTAGTACTTCCATTGTCTGTAGGTCTGTTTATTTATTTTGGTTGTATTAGCTAATTAATTAGCTAACTTTAGGCACATGGATATTTTCTCATTATGAAAATGGGTGCCATTTGGTGAAGGATGATCATTAACAACATGATTTCTGTATACTCTAAGTGATTTCTTAAACAGCTACCCAAGGACAGATTTCCAAAAGTAAAAGGGGAGAAGTCAAAGTTAATGTTTTCTATAGTGGCATCCATTATCAAGCCAAATGTGGAGAGAGATTATTATGAAGTTTGGCCAGCAACATTCTTGAAAATACTAGAATTTTATAGATGACCCAGAGGTGTGGTGTCCCTCAGCAAATTCAGGAGTTATGATCAAAATGCATGGGGTCACCAGCATTTGGACTCTAGCATGGTTTAGATCTATGTGAGAGAACAGAATTGTTTAAGGTACTAAAATTCCTGACTCTTTTATCTAGACTACAGTAGAATGTGAAAAGATGCTCTTTTCACATCCTGAAATGTGTCTGGTCCAGTTCAGTAACAGGCATGCCAAAGCCCTTGGCTCCATTTCAACCTAAGCTATGTCACCCCAGAGGAAATTCCACCTCTGTGCTTGTCAATAATTCCTATGGGTTAAAAAAGTTCAACCAGCTCCCTGTGCACAAGGCATGCCTGCTGCCAAAGTTCCCTTGCAAGGTATTTCCCAGGTCCTTTCCCAGTTGTGTTTCCATGATTGTGACACTGGGGATTAATTTTTCAGGACACAGTTGTTTTTACTCCACACCTTGCAAAACACATGCAGAACCCTCTTGCCCTAAGATTTTTTGTTCTCTTAGGGCCCAGGGTCCTGGAAGTGTTTTTCCATTTTTAGCAGAATGTTTTTTTAAGTGTGCGTCACTAGCCTGGATATTAACAGCTATTACATCACATTGGCAGCTGGGCCTGAGGAGAAGGCAGTGGACCGTTAACCCCTGAATCCTTCTGTTCCAGTGGTGACAGAGTATAGGGTAGAGCAGTCACATCTGTGCCTGCCCCACTCCGACAACCATAGTTACAACTTCCCAAGCTCTGAGACATGTTTGCCCCAACCCCTTATATCACCCCACTTTAAGAAGAAAAGACCATACCAGCCAAGACAGAAGTTACTTGTCAGGCCACACAATGAGTTAATGGCATATCTAGAGCTAGAATGCTATCTTCATGAATTTGAATAAGAAGACTAGGCCCATTCAGTTATCATCTGCTCTTAGCAAATAGCATTCATTCTAATGACGGGAGGAGAAATTGGAAGGAGGTAATGGGATGATGTAGAAGGAAAAAGGAGAGTTTCTTCACGCGTCTCTGGAGGAAGGCTACTGAGTTGCAGTTCAGGGTCTCGATTTATGGCTTAATAGCCAAAAAAGTTTTATATCTAAAACCAGACTATCCCCAGATAGTGACTTCTATCCCTAGAGATATTCCAAGCAAAGAGCTTAGCTTAAGGGTTTTATAGAAGCCATTTCTTCATTGAGAGAGGAAGAGGGCTTGAACCAAATGATATCTGGTAATTTTTCCAAAATCTATGACTATGTCATTGTTTAATTAACTTATGTGTATTCTATTTGATCATTAAGAACCTGGGAGGCCTTGTGGAGTTCAGTGGCTTCCAGCCTGGAAGTTGCTGCCATTTGCCACTCGTTCAGAGAGTATGCAACACAAAGTAACTCTGAGATCTTGGCCAATAGAGATTGTCATGGAGTTTTAGAACTGATGCAAAAAGTACAGTTTATCTGCTCCAAGTTACATCATTTTAAGGATGTCTTCAGGCTCAGAAAAATGCTACAAATAGCCCAATGCCAGACAGTAGCTAACAACAGTGTTAAGACTAGAATCCATATCACCTGACAACAAGCCCAGTAGTCTTTCCATTTCATCCATGAATCAGTTCTTTTTTCTTTCTTTCTTTCTTTTTTCTTTTTTTTCTTTTTTTTTTTTTAATATTAGTCACATAGTAGCACTTACAAAGAGGCTGGAGAGACAAGACAAGAGGGAACACAACAGGCAAGTCCCATCTCCCGGTGCATATATTCAGAAGGAAGGAGACATACAGTTTCGAGTAAATAAAGTAGCTGAACTTAATCAAATGATTTTATTCTTAAAGTCATTCAAATGTGTAACTTTCCCCTCTTTTGTTTTAGGGGTGTAGAAATTAAACAAATGTACATGTTTGTGTGGTTTTAGTGATAAGCCCCATGTGCTTTCATTGATTTTATGTTTTATGTTAAAACGTCACACTCTCAAAGTAAACTGCATATTGTATGTCGTTGAATACGTACTTCACTGGTACGCAACGCATGTCTTCAGACACAACTGTGTCAATTCCAATCTCTGTGAATGAAATGTATGTGTTGATGTATTTAATAGATGTAACTTAATAAATTGGCATTAAAAGCCACAAAATTTTAATAACTGGGTCAATCTTTGTTAATCTGTGTGTGTGTGTTTTTCAAGTTAAAATCTCCGGAAGAATAGTTTTAATAATGTACCTAGTTTTCCATGCATTTGAATGCAACTGATTTTCACAGGTTATAATAATTCTTATAACAAATTGTGAAACCCCACAGATTGTGCCACTAGTCAGATGAAGGAAAGGAGAAAAGATGGGAAACTACTGATTTCCTTTTATGAATTAGGAAACTCTGTAGTTAGGTCACCTAAACTCAGACATAGCAAAAAAGAGAAAGAGAGAGGCCAGAGAGGGCCAAGTTAGTATTTGATGGAGCCAGAATTTAGACCCAGATTTCTCTGATACTGCACCCCAACCTCCTGCCTCTATGAAAACAAGAATCAGCACGAATCAAAGAGGTTCAACCTATCCATCTCTTTCCATTTCCCAGAATAGTAGCTGGAGTCACAACTGAAGCTCAGCCAATGTTAGATTGGGACCATATTAAATTGACATTTCGGTGGGTCAAAAATGGTCACATAGAATTTCACTTGTTTCCGCCAAAACCGGTTTGGCTCAGTGGTAGAGCGCCGGTCTGCGGACTGAAAGGTCCCAGGTTTGATTCTGGTCAAGGACATGTACATAGGTTGCTGGCACGTTCCTTGTAGGGGGTGTGCAAGAGGCAGCTGGTCGATGTTTCTCTCTGATCGACGTTTCTAGCTCTCTAGCTCTCTCCCTTCCTCTCTGTAAAAAAAAAATCAATAAAATATATTTTTTTAAAAAGAATTTCACTTGTTTCCATCTAATAGTTGTAGGTAAAATAAGACATAGATGAAGAAAAGAGAGGGTAAGGCTCTCTTCCAAAACATCAGTCTCAAAAATTTCCCTCCCAATGGGAGACCTTGGAATTTACTGACATCCTTCCTAATTTCAGCTCTCATATTAGCTTGTATCCATTCCTAAGAGTGATATGAACAAAATACCTTTTACACTTATGGAGAGAAATTAATTAATTGCCCTAAATTCATTAAAAATCAATCATATGCAGAAGTCATAATGCCAGTTCTTCAACTACCCAGCTCACCAAAAGCAACCTTTTCAATCAATTCTCAAAAGAACTCGCCATCCCTAGGAACTATGGAGCAAGGAAACAAAACTAACCAAATTTCTCTCCTGATGTTTGTCAAGTCGTCCATGGTGGCTATCCAGTGTCCAATCAAAGCCCAGCCTCATTCACTCAGGACATCCAAGAGTGGGATCTGTGCTGACTTACATGATTCTGTCTGCCTGATGCTTATAGTACACTGGTTGTTAGATATTTTGACTACCATCGCTATTTATATTGCTTCCACTAACACAGATACACATCATCATCATCACCATTATCATCATCGCCATCACTCATCACCATCAATAATAATGCTCCAAGGTAGAATAGTAGAAAACACAGAGGACCTGAAGTCAGTAGACCTGTGTTCCAGGCCCAGGTCTCCCAGCTGGCATATTCTGAGCCCTTGGGCCAACCATTTCATGTATATAGACCTCAATTTCCTCCTCTGAGAATCAGAAGCAGAGGCAAAGGAAGTAAGCTAGTTTAGAAATAGATCTCAATAATTCTATGCTTGACCTTCAAATGAGCTTCCCTTTTTCAGGTGGGGGGAGATGGGCACAGAGAGAAGAGGGTTTATCCAAGAGAAAGCAAAATTCCACATGTACCTATGATACAAAGCTCGGGGACCTATGATACAAAGCTCCCCAGGTGGCACTCGGGGACTTTTCACCCCATCAGTGCAGGAAATAGAAAGGTAACTGGAATGGAGATGTATACTCCAGGGTTGGAGAATCCTGTTCTCTTCTGACAGCCCTGTTCTTTACCCCCCTGCTGACCCAGCCCCTGTAACTTTTACAGGCTTGGGAGCAATGAGGAACAGCACTCATTCAGCTGATAGTTAATGAGCACCCTCAATGTGTTAGGCTCCTGCTGGGTGCTGTGAGAGAAAAAGACATGACTACCCTAGCCAGTTTGCTCAGTGGATACAGTATCCACCTGCAGACTGAAGGATCCTGGGTTTGATTCTAGTCAAGGGTGCATATCTTGGTTGCAGGCTCAATCCCCAACCTTGGTCCCGGTGCATGCAGAAGTCAACCAATCGATGTCTCTCTCACATTGGTGTTGCTCTCTCTGTGTGTGTCTTTCCCCCACCCTTCTATTCTCTCTAAAAATCAATGGAAAAATATCCTCAGGTGAGGATTAATAACAACAAAAAAGGATGGCTACTGGGCTCACCAAGTTTCTGTGCTATTGCTTTGAAATTGTGAGGGGGTAAAATAAAGGATTAATAAATAACTCATTGTGATAAGCAATCTCAAGGAAACAAACAAGATATAAATACAGAGAACATCAAGGGGGACTCCTCTTTTATGGGATTCCGTCTGTTTGATTTCAGTGTGATTCAGTGTGTTTGATTCAGTGTGATTCAGTGTGTCTGATTTCATTAACATTTGGACTTGTGACTCCACAATACAATTACTGACTGATAGCAAGTGTGACTCACTCAGTGGGTAATGCTAATGACTAGGACCTTCAGGGGCAAAGAACAGAAGACTGAGCACTGGCCAGCTGCCAGCTGACCCTGAGCCAAATCAAATGAGTTGCACCATGGACTCTTCTGGCACGGCTGGTGACAACCACAGCCACCTCACCAAGCCCTAGAGCTCCACTCCTCACTTTCAGATGGGAAGCATTTTCCTGGCAGCCAGTGCATGGGGATGCAGAATCCCTTTTGGCATTCCCTGCTGTTTTTCAAGAATGACACCCAACTAGTCTTCGTTTGCCTCTTTGCTACTCTGTGCACTCTCCCTACTTTTGTTCTTTTGCTAGGAAACACAACCTGACACCATAAAAAATTGCTGGCCTATCTCCCTTCTCCTGAGAATTCCATGGGGAGTAGAATAGGGTCTGGATGACAATACCATTTTACAGAGAAGTAAACTGAGACTCAGAGAGGAAACCAGCATGCCTAAGAAATAATGGGAATGAAAGGAGCCATGTCTGATCAACCCCAGTACTATAGTGTCAGACCCATGATGCCTCCCTAAAGATTACAGTCCCTGGGCAAAAGGATCAGAGATGCCCCACTCTGGGAGTCTACACAGCAAAGTTCGTGGATTTGATGCTGGCAGGAACAGAGGAGTAAGACCCCAAGGCACTGGGACCTCCTTATGGGTCCAGGATATTCTCCCAGTTCATATATTCACTCATGGGCACAAACACGTTAGAGGGATCACCCTTTTCCACCAAGTGTCCAAAGGCTGAGCCCGTGGCCACCTGAAACGGGTCACTCTCCATTACTCCCAACATTTAATCACTCACTGAGGCTGACTCATCTTTTTTGTTACAGCAGTCTCCTCCCTAGGCTCCCTGCCCCATGTGAAGCCCACTTCAGCCCACCCACTGCACAGCAGCCTGAATGTTCTTATATAGCATTAACTGGGCCATGTACAGAGTGGGGAGAAAGTAAGTGTACAGTTATGAATATAGGAAACACAGAGTTTAGTCCTGTGCTAATATTTATCATTGTATTATCTCCATATGAACAACTATAAACTTTCTTTTGCCATACTCTATAGTTCTGCTTTAAAGTGCTCTCATAGTTTCGTATTCCCTTCAATGGCAAATCCAAAACCATTCTGATTCAGCCTCTATCAGGCTCTGCTTCAACAGGTGTCCCCTCTCCCTGTGTTATAGCAGGGATGTGCTAGTAAATGTTTAACAACCAGCTCTCCAAAATAAAGCTCTGGTTTATACCATCTGTGGTGTAAATATTTCCCCTGGGACCAATTTCAAGCAGCCAATATGTTGCCACTAAATGGAAAGTTGGAAGGGGGTATGTAGTAGTGCCCCATTATATATTTTTATCACACTGATACAATAGGAATAAATAATCTTAAGAGGGTAGATAAAAATAAAATGTAGTGGTAATTAAATGGTAAGTTTTGAGTATTTATTACCTTTGCTTTATCATAATTTATTTAAAAATAAGTGTATAGAATTTAATGTTGAATTGTGACCATGTGTAGTGACCGGCTCACACACACACACACAAAAAGTTAACATTCAGCTCTTAAGAGTTTGTACATATCAGCCCCAGCATTGGCGAAGACACTGCTTTTTCACATTTGGAAGGCTTACTTTTTACTCTGGGGAGAGCACTGGCCCTCCCCCTACTTTGTGATGAACTCCTATTTGTTCAAGACTCACTCCCTCTATGGAGCCTTTCCTGAATGAACCATCCAGGGACTCCTGCAGATACTACCACCCCCACACTCACCTCAGGTTGACTCACTGCTTGTCTCTCTTCCCTCCATTAGATGATGCTTTACTCACCCTTGGGAACTAGAACCAAATGGATTCTAATACATGTTTGTGGAGGGAACTATTAAACCCAATGCTAAAAGCAGAGTCCCTTACTGTTAGCATCTGTCTCCCAATTTCCAAGTTAAGATTATGTTTGATAATGATTTTTTATGGGAAATTATAGGTTTTATCCAATCCTATCTATCTGCCCAAAGCCAAACCAGGCTTTAAGTGGGGTCTGGATGAAGGTTAAGAAAGTGAAAGGGGAAGGTTCCAACTGAAATCTGCAAAATAGGTTTTTAACATTTTTGTTTTTGTAGAAATATAAGTTCAGATGCCACCCACATCCCCACTCCAAACCAAGAAAGGAGCGGAAGTCAGAATGGGAAGAAGCTTGACCAGCCAAACAGCTAATCCAAGAGCCTGTCTTAGGACTGATCAAGAGCTAACTAGAAGAGAGAATCCCTCCTGCCACAAAATAAACTCATTTTTATTCAATTTACACAATAATCTTATCAATCAGGACTTGTTACCTCCATTTCTCAGTTGAATAAACTGAGGCTTGAAGAGGTACTCTCTTCCAACTCCCAAAGGTAATAAGCTGGGAGCCAAGATTTGAACTGAGGCATGGCTGATTGTAAAAACCATGCTACTTTACAGTTTTTTGGTCAATCATAGCTCAATAAAGCAGTCTTTTTCTTAAGTGCTCTTAATCACTGTAAACAAAATATACCGCTCCTTTCTCCCCTGAGGAGTGGAAGGGGAAGGAAGAAAGAAAGGCAGGAAGAAAGACAGGAAGAAAGAAAGGAGGGGAAAATAAGGAAAGTGAAAGAAAAGAAGGGAATGGGAGAAATATTTGCCCTTGTTAATCATTTGACCAGTAGATAGGCATATGAAGAAACTGAGAATTCAGCTTTCAGAGACCTTCTTCCTTCCATATTTCACATGTCTGACCTGACACAATCTTCTAACCCCACTTCCCTATGCAGACACTCCTAGGAAATAATTTACGTATAAACCAATATATCAGCATCAACTTGAAAGAATGTAAGTCAATAAGCAGTTGTTTCGGAAGAACCAGACTAATCATTAGGATTATTCAAGAAGACAGGAAAGTAGCCCCAGATTGCATCAGATAGGCGCTCCAAGCAATGCTCCGTGGCTTTGGTAAATGAAAAAGGAAGCTAAGAAGAGAGTACTGAAAACCGCTAGGCATTTCCCTGTGCATCCCCCACAGTCCCCCAAAGTGACTCCCAAAAGGTTAAATGTGGTTTCATCACAAGTGTGGGTGTCAATTTCATAAAGGAGGGAAGAAGAAGCCATTTACTGGGGAACTTAAGCCTTCTTTCCACAAAGGTATGTCAAGTGAACTCTGGGCCCCAATTTGGAACCACAGAAGAAAATGAAGCCAATGAATTACAGCATACAAAGGCCCAGACCAAGAGACCAGAGACATCAGGTCTATGGATTGCTCTACCATGTGCCCTCAGCCAGGTCACATGACAAAATTATTATGCACTCATTCAACTCACATGAGCATCCAGTACTAAGCATTACTCTAAGCTCTGAGAAAACAAAGATAAAGAAGCTCCGGTTCTAGCCATGCAGAGGAATGGCTAAAGGATTAAACTTTCTGTCATCCTATCTAATAAGGAGGGAATATGCTTATTGCTGGCCCACTCTCAAAGATGGCGATGCCCATAGCCAATAAGGAGGGGGAATATGTTAATTGACTGCCATACCCTCAAAGATGGTGGTGCCCACAGCCACAAGATTGTGGCACCCAGTCCCCTCAGCCCCACCAGTAGCTTTATTGATTTTAATTATAGTGAGTCTATAAGACTTTAAATTTTAAGTTGAAATTGAAGTATAAAAATATAAATGTATTTTTATTCTACAAAGGATGTTACTTCTATTCCTGATATATATATATACTATGAAATGTTAAAATACTACAGCTTAAACTTAAACACAAAAAAAAAATTTTAATTCAGAATATATTTATATTTTCCCCTTTTTTCCCCTCCTTCTTAATAGAGAGATTCCTGTATGCTGAATCTTAAGCACACATTAATTTTATTTGGGTAATCTTAAGAATTTTAATTTTTATCTAACTGAATAACTACCTTTAAGTGACAGCTATAAAAAAGTTAAATTGGGAGCACAATCCTATATAATAAAGAGGTAATATGCAAATTGAGTGCCATGCCCTCACACAAGATGGCCTCCCCCATGTGATCACAAGATGGCCAACAGGGGAGGGCAATTGGGAGCAATCGGGCCAGCAGGGGAGCAGTTAGGCATCAATCAGACTGGCAGAGGAGTGGTTAGGGGTGATCAGCATGGCAAGCAAGTGGTTGGGAGCCAGTAGTCCCAGATAGTGAGAAAAATGTCCGACTGCAGGGATCGGGCCTAAACCGGCAGTCTGACATTCCCCAAGGGGTCTCAGATTGGAGAGGTTACAGGCTGGGATGAGGGACACTGCCCCCCTCTCTAGTTTAATATTTTGGAAGAAACTAAACCTTTACTTGAGCAAAGCCTTGGTGGGAATGCAGAGAACTGAGAGAATGTAACAGAGAAGGAGCCCCAGGAAAGAGGAACTCCAGATTTTCTTGACATTTCTAACAGTTTGAACAGAGGACCAAAACATACACTTACCTTATCACACACATCCACATACACACTCACATAATGCCTCTTGAGATGTCATCATCACATAAACAAATCTATAAGCATCATCCAGGAACCACAGAAGGGAGATTGGAAAGGTTTCTCATAAACAATCTGGATGCTAATTGGAAATTAATAGCACTGGATATTTTGATGGCCAAGACAGAATATAAACATGAAATTGCATTCTACCAGCAATGTCCTTACTTCTAATTTTCTTTAAACATTATTAATAGTTGTTATTGGTGTAGTGCTTTTGCTCTTTTGTGTTTATGAACATAAAAATACTTAAAAGGGAATAATGAAGGCAAAATAAAACATGTAAAATATACAAAAACTTGGGGGAAGGAGGGGTAGATATGGAAAGAGGATATGGGAGAGATAAATGGTGATGGGAAAAAATAACAAATAAAAAATGAAATATAAAAAAAAAACTAAAAGAATTCTTAGAATTCAGCAGTTGATGTGCACTGAAAGAAATGTTAAAGGAATTTCTTCAGGTTTAAGGAAAATGATACCATAGCAAAGAGCTACACAAAGGCATGAAAACACCAGAAATGGCAAATATAAGAGGCAATAGAAAAAGAAATCTTACCCAATTTGTTAAATTTTTAAAAGAAAATGGACTATTTAAAATAGAGGTTGGCAAGCTACCACTAATAGGCAAAATCTGGTTTGCCACCACCACAAATCCACAGGTAGGAATAGCTTTCAGTGTTTAATGTTGGGTGATTCAAAATAAATCAAAAGAAAATAATCTATACTAATAAAAGGGTAATAATTCTAATTAGACTGGGAGACCTTCCAGGAGACCTTCCAGATATTCTTCTGGACAAAGCCATGGTGGCGGGGCCAAGATAGAGGTGATTAGAGGCCAAGAGGGGAGGGCAGTTGTGGGTGATCAGGCCAGTGGGGGAGGCCATTGGGGGTGATCAGACTGGTGGCTGGTGGGGGGGGGGGCAATTGGGGGTGAGCAGCACAGCAGGGAGGGGGGACAGTTTGGGTCGACAGGCCAACAAGAGGGCAGTTGGAGGGCAAGCAGACCGGCAGGCAGAGTGGTTAGGAGCAATCAGGCAGGCAGGCAGGCAGGTAAGCAGTTAGAAACCAGCAGTCCTGGATTGTGAGAGGGATGTCCCACTGCCAGTTTAGGCCCCATCCCTGTAAACCAGCAGTAGGATATCCTTCAAGGAGTCCCAAATTAGAGAGGGTGCAGGCCAGGCTGAGGGACACACACCCCCCATGCACAAATTTCATGCACCAGGCACCTAGTATAATATAATAAGAATTTTCCACAACATGAAATTCAAATTTTGGTGTCCATAATAAGTGTTTATTAGAGTACATGCCTATTGGCTTCAGCAACATCGATAACTGCTTTAGCACAATAACTGTAGCATTGAGTAGCTGCAACAGAAACCATATCTCACTGCCATTAGGGAAACTACAGATCACAGTGATACACTTATCACTTAACAGCATTTAAACCTCATACTTTTTTATTATTACCAGCACAGATCCATAATGTTAAAACAAAAAAAGATGAGAAAAGTGCACTTCCTTTTCACAAAAGAGAAAATGTCTCACATGATAGTCAAGTGTTGATGAATTATTTTGTTATCAAGTAGATGGCAATGCGGTGTGTTTATTATGCAACAGCACTATAGCTGTTCTAATAGAAGGCAACATATGTCAACATTATCAGAGTAAGCATTTATCACACAATTTCTAATTCATGGGATTGCAATGATCAGCAAATCTAGAAATTGAAAATAAAATATCTCCTCACAGCAAAATTTCTTCACAGAAAATATGTAAATAACAGAAATGAAGCTGCAATCAAAATAGGTTTCCAAGTGGCTCATTTGTTAGCCAAGGAAGGAAAACCATTTACCAATAGTGAGTTAATTAAATCATGTGTGCAGCAGCTAAAGAAGTGTGTTCAGAGCATAGAAAATAAACTTGCTTAAGACTATTTATCTTTTGGCAAGAACAGTTGCTTGACAAGTTGAGGACGTTGGGAGGAACATCAGTAGTCAATTAAAAACAAGGCAAATGATTTATTTTCCTTGGCTAGTGATGAGTTGACAGATGTTACCAACACTGCTCAGTTGTTTATTCAAGAAGTCACTGCCAAATTTGAAATGACTGAACATTTGGCCTCTAAGAGAGTAGATTTTGTAGAACAACTACAGGTAAGAATATCATCGCTCTGGCCAGTTTTGCTCAGTGGATAGAGCATCGGCCTGCTAACTGAAGGGTCCCAGGTTAGATTCCAGTCAAAGGCATATGTACTTGGGTTGCAGGCTCCCAGACTTGGTCAGGGGCATGCGGGACACAACCGATCAATGTGTCTCTCTCACAGTGGTGTTTCTCTCTGTGTCTCTCCCTCTCCCTTCCACTCTCTCTCAAAAAAAAAAATCATCAATGGGGAAAAAATATCCTCACGTGAGGATTAAAAAAAAAAAAAGGATATTATCAAAGAGGTTGAAAAATCTCTAGTTTAGTACAAATTAAAGCAGAATCTATGAAGATTTGTTATAATTGATAATGGTAAAAATTTGTCTTAGTTGGACAAATTTACAAAGCTTGTGAAAATGTAAGGAGTTTGGGGGTCAATGTTTTATTCATTATATTATTCATCAGTAGGTAGTTTGCAGAAAATATTTAAATGAAACATATGTTATCAATAGTATCAATGGTGAAATTCATTCACTCCTATGTTAAAGAAGTTCCATGTCAGTTCCATAAATTTTTGTCAAAAATAAAAGTGACTATCTTGACTTCCCCTACCATATAGCAGTTTGATGGTTTAGCAGTGGTAAACATGTATTGCACATTTTTTAAGCTCATCAATGAGATTGAAACTGTTCTGAATTGGAAGAACTTGCCTCAACCGTATAGTATTATCAAACAAAATGGCTTCAGAAATTAGCTTTTACTGAAAATTCAATATTTCTTTCTTTTCTTTTCTTTTTTTTTTTTTTTTAGTGTTCACAGTGCCTGTCCCAGAGCCCAGCACTAGGTGTTTTGTTGTTGCTGTTGTTTTTTAATTGATTTCAGAGAGGAAGGAAGAGGGAGAGAGAGAAACATCAATGATGAGAATCACTTATTGGCTGCCTCCTGCACAAACCCCACTGGGGATCAAGCCTGCAACCCCAGCATGTGCCTTGACCAGGTATCCAACTGTGACATCCAGGTTCATAGGCCAACACCCTACAACTGAACCGTGTTAGCCCAGCTCAATATTTCTTGATGAGTTCAACCTAAAAACTGTAAGGCAATAGCCTGCCTTGTGAAATATATACAGTACTACAATGAAGTCATTTGACTACAATTAACACTGTCTAAATCACAAACAGCATCAAGCTACTTTATGCACTAACCATGCTGTCAAAAGTTAAAGCAAGAAGCAAAATCTCCATTCCCACACAAATTTAAGGCATAAGTGTGTTATCAGCTCAAATTTCAGTTTCCAACAGGGTTTTTTAAACTTCAATGTAAGTGCAAAGGAAGTGTCCATATTTCAAAACCCATTCAACTAGGCAGTTGAGGAGCTTCCACCTCATTTTCAGTTGGAGGTGGTTTATCTGCATTATAAGGACATGCTCAAAGGAAAATGCCACAAGAAGAATCTAATAGACTTGTTAAATGACTTCTGAATGGTGAAGGTGCTCAATTACAGACATGTTCATGGTTTGGTATCAGTATTCTCAGTACCTATCCGTGTGTGTGTGTGTGTGTGTGTGTGTGCATGTATGTATGTGTAGGGGGAAAGGGAAAAGCAACTTTTTCCAAACATAAAATACAGAAAATCTCATTACAGACCACCATTTACAGATGAATATTTGCAACTGAATTTTATGGTAGAGAAAACTAACTCTGAACTCCATTTAAGCAAAAATGTTATCCACTGAAGAAAAAAAAATCTATTCTTATTAGTAGATCTGTATTACAAAAAAAATTACACTCCATATTATGAGTTTTATAAATAAAAAAATTGCGGAAATTTGTTTTCTTTGTTATATGAGAACCTAGATATCTGATTTGGCCTCTTGGCCCACAAAGTATAAAATATTTATAATCTGGCTTTTTACCAAAAAAGTTTGCCAACTTCTGCTCTACATTGAAAAGTTCTAAACAATGTTTAAAGAACTTGAAGACCTTAAAAAGTGGAGAAATGTATTACTTTTCATATCATAAAACTAGATATTGTTAAGATGTCATTTCTCCCTATTATTGATTGATAAATCGAATATAATAGTAATCAAGTTCCCATACTTTTTCATAGAAATCAATAGGTTAATTTTAATGCATAAGGAATTACAAAGAACTTAGAATATCCAACATAATCTTGTGAAAGAACATGGGGGGAGGGGGAGGATTTCTTCTACCTGATTTTAAGACTTATGATAAATCTATGGTAATCAAAGCATTGACACAAGAATAGATAAATAGATCTGTGGATTAGGATACAGTTTTAAAATACCCCACATTTACACTTTCTATTGATTTTTTTTTTTTTTTTTTTTTTTTTTACAAAAAGCCAAATAATTCTAAGGGGAAAGGCAAGTCTTTTCTATAAATGACATGGAAACAACTAGACATATATACAAAATATAATAGCTCATTTCATGCATCAAAAATTTATTTGAGATGAGTCATAGGTCTAAATATAAGAACTGAAAGTAAAAAGGCATAACTTCCAACCTTGGGAGGCGTAGGTTTTTTTTAGACAAGACACAGGAAACACCAACCATGAAAGGAAAAATGTTAGACTTCAGAATATATAAGGAACGCCGACAACTCAAATAAGCCAGACAATCCAATACAAAAGTGGGCTAAAACTTGAACATGTGTGTTACTAAGGATAACCAATAAACGTGAAAAAGTGCTTAAGAGCATTAGTCATAAAATAATGCAAATAAAACCACAATGAGAAACCACAGCACACTCACTAAAATGGTTAATATTACAAGCACTGCCGAAACCGGTTTGGCTCAATGGATAGAGCGTCAGTCTGGAGACTGAAAGGTCCCAGGTTCGATTCCGGTCAAGAGCATGTACATTGGTTGCAGGCACATCCCCAGTGGGGGGTGTGCAAGAGGCAGCTGGTCGATGTTTCTCTCTGATCGACGTTTCTAGCTCTCTATCTCTCTCCCTTCCTCTCTGTAAAAAATCAATAAAATATATTTTTTTAAAAATATTAAAAGCACTGACAAAATCATGTGTTGTCAAATATATGGACTAATTATAACCCTCACACGTTCTTATACAATTACTTCATATATTTACCTATGTATGACCCAGTAACTTCACTCTTGGGTTTTTTCAAGAACAGTTAAAGTATATATTCCCAAAAAAATGTACTGAGAAGACAGTCATAACAGCTGAAACCTGGAAACAACCTAAATGTCTATCAAGGAGAGAATGGATAAACCAACTGCAGTATATACATACATTAGGATACTACTCAGAATGCAACCATGTGCATGAATCTCAAAAACATTATGTTGAGTAAAAAAAGCAAGACACAAAAGAGTACATACTGTATGACTCCATTTATATGAAGTTGTAGAACAGGCCTAACTAATCTACAGTGATATAAATCAAAAAATCATTTCCTTTAGGCAGGAGAGAGTGATAAATTGACTGAAAAGAGATAATAAGGAATTGTCTGCAATGATATAAATGTTCTATATCTTGATAGGGATGTGGATTACATAGCTTTATGTATATGTCAAACTTAAGATTTCTGTATTTCACTGTATATAAATTACATTTTAATTGAAATAAAATGACCTTATCATTGTCTTAAGAGGTTCATACTCTGATTTGCAAACTCTTTCAGGACATGAATGAAATCCTTCCCTGTCATCTCTCCATTCCATGTTTCGACTACAATCTCATTTCTCTACACTAGTTGAGGCCCTACCACTGCAATCACCTTCTAACCAGACACTCAGTCCATAGTCCGACCTCCCCACTGAGTCCCTGCACTGCACTCAGTGACTGGTCTGAACTACAAATATTCCAGGGTCACTTTCCATGGCCCTTAGGATGAATTCCACCTCCTCCCAGGAATGGTCCTCTGTGATCCACGTCACGGATACCTGTGTTTCACCTCCCACCACTCCTCCCTTGCAAACTGTCTCACAGTCCACTTGAGTTACTTATCTCTGATTTTGCACATTGATCTTTCTGCCTTTAATGTTTTCATGGTCTCCAGGTGGTCCATGAATTTCAGAGCCATCTCAGTATTTGATTTTATAGACCATTCCAAAACCAAGGTCTCCAGAAAAAAAACGTGAGTCCTTAGGATTTTACTGTAAAGTTTTTTCTTTTCTAGTCCATTAAAAAGTGGAGAAGTGAGCATCTTTTCAAGTGAAACCCCACTCTTAAAAGAAGTTCAACAAGGAAAAAACCTTATGAAGTCTCATTCTCCATGGGTAAGTGTTTACTGCCTGGTGTAGAACTGCTGTGGTTCTGCTCTCCACTCTACTCCTCACCTGCAGAGTTACTTCAGGCAAAGCTACTCAGCATCTCTTAGTTCCAGGAGATGCGTGACATGAGCAATGGCTGAGAGCAATGGCCATTCATTAGAAAAATGAGGATGGGACAAGTATGCCTCCTCATTCAATTATCATGAGCATTAAATGAGACCCCTTGTATAAACTGCTTAACACCTTCCACATTCTCCCTGAATGTTATCTACTAGTTATCTGTATGTCAGAAGTCTATTTCAGTCAGCTGAACACTATTATTGTTTTCATGCCCTTCTTCCCATTTGTGCAAAATATTCAAGAAGGAAAGTCAAAATTCTCTTCGGGGATATATCATTTCACAAATGGTGTGAGTCAGCTTTTATAGACAAGCCTGCATATTTTGTTTCTTTTCTGCTAATGTGAGTACATTTCTATCTTGTGTAGCCTGCCATGTGGACTTGAGACCATCAAAGCAAATCAATTTAAATGTTACCACAAGGATGAAGCAAGAATCCTGGAGAAAGTGATATAAGCTGCCAGGTACTTCTCCAGCCAAAAATAATAGTTTTATGAAATCGTGTTAACCCCTCAGCTTCTGTAACAAAGTAGGACCTCAGAAAATATATTCATAATCATTTCATTGTGTTGGCTCCCAGTCCTTCCCCTCGTTCCATTTCAACCACACACACACACACACACACACACACACACACACACACACACACACACACAGATTATCTCATTTTGCTATTCTTAACGGAGCCAATTTCACAAAGCAGAGGCCTCATTGTCCAATACATTTACAGAGGGAGCAGAAAGGCCCCACCCTGCCAGTCTTGTTGCTTTGCCTTGCTTTGGGGGATTCAAAAAATACTCTTGGTGTCAATCAAGTGGAAAAATAAAACTAACCTGAGATTCAGATCTAAAGATCTTTGCCCTCAATCACATTAATTCTGATATAATAGAACCAAGAGTTGGAATGGAATTGCACCATCCTTCTTCTCACAGAGTCATTTGTACTCCATTCCCAGAATGTCTGACCACTCTCAGACACGTGGAACTCTCTTCAAAGTTCAACAATTCGGTGCCTTTACATTGGATGTTCCAAAGGTCTGGAAAACCTTTTTCCATCTCCAACCCTCAGTTTCCCTCCCTAGGTCTCCTGGTGGAATGGGTGTTGAATTTTCTATATAAACTGGAATAACACTGAAGCTCTAAAAGGGGCAAAATTTAAAAATTAGGGAAAGCATGCTTTGCCAAGTGGTTTTAAATGTTTGTTTATTTAGCTCACACGAGAAGATTCTCACAGTTAGCAATGGTAGCCTTAAGAACCAGGGAGATGGCCCTAGCTGGTTTGGCTCAGTGAACAGAGATTAGGCCTGCGGCAGGCTCAATCCCCAGTAGGGGGCATGCAGGAGGCAGCCGATCAATGATCCTCTCTCATCATTGATGTTTCTAACTCTCCCTCTCCTTTCCTCTCTGAAATCAATAAAATGTTTAAAAAATAAATAAAAAAATAAAAAATAAAAAAAGGCAGGGAGATGGAAAAAAATTAAATTTTTAAATGAACCAAGGAGAAGATACTCTTTACCTGGGGCAGATTCAGTAGGAAGAATCAAGCTTTATTTCACATCCTGTTGTGGCTTTGGAGCTCAGTTAGTACCCCCATTGAAAAGGTTAAAGACATGACCAAGAGCATTACAGAAGCTAAAAATTTTAAAGGACTTTTGGGTGGACACACTAATTTCCCTTAGAGGTGATAAAGACATCTCACTCTGGAAATGAAATCTACAAGGTACAACGCTTGGAAATTCTAAGACCATGCACCAATATCCATTCAGACCATAGGAAGGAAGGAAGGAAGGAAGGAAGGAAGGAAGGAAGGAAGGAAGGAAGGAAGGAAGGAAGGAAGGAAGGAAGGAAGGTAGGTTGGTTCTTTTTCTATTTGATTATTCCTAAGGAATGCATGAGGTAGAGCTTGAATCCAAGAGGCAATGGGAAAATAATGGACCCTCCATGCAAGAGTAATGAAATCATCCAGTCCTGTCTGCAGCCCCATTTCTGCAACAATTTTCTTTTCACTGGGAAGCCCAGCCAAACATCTTCTGTCCTCATCACCTTGGACTTTATCTGCTCTCACACATACTTCTCAAAAGGTCTAAATGATGCATAAAACCCTCCAATGGCTTCCCATTGCATTTAGAAGCAAATGTCCCCTGTGAAGATTTGCTGACTACCAGGTCCTACATAATAGGACCCCACCTGCTAAGACCACTATTCCTATGATCCTCCTCCAGGAATTCTCAACACTTTGACCAGCTGGTCTCCTGTTCATAATGTTCTTCCCAAAATGTTGTGTGGTTTCGTCCTTTCCATCAGTTCATCTCAGCTCAAAGGTCACCTACTAGAGAGGCCTTCCCCAACTGTAGTAAGCCTGATCCATACCCCCTGCTCCCATAATTCCCTCCATTGCTCCTACTGTCCATACAAAGAACACAGCACTATCCAAAATCATGTTTGCTTATTCTTATTAACTGTCTCTCTCCATCTCCACTAGAACATAAGCTCATTGAGAGCAGAGGACTCTGCCTATGTTGTTAATGGTTATAGCCCATGCATGTGGGACACAGCCTGCCACAAGGTAACACTCAACAATATGACTAAATGAATGAACTAAATGAAGTGGCCTCCTAAAAATGACATCAAGCCCACGGGTCCTTTATGTTGATATGTTGTGAAGCACAGAAAGATTCTCCTCTTGAAATTCACTGGGAGATTTTAACAAGAGATTAGAAATGCTATTTAGTCAGCTCAAGCAATGCTTAATGAAGCTGATTTGAATTTATTCCATTAAAAACCTTTTTTCTCTGGACCTTGCTGACTAAATAGCCTTTAACTCTGAGAAGTAAGAATAAAAAGGAAGAAAGAGCACCTCAATAGCATTCTTTTTCGCCAAAACAGCTTGACTTAATGTTATGGGTCATCTTTCATGATTGTCTATTATGGCACATGTGATGAATTTCCTGCTCCTAAAATTTCAAAGCCATAATTACACTGTAGGCCTCAGATCCGCTCCAAGATATATTGCATATGTATATTGCATCATGCAAACTAGGCAGTTTGCTGAAGTATAGAAGACAATGTGTAGAGAAAGCTGTGGTTTCGACGTATTAATCACAGCACTCTCTATTAAAATAAAATGTAAGAGGCTTTAAGAACAAGGCAATCAATGGGCAAAACCCCAAACTACTGCCTGCAAACACAAAACTGGCAATTTAGATCACGTGGGATTCTGCTAGGCATTCCACCACATGAACAGGTGTGATGCTGCTGGACCCTGGAAGGGTCTCAACTCTGCCTCTTTTCAGAGTGTGAACTGAAGGCGGCTCCACCATTTATAGGTGTAGACATGCACTGTCTTCACACCATGCCCAGTAATGGAAAGACAAATGTTCCTCAACTAGAGGTACAGCAGCCCCACTAGACACAAAACTGGCTGTGCTGCACATGCTGAGAGTCACTCTCCAGAGCCATGCCTTCTGGAAGGGTTTCTGACTTTAAAATCTCACCTGGTTAGGATGGCAATTCAATGTATAAAAGCCCATAAAGCAGAGTTGCTCTGATGAAGTAACGTGAAAGAAACCCTAACAGCCTCCCCCACCTCGTGGCAGCTTCCTCTGGCTCTCTCCACCTGTCCAGAGACTGAATCCGGGGCTATCTGTAAAATACGCGTAAGGAGTGGTACCTGCCACTGTGAGGGATGCCTAAGATTCCATGAGTAAACAAGCCTGACCTGTAGTAAGAGCTCAATAAAAGTGTGTCAGCCTGTTGAAGTGGGCTGAGAGTGGATTTTGAAGAATAGTTTGAGACAAAAAGAACAGGCATTTTGGTTGTGGGGCTAATGTAAAAAATACAGGAACAGGGAAGAGAGTTAGATATTTAGGAAGAATATGAGTTTATTGGGGAGAGAGTGACATAGAGCAGCAATGGTGAATAAGACCAAAGAGGCAGGTGGAGCTGGGTATGGAACTCCTGAGTTGGGCTTTATTGTGTGAGTTATAAGCATCACTGATGCTGCTGAGCAAGATGGTGCTTCTGGGAGACTCCTTTCTTCCAGCCTGCTCTGGTGGTTTACTGGTGGTTTTCATTTTCAATGGCATTTATATATCTATGTTCAAAAGAAGCAAAAAAGAATGAGAAAATGAAAAACAGGTGTTCATGAATATCCATTTTAATGAATATTTGTTGAGTGTCTACTATATTCCAGGCATTATTGGGATGTCCAGTAATTAAATATAATAATGTCTTGACATTAAATAATTAAATAATGTCTGGACACTATTGCTGAAGACATCACCGTGAGCAAGACAAACAAGATCTGTGGTCTCATTGAGGTAATATTCTAGTGGGTGAAAGTGGTAACAAGTCAGCCACTACATAGAGAACTAAAATATGGTGAGGGTATCAGGAGTGATTTGGGGAACAGAAAGGAATCAACTATAGTTGATCAAAAGAAAGACAGTTCCATGCACAGAGAACAACTAGCACAAAGGCATTAAAATGTGATGAACTTGAAGTATTCAAGGAACCAACAGAAAACCAGTGTGGTCAAGAAGAGGTGGAATGGGGCTTGGCCTGTGTTGCTCAGTGGGATAAGCATTGACCCATAAACCAAGTCATGGTTCGATTAGCAGTTGGGGCCCATGCCCAGGTTCCAGGCTCCATCCCTGGGGAGAGTGGGGCAATCGGGGAAGGGCATGTAGGAGACAGTCAATTAATGATTGTCTCTCACCATTGATGTTTCTCTCTCTCTCTCTCTCTCTCTCTCTCTCTCTCCCCCCTCCTCCTCCTCCTCCTCCTCCTCCTCCTTTCCCTTCCTTTCTCTGAAATCAATGAAACCATATTTTTTTAAAAAGATGAGGAGGTATGATGAGGCAATGTAGTAGGAAATGAGGTCAGAGAGCAATATAAAAGCCAGATCATGTAGGTCACTGTCTAATGAGAAAGAGTTGGGCTTTCATCTACAGGCAATCAGAATTAATTCTAATTAGGCAAGTTAGTAACATAATCTGAATGATATTTTCAAAGAGCAGCCTATATGCAGTTTAGAGAATAGATTTATAGATACAAGCAAGGAAAGAGAGACACCAGTTAGGAGACTGGATGATGCAAGGCAAAAGAAATGAGACTATCGTGTATAGATGAAGATTCAAGAGAAGTGAGTTATTTGGATTATTTTGGACTACATTTTTCAAAAAGATCCCACAAATTTAATACTGGACTGGATGTGGGGTTGGGAGGAGAGAGAAGTCATGGTTAACACTAATTGTTTGGGATTTGGTTATTTTCATGATCGTTATTGCCATTTACTAAAGTGAAATCAACACTTTGGGTGTGAGGAAAATCCAGAGTTATACTTTCTCTATGTACATTTTTAAATGTCTACTGAACAGCCACGTGGGGAGGTCAGACAAGCAATATGCAGTATGAATCTACAGTCCCAGGGACAAGTCAACACTAGGCAGTATGTTTTGGGAGCCATCAGCACAGACATATTTTTAAAGCCATGGGGGTGAATTAGGTCACCTAGAAACTGTGGAACTCCTCACTGACAGTCAACATTCAATTCCAACTATGCAGCAAGCCATGTTCAATATTACAGGCTGATTCCAGATGACTGTAACTATCCCAGCTCACCACTCAACACCAGGTAGAGTTGCCAGTCAATCCACACAATCAGAGAGAGAATAAATTATTCTTTTCAAGCATTTAGTACTTGGTGATTCTTTACTCAATGACAAATAACTAAAACAGATCCCTGCTACCACATTGAGATACTGCTTTTTCCTTGACTTCTATGATGCCCCCACTCTCCTGATTTTACCCCTGTCTCTTCTTCAAAGCTCCTGTTCCTTTATATGAACAAACCCAAAAGGATTTGTTTGGGCATATTCAACAGCCCTTAATAATTGATAGAATGCAATAGTGGAAAGAGAAGGAAGTGTAAGTAGGATGCTCAGGTTTCTGGCTTGAGAAACTGAGTGCATGATGCTACTCAAGGCCAGGTGCCCCTAGGGGGAAAACAGGTTTGGCTCAGGGATAGGAAGGTGATATGCTTAATATCCAATGTTATTTTTATATACCACTTGCAACAATGTATAAAATAAATAACACTCTTCCCTTCTCATAAATGAGGAGATACTTTCAGTCTGGGAGGTGAATGGCCATAAAGTTGGGAAGAAATGGAACTGGGACAAAACTCCTCTTGAATACAAAGGCCCCCAAGGGACAAGGGAAACCCAACAGGCCAAGTTCCAAAGAACAACTTGGGGCTGATCATTACCCTCATCCTGGAAGCTCACACTTCCCTTTTAGGGGAACAAAGGAAGAAATCCAGGAACTGTCACCTAGAGTCATTTTGTCCATTTTAAATTCCCCACTAAACAGAGTTGGAGCCTAGACTTCCTTTATCCCCCACCACACAATTTGCAAGCTCTTCATTCCATTTTTAAAATGGTCCCTGTATGTAAGGAAGCAAAGGGTAGCATTTCCTCTTGCAGAAGAAGTATCCCCACCTACTCCCTAGTCTCACCTTGCATATCTATGGTTCCTTGGCTACTGTGGTCTTGGAGTCATAGCCTTGTCCACTCCATTTCGCTTCTTTAAACAATTGTGCAAAAAGGAAGTAACATGCCACCACAATCATTAAACCACTTCTCTCTGTTAGAGCTGGGCCTAATTCAATCCGGACTATCTGACGTCTGTAACTTCTGAACTTTTGGAGTATGCAGGCCTCAACCTTCTCCCCTTCTTAACAAATACAAATAGTCAACCACCAGATTTGCATCAAATATTTATTCTACACCAGTCATCATGCCTGGCACAATGGAAGCTCAGTGATGAAGAAGACTCATTATAAGCAAAGACAGTTTTATGTATAAGACCAAAATTAAAGTCAGAAATTCAAAAGATGGAGAAAGTAAACATTTTTTAGTATCTACTATATGCCAGTATTATGTTAATACTTTCCATATGGCATTGCATTCAGTCCTCACATTTAATATTCAGTGGGAAAAGAAACTCAATGTTTCAAAGACTGGCAAACCTTGAATAAATTCATTTCTCAGCTACATGCTCATACATGTAGACTACATTTCTCAATCTCCCTTGCAGGAATGGTTCTGGAGATGAGTCCTGACCGATAGAAGTTACATGTGCCACTTCCAGCCCTGGCCCATAAAAGCTCTGTGTGAGCCTTCATTTTTCATCTTCTCTATGTCACACCCAGGAGTCATATGTTGAAGAGGGCCGATACCCTTTGGTCTGATTCGTTGAATCACTGCACAGAGCAGAGTGTCCCTTCATTGGGCTTGGATGAGAAATAAAATTCTATTGTTTTAAGCCACTGATGTTAAGGAGTTTATACATTACTGTATTAACATTCATTCATGAATACAACAGCTTCAAATACATCAAATTACCTACACAAGTCAACCAACTGGTTAGGAGTAAAGAAAAGATTTGAATTTGGGTTTACTAAATTCTGAAGCCACTACACCACATACAGAGTTTGGGTGGTTTGGGAAGGGGTAATTGGAGGAGGTATAACTTTACTATGGCTATATCAAATAAGGAAGGGTTTAAAAAAAAAAAAGTAAAAAGGCAGTAGAAAGAGTCAGAGAAAGGTGTGTATAAAGTATTCTTAAAGAATATGAATGGAGCAAAGGTTCTATGCTGAAAAATTATAGGACAGAAAATTGGAAATGTAAATTGAACTAAAATAGGACAAGTTACATTTCATTAACCAAAAACTCTAAATCTTGGTAGTCAGAGTAAAGGTGTTATATATGGGCTATCTGTACTGCTCATTTTAATGAATAAGGCTGTTTCTTATCACATTCATAAAATTAATATTTTTGTTTCAAAGAGACATATCTAAATACAAACTAAGGGTGTGTCACTTCTCATGTATTACTTGAAATTGGATGTTAGATATATTATAACTAAATGTAGAACATTTGTTGATCCTAATATTGGATAAGTTAGATACATTTTAACTAAATGTCCAACATTTGTTGATCCTAATATTGTATTGGCTAATAACCTGGTCAGCCTTTGAAAGTAGAAATGAAAATTAACTTATAAAATTCAAAGTAAAATGATTTAAATATACATCTAAAGGTTTATATAATTCTAATGTAAGTAAAGTACCATCTGTACTATGTGTGAAATATAATGACTCATTTGTTTAAAATATCTAAGAGCAAATATAGGTACTTTTCAACAGTGAATTAGCAAGTCCTACCAAGTTACATATTTCTAACCTGAATTCTCATCTTTTCATGGGTGTCTGAAGACTCTCTTCTGAGAAATAGTTTTATGAAAAATAGGTTATAAAATTGATTGGAATATGTTTTAATGAATTATACTGTGTTTGATACATTCTTATGATGTTGATGGAAGCTTTTCTATTTAATGTGATTATAATGGTACTATTATTCTGAACATTATCTTGTTCTGATTTTATTTTTTTAAGTTGAAGTACATATTAAAACTATTATTAATGGTTCTAATCTTTTGCATTTCATGTTACATTAAACCTGTTCATATGATGGAAATAATAAAAATAAATTTCAAAGATCGGAAAGAAAAAATATATATTAGAAAAATCTGTAGAAGTAGTAGAATGAGAGAAAAGGAATGCTGAAAAATGTCCAGCGATTTAAGAGCTTGTTTATTTTTTAGATGGAGGATGGTGCTATCATATCAACAGCATTTACACTCTGTGGATATATTTTATAAATTATAATTAATTTACATACCATTGGATGTATTTTAAAAGTTTTATCTTTTATATAAATATTTACAATAGGTCAGAAATTATGTTCTTCACATCCATACACATCTGATTTTTAAAAATATATTTTCAGGGATATTATAAAAATGTACAAGATGGTTGCTAATATTTCAAAATTTTTAAAGGATATCTGAGCAGAAATGTTTGAAGACAATAGGCCTATGCAATACCCATTTTCTCTTTCTTGCTTTTATTCTTTATATCAGAACAGCAGGCAATGTGCCCAGCTGAAAATCTACTCTTCCAAGGCTCCTTGCAGATATATGTCTAAGTTTTGGCTCACTTTTGCCATTATGCTCTTCCACATGGATGTGAACACAATGCCTGGAGCTCCAGCAGCCAATTTTGGCCAGGCTGAGAGTGGCAGTGATAAAAGACAGAAGAAACCTGATTTCAGATGACTTTGTCACTCTTCTGTACCTATCCCGAACTGCCAACCTTCAAGTTTCTTTTGGGTCAAGAAAAATAAATCTAGCCCTAGCCAGTTTGGCTCAGTGGATAGAGTGTCAGCTTGTGGACCCACCGGAAGGTTCCAAGTTTGATTCTGGTCAAGGGCACACACCTTGGATGCAGGCTCCTTCCCAGCCTGGGTCCTGATAGGTACGTATGCAGGAGGCAACCAATCGATGTGTTTCTCTCACGTTGATGTTTCTCTGTCTTTCCCTCTTCCATTCTCTCTAAAAAAAAAAAAAAAAAAAAAAATCAATGGAAAAATATCCTCTGGTGAGGATTTAAAAAAAAGAAAAAGAAAAGAAAAAAAATCCATATATGTTTAAGTCACTGTTATTTTGGGTTTTCTGTTACATAGGGCCAATCTATTCCTTTTTGTTCCTCTTTCCTTGTTACTACAGGGCTACAAAGGCACAAGAAACACCAAGAAAAGTCCCTCATCTTCTGAAATTGCCCTCCGAGGACTGGAGCTAGACCCTATCTCCAGCCCAATGATCCATAACCTTTTGTTCTATTGGAGCCCAGACTTTGAAGTCAGAGAGGCCTGGGCTTACCTAAGCAGGTATCAGTAAAGGAAGAATAATGATACCTTCAGGACTAACTGAGATCAGAAATATGACCAGTACATAAAAAGAGACTCAATTGATAGTAGTTCAATGCTGCTACCAGTTCCAGATATCACAGGTGCCAAGCAGCTGTGACAAAATTTTTTTTTCCTAGAAAAGTCCCTGCAGTGGGATTGGTCATAGTTTCCAAATGCATAATTTTAGACTCTCACTCTCTGGCCCTCCTGGAGATTCTGAGACTTTCCTGAACCCTTTCAAAAATGCCATTGTACAAGAATGAACCAGAGCGGATTCTGTTATCTGCAACTTATAACCTGAATCATTCCTGTCAGCCACCACATATTATTGATCTTTTAGTTTAAATCCCAAAAGAAGAGCTTCATTGGAAAGAGGTTTTAATATATCCAGGCACCTCATTTCTAACTCTTAGCTCTATCTAATATGGATTCAAAATTTGCCCTAATCGTCTTATTTGTAAATTATCTTCTCAACAGAATTCCCTTAGAAACAGAGGCACCCTATTGAAGTCCAGTGGAAAATGTCCAGAGGAGTCAGTGGGGATGAAGATAGAAGGTCCTGAGTCCACCACTGGAAGCACAATAGCCCAAAGCAAGTCCTTTCAATACCCTGGGCCTTACTTCCCTGGCCTATGAAATGGGAAGTTAGCATCTGGCCCAGGAAACTGATGTGAGATCAAAAACAATAGACTGAAGATCCTTTGTCGATTCTAGGCCTCAGGGACAACTTCAATAGAGTCTTTTTTCGTGTACCTTCCATGGAAGACAGGTAGCTGGGTCCTGACTTTCTCCTTTTCTCTTTCAGGACACTTACCATAGTGATTGTTCTGTTAGGGGGCGGGCCAAAACATGGGTCATATCGCCCTCTGGTGGACCTAAATGGATAGGGTGTGGTTTTCAAACGGGTGTGGTTTACAAAGCTACACTGACCTCACAGAATCCTGGAATTCCAGAAGTGAAAGGGATTTTGAGACCCATGCCGTCTAGCATCCTCATTTATAGATGGGACAATGACAAAAGGCCAAGAGGGAGAGTGACTTGCTTGAGGTCATCCAAGTACAAATGTCAGAGCTGGGCCAGACTCATCCCTAATGCCCATGCACGGCCCAGGTCATTCTCTCCGACATGAAACACAGACGTCCCCATTGTTTGTGGTCAGTGTCCACATGTCCCTAAACCCTTGGCACAGCTAAGCCATGCTGTCAGCAAGTAACACTTCAACTAATGATGCTCAAGACTGAGTAATTTTCCCACCCAGTGAAAAAAAGTTATGTTACTTCTCTTAAAACCTACTATGTTAATATTTTAATAGAAACAAACAGAGCTATAACTACGGCAACTTCTTAAAAACTTAGAAAGAAAGCCCTCTGAAGCATGACTGGAAGATTCTAAAAGAGCAATTGAATGCCTTGTTTCTCAAGAAATTACAGAAACCCCTTATTTCAGACACCAATCTCTTCCACGGCTGGTTGTCTATAAGACAGAACAGTCCAAAGGATTCAAAATGAATTGCCTTCATATTAACACAGCTGCCAACCTAGCATGACTTACAAGACCCCACATTCTAATGGTGCCCAATTAGACACCTTAATAAATGCCAAAAGAAGTGGGTTATGTTGCATCTTTGCAATGGAGAGGAAATGTCCTATTTAAGAGGATTCTTAGAAATCTTTTAGTCTATAAGTCCCTTTGAAACCTGAAAGGCACAGGGAAGACTTCATCAGGTAGGGCTCAAATAAGCCACCTGAGTTCTGTCCTCAGAGAGAGCAGGTGGGATCCTAAGTGAATCGCTTCCATTCCCCCATCCCAGGTATCAGGGGGCCATCCAGCAGGTTCTGCTGGCCTTACAGGGTTTCTGAGAGGATGTGGGGGACTGCATCCCAGGATGGCAAGCATCACAAATGTGCAGAATTTTAATCACCCATAATAAAATAACCTGGTTATTCTCATTTACTGACAAACTCCGAAAGCTTAACCTGATTCATTATGTATTATTATTATTATTATTACTCAACAATACCTTCATGTTTAATGTTTACAGTAGCAATAGAGGTTTGCATGAGTTACCTCAATCCTGACCGAATTCTATGAGGAAAGCACTTCAATAAGTATCCCATGAAAGATGGATAACGGATGGATGCATTGATGCATATTTCTCCCTCTCCTCCTGAGAACCACACTGTCAAAAGCCCCTGTCATGCCTGAAGTCCTATGCAGCAGTAAGGAGTTCCATCCCTATACTCTCAACTCTGCCCACTAGAAAGCCAGCCAATATATGTGGCCTTATCCAACTAACAGAATTAATGTGATCATATTGCACTAGGAAATCCAAGGAGCCATGGTAACCGTATAAATACTGCTGCTTGCTCATCCTCTCAGCCTCCTCTGAGTAAGTCAGCATCTTCATGCAAGTCCCCACCACAGCCCTGAAGGGTGGAGAGAGTAAGCTACATATGGGTAAAAGTCACAAATCTAACAGTTTAGGGAACACAACCTGGCACCAGGCCAAAGAGCTATAAAACTTCTCCTGCCGGCTGATAAAGCAATGCCACTCTGGGGAGTGTTCCCAAGGACATAATCCCAATGGGTTGGTTTTGAGTGACAGACACTTTATCTGATGGTGCTAAGTTAAAAACTTCATAAACACATAGCAATAAGCAAAAACCCATGTGGTACATTATACAGGTGCACAATCTCTTATCCAAAACCCTTAGCGCCTGATGTATTTTGTAAGTCAAAAGTTTCCAATTTTAGGAAAACTATACCTTTCTTCTATTGCATTGTATATCATTCCCAGCCAAGTCTGGGGCAGCATCGCTACTCAAACATACTAATAACTACAGTCAAACACATGGGTAGTCATCCTAAGTAGAATAAATAAAACATACAAAGAGCCTCAGATCAGTCCAGTTGAGGTTAGGAAAAAACTTTCCCAGCTGAAGAACTTCAGGTTTACAGAGCATCACAGATTTCAGAACCGCAGACAAGGGACCAGTACCTGAATGATCAACAAAACCACATTGAAGACTTTTAGGTTGATGAGAAGACAGGACCTCATTATCTGGACCTCATTTAGGGGGCAAAAAACAGAGCATTCAATTGAATGTGCTTCACCAAACTGGAAAATACATCCTAACAAAGACTGGGACATTTCCCCGGGGTAATAGGAATTTCAGTCCAGGAGGCTGTAAGTACATGGCTGAAAGGAAAATCAAGTGAGGAGAGGGCAGGGAGAACCATAGAAGGTGGGAAAGAAAACGGGGCCCTACTTCCTTCTTTACTTCCTCCTGACCTTGGGCCACCTAAGGTGGGACACAGGGACAGAGTACCAGAATCCCAAAAAGCAGTAAAGAAGGGAGCCCAGGTCATGACTACCCAACATGCATTGCAAACCCCATGCAAACATTATTCATGGGACCCTGCTAGGGGCAACAAAAATGCCCTCATCAGAGCCCAAATCTATTCACAGTGGTTCCGTGAAACCCTCAGGGAGCTCTGTCCACAAGGGAAAATGTCAGAAGTGCTGTTCAGCGAATAGCTGATCTGATATTTTTCTGGTGCAGACAGAGTAGGTGAAAGCAGGTGGTGCAAAGAAAGTTGCTCTGACCTGGAATCCAGAAGGCGAGAGCATTTTATCCTCGGTTACCTTCTAAAAGCATCCTTTCAACGCATGTGGTCTCCCTCTTCACCCTCTCTTTATCTTAAGAAAGCGAAATTCCACAAGCTCTTTTATCTTTATTATTGTGATAAGAACACTTAACATGAGCTCTACCCTCTTAACAAAAATGTAAGTGCACAATGCAGTATTGTTAACAATAGGCATAATGTTGTACAGTAGATTCTAGAACTTATCTCAGGACATAACTGAAATTCTATCTCTGTTGAAGAACACCTTCGCAAATATCCTTGCCCCAAGCCCCTGGAAACCATCATTGTACTCTGCTGAAATGAGTTTAACTATTTTAGATACTCCATAGAAGTAGAATCATGCAGTATTTGTCTTTCTGTGCTTATTACACTTAGCATAATGTCCTCCACTCATGTTATCAATGTAGCAGGATTTCCTACTTTTTAAAGTCTGAATTATATATACATACCACATTTTCTTAATCCATTCATCTGTTGATGGACATTTAGGTTGTTTCTCTAACTGGACTATTGTGAATAACACAGCAATGAACACAGACATACAGGTAGGTTTTTTTAAGTCCTGACTTCTTTTGGATATATATCAGAAATGGGATTGGTGGATCATACCATAGTTCTTGTTTCTGGTTTAAATTATTAAAAAAACTTTCATACTGTTTTTTACATACCTTCTATACCATTTTACATCCCCACCAACAATGTACAAGGGTTCCAATTTTTCCATATCCTTGCCTTTTATTTGTTTGATAATAACCATTCTAAGAGATAGGAGGTGATATCTCATGGTGATTGACTTGCATTTCCCTCATGGTTAGTGATGTTGAGCACCTTTTCACATACACTTGATTATTTGTATGTCTTCTTTGGAGAAATGTCTATTCAAATCCTTTGTTTCTTGCTGTTGAATTGTAGGAATTCTTTTTTTTAAAATACATTTTTATTTATTTCAGAGAGGAAGGGAGAAGGATAGGGAGATAAAAACACCAATGATGAGAGAAAATCACTGGTTGGCTGCCTCCTCCACACAACCCCTTACTGGGGATCAAGCCCATAACCCGAGCATATGCCCTTGACCAGAATCAAACCCAGGACTCTTCAGTCCACAAACCGACATTCTATCCACTTTACCAAACTGGCTAGGGCTATAAGAAGTCTTTATATATTCTGGACATTAATCCCTTAACAGACATAGGGTTTGCAAATATTCCTCTCCCCTTCCATAGGTTGCCTTTTCAATCTCTTGACTGTTCCCTTTGCTTTGAAGCTCTTTAGTTTGTCTCCTTTTGCTTTCGTTGCCTGTGCTTTTGATAGTATATCCAAGAAATCACTGCCAAGACCAAAGTCAAAAAACTCCTCCACTATGTTCTCTTTTAGGAGTTTTACAGTAGCAGGTCTTACATTTTAAGTCTTTAATCCATTTTGAGTTGATTTTTGTGCATGGGGAAGATAAAGATCCAAGTTCATTCTTTTGCAGGCAAACATCTAGTTTTCCCAGCACCATCTTTTTCCTGTTGTGTGTTCTTTATAACCCTGAGAAGGAGCAGTAAGTTCCTCTGGTCTATCTATCTGACTTTGCACAAATAATGCATGAATCCCATGTTCATGGTTTAGAAAACTCAATATTGCTAAATTGTCCGTACTACCCAAAGTGATCTATAGAGTCAATGCTATCCATATCAAAATGCCAAAGGCATTTTTACATAAATGGAGGAAACAATAAGAAAATTTATATAGGACCAAAAAGACACTAATTAGCCAAATAAATCTTGAAGAAGAAGAGCCAAGTTCTGGGCATCACACTTGCAGATTTCAAAATATATTACAAAACTGCAGTGATTAAAACAGTATGGTACTGGCACATGCTCTTTTGTTAAAAATCATCCTGCTAACAGCCAGGAATTAAACAGCAAGGTTATCTCTGTCAAGGAGGAAAACTTTGGGGCTTGGATGCCATCATCTAGGTACTTCTTTCCACTCCAATTTCCCCATTGAAATGCTCCAGAGATCTTATAACTGAGACAAGAAGGTCTGGAGTTCACCTGCTGAAGACATCTAACTGAACTGCAAATGCAAGCAGAGAGGAAAAACAGCTCTGTGGTTACATGCAGAAACACTGGAGCCAGCGGGCCCGGTGATGAATTCTGGCTTTTCTTCAGTAGCTGTATGATCTTTAGCAAGTTGCTTACCCTATTTGTACCTTATTTTCCCATCAGTCTGAGGATCAAAGAAGAAAACCCACAAACTGACAAGAACAACAGGTAGCAGATAGTAAGGGCGGAGAGAAGACAGCTTTCATTGCTAACGTACCAATGTGTGAAGACTAAGTCTGTGTTGCCAACTGAAATTATGCTTATGCCCACTTTCTCCCAACTGGACCCCTTTTCTTTGATTTAAAGTTTCTCAAACAGCTGAAACCGGTTTGGCTCAGTGGTAGAGCATCGGTCTGCGGACTGAAAGGTCCTGGGTTCGATTCCGGTCAAGGGCATGTACATTGGTTGTGGGCATATCCCCGGTAGAGGGTGTGCAAGAGGCAGCTGGTCGATATTTCTCTTTCATCGACGTTTCTAGCTCTCTATCTCTCTCCCTTCCTCTCTGTAAAAAGTCAATAAAATATTTTTTAAATAAATAAATAAATAAAGTTTCTCAAACAAAGGGAACATCTGCTGTGTCACAGCAACCTTTGGATTTAGGGATCCTTAGCCCAATTTGTAGGGTAGAAAGCTGACATCATACAAGAGAAGTGACTGGCCTAAATTATACAGATTCTCAGGCAAAGCAGGAATTTTTTCCTCTGACATGCAGAGGTTTTTTTCACAGCACAATTGTCCTTAAGAAAACTCTTTTTACTGGGGAATCTGTCCTTGGAAGGAAAAGTTTCATGACTTTTTAAAAAATATATATAATAAACATTTGAATTAAAGATTGGCAAGTAAAGTAGATTTGTGAGAAGACCACATAGAAATCAGATCTTTGGACAGAAAAACAGACTTTAGAGTAGGGGTGTCGAACTCAATCAGAGAAGGGGCCAAAATCTAAAATCCAGCCTAAATCGCAGGCCGAATGGTTTACTGAACAGTCATAAACTGACAATGTCATAAACTGACAGCGGAGTGCAGTGATGACGGCGCGGTGCGGGCCACATTGCAAGGCCTGGCGGGCTGGATTTGGCCCACGGGCCTTGTGTTTGACACATGTGCTTTAGAGTATTAGGCAAGGCTGTTGTCAAACTGGGCCTTAGTTTTATCTGTTCGGTGGACACCATGACCTTGGATCCCTTCAGGAAAGGTTAAAAACAGTGGCAACCCCAGTGGCATTATGCTTGTTGCTGGAGATATGACTTTAACTGAATATCATTAATAGTATTGTTAACTTCATTGCATATGTGCTTATAAAATGACGAGGACAATCATTTTATATTACAAAGAAAAAGAAGAGGACCCAGAGAAGTACTAAATATTATTGAGGCAAAATAACTCCTGTCTTCTACCTCATCCCCATGAATTTGTTTGCTCCGAGACATAATCAGTAACATCTAAAATTAGCACCCGAGCTTCTTCCCTCTCCCACTTCATCATCTCTGAGAGGTCCTATAAATTGAAGAATCACTTATAATGATGGTGGAATAACTCATTTAAAACATCACATCTGAGAAACAAGTTTACTGCCTTATCTATGAATAGTTTCAGCCTGAAAGGAAAATTCTGTCTTCGGCCAAACAAAGAGAAAAAAGCAATTATCTGAGATAAAACCCCCAGCTCATCACTGTGCCTCCGGAAGATGAAATTCATTGATCAGAGTCAAAGTTCCAGGTCTGGATGGAAAGAAATAAGGTTCCTGCATCATTAATTTCAATAGAATCCAAAATAATGGGATGCAGCCAAGCAAAAATACAATGAAATCTAATGTTCCCTGTTCCCTAAGTCACCTGCTCCCCAAGTACAAGGGGGTGGAAGGCCCGCTCACACTTTTCTGCCCAGAATCAGTTGCCAAAGCTGCTGGGCTTTCTTTTCCTTTAATTAGGATACATTTCAAACACTCAGAAAAATGCAGAAGGCCAAACAAGAAATAGTCACATACTAACCCAGATTTGGCAAATGTTGACATTTTCATGTGGAAACTTTGGGCATTTGAAGACAATAAAATGTTACAAATACAATTAAAACCCTTTCACTACTTCCATTCCTCTCTCTCCTTCCCAAGATAACTACTATCATGGTATTGATATATACTATTCTGTGCAAGTTTTCATATACACTACATTTATGTTGATCTGTATTATTTTTCTTATGGTAGTAAAACACGTATAATGAAATGTTAACCAGTTTAAAGTAGAAAATTCTCTGTCATTTAGTACATTCCCAATGTCAACTGCTATCCAGTTCCAGAACATTTTCATCACCCGGAAAGGAAACCCTGTACCCTTTAAGCGGTCACTCCTGCCTCTCCCAGCGCCTAGATACAACTAATCTTCTTTATAAGATACCCTATTCTCGACATTTCTTATCAACAGAATCATACAATATGAGTGTTTTGTGTGTGTGTGTGTCTGGTTTATTCCACTTAGCTTATGTTCCTGAGGTTTATCCATGTTGTTCTACCATGTATCAGTGCTTCATTCTTTTTTATGACCAAACAATGTTCCATTTTATGGATCTATCACATTTGTCTATCCACACATCTGTTGATGGACACTTAGGATGCTTCCCTTTTGGGTTATGAAAATGCAGCTATGACTATTCTTATATAAGTTTTTGTCTGAACAACCGTTTTCCATTCTCTTGGGTTTATACAAAGAATGGAATTGCCTGTTTCTGTTCAGTTCAATATTTAGCTGTAGTTTCTTTCTTTTAAAAATGGTATAGAATCCCATTGCATGAACCAGCCACTGTTCATCTGCCATTCCCCTATGGCTGAATATGTAGGTTGTCCCAGTTTTCCACTGCCATGATGGGAGTTTCAAAGGGTGAAACCTGTGACCCAAATCTGCAGAACAAGAGACCCTCACAGACCACTCTGTTATCTATTCTTAGTTGAGAGCCCCCCAAATCCCTCAAGCAATGGTTCTGGCTTGGGAGTGGAGAATCAAAGTGAGTGAGCTGAAGGAGTGCATCAGACCATAACTCCAAAATAACTAAAGCTTTCAGACCAGAGGGTGGTCAGTGTAGTATTATTCCCATTCACATAAATATTATGTGAATGGGAATAATACTTAAGATATTATTAAGTATTATATATTTAAGATAGCTGTCCTCAGGTAATACTTGATCTAGCAAGAGGCAGCTGGAGAAACTGAACCCGAATACTCAGTTCTCTGGTCCTATAGGACACGTACCCTACTTTCCATGAGCTCAAAGACGTGTCCTCCTGTCCTGCCACAGCTGTCTGTACCAGGGACTTGGCAAAGGGAAGCCACACTCACCAGGTGAAGACCTTGAACAAATGGCCCCACTTAGCTAAGCCTCAACTTCCCATGTAACAAGGTAACAACCGAGAGGGCCTGGCAGCGAGAGGGGCCCAGGGCATGCTTTCCTCCACCTGGAAGCAGAATGACCAGACTCTGAATTTCAGTCTGGCCACCTGTTGGTGATGACCTTGGGCAAGTCACTCTCAGTCTCTATAGCTCTTGACTGGGAATAATAAACACAACCTCGATGACTGTCATAAAGTAAAAATGAGTCAAGGTGTGTGAAACTGCTGTGTAAACTCCAGAGTGCTCTGTGAGGCTCAGCTGTTAGCCTCCTTTCAGGACACACGCTTCAGAGGTCTTTGTGAGAGGGCGCTCACACCCACACACCCAATTCCAAGAAAAACACGAGAGGTGGGAGAGCAGTGGGGGCCTTGTGGTTTTATCTGTCATGACTCACACAGGCCACTCCTGCTGGGTATTCAAATCCTGTGGCTAGAGGCGCTGTGCTTGTTGCTAACCACTCCCTAAGGCTGCAACTCACACTCACTAATCTCGAAGGGAGGGAGCAGAAGGCCAAGGTGACCAGGAAATTTATTCCAAGACAGTGCAACCACTGTGGGGGAGCAGGCAGGGGTGCCAAGGATGTAAACGAAGAAGTCAGGAAGGGCGTGAGTTTTCTGGTCTGTGAGAGAAGGGAGGATGCACATCCCTGATAGCAGGAGATCCTAGTAGAAAAGTTCTCCCTCACCAGTTTGGCTCAGTGAATAGAGCGTCAGCCTGCGGACTAAAGGGTCCAGGGTTTGATTCCAGTCAAGGGCATCTACCTCAGTTGTGGAGTCCTCCCAGGCCCAGGCCCTGGTCAGGGCTGTATATGAGGTGACCAATCCATGATGTGTTTCTCTCACATTGATCTTTCTGTCTTTCCTTCTCTCTTCCACTCTCTCTAAAAATTTATGGTAAAATATCTTCAGGTGAGGATTTAAAAAAGAAAAGTTCAAGAGGTGTCAGGAGATGCTAGATATTTATTTTCTCATAATTCTGGAGGCCAGAAGTCGGAGAACAAGATATAATTAGGATTAGTTTTTGCTGAGCTTCTCTATTTTATTTTTTCTGAGGCGTCTCTTTTTGGCTTATAGATGGCCATCTTTTTTTCTGTGTCTTCACAACCTCTTCCTTCTGTACCTATCTGTGTCCAAGTGTCCTCTTCTTCTAAGGATACAAGTTCTGTTGGATTAGGGCCCACCCTAATGACCTCATTTCAATTTAATTATCTCTTTAAAGACCCTATCTCTAAATACAATCACATTCTGAGGTACTGGGAGTTAGGATTCAATGTATAAATTTTGGGAGGACACCATTCAGCCATAATAGGTAGATTATGTTGACGGATTTTCAGAAGAAATATCCTTGTGGTAGTACTTGATCATGAGATATCTTATACATCACTGAATTCAAATCGCTGGCATTTTATATAAGATTTTAACATTCTATGGCCAGCAGATGATATACTGTATATAGAGAACCCTAAAGAGTCTACAAAAGAACTACTAGAACTGAAAAATGAATTCAGTAGAGTAGCAGAATACAAAATAAATATCCATAAATCATTTGCATTCTATACACCAATATCAGAAAGAAAGTAGGAAAATAATCCCGTCTATAATTGCATCAAAAATACCTAGGAGCCGAAACCGGTTTGGCTCAATGGATAGAGTGTCGACCTGCGGACTGAAAGGTCCCGGGTTCGATTTCGGTCAAAGGCATGTACCTTGGTTGCGGGCACATCCCCAGTAGGGGGTGTGCAGGAGGCAGCTGATCGATGATTCTCTCTCATCGATGTTTCTCTCTATCCCTCTCTCTTCCTCTCTGCAAAAAATCAATAAAATATATATTTTTTTTAAATATCTAGGAATAAATTTAACCAAGGATGTAGAAGACCTGTACTCGGAAAGTCATGACACTAGAAAAAGAAACTGAGGAAGATACAAGTAAATGGAAGCATATACCATGCATATGAACAGGAAGAATTCCCATTATTAAAATGTCCATACTACCCAAAGCAAGCTATAGACTCAACACAATTCCTATCAAGATACCAATGGCATATTTCACAGAACTAAAACAAATATTCTAAAAATTTATATGGAACCACAAAGGACTCTGAATAGCCATAGCAATCTTGAAAAAAAAAAGAACAAAATTGGAGGAATTATGCTATCTGATATCAGACTCTACTACAAGGCCAATGATACATCTGATAAGGGCTTAATATCCAAAATATATATAAAGAATGTATACAACTCAACACCAAAAAAAAAAAATCTAATTTAAAAATGGGCGAAAGATCTGATAGAAACTTCTCCCAAAAAGTACATACACATGACCAATAGACATATGAAGATGCTCAATGTCACTAATCAGAGGAATGAAAATTAAAACCACAATGAGATATCACCTCATACCTGTCAGAATGGCTATCAATAAGTCAGCAATCTGAAAGTGTTGGTGAGGGTGTGGAAAAAAAAGGAATCTTCATGCACTGTTGTTGGGAATGCAGATTGATGCAGCCACTGTGTAAAATATCAATAGTATGGAGTTACCTAAAAATACAAAAAATGAAACTGCCTTATGACCCAGCAATTCCACTCTGGGAATATATCCAAAGATACCCAAAACACTAATTTGGAAAAAAAAAAAAAAAATGCATGCACCCCTTACCGAAACTGGTTTGGCTCAGTAGATAGAGCTTCGGCCTGTGGACTGAAGAGTCCCGGGTTCAATTTTATCTTCACAGCAGTTCTATGCAGAAAGAGGGGATTTTCTCTGTGTTTATAGATGGGGAACCTGAGGTTCAGAGGGGTTAAGGAGTATGAAGAAGATCATATAATGTGGAATAGATATAATGTTAAAGGAAGGCACCTAAGCTAGGTCTTCTCATTCCAAGAGCAATATTTTGGTCATGCCTCACATCACAGAGGTTTTGTCTGGCCACACCCTCCATCACAGAAGTTCTGTCTGGCCAGACCCTCTGTCACAGAGGATCTAACAGCTGCCTAACAGGGAAGCCCCACCCAGAATTATTGCCTGTGGAAAAGAGAAGGGCTGATAGTGCTTCTACCAGGTGAAGTTGAATCCAGCGATTATGATTTTCATTATCTTGTGGGAATAACTCATTCTTTACAGATAAGAAATAAAATACAAAGGCTAAAAGAATGCTATTGAAAAATAAAGATATACCTTCATTAATGCTGTCCCAACAAATGATTGTGCTTCTAGAGGTCTCTGCAATAGCATTCCAACCTACCGGGTGGCTAGGGCCATGGTTCTGATCACTTTACCAAGATCAATATTTTTTCTGGGCTGGGGGACTCTGTTCAGGGAGTCTTTGTCCCTATGCCCTGCTGCAGGGACAGCCTTGATGATTGGATCCCTGTATGGAGTCAGCAATGGCCCAGGCTCAAACTCCAGGTCACAGCTCTCATTCATATTCACCACCTCAACTGTCCTCTAGGGGTGTCACCATATCAGGAAATAAGGACACATGGGGCAGCTGGAATAAGTTCGAGCAATGACACCATGTAACTATCACAGAAGACAGAGTAGCCACAAACAGATTCAACTCTTAAGCAGAACTCATGACTAAGAAAGTCACTAAGAATCTTAGACATGCTGGTGCATAGCTTAGAGCATCAAGGTGAGAGATAGAGAATTTTCTGCTAATTAGGTCAAGGAGAGTTCTTGCAGTTAATTTGGAAGAAATTACAAGAAAACCATATTATCTGTCAACAAGAAAAATAAATAAATAAATAAATAAACAAACAAACAAACAAGGAATATCCATACAGAAAAATGCTATACAGCAGTGAAAAAATGGGCAAACAGAGATAAAATATATTGGGAGAAAAGAAAGCAAATTGCAGAAAAATCCATGCAGTACAACATAATTTAATGTTGTTTAAAAGCCTGCAAAGCAGTTATATACATTGCTTAGGATATATACATACTGGTGCAGTAAAAGTATAAGAAATGATTGGGTCTGATAAAGACCTCATTCAAGGAACTGATTACATGTTGGATGAAGAGGTAGTGGGGAAGATGCCACAGGGAAAGTTTTCCATAGTACTGGAAATATTTTGTTTCTTAGGATAGGTTGGGTACACCAATCTCACATTATTCTTTAGGCTTTTTTGGCTTTTAAAATACATTTCCTAGTAACTTTCTGTGACCATGTTTATACCCAAAGCTGGTAACACAAATTATAGCTATCATATTTGTTAATAAATCTGTCTCTCCTGCTGTGTACAAGTGAGACCAGAACTCTTAAGGCCAGAACTACCCAGCTAAGCTGCTCCCAAATTCTTGGCCCCCTAGATTTAGAGGTTATTTGTTACACAGAAACAGAAAACTGTATGAGGAGCCACTGAGTATTCCTGAGCCAAGCGGGGGACTAGGCAAGTAGTATTTTACCAGCCTATGGCCACTGAAGACCAAATAGCTATGTTTATGTTTGATATGCAAAGCCCTGGGTGGTTAGCACACACCCGGAAGAGCCTGCAGCCCCAGACTTTGTGGGTGGGGCAAGCAACACATCAGTAATTTCAGTGTGGCCTCAGCAGACCATTCTTGGTCAACTCTGTACTTTTTCCAATCAACTTTTCCCAGGGGGATGCCTCCTGAGGGAAAAAAAAAAAAAAAAAGAAAAAGATCTTCAGGCTGCAAACCTCCAGAATTCAGCTAAAGCACATAAGAAGACCTATTATGCTTCAGAGGAGGTGAGAGAAACATCCCCATCCTGACCAGAAGATGCTTGCAACCCTAAGGGACAGAGTGGCCAAAAATGGAGCCAGAGACCCCTCACCCTCAGCTCTCCTTGCAGCTTGGTAAGAATTATCCCAGGTTGGATGTCTTTACCATCTTACATCCATGCTTCCAGGCAGACAAAGGGGAGGGGGGGGGGGGTGATGGGAAAAGAGATGTTCACACAATATACAACTATAAAGGGAAAAGATAATGCATTTGGCAAAGCAAAAAAGCTATCTTTTTCCCCGGGCTGCAGTTTCCTAAGCTGATTCAAAAAGAAAGCTCTGCAGTCAGATGGAAAATGGGCTTTTCCCTAAAACAAGCTCTCAAAATTGTCCAAGAATTGAGCCCTTGTTGAAAGGGATGAGGTCGGTGACAAAAATATAGTCCTCTGGGTGGAAAATGTGTGTGTCTTCATTCCGATGTGCTGCTGGGAGTTCAGCTTTTGAACATATGGAGGGCGGCTTTATGCTTGATTGGGGGTAATTGCCTCAAAGCTTAATTTTTCTTCCCCTTTTCTTGGGGGTAGAGGAGAACAATCAATTTTATTGGGCGCAGGTTACACTATAATAAGAAAAATACTTCCCTCCTCTCTCCTCTCTCCCTGCTCTCCTTCCCAAGAAAAAAAAGAATTGCTGCTTGATTGGGGTGATGCTGTAATATTACATTAAGTTTTTATCTGTGTTGGAAGACTTTAAGGACAAAGGTAAGACAGTTTTACCCAGAAGACAGAGGCCTCAGTTCCATTCCTTAGGTGCTCTCTAAGGATCTCCTTCATTTGTACATGGAAAGGCTGAGGTTCAGAAAAGGGAAGGCAGGAAGCCAAGGTCACAGGAAGATTGTTGGCAGAGTGAAGAACAGAACCCAGGAGGCCACCTGGAAGGGGAACACACCCATAAAGTGTGTGAGCCTTCCCAGTTCCCGTGGAGAGTGAATGTGAGTGGGAAGGGCTGTGCGTCTGTGAGCTGTTGCTTCTTTAATCCTCTCTGGGACTGCCTGCTCAGGCCACACATGCTGCTGCTAAGGGAATGAGGACTAAAAGATAGGAACTCTGACCCAACAGAGCACATACACAGGAGCAGAACTGAGATTTCTCCTGCCTGGGCCTGGCATGGACTGCCCCAGAAGATGGTCCTGGGGACAATATTAGAGTAGATGGATGGCAGGGAATTCTTGAAAAAGAGGGCATCCTGGACTGATGGAAAAGGTGGCAGGTGGTGTGGCTCAATGCCAGAGAGATCTGAGTATAGTCCCAGCTCTGCCCCTGCCAGCTATGTGACCTCAGGCAAGTCACAGCACATCTCTCAGCCTCCAGTTCCTCCTCTTAGAAATGCATATCATAGATACACACCTTGCAGTGAACTCAAGATATTAGAGGGGCCTAATAGATGTTATTAAATCATGAATCCTAAGCTAAAAAAAAAGAGAGAGAAAGAGGGTACTTACTCATGCATGCCCACACACACATCACCTGGCCCAACTGACAAGACTTTATGTTTTTAGATCATCCCTTTAGCTGGTCTAAAATCTGTAATGCTTCTAAACTGCTTTCAACCCATAATTACCCAGAATGCAGACAGAAAAGAGATCAAAATTAGTAGTGAGAGAGGTAGATAAAGTCAAAAGATTAGAAACCCCTGATGGCATAAAATTCACTCAGTCAAAATATCAAAATTCCAATCTAATTATTTTATGTTGCTAGTATTCTTTATTTTGGGTTGAGATTTTAATGGTATTTATTTCCTGAGAACATGTGTCTTTTTTTTCCCCCTCTAATGTTACTAAATAATAAAAACAGTCCAGTTAAGAACTTTAATGGGAACAACTGTCCATGTGATTTATCAGGAGCCAAATAAAATTCTTTAAACAACGAACATGAGGTCAACTGAAATCAACACTTAGTTGTCCCCAGGAATGCAATGAGGACTACTCAGAGCCCCTTAAAAACATCCATTTCAGAAGTTTATTTACTTCCTAGGTCTGCCAAAGAGATTTAAGAGTCAGAAACTACATCTAGGTTCAAATCTCAGTGCTGCCGTTTAAAATGCATGTGACAGAGACACCTGATCCATAAATGGGGGAAATAACATGTCCCAGAGAATTATGGAGAGGGTTAAATGAATAAAACTGGGTAAAGGGCTTACCAAGTGCCTGGCACATAATGTGTGTTCAATAAATGGTAATTAAAGAAAGCTCCACTTGAACCTCTGAGGCCTTCCAGTACTTTTCTGTTTGTAACTGATTTTCATATAATATTTTCTCTTTGCTCTCAATGACCCAAGAAGATCTGTGGGTTAGAATTCATTGGTGCCATTTTATTGTTGAGAAAAGTGAGTGGGAGAAGTGACTTGCCTCCAGTCCCAATGGGAATGAATAGAAGTGTAGATACCCTGTTTCCCCGAAAATAAGAAAGTGTTTTATATTATTTTTTGCTCCCAAAGATGCACTAGATCTTATTTTCAGGGGATGTCTTATTTTTCCATGCACTAAGTCTTATTTTCGGGAAAACACGGTAGGTCCCTTTCAAGCCCTGCACTAAATGGCTGGTTTCCCAGGCCTCAGAAGGAGAGAGGTCAAGGGTGCCAGGCCCCAAACAAAGTCCTCTACCCAGGGCAGAATTCAATACTTCAATATGGTCATAGGGAAGCAAATATGACTCAGTTCCCCCAGCCAGGCTCCCCCACCTCCAACTGCCCCCACCTCCACTCTCACCCCAGACAAACATCCGAGCCAGGACCTGGTATCAGAGCTGCCCAGCTGACCGCAGTCGGAGCTGCTGACACCTGTTCCGGATGAGCAGGCCCGACTGTGGCTGGAAAGCCAGAATGTTCTGCCCCACAGTTTCCAGGATCTGACGTACACGCTGCTGCTCACCTGTTGAGGGAAATCTCCATGACCACATCAGCAAGTTTATCGTAAAGTCACCATCTCATAGCTTCCAGCCCCAGCCCCTGATTAGTCAGTCATGACCCTCCCATTTCCCTTGTGACATGGGAATACAGAGACCCCAGAAATGAGGGAAACCACTGTCATCTTTGACCTCCATTGTCATCTTTGGCCCTATATATCTAGGCTACCAGGATCCCAGACTGGACCCTGAAAATTGTAAAAATTCCGTAGCCAGCTAGCCCAGGGCTGGGCAAGCCTTTTCTGTAAAAGCCCAAATAGAATAAATGATTGGTTTGGTGGGTCATATCCAGTCTCCGCTTTATTTTTTAAAAATCTTTTAAAAACTATTCTCAGCACAGGGGCCATACACAAACAGGCCTATGGCAAAATCTGGCCAGAAAGCCCTGGTCTGTGAATCTCTGGTTTAACCAATTGTTCCATTGTACAGATGGAAAAACTGAGGTCCACAGAGTTTCAGTACATTTATCCAAGATCACACAGTGGTCAGAACTGTCACTCATACTCAGATCTGACTCCTGGGCAATTCTGCCTCCAGAATTAAAAATACTTTATTTCTTCCAAAATCTGTTAACCCATGTTTCTTAACCAAAATATTTGATTAATTGCATTTTCAATGTCCAATAGTGCAAATGATATATATGAATACAATAGAAGCAAAAATATTACTTTCAATCAAAACAAGCTGTGGTTGTTTCTGCCTTCCAAAGACAGAAATCATTTCTATCAGAGGAAAGAAATCTGTGTAGTGCTCTCTTGTCTGGCAGAGCTGGTAGGAAGAGAAGAGACTGTCTCTTACATAGAAGAAGAAAAAAAAAACAAAAAAAAAGGCCGAAACCGGTTTGGCTCAGTGGTAGAGCGTCGGTCTGCGGACTGAAAGGTCCCAGGTTCAATTCCGGCCAAGGGCATGTACCTTGGTTGCGGGCACATCCCTGGTAGGGGGTGTGCAAGAGGCAACTGGTCGATGTTTCTCTCTCATCGATGTTTCTAACTCTCTCCCTCCCTTCATCTCTGTAAAAAAGATTAATAAAATATATTTAAAAAAAAAAAAAAAAAGGGCCAGGCCCGGAGCAGCCAGGCCCGAAACAGCTCGCTCCTCGCCTGTACCTGCCCACGGCTGCCTCTCAGACATGGCTGGAAACTTTTGCGGGAACTTGAGGGTCTGCTGAATCAAGTGATGAAGGCTTAGATCTGGATGTGTTGAGTTAGTATAGCGCTGGGGTGTTGATCTGTGAGTGCCTTGGGTGGGGCCTGGATGAGGCTGGTTGACCTATTTGAAAATGTCTTTTGTGTGAAGTGTATCATTGGGCATGTGGAGGTATTATTGATATGAGAAAAGGCTAAGTAACAGATTTACTATCTGAAAAGGGATTTACTATCGGGGAAAGGGAGGGAGGAAGAGACTGAACATAAACTGTGCACCTATGGATGAGGACAATGGGGGATGGGGAGGGGGCAGAGGGTGGGGTGGGAACCTGGTGGAGGGGGGAAGAAATGAGGAACCTTTGTAATAATATGAACAATAAAGATTGATTTTTTAAAAAATCAATAAAATATATTTAAAACAAAACAAAACAAAAAAAAAAAAAAAAAGCAGGGGATGGTGTAGAAGACTGCATTGCTTTGCAGGACTTTGAGTGTGCAAAGGGAGACACACACACCCAGGCCATGTGGCCTGTAGTGTCAGCCTAAATTGCTCTACTTAATAAACGGAAGAGAATTAGGGAGCCAAGCAGGTGGGGTGTCCTAAGAATGAAATGAAGAGGCAGTCAGAAGAGAAACGGGATGGCAGAGAGACACAGCAGTGTGGAACAGACAGAATGGTAAGATCAGGAACATCTGATGTCAGCATTGAGTAATATGCACTAATAGGATTTAAGCGCCCTTCATGTCCCTCAAACCTCTCCTAGGGTGTACTGCACACAAAAGCCTTGTGTGAGCATTTTTGGTGTTGTTCTGAGCAAATGAAGAGGAGCCGCTGGGGAAGGTGGGGTAGACAAGGTGAACACATGAAGACAACCCAACACTGAATGAACAAACTGCACCAAGACTCTCCCCACCGCAGAATTGCCTGCCAATATCCTTTTCCCCTTCATCTTGCTAATCAGAACCCAAATCCTATTCGAGGTCACAAAGTGGCTGACCCTATTCAAGATCCTCACTTTCCTAGTTTTCCTTGCAGCTAGGAAGGACCACATGCCTTAGTCTATCAGTAAGACACTGCAGAAGTTCCCACCTTGATAAAAAGGAACTGAAGTCCTATTGCTGACATGCTACACCTAGGCTGTGGGAGCCGTCTTGCTGCTATTGTCCGATGGAACTTTCCGCCACGATGGAAATGTTCTGGGCCTGCACTGACACAGCGCAACAGCCAGCAGTCCCTTGAAATGCTGCTAGGGTGACTGAGGAACTGAATTCTTTTTAATTTTGATTCACCTAAATTTAAGTTGCCACATTGACTAGTGACTTATCTTATTGGACAGCTAGGGCTAGAGAATCATAGGTTCTCTGATCCTCATGGGGAGATACCTATCTCCAAACGCTTTGTTATATAAGAAAAAGAAAAAGAAAAAAAAGAAAAAGAAAAAAAAAACTCCTTAATTTCTAGTTCACAGTAAATCAAGTTTTGCTGGTACCTGCAGCCAAATGCATTCTTACGGTACCCATATGGCCAGGGAGAGAGACTGAGAAAGACCCAGGGGGTCCCCACTGCCCAGGGATGGTATACCAGGATCAATCCCATTTCATTTGCATCTCCACCAGCCTTGCTAAGGGTCAGATGAGGGAAGCTGAGTGGACTGGGGTTAGGGGAGCCCAATTCTTACAAACAAACAAGGGGCGAGCACAAGGCATCCACCCCTCAAGTGACTGACCTCAGCTGGTACCTGGAATGACCTCAGACACGCACAATCTAACTGAATCCCCATCGCTGCTCCAGGTGAGGTACTTACATCCCCTCACTCATAGTGGCTCAAATCTGAACACAGAAGTAGGTGGTAGGAGGCTTGCAAGGCTTCCAGGGGGGGCTTATAAGTGAGGAGCTGGGAAGAACGTGTTCCCTTCCAGAGAATGCAGAGAGAGAAACTCGGGTGGGTGAAGAGTGTTTGTGGGAAACAGTTTCTAGGCTGGAAGTATACACAAAGGTTATGTACACCCACCATCAACCCTTACCCACCAACAATGCCCAACAGATTTGTTTTGTAAATTAGATATATACTGTTAAAGTATAATTTCTATTTTAAAAAAGATATAATCACGGCCCTCATAGAAATATAAAACAAACAAATGTCAAGGATTTTTATGTAGTTCATCAATTTGTGGGGGAACCAATAAGATATCACAATTGGTTCAAAGAATCACGCACACACAAAGAAATGCTGAAATGAATTTACAAGTAAATGTACAGCTGGCTTATTCCACAGGGGGTGTGGTAAACCAACTGTATTTTCACTGGAAAAAAAATAATATGTGTATCTCTGGACAAGAACAATTTGCATTGCTCTCGCTTATCTACAACTTGCAGAGTTCTGAAATCGCTCAAGGGCAGTAAAAGGCACAGAGATCTCATAGAAACACCTTGTTTCCCACTGTTTCCAGTAACCTTTATGTTTTATTTCAAAGTCATTATTTCAAAGTCATTTGTGTATACTTCCAGCCTACAACTTCAAGGCCAAACCTCTATCATCTTCTCAATGAGGCCCACACTTATAACAAGGACTTTATTTTTCAGAAAGAAAAACTGAGGCCCAAAGAGGACAAGGGGTTTTCCTAAAAACACTGAGCAGAATGGAAATGACACCTTCCCCTCTGCTGCACATATTTCCTTCTTTTTTTAAAAAAATATATTTTTATTGATTTTTAGAGAAAGGAATGGAGAGGAAGAGATAGAAACATCAATGATGAGAATCATCGATTGGCTGCCTCCTGCATACCCTCCACTGGGGATGGAGCCTGACCAAGAACCCAATCAGAGACTTCTTGGTTCCCGGGTTGATGCTCAACTGCTGAGCCACACCAGCTGTGCTTTTTTCACCACACATTTCTTAAGACAAAGGGGCTGAAAACAGAGATGCTGAGGGCCTTTTTCCCCATGGTCAGAGCATAGTGGCCACTGGAGCCCTCCCCCTGAGCTGTGCTCTTTCCCTCCTTGAGCCATAATAGGAAAAAAAAAATGGGTGGTAATACCTCCCTCCCTCCCTACGATGTGCTTCGTGGGGTTAATATGGGACAGTATAGATAAAATGCTGCACAGTAGGTGCTCTATAGAAACCATTTCCCTTCACCCTTCTGAGTGGCCCAATGACTTCAGGGCAGTGATAGGTGTCGTTCCAATTTCACTTCCCAAGGAGTTTCAACAAAACCTAAAGACCACAGCTTCTTGCCCAAGATGAATCATGTATTTCCTTCAATTAGATTGGACCGGCCTCAGCCCACTGTCGCATTTCCTGGACCCCACTATAACAAATTTTGAGGAAAACACAGAGCAAGAGGAGAGTACAAGAAATAAGTCTAAAGGTCACCCCCAAGCATAAGAGACCCTGGGTCAGGGGTGAGAGGGTGGTGGCAGAAGTGGCCAGGCAGCAGTGAGAATAGGGTCCCCAGAGCCCCAGTGAATCATGCTTTCAGCACAGGGAACCCACAAATAGAGACACCAAGTTCTTTTCCCAGCAGGGTGAGTTGGTGTGACCTTCAAACAGCCCTTGGGGCAGGGCTCTACGCATCTTCTAGGTCCTGATATGACTGAGCATCTGTCACATAACAGTGTTGTGAGCAACTTGGTCTCAAGTTTTCTTCCACATTCTCAATTTCGGGGCATCCCTGATTTCTCTCTTCAGAGAGAAATCTTTCTAGCCCCAGGCTAGAAGTGGTAGGGTTTTGTTTTGTTTTTCCAACGTGCACACTCACACCAACATGCAATAGGGCCTTTCCCCTCTTCTGGGAGGAGAGTTTGCAAAAACATTAAGAGTCAGACAAGAAGGGGGTCCCAGAGTTTCTTGCTTCCTGTCCTCTGCCTTATTCCAAGTCAACTGGAACCACCAATGAATCCTGGATCTTCCAGAACCAATCAAAATGTAGACCTCGGATGAAGGCCCTTTGCAGTTCTCTTACACTTCAGTTTCCAGATCACATTCTTGTCCCAGTCACTGGAGAAAATGTAATCCTGTTTTACCAGATAAGAACACTGACATTCTGAAAGGCCAGGTGAATCGACTGGGGACATAGCTGAGCCAGGACTAAAACCCATGTCTTTCATCACAGGTATCAGCCGTAGCAATGGGGAAACTGGGGCTAGAGAAAGAACAGCAGCTTGCCTAAGCTCACACAGGACTGGGATTGGAACCTGCATCCTTCCCAGATCAAAGTTTTCATTCTACTGCCTCGCCTCTCTCCTTGGAGAGCTCTCAGGACAGAGCCTCTATGGGGCCCCAAGGGCACTTCCTTTCAGGGAAAGATGGCAGTGACTGTAGGGAGCTCTCTGTTGGGGAAACTGGGTGTGTGTGAGCTAAGCTGAGAAGAGAGCACTGGTGTCTGCCATGAGTACTGTAAGTAGACTGGTCACTCTCAATTCCTGTCCTTGTCTGAATTCTATTCTCACTGCCTTTTCTCCTATGTTGAGTCGCATTATTGCAGGCAGCACATAAAAGTCACAAAACACATCAAATCTAGAGGCTCAGCCTACATACTCCCTGAGATGAAATCAAGACAAATGAACCTACATCACATGAGATCTGCCATCCTTAGGAGAATTTTGATCCTTTACGGAAAAAACTAAGTTCACAGCTTGAATGTGGTCACCTGGGACTTGCTGCTACCAGGCACTGAGTACAGTAAACAGAGGCCCTGTGTGGGGAACAGTCCACCTGAAAAGCAATGCCTGCACGTTGTGGTGTTCAGGGGCTTTGAAGACTCTCTAAACTCCAACACCCCAGATGCCTTCGAAGCAAATAATCTTGGGGTAGTCATTTTCATCTTATTTGAAAGAACATAAAATATAGATAAAGAAGTAGTTGTGAATCTTGATACGAGAGACATGCCCAATCCTGGCCACCGTTAGAAAGCAAGACAAGGACCACTGATTCTCTCTCAGGAAGGCTCCAGCTGCAGGTTTTGACTCAAATAATCAGCAAATGAATCTCAAAACCATCTCCTCTCTTAAAGCCATCATTCTTCCCAGAGGCATCATTATCCCAGGTGAATCAAAGTGACAGGAATCCCTGGGCCACTCTCCTCCTAAGATATATTTGGCCTCAGATGGAAGGAGATTGGAAGCGCTACCAGGAGCCCTCCTATCTCATAGCTGTCAGGGCCTGCTGCTGACACCTTCAATCTCTCCCCCACCCTGAATTCATAATGAAGTGAAATCATACGCCATGCACCAGAAAGAAAGGCATCTCTTCCATATTGCAGTGCAAGCCAGAGAGGGCGGGGATAAAAAGATTGAGACAGAATGAGATGAACCCTAATTGTATTTAACAAATTTATGGAGGTTAGTCTGAGTATACTCAAGTGATGAGGAAACAGAATAGCTATTGCTCCATTTTCCCCCAGGGAGACATTACATAACCACTTTTTCTCTCTACTGAAAGCAGATACAGAAATATGTTTTGCATTAGTGCATCTAGAAATTGGCAATTTACCACCATTTAAAGCAGTGGTTCTCAACCTTTCTAATGCTTCGACCCTTTAATACAGTACCTCATGTTGTGGCTATTGTTAATGAATTGGTATTTACATTACGATTCACCACAACATGAGGTACTGTATTAAAGGGTCGCAGCATTAGAAAGGTTGAGAACCATTGATTTAAAGGAACATGAACTGTAGGACAGAAGGAGGTAATCCCAGGCAATGTGTAGAGAACCAGGATGAGGATCTAGTTTTCTGGTGACCCCCAGACTCCCTGTAGGTAAATCTCTTTCTTCTCCAAAGCCTCAGTATTCCCCAGGATTTAAAGATGAGAGAAGGATCAGAAAGAGGATGAGAGAGACCCATCTCAGGCTTCCAGCATTCAGTTCCCTAGAAAATGGTTCTGGTGCCCTTGATCTTGACCCTGAAAAATCAGCAGGATCTGCAGATGCCAAGAAATTGAATTTAATTTTGATTGCCTTTAACCCAAGTACTAGTAAGCAAACATTTACTTTGTGTTGAAAGGCCAGGAAAATTGTCAGAATCATTTTTCTTTCTATGACAGAAGGAAAATGACCAAGTGAGTTGTTCAACCTAACACCATCAAAACAAATTGTTTTATTTATTTGATGAAAACTTGGTTACACTGTTATATTTCCTTCTTGCATCAACTATTATGAAATTTAGAATCATTAATTTTCACACTGACAATTTTAGTCTTAATTTTCATTAACCGTTGTTTTATGACTTTAATATTTACACTAGCCATCATTTTATGACTTATATGAAATTTAAATGTTCTTCTGAAAGTATTTGAAACAATAAATGATAAAGGATCATATATATATGTGTGTGTGTGTGTGTGTGTGTGTGTGTGTCCTATATAACAGAAGGCTAATATGCAAATCGACCAAATGACTGGTAGCTATGATGTGCATTTAATACCAGGGGGCAGACACTCAATGCAGAAGCTGCCCCCTGGTGGTCAGTGCATTCCCACAGGGGCAGTGCTGCTCAGCCAGAAGCCAGGCTCACAGCTGGTGAGCATAGCGGTGGTGATGGGAGCCTCTCCCGCCTCCTCTGAGTTGGGCATCCCCCCAAGGGATCCCAGACTATAAGAGGGCATGGGCCGGGCAGAAGGGCCCCTCCCCACCCAGTGCACGAATGTCATGCACCAGGCCTCTAGTATATTTGTGTGTGTGTATATATAGACACATAGACACACACACACACACACACACACACACACACACACTCTTATATAACAGAATAGTAAATTATTAAATATATTCAAAGACTTATGAGGATTGGGAGAAAATGCATTCTATAAAACTTTTACAGCAGCCCGGCCCATGTTGCTCACTGGTTAAGCATCAACCTATGCACAGTTCAATTCCTAGACAGGGTTTTGGGCTCAATCCCCAGTAGGGAGCATGCAGGAGGCAGCCAATCAATGATTCTCATCATTGATGTTTTTATCTCTCTCTCTCCCTTCCTCCCTGAAATCAATAAAAATATTTTTTTAAAAACTTTTACAACAATTCTACTTCTAGGTATTTATCTAAAGAAAACAAACTAATTTGAAAAGACACATGTATCCCTGTACTTATTGCAGCATTTCTAGTAACAATAGCTTAGCTATAAAAGCAACATAGATGTCTATCAATAAATGAATGCATATAAAAAATGTGATATGTCACATATTCCATTGTATTCAGCAATTTAAAAAAAAAGAAAGAGAGAAAGAAAGAAAGAAAGAAAGAAAGAAAGAAAGAAAGAAAGAAAGAAAGAAAGAAAGAAATCTTGCTATTTGCAACATCTTGATTGGACCTAGAGAGTATTATACTAAGGGAAATAAGCCAGGCAGAGAAAGACAAATACCATATGATTTCACTTATATGTGAAATCTGAAGAAAAAAAGAGTAAACAAAACAAACTCATTAGATATAGAGAACAAGCTGATGGATGCCAAAGGGGAGGGTGTCGGGGGATGGGAATTTTTCAAATAACTTGGATTTTAGCCTCTTCCTTGCTCACAAGTCCTATGGTACTTAGAAATTGCCCAAGAGAAGCTCATGTTTCTGGGGTGGGTTTTTATTTTTTTGTTTGTTTTCTTTCTGACTTGGGAGAGGCAGGATTAACATTGATTCCTTGCTTCCCTGGTTTCAGTTCTCAGGCCTCAGGTCTTCATGTTATGAATTAGTTGTCTCTGAAAAGGCATCTCCTCTCTCCCAGCCACCAGGTAAAGCTCGTGAAGCCTCTCACAAAGACTCACTCGAAAGCAAAGATCCCCCAGCACAAAAGCAAGTCATAATACAAACACCCCACAGCCTGGTCTGCACCAAAGCTCCAGGCCACGTGCAGTCCCCACGCCAAGACCAACTCAGAGAGCATCAAACACTTGGAAAACTGCCCTCTAGCGCCTCTGTTTCCCTTGTATTAGACAGCACAGCACATAGAACTTTCTCCCCCTGCCTTTATTCTCTTTCCCCATCCAGGCCTCCATTCAGTCATTCATTGTAGATTAGATCCATTAAGGCCCCAATTCCTATCCTGCCCTTTACCCATCCCTTTGCCATATGAGAGCGAAGCACCACCCACTCTGTCTCTGGGTCTAGCCATGGGACTTGCTTTGGCCAAGGGGATGTTAGCAGACATGACCCAGGCAGAGGCAAGAAAAACCTGAGTGTTTCCCCTCATTACCTATAGCCTCTTCCATTGGTTTGGACCAGCCTGCTAGGATGTGAGGGACATGCAGAGCAGAGTCAAGTCACCCCAGTGGTCGCAGTCATGGCCACCCTAGATCATCAGGCAGCCAGCCAACTCCCGAAAAATGTGACCAGATCCAGCCAATGTCAGCACAGCTGCCTAGGTGACCACCCCAAGCACATGAGTAATAAATAGGCATTAGAGATTTTGTGGTTGTTACTCAGCATTACTATGGCAATAAGTAACAGAAGATCCAACAACATTTACCACTGTCTTCTATGTCTTATGCTGGGTTTTGAGCTACAAAGAAAAATCAGTCATTGTCCTTCCCTCAAAGGATTCCAATCTGCTGGAAGAAACACAGAGAGTACCTCTTTGTCTAAGAGGCTCTTTCCCCTCCTCCCCCAACAGAATTCCAAAACCCCAACTTCTACCCTCTTAACTACAAAAACTGATCTGAATGTGGTAATGGGGTATCAGTAAAGATAAGGTCCAAGGACATGGAACAAATTTTTTCAAAAATAAGAACTGTTAAACACACAGTTTTATTTTCTCATGTAAAAAGCCCAGAAATGGGCATTCCAGGGATGGTATGGTGTTCTGCAAAGTCACCCAGATCCTGCTACTTGATGCTCCACCATTCTCAACACATGGCCTCCACTTAATAAGCCAAGAGATGCTCACGCTCTAACCATCACCTGTACATTCCAGCCAGCAACATGGAAGAAAGACAAAAGAATGTTCCCCAAGTTGCACAGGACACTACCACTCATTTGTCACTGGCCAGAACTTAGTCTCATAGCCATCTTGACTGCAAAGAAGACAGGAAATAAGTCTTTCTTCCAGACAGTTATATGCCCAGCCGTAAATTGGAGGTTCTATTAGTAAGGGGGACGTGGAAGATTGAAAGTGGGAAAACAGTAGTTCCTGCTGCCAGTACCAACAGTTTGGGATCAAACAGACCTAGATCCATATCATAGCTCAACTAAAGTGCTCAACTTGTAAACGTGGGAAAATTCTTTCCTTCTTTGGGTCTACCTATACAATAAGAATAAGGGAGCATTGGTACACATGTTCCCTTAATCTCTTTCTGGCTCTTTACTTTCCAAAATCATAAAGATTCTGGAGAGGTTGGCTTTCCATCAGAGGCTGGTATCCATACACCTACTTATACTCCCAGGTGATTTCCACTCTTCAGTCTGAAAGCATTTAGAACAAAAGGATAAATGCCAAGCACAAAGGCCTGAGTCAGATAAAGAGAAGAATCTACCTACACTCCCTTATTGCTGCTTCTTGGGTTTCATAGAAGTGGCTGTCTTGACAGCCTAGAAGCTCCTAAAACTGACCTAGCTATACCCCTCAGGCACCTAGTAGTGATCAAAGAACAAAGATGTAATTATGCCCCTCAATTCCTACCCTGGACCCAATACAAGGAAGCTGTGCAAACCAAAAGAGATTAGAAGAATGAAGAGGTCATATTTTAAAAATCCAGCCAGGCAACATTTATGTGACCCTGTTTGGAGTGAGAAGAGAGAACAAATACATTTTAATTTACCACAATAAAATTATATAGCCCATATGTGCACTTTATAGAGAGAAGAAACCTTTGTTCATAGTCTATTTAAGGCTTTCTACAATTCTTATAAAGCTTTACAATTCTACTCCCTTTGTAGGCTGGGATGATATCAGACTTTCAAATCTTGTAGAGTAGAAATCTCATCTACCTAGTATACATTAGAACATCTTTCAAGCTCTGGCTGGGTTGGAGCATCATCCCATACAACAAAAGGTTGCAGATTCCATTCCTGGTCAAGGGCACATACCTAGGTTGAGGGCCCAATCCCTGGTCAGGATGTGTACAGGAGGCAACTGATCTATATTTCTCTCTCACATTGATGCGCTCGCTCTCTCTCTCTCTCTCTCTCTCTCCCTTTCTCTCTCTCTTTCAATCTCAATATATCCTCAGGTGATAATTAAATAAAATAACATCTTCCAAAATAAGCTTGAGTCTATGACTTTGTCTTTATCTACTTTGAAATCCTTGTTATTGAATTTGTGGTCAAAATTGTTCTACTTTTATAAATCAGATTCATTTAATTTACAACTCAGAAATCCTCTTACTTTAACATTCAAGTATATCCCTCTCCCCATAGGGGAAATAATTCAAAATGACACTGAAGTTCAGGGCCAACAGAATGCTCCTCCATCTGCCACAAAATCCAGGGCTGCCCTGAAGTTTGTGTGAAATGAATGAATAACAACAGTAACATTCAGTATTGAGTGTTCTACATCTAGATTTTGAGTTCAATGCCTCAAAACAGCTTTTCAAAACCCTGAAAAGTAGGACATAGGATCCCATTTACAGAAAGACACTGAAGCTTAGAGAAGCCACATGATCTGTTCAAGTCACACAGCTGATGGGCAGCTGAGCTGGGACTTCATCCTAGGCCACAGCTCCAGACAAGCACTTAGTACATGGCCTGGCCCACAGGCACTCATAAATGTTACTCTTCGCTGACTATCCATAAAGATTCTTGCCTATATTTTGGTGAGGGAGTCCTGGGTATCCCTAACCCACAGCATCTAGCCTACTCCCTTCCATGGGATAAGTCCAGATGCTCTCCTGCAGAGAAGTCGTCTTATTTTATTGGTTTCTGAGAAGGTTGGGTTTCATCCTAACAGTCTTAAGATCTAATCTCTTCCATAGCCCTGGGGAGTTAGTCAGTCTTGAAATATGTTCTAAGGCTGAGTGAAGGGTCATCATGAAAAGAGTGGACCCTCAACCTGGCGAGTCTCCAATCTTTCTTTACAAGGAGCAGCTTCCAACGTACACAGTGGAAGAGATGACTGATGACCAACATTCAGGCGTCAGATGTTAGAAATGGAAAAGGTGGTGTACGTGACACCTGGATGCACTGTCATGTCAAAGGTGCTCCTCTGCCCGTCAGCAGACAGAAAATATTGGAAGAAGGGATGAGACTACACCAGTCAGTAAGTCAACTGATTTGGAGACCTTGAATCTCTTCTTCCCAATTGTTTTTTGTTTTTGTTTTGTTTTTCTATAAGACATTGTCCTTTGCCTGGTCACACACTTCTTTTCTGTCACCCTACAGCTTCCTACATCCTCTCTGTTTCCTTTTTCCAAGCATCAAGGCAACAATAAATGTAAATTCTTATCAAATCCAATTAAAGTATATTGATGCAACATCCTTGTATATATATGGCACTGTGCTGAGTCTTGCGAATAGTATAAAGAGACATCATAAGCAGTTCATAATTGCTATTCAGAGGCAAACAAGTAAAATACAGAGCAGTGGACAGCTGCATGGAGGCAGCCAGTGTGACACTGGGGAAGGTACAGGTGTCCTTCCAAAATATAGTGCAATGCAGCCAGCAACTTCATACACACTGTTCCTTCTTGCCCTGGGCAAGAAGGGAATTGTGGGTCCCATGTCAGAGATGAGCAAATGAGACTTACTTAAGAAGTGATTTGCCCTGGGTGGGAAAGGCAGAAGTCTGAATTCACCACATATTAAGGGTGAATAATCTTTTGGGCCATGGAGCTGGTGGACAACTTGGTTTTAAGGGGGAAATATCCTTGGAAGGAATGGGGGAGCCCACATTTGGGCTATGGAGGAGATGCTACCCTACAGTGCCTGTGGCTGCTCCTTCCTACTCCACCCACTCTCCCATAGAGGAGGGAAGAAGGGTAAAATCCATCCCCAAGAGGGACTGCCCATCGGGAGTGCTGAGAAATGACCTGCTCCATGATATTGTCCTGTAGGCTCCTCTTATGAGAAGGTACTTTTAAAGGAGCACGCATCGCCCTTTCTGCTGCTACCCAAGAAGGCCCAGAAGGAAGCTCTCTGGCTGTGTCCCACAGCAAGCAATGTCACTGTGAGGTTTCACTGTAATGAAGAGACGATTCAGTAATTACTCAGAGAAACCAGAGGGTTTCCGAGATGCTCTCCCGGACCACAACATGCACAAGGATTCGAGCCTCGTCTTCTGGCTGCAGCCTTTGAATTAGTGTCAGATCTGAGTAATAAGCAGCCTACTAAATGACTGGTGACAGTATCTACCCCTCCTCCTGCCCCAGCCCCACAACACTCAGAAGTCAGCCAATGCGAGAAAATTTCAATACCAAAACCTTCACCGAGAACAGTGAAACTTTCATTCTCTCCATTTTCCCACAAGTCTCAAATACTGGAAATTTTTTTTCTTTGTCTCCAGTATAATAAAAAAAAAAAAAAGTGTCTTTATTTAGCAACAATCAAAAGTAAAACCTGTTTTCGAATGTGAGATTACAGAGGAGGATTTTTCCAGAAGGTTCTCATGTATCGATTATGTAAGAACCACAGAAAGGTTTTATTTGTGACTGTCACCTGGGGGCTTTGAAGGGAGTCCAGTGGTTAGGATTCCTGGAAATTGAGACGCTGAAATCCTTTGAAAGAATAAACCAATTTCCAGCTCCAAAAGTATGGAAATAAATACGAGTTTACAAACAAAAGGATGCCCCTCAACAGCTTCTTAGAAAGGAAACAAATTCATTCCATAATATCTTGTGCATCAAATCAGTATTTCCTATACTCCATTTATTGACTTATCATTGGGACTCTGTCTATTATCTTTACTATAATTTCCTTAATGCTTTTCCTGAAGCCATCTCATTCTTTTACACTAAAATGTACATATCATTGCATAAATGGAAAAGGTCAGCACACAAATAAGTTTAATAAAAAACAAAATATTGTGCTTCAAATCAGGTCTCAAGCTGTCACCTAAGACTTCTTTTTGTTATCAAGGGAGATGAGCAATAGTTTATAGATATTACAGAGAGGGGAGGGATTTCTCTGGGATGTCTCCCTTTAAGTAAATGAAAGGACTAAAAGGAGAGTCATTCTCTCATGCTGGGATTCAATGCTATGTAATGTCATGCCCATGTTTGACCTTAAAATCATCTTACCGTACCTCCCAGCAGGGGACTGTGCCCCAACTTTGGGAAAGTACTACATTAAAGCCTATACCTAACCCAGATCCCGGGGTCTCTTACTGATTAGACTTCTTGTTCAAACAGAAGTGGATTGAAAGCAAGTGGAGTGAGCACTCTCCATCTTTCCTGGGATACAGACAGTACTTTACCTAGATAAAGAAGCCTCATGCCCTCTGTCCCAGCTTAACCACTGCTGTGTCCCAAACCTGGGGCCACAATCACATCTTCATTCCCTTGTCTGTGAGTTGCATGGGGGTTGGCTGACCTCAGCTGGGCTTAACTGGAGAGCTTGTCTCAGAATGACTCTGATCTGCATCTCTCATCCTCCTTTCTGGGACTAATGAGCAAAAGGGGGCATGTTCTTTAGACTAATGGGCTAAAGGGAGCGTGTTCTGGGACTAATGGGCTAAAGGGAGCATGTCCTGGGACGAATGGGCTAATAGTGGCAGGAGAACAAGAGCATAAGTGGCATCGTGCAAGGCATTTTAAGGCCTAAGCTTGAAACTTGTGATATATGAATTAACCTCAATAAAGCTGTCATTGTAAAAGAAACTGGATTTTAAAAACCATCCAATTAGAAAGTGGGGAAAAACATGAAGAGATGTTTCACCAAAGAGGATATATGAGTGACAACACATGGAAAACATTCAGCCATCATTAGCCATTAGGGACACAAACAAAAATCACATTGAGCTGGCTGGTGTGGCTCACTGGTTGAGCATCGACCCCTGAACCAAGAGGTCATTGGTTTGATTCCCAGTCAGGGCACATGCCTGGGTTGTGGGCTGGATCCCCAGTGGGGAGCATGCAGAAGGCAGCCAATCAATGATCTCTCCCATCATTGATGTTTCTATCTCTCTCTTTCCCTCTTCCTTCCTTTCTCTGAAATCAATAAAAACATACCAAAAGTTACACTGTGATACCAGGACACACCTATTAATGAATGCATAAGATTAAAAAGGAAAAATAACATTGGAGAGAATGTAGAGAAATAGGATCATTCATACATAGCTGATAGGAATGTAAAATGGCACAGTCACTTTGAAAAATAACTTGACACTTTCTTTTAAAACTGAAAAATAGATTTACCACATATTCTAAAAATTACATTCTTGGCCAATTGTCCTTCAGAAATGAAAACTTATTTTCACATGGAAGCTAGTACATGAATGTTCATAGTAGCTTATTTGTAATAGTCCCAAACTGGAAACCATTCAAATATTTTTCAAGGGATGAAAGGTTAAAAAAAAACAACAAAAAACTGTGGTACATCCATGCTATGCGCTACAAGTCATCATCAACCTCTCTATATAACTTCCATGAACCTCTAGGAAATTATGCCGAGTTTTAAAAATAAAACTCGTAATGATTCATACATACATGTTTCCAATTATGTAGCATTCATGAAATGATGTAATTATAGAACTGAAGAACAGGTTAGTGGTTTCCAGGGGTTAGAGAAGGTGCGGATGGGGTGGCTATAAAGCACAAAGAAGCCTTGGAGTGCAGTTAAGTGTCTTGATTGTGGTGGCAGTTACGTGAAGCCATACATGGGATAAAATTACACACACACAATTGAGTACATATATAACTGCTGTACATTGAATAAACTCTGTGGATTGTACCAATGCTTATTTCCTGGTTTTGATATTGTTAGTGTTGCAAGATGTTATCATAGGGGAGTCTGGATCAAGAGTGCATGGAACCGCTGGGCACATTTCTCTGTAACTTCCAGTGAATTTATAATTATTTCAAAATAAAAGTGTTTGAAAAACTTAAATGTATCCTTATCCAAAATTTGATTCTCTTTCTGAATTCTCTAATTTCACACCCATAGATCTGAAAGCCAGACATACAGGCCTCAGCCCCAATTCCTCCTCATCCTTAACTCTCAAAATCAAAGAGGACAGAAGACAACCATGAAACAGAAGAAGAGGAAGGATCCAGCCCACAAATTGGGCATGTGCCCTAACCAGGAATCAAACCAGAAACCTTTTGGTACCTGGGACGATGCCCAACCGACTGAGCCACACTGGCCAGGCCTGGTGGTTCTCAGTCTTGATTACAAACACCAGTCCTTCCGTATTCACTGGGGATCCATTACAAGTCCCCAACAGATGCCTAAAACCACAGGTAATACCGAACCCTATCCGAACCACCCTTTTTCCTACTATATATAACTACCTATGATAAAGCTCAACTTATAAACTAGGCCCATTAAGAGATGAACAACAACTAATCCTCAAATGGAACAATTATGACAATAAACTGTAATGAAATATACGCGAACGTGCTCTCGCTCTCGCTCCACTCTCTCAGTATCTCTGGTGATGTACTCACCCTTCCTATGACGACGATGTGAGAGGATGAAATGCAAGCCTCCTCCCGTGCCAGCGCGGCCCTCCCTCCCGGGCAGTAACCCGCTCCGTCACTCCTTTCCCCGGGCTCCAGGCTGCCGCTGCCGTCAACCAGAGCACGTCCTGGGTCCATTCGTCTTCCACCCACCAAGCTAATGGCTTGTCCATCTTCACGAGGCACCCACCACCCAGGGCGGCTGCAACTTTATGCGACAGCAACTCCAGCACCAACTCCGGTTCCTCTTCACACGTTCGCAAGCGGAAGGCTCCTCTTTACCACATTTTTCCTTCCTACTTAAGAACTTTCACCTTTTCAAGTAAAGGGAGCACTTTCCCGCTTCTCTCCGGGGCCATTATGAAGTAAAATAAGTGCGGCTTAAACTGAGAGCTGGACACCCTGCCGCACCCTCCCCTGAAGCCGGCGGTTGCCACGTAACTGACGGCGTGCTATGGACACGGAGACTCCGGACTCTCGTCCCAAGTCTCGTGAGATTTCATCACAGCGCCCAGCGCGGCCCCCATGGAAACCTACGAGTGGCTTCTCTTTGGGTCTTCCATGGACTCCGTTCAGGCCCTGGTAGACCCCGGGTCCGTGAAACCTGGGACGGCGGCCCCGCAACCCAGGAGGGACTGCTGGGTAAGAATCTAGAAAGCTCTGTGAACACAGGGCTGCCCAGCCTTCACCTGCCCTTCCCAGGAGCCTCAGCTATTTGAAGGGAGGCCCCAGGGCAGTCTTGGGTTTTAAAAAACGCCTCTGATGAATCTCCCAGGCAGCCAGAATCCAGAACCTTCCATTTCACCAGTTAAGATCGTTGCTGTACAGGGAGGTTTAACAGACTGTTTCCAGAGGTGAGGAAGATGGAGTGTAGGTAAGCTCTTGTACTCGCCGCCTCCCACGACCACATCAAAATTACAACTAAAATACGGAACAAACATCATCTAGAACCGCTGGGAAGCTGGCCGAATAGAAGTCCTACAACTAGAGAAGCAAAGTAGAAAGCACACTGACTTGTCAGGGGTGCAGAGGCGCGAATCGGGCTGGTCTGGCATCCACATGTGCTGCTTTTTTAATCAGGAGGGAGGTTGTCCCTGCGGAGAGGATTTGTGAGAAGCAAGGGGGTGGGGGAGTCTCAGCCCCACACCAGACCTCCAGCCCAGGGTCCCCGAGCTGGGAAAAAGGAGTCCCTACAGGCAGTAAGAACTACGGACTGTAAAAACCAGTGCGGATTGGGGCTGAGTGACACAGAGGCTGCTGGAGACCCAGCTGTTTCTCTTAAAAGGCCGACACCACAAGCTAAACTTACGGGGTCCTGATTCCTCTGAGCTCCGGGCGAGGCTCTGGGAACAGTGTCACCAGGAGGAACTGGCTTGTCTGGCATCTGGGCAGGAACTCGGTGGCTTTCTCCCCGAGGGAGGTGCTCGCAAGGATTATTGTTCCTATGCTGGCACCTCCTTGGCCGAAGGGCTGACTGGCAGCCATTTCTGCTTCTCCCTGGTGATTCCCTAAGACCACCGCCCCCCCCACACACACACACACCTCATCCAATTTATAACCCCACCCACGCTGTTTGCAGCAGCTTTTGCATATGAAGGGCTAAATCTCTCAAACAAGCTGCAGCTGGGTCAGAGACCCTCAAACCTAACAATAAAAGGCCCAAGACCCAGCACCAGATTCAACCTGCCTTACTTCACAACTGGGCCTCATCTAGGCACTTCCAAACCTGATACAAAGAAGAAGAATGCAGATCTCTCTGTAGCTCCTGCTGGGTGGCTCAGGCAGTGGCTGACTTCACGCCTCCCTGGAGACCCAAGAGCCAGTGTACCCAATGGTCAGTGTCAGACCATACCAGATTACAACTCTACACACCCATATGTGACACACTCAAGGGGCAGACTCAGTGAGCACCAAAGCCCCACTGAAGCAAGTCCTGCTCCATAGGGGTGTCTCCTGCACAGCAGCTCTCCCACTGTAGTCGCAGCTGCTCCTTACAGCCAATTGGCCTGGAGGTCAATTCCTCCCAGTGACCCCAACAGATAGTAAGAGATTCTGTGAGGACTCAAGTATAAAGTGATTCCCCTTTTTTCTTAAAGATAGATTGGGAACAGAATGTCACTTCGTTTTTTCACATACTATTAACAACCATTTCTTGAATATTTACTGCAGCTAGACAATATGGTAAATGTCTACCTGATCTCACTTAAACCGAAAAATATATATAGGATATGCAATTGTTATAATAATTCCCACGTTAAAGAAAACCAGTTGCAGAGTCCATTTGCCTAAGGTTTACCTGGTGCAGGAGACAGAATTCGGACCTAGGTCTCCAGCCATCTTCTAGACGCTTTCAGAAGAAAACCAAAGAATACTTCTTGTGTCCCCGTGGTGGCGAGCATGGCATCATGGACAGAGGGAAGCACCACTGGGGAGGGGGTCAACAGACCTGCTCCCTTCTTCCTGCCTTTGCAGACCTGTCAGACCCCCTTCCTCCTCCCCACATTCCCTGGTTCCCCAGCTCTGTGACATCACAGGCAGCCTCCCCTCTGCTCCAACAACTGCAGGTGAGTGAGCCTCAACGGTTTGACCTAAAAGTAGAAGGGGGTATTTGTTCTGTACTTAAAGGGACACTGTCTCCATCACTCCTTTTCTCTTTGCTCCAAAGTAAGTTAGGTAACTCTAACTTACCTTGACCCCATTGTTTCTCTCTCTGGGTCCAAGGGGCTCCTCCAGTGCCAGAAGAAGCCTTCCTGTTTGACCTTGTTGATCTTTCTTGTTGTAGTCCAAGTGCAATGGCGTCACTGGAGACCTGAAGTTCAGAGCCCACAGGGGACAACCCAGGGCCCTTTTCTTTGGCTCTTGCTTCCCTCTAGAGGGGGGCACTGGCAGTGCAAGAAAACACCACACCCCACCCGCCCCAGCCAGCATCAACTCAGCTTTTCAACATCAGCATTTGTTTATTGAGCCTTTCCAATGTCGAGAAAGCTCTGCTAAGCACTTTCCATCATGATTTACTTCTCACAACCACTTCCTAGGGCAGAGACTATTATTATCTTTTCCATTTCGCAAACTAGGAAACTGAGGTTTGAGGAAGTAAAGTTAAATGTCATAGCTAATAAGTAGTAATAGATCTTTAAGAATGATATCCCATGGTGGGTGGGTCGGGGGCATATTGAGCAAAACAAACAATAGAACTCATGGACATGGACAACAGTGTGGTGATTGGGGTGAACAGGGAGGGAGTATAAGGGGGATAAATGATACTAGGTAAAATGAAATAAGAAGAAAAAAAGAACTATGCTAAAAGAATATGCTAATAACCGCTATGCTGCTCTCCCCAAGAGCCTTTGCATTTCTGAAAAGGGTTCAAAAGTTCAAAACTCTTTGCTATAAGCACTCAGAGGAGAAAGCACTGCGTTAGGGGAAGAGACCTCCATTCAATATGTGAAACAACCCCTGAACTTATTTCTGGTTAAGCAAGAGAACTACTGCCTCTGTGACAAAGTCTCTGAACAAAGCTAAAGGCGGATAGATAAGGAGGTTGGGGAGGTGTTGAGTGTTGGGGAGGTGTTGAGTGGTGGGCAGGTGGGATTTCAGAGCAAGGAGTGCTTAGGAATGGAGACTACCAGCTGAGGAAGCGTAACTACAATCATGTGTCTATTGTTTTCAGGAGAAGGGTCATCCAGGCAGAGTTTCTTTAATGGGTTTTTGAGTGGGTTTAAAATAGGTTCTGGTGACTACCAGTTACCATGGTTACAGAGCAATTGTCTTTACTTAGGACTGTGAAAACATCTTTTTTATTCTGTTTCCCCTTTTCAGTCTTCCTTCAACCAAAACTGCAGGAGATTCTTCGGGATTGTCCATATCCTCACCATTGTCATCAACTTTTTTTTAAAAGTTCCATTTGTCCACTTACAGAAACCTTTTCTGTTTCAGCATCAACTATCCCAGTGGTTGGCAAACCACGGCTCCCGAGCTACATGCAACTCTTTGGCCCCTTGAATTTTTAGCAAAGGCCAGCTTAGGAGTACCCTAATTAAGTTAACAACAATGTACCTACCTATATAGTTTAAGTCTTAAAGATTTGGCTCTCAAAAGAAATTTCAATCGTTGTACTGTTGATATTTGGCTCTGTGGACTAATGAGTTTGCCGACCACTGAACTAGCCTGATTTCCTTTGGCTTTTGTCTTTGACTCATCTGTGGAATCATATGCTGAGCCAGTGGCTGCATAAAAGTATTTGACTCTCTGGACAACAGCCACTGAACAACTATAAGACAAACAATAGTAATTTATAGTATTTTAAGGAGAGACTGGAAGGCACTCCAGAATCATGGTCCTTGATATCCCAGGCATGATCAAGAAAATGCACTTCAAATGATTCTCTGGGTCTACTTTGGGCAGCCAGGTTGCCTCTTGTTTGGGCTAACATATACATTAACCTCAGCTGTGGTATTAATCCAGCACCAGCATGAAGTGCTGGCAATAGTTCATGCTCCCTCTGATTAGGCAAACTAAAAATTCAAAGATATTCCAATTACTATTCATAATTATTTGAGCTAAGGATTGTCAGTTGGTCAGTGTGCCCTAGTTGGGCTGTATACTGTTTCAGCCAAGGTCAGGGACAGTGAACACCTTGAGTTGTCCAGGTCCTATGAAGAGCTCCTATTCCCAGAAGTCTGCTGGTTGACTTCTCCCAATGCTGTGTAAGAAGACATAGTCCACGGAGCTGTTGGGGAGTCATATGCTTGGCGTGGTCCAAGTGTTGGTCACACAGAAGAGTCAGTCTGATGTCCACATAAGAAACAAACCATGTCAACAAGAAATCAGTATCATTGTCCATTTCTATTTATCAACAGTTCCCCTTGGGAGTTTAGAGGAAGCTTAGGAAAGTGGTCAGTGCTAAGGTCTCCTTAGAGTTGTATCACTGGGCAGATTTGGACAGCTGTCCTTCCTCCATATGCAACATGAGTTCTTCCGATGTTTTTTCTGCTCATGGTAAATAAAGTGTCCTACAGGCTCCATATTTCTTAAGAACAGAGGAACTTCGGGTCCTGTTTTTATTTCAGGAGCCAATTGTTGTATCCAAGGGGCCCTAAGGTTATTTTGATTTCCAGTTAATTATTTAGGACTTTTTTAAAATGATCAGATCTACATTGGCATATCCCATTACAATTAATTTTACATTAATCCCCTATTTCAGGTCTGTCATTATAAAAAGAGAGGAAAAGGCAAGCACAGAAGAGTACATGTAGTGAGCATATATATGAAACAGTTGTTTTTCCCGGAAGAGGTAGCAAAAGTAAAGAATACACTTTCCTTGATCAAAAAGTTTGTATATATGCATGGTGTTTTGAATTCCTTGGCCAAGGAGAGCCTAAAAGAGGCTATACAATCAACAAACCTGGAAACCATTGACTACAGGATATAAGCTGACTAAAGTGAGCTGCTTTCATTAATTTGACAAGGCAGAAACTGTGCCCATGAATGTTTCAAGGGATTCAAGGCAAATTTTTAGCAATTACTTTGTTCATACAAATTAATCACCTAAAAGACCTCCAACCATTAGTTCTCAGGGCTTGTTCCATTCCTTTGTTATAAAACACTTCCTTCCACATTCAACATACACTAGCCAATCTAAAACAAAGCAAAAACCCAGGAGGCAAGAGTTGATATGAGTAGATGAAGAAAACTGAAACTAAAGCAAGCAGCATAAGAATAAGCATGTTAATGGCAAGCATTTTTGCTAAATGGTGCATCTCGAAAACATAATATTGGATTGCTTTATATAAATTTCTATTTGTTTATAAATCCTAAGAAATTCATTAAAGAGAGCTCGATGACATGTGTCAGAGCTGAAATCATACTGAAAAATCCACTTGGCAACAGGTCCAAAAGACTATTGGAGGTTGGGGCTAAATGGACCCAGGGTCTAACCTTGTTGGTCCAAGGTTCCCACACAATGGGGACATCTGTATGTGTCTAGTCGGATGGATGTATCTAGCCACAATATAGAAATTGTGCTATATTGAATAGCTTGTGTTTAGGAAGGTAAAGACTTTGTATCATTAAGAGGTCAGGGGTAAAAGAAACAGGGAAATCGGGAAGTTATTGCCATAATTTAGACAAGAGATGATGGTGGCTTGAACCAGGATATATATAGCAGCAGAGAATGAGAAGCAAGTACCCATGAGTGAGATAACTGACATAGTGAATTGAATATTATGAGAGACATTAACCAACACCAGGATAACAATCCCTAAAAGGGGGTTTTGCCACAAATAGGGAAGTGAGAACAGGAAGTCCAGAGGAGGAGGAGGAGGAGGAGGAGGAGGAGGAGGAGGAGGAGGAGGAGGAGGAGGAGGAGGAGGAGGAGGAGGAAGAAGAAGAAGAAGAAGAAGAAGAAGAAGAAGAAGAAGAAGAAGAAGAAGAAGAAGAAGAAGAAGAAGAAGAAGGAGAAGTAGTAGTAGTAGTATAGTAGTATAGGACAAAGAAAGATATACAGAAAAAAATAGATTGGGACTAAACCAGGCTTTATAATTCTGGACCATCAGAACTAGAAAGATCCTTGAAGAGACCATCCAGCCTAACCCTATTCCTCTTGATGAGGAGTCTGAGACAGAGACCAGCATGGACTTACCTAAAGGCATATTGCAAGTTAGTAATAGAACCAGGACCTGACCCTACAAGACTCTCCTACTGTTCTCATGGGACCCAGGCCAGCTGGAATCATTCACAGCCAGTGTGCCACGTGGAAGGAAATGAGATGACTGCTGACTGGCACTTCTTGTGGGCCTAGCACTCCAGGGGTCACTTTTCATATAGTATTTAACCCTTTACTTCCACAAAGCAGGAACCATGATAAAAGTGAGGCTCAGAAAAGGCACCTAGAAAGGGGGTAGAACACAGACCTGCCTGAATGCTGAGCATGCTCAGGTGCATCTCTGCACAAGCCTAGAGTTTGCTGGAGTGGGGTCCTCTCTGGACTGTAAGCACAGGCAAAGGACTTGCATTTTTCAACCACTGTCTTATGTTTATTTAGGAAACAGCCCTGCTCAGGGAACTGGGCTCAAATTCAGCATCGGCTGATTCAATACACTGGCCCTGAAGACAACACTGGGACCTTAGAGGCTTTGACTCCTTTCCATGGGTAAGAAAACTGTGTAAGAATTGGGAGAATGCCTTAAGAGCGGCCAACCTAGACAGCCATGGGGAACTACAGAATGTTTGGGAGCGGGGAAGGCTATTATACTTTGGGAGAGGCTGACCCAATAGGACCTTCATCACAGACAATTCCCAGTGGGCACCTAGCATTCAGATCTCACAACATGGCCCTCTATTTTTGTCCTCCTGCAGCATGCCCCCGAAAACTGGCCTCCAAGATCTTCTGTTCATGCTGCCGAGACATCGAAGAGATCTCTTCCACAGACTCCTCAATCTTCTATCAAATGCAAGATCAGCCATCTGGTAGGTACCAGAACAGGTGCCAGGCTTCTCTGGACCCTGTTTTGTGCATCCCCTCCTGCTGAGATACCCTCAGATTTCTTTCAGCTTCTGAGGGATAATTTATACCTAAAATAAGGTGGGAGTTGGGTGGCCATGTATCCAAACCAATGCACGATAGAGCTTAAAATCTTGATACTTAGATCCGTGGACCAGCAATATCAGCATCACCTGCAAGCTTGTTAGAACTGTACTTTCAGACTCCATCCACACCTCCTGAATCAGAACATGCATCTTAACATGACCTCTGGGAAAATCTGAATATACATTATCATTTTAGAAAACGCTTTCTTAAAGGTAAAAACATTGGTTATGTTCCCTGCTCTTAGGGATCTGACTAGTTCTAACCAGCTCTGCCACCGAATTGGGCAAGTCACTTGACCTCTCACTCTGAGTATCAGTGTCCTTTCCTGCAAAATGAGCACATTCATGATGGGTTACTACTTTCCAGGATCGCTGGGAGGATTAAATGAGGTGATATATTTAAGCCCCTAGCACAGGGACTGCACAAAGTAGCCACTCAACAAACATCAACAAATGGAAACTCTACATGGGTATTGTTCGGATAGGATAGGCTCTGTTGTTAAAACAAATTAAGTCGTGAAATCTCAATGGTCTACAAAGTGAAAGTATGTTTCTTGTTTACGGAATGTCTTCAGCCAGGGCTTCCAGGACACGTAGCTTCCAAGGCCGCGTGTATAAGGGAAGTGAGTAAGGAGGAAGTTTGTGGTGACAACCTTCATGATGATCCAGGGTGATCGAAGGTCATCATGGACAAGACTGGGGGGTCAAAATCACCAATTTCAGATGGAAAGAAAAAAACCCTGAAACTTTACTGTCAAGCTCAGGCAAAGCTAGGACTGACGGGCACGTAGGTAGGGAGTTTTGGGCAGGGCTAGTAAGGCATCTGGCACAGTCATGCCAAGAGATAGGAGAGTTCAATGGCAAGGGAAAATTCACATGGTATATTGTATTTTCCCAGATATCAGTACCGGGAGTCTTTAAAATACTTCCCCTGGAAGTAGTTTCACAATAAAAAACAAACAGCTTTAAAATGTCAACCCCTTTTTCCAAGATAATAATAGTGATCATTACTGAGACCCTATTACACTATCTGGGCCCTAGGATCATAGCTGGGATAAAATGACTCCTCTACTTCTCAGAGCTTACACTAGTAAAGTACTATTATCATCTGATCCCTACAATTCCTCTAAGAAGTGGGCATGATTATCTAAAACCGACGTCTCATTTTGCAGATCTGAGAACAGGTGGAAGGAAGGTGAAGCAATTTGCTCAAGATAAGCAGCTCATAACTGACAGAACCATTTGTTCTATCACAGAACGCAGCTCAGTCTGTTGACAAAACTCTATGGTATACTTTCAGGAATCTAGAAGTATATAAAAACAAAGCCTTATATGCAAAAATGTTCATCAGAACAGTATTTTTTATTGTTGTTAATCCTCACCTGAGGATATCTTTCCATTGAATTTTAGAGAGAATGGGAGGGAGGGAAAGAGATAGAGAGAAGCATAGATGTGAGAGAGGCCCATCAAGCCTGCAAGTGAAGTATGTGCCTTTGACCAGAATCAACCCAGGGCCCTTCAGCCCTTGGGCCGACACTACCCCTTGAGCCAAACCGGCTACAGCGCAATCATATTTATGTAAAGTCTACACCCTCAACAATAGGACATTGGTTAAATAAACCTTGAATTATCCCTAAAATAAAATATTATACAACCATTACTTCTGAAACTTGAGTGACATGAGAAAATGTTTATGATATAATGTGTAAAGTAAAATGCATTTGTAATATATTGTATAAGCGGGGTGGACTGTAAAGACATATAGGAAAAGACTAGAACTGTGATAATATCTGAGGGGAGGGGTATTCAGGGTATTTTTTTCCTACTTCAGTCTTCAATATTTTCTAGATTTTCTATGATGGATATGTAATTACATGTATAAACAGGAAAAAAGTAAACTTCATGTTTTAAAAAGAATACACGTCTTAAATCCAGCACCTGTATACGATGGGGGCGCTCGGAGACTAGCAGAGGTAGATTGGGGTGCTCCCCATCCCACAGCTTCAGAGCGGGTCTGAATGCCTTCCACTCTGGCATCTCCTCTGTGCCTCCCCACATGACCACATGCAATTTTCATTGCCAGGTTTGCAGGCAAGTGAGCTTGTCCAACAGAATGGTACTAGTAAGTACACTAGTAAAGCCTCCAGCTTGCCTTTGAGTCAAACCATGAAACAGTCAGAAAAGGACTCCTGGACTAGCAGCAGTGAATGTGATGGTGAGTTGCAAATTGGGGTCGAACACTGGCCAGGAACTCCTGGAGCTGGGGGCCTTGTCCTAATGACCAAACCCCACCGATATTTGAGCTAAGTGAGCTCACAGGAGAGGCAGGATCACTCCCATCAGGACTCTGTAGTCATGTTCTAGAACATGCTGGAAAGTGGCTGAGGGGGTAACATCCGCCTGCATGCTCTTCCTAGAGAGGAATTACCCGGAGCAGGTCTTGGGAGGACACACAACTTGCAAGGCAGTGTGTACAGGGAGGAGAGTGAGGAGGGAGTTTGTAAAGACAACTTTCATTACAAAGGTCTAGGGCACTGGTTCTCAACCTTTCTAATGGCGTGACCCTTTAATACAGTTCCTCATGTTGTGGTGACCCCCAACCATAAAATTATTTTCGTTGCTACTTCCTAACTGAAATGTTGCTATTGTTATTATTCATAATGTAAATATCTGTGTTTTCTGATGGTCTTAGGCTCTATAAGAGACCCACAGATTGAGAACTGCTAGCAGGTCGCCTAAGACCATCGGAAAACACATATTTATCATAACAATAGCAAAATTTCAATTATGAAGTAGCAACGAAAACAATTTTATGGTTGGGGGTCACCACAACATGAGGAACTATATTAAAGGGTCGCGGTATTAGAAAGGTTGAGAACCACTGGTTTAGGAGGTGAGCACACACACCCATCCCTCTCTTTGAAGCCCTGTGGCATTGTCATAAATATGTATTTTGTGTGATTGCTTAATGTCAACTTCAGGCTCCAGTCAGTCAGTTCCAGGAAGACAGGGCCCATACCAGTTTTGTTCCCCCAAATGCAGCCAGGTGCACGGCAAGTCAACAGCGCCAGAAAATGCTTAGGGAGCATAGTCCTGAGCTCAGTGGGGGTGAAAGGTCTCTGGGCCGTGGAAGGACAGAAGCCTGGTCCAGACAGTGGGCATATCCAGGAAGAAGAAACCCAGCCACATTGCTAGGCACCAACTCTGTGCCCAGGTGAGCTCGCATAGCTCACAGCCTCCCCATGAGGCCCGCTGTTGAGCTAAGAACCAAGCAGCCCAGTCACTCCAGAATTCTCCTAGGAGCTAAACCCTTCTTGCCAACAGAATCTTACACAAAGTGCAATTTCTATAGAAGATCAAAAGGGGATCCGCTGTACTTGAAAGGAGGGTGGGGAGCCAGGAGCCTCACTAAACTAGCCCTCCTCTTCCTCTTCCTTCTCTCCTCCGCACTCCCCAGAGGGCTCCATGGGACCTAGTTTAAAAACCTGCATCTCATTGCATAGGGAGAGAACTTCCCAAAAGTCCACCAAGGCATGGCATCATGGTCAGAACCAGGATGGGCCTAATTCTCCCACTTTCCAGGACCCTGCACTTGGCCAGGCCCCGTACAGTCACTGAATGCACCCACGGAGTACAGTGCAGAACCAGGAATTCCCAGGGGAGTGGGCCTTGTCCCTCTCACAGGCGACTTCTGAGTCCTTGGCTGCAGTCTCCGTGGCTCATACAGGATTCCAGAATCAGACAAAGATGGGGGATGGGAGGGGAGGGCAGGGACCATCCAGCCAGGCCCAGAGCAAAGGCTTCATCAGTATGTTTCCCTTTCTTCTTTCTTCTGTGAATACAGATGTTCCCCAAAGAGGTTTTCAAAAGAGAAACGTAGGCCACTACGCGCAGACTCAATTCCCATTCCAGTCGTGCCTCATTGGGAGACGCTGAAGATTCTAGGTGGGGACCCCACAAAGGTCTCCACTGCGGGGATGTCTCCAGAAGGAAGAGGGGGCGCACAGGGGCCATGAAGACTGATTCAGAAACTCCCCAATGGAGGAGAAGATGTCAGAGCCATCCCTGTGAGCCAGCAAGTCACTTCAGCTCCTAAGAAAGCTACTGCGGGGGGAGCTACCTCCAATTAAAGGCCTTGGTCACATCGCAGGACTGTGTCTCTCTTCTCCCCTCCCCCTTACCCGGGAGAATGTCTTCCAAAACCTCTTACCCTTTTGAAATATGCTAACCTAACATCTAACTAACCTGAAACACAATTTTTTAACTTTGGGGCTAGACTTTTTTTTTTTTTTTTTTCCATTTTGAGATCATATCACTTACAGAAAAGTTGCAAGAATGGTACAGGCGACTCCTATTCACCCTCTACCCAGATTTGCCCACTGGTTACATCTCCTCTGCTTGCTTCACCATTTCTTTTCTCTCTCTCCCTGGAACTTTTTTCTAAACCATTTGACAGTGAGTTGTGCATAACGTATCATTCTTCAGTGTGTATTTCCCAAGAATATAGACTTTCTTACATAACCACAGGACAATTATCAAAAACAAGAAAATCAACAGTGGGCACGTGTCCAGAGGCAGCCAATGGATTTGTCTCTCTCAATTCAAACCCCCTCCTCCACCCTCACCCCCGACCCCTGCCTCCATCCCTTCCACTCTCTCTAAAAGTCATTGGAAAAAATCCTCGGGTGAGGATTAACAAGAGAGAAATTCAACGGTGATACAATACTATTCAAATGTCATCTGTTGTCCCAAAATGTCTTACAGCTGCTTTTTGCCCAGTCCAGGATCTAATTCAAGGCTGCGTGTGGTAGTCACGGCTCCTTATTCTCCTTTAACCTGGCACCTCGGTGTGTTGATTCCTGCCATCTACAAATGGCTTTTCCTTTGTTCAAGCCCATTTTTTTTTTCATCTTTTATGGCTCTTTTTTAAAATGTTCATTTACACTTTGCAAAATTCATATTAAATTTTTTTCTAAGTACTTTATCTTTCTGTTGCCATTGTAATTGGGGTTTTCTTCTGTTATTTTTACTGTAACTAGTTATTGTTTGTAAGTACAAACACTATTGAGTTAACTGTTATTTTATGTCTTGCTTCTCTTCTGAATTGTTATAGTTTGGGCTAATTTTATTATTGACTCCCTTATGGCTTACCAGGAATATTTCTATACCGCCTAAAGCTTCATCCATTTCTAATTCTTACAACTCTACTTTAGCTTGTCTAAATACAATGGCTAATACACTCGTGCAATGTTAAACAGTGGAAATAGTTGATATCTGTGCTTTTCCTGTATTTCATAAAAAGTACCTCTGTTTGCCCAGAGATTGAGATAAATATAGATATCATATTAAGAGGATATCCATCAATTTCCTTTTTTTCTTTGTTCTAGTGTCTATGGGGAAAAATCTCTCTTCATATTTAACTATTCATTCCACAAATAAACTCCACCTGATCATAATGTATTATTTTGATAATATGAAGCCTGATTCAGTTCACTAATGTTTAATAGTTGTGTTATCAATAGGTGTTATCACTGTAATTTTTTTGCATGTCTTTAGCAGACTTAGGTATCAATATTATATACTTGCTTCATAAAAAAAAATGCATTAAGAATCGTGGGAGCTTTCTTTCGTTGTCTAGAACAAATTAAGAAGTATTGGAACTATCTGGTATTTGAAAGTTTGATCAAATTCCCCTGTGAAACCGTCTGGGCCTGTTGCCTTTGGGGGGAAGGAAGAGTGTAGTTTTGTGTGTTTTTTTAATGAATTTCTCTATTTCTTCTGTAGAAATTAATAAAGTTTTCTGTCTCTAAAGCAGTCATTTTTATAAACTATTTCTCTAGGAAATTATCCACTTCAGCTAATTTTTCAAATGTATTTGCATAAAGGTATATAAAGTACTCAAGATTTTTAAAATTTCTTGGGTCTCAGTGGTTATTTTCCCTTATCCTTTCTAAGTTTATATATTTGCATTTTCTCCTTTTTTTCTGATTAACTATTAAATACTCTTAAGTAACATAGTACTTCATTTTGTTAATTTTTTTGTAAGATATTTTGGTTTATCATTTAGATCTGCTTTTTACACTCTACTTAAGTAATGTCAGTGTTTAATTATTGGTACTCTTTTTTTCTTGCAAGTTCTTTTGACTAGTATGATGTCCTTTTTCTAACTTTTTGAATTGGAGGTTTATTTTCTTGACACAAGTATTTAAGGACTATGGTAGACAGAATAATAGCCCCCAAAGGTGTCTTTGTCCTACTTCTCAGAACCTGTGGCTGTTACCTTACATCACAAAAGGGGATCAAAGATGCAGGTACAATTAAGGCTGCGAGTCAGCTGACTCAGATGGGGAGAGTGAGCCCATCTAATCACAGCAGGAGAACTCAGCAGCCCAGTTCTGGGACCGATTTCTGTCACCACAGCACAGAAGTCAGGACCAAAGGAGGGACAGTGGCGGTGGCAGGTAATACACCATCTCCTAGCAGAGAAGGAACTGAAGTGATCCAATCCGTTTGTGAAACAATTTGACAATACCAACCCTGAACCTTTAAAACGCCCCAGCCTCTGATCCCTCCTCTTTCTGCCAATGATCAGACGCATGATCTTGACCAGGATACCTAATAAACATGCTGTGCCTCAGTGCCTGTGCCCGGGCTCTGTGACATCACACCATTGTCCTTGACACCTTGGCTGTTTCTCTTGTTTATCTTCTAAGATTGAAGTCACTGGGAAAACGAGATAAGTCCAGAATCAGGATGTTTCTATCCATTTCTGTGAGCAGGGAGTAAAGCCCGTTAGTAGAAGGGAGAATGGGGATAATATTGGCCATATTGTTGTCCACAAGAGAAGGCTCATGTGTCTATTCACACGATATTGCAAAGGCAATTCCTGTGTGCAAAGCCCTGTGCTCAGTGCTGGCGTTCAGCGATACACTGGACCCAGCCCTGCCTCCTTGAGAGTGAGACTCTCCCCCACGTTCAATGTCATCTCCTTTGCATGGTGCTGCCACCAGTAGGTTCCCAATAAATACATGCTGAGCAAACGTCTCATTCCCAAAAGTGACAAAAGCTTTGGAGAAGAATGGGGTGGGGAAGGAAAGAGTGAGTTCTAGGGCAAGGAAGGTGTTAGGGGGAATTAAGTAGCGTGAACAGGCAGAGGCCTCTCTAGGAAAGGTGACCTTTAAGCAAGGCTTGAAGCGAGGGACCGAGTCTCTTGGACCTCTGGGGAAGAGCGCTCCAGGCTGAAAGTGGAACCTAGGTAAAGGCAGCTAGAATAGAGGGGCTGGAGGGTGGGAGGAGACAGCAGGGAGGAGTGGGGGAAGGCAGTATTAGGTTACCAACTTGACCATGGGAGACAGGAATGAGAGCAGACAATGGCCAGGGGCCCAGAAGAGAGAAAGGAGGTTGGAAATGAGTTAAGGATGTACAACCTTTGAAACAGCGGAATCTTCGGAGAGATGATGCAGTCCAACCACCACCTGTTAAGAGATGGGAGCCTAGGTCCAGAGACAGGCATGGACTAATCCAAAGCCACACAGCAAGTGAGTGCAGAGCCAGGCTTTCAACTGGCAAGACTGAGCTACAGCATCAGGCTCCCATGGCACCAGGGCCCAGCTGGGATAGAGCCCATAAGCTACACCCAGGAAAGCGAAGGCAGAGGGTGAGCACTGAGCCAACACCTAAGTGCACCTGCCATCACCGTGGTCACTTGGCCTACAGTTAACCATTTGTTCCAAGGTAGGTACCACTATTCCCATTTTCCAGATAGGAAGGAAAGCGAGGCTCAAAGAGATTACAGAATCAGCCCAAGAGCAGACACTAAAACAGAAGGTAAATCTGACTTCTAAACTCAGGTTTCTCCATGGGTGCTGCAGCATGCATGTGCTGGGGGCTCTGCTGGCGTTTTCCAGTCTCACGGTCACTCAGGAAGCAGCCCTGCCCAGAGAACTGTGCCAGACCTCCAGGTCTGCCAACGCAACAGGATGCCTCTACAGGTAGACCATCAGAGTAGAAGGTTCGAACCCTTTCTTAAGTAAAAAAACTCTGGACAGAAGAGGAAGGACTGGCCAGAGATAGGCCCGCGCAGGTGAGCCTGGGCCTGCTGACCACAGGGAACCCAGGAGTTCTGGGAGGGAGGGGTGATACTTTGGCCCAGTATGACACACCGCTGAAATAACAATGGGCTTCTGAGGTTGGGGCTGCAGAGGCAGCCCCACCCCAGTACCCTTTCCTTTCCCCACAGCCCACCAAAACATGGGGTCAAAGTTCTTCTGTTGTTGCTGTCCAGCCAGCAATGAGCCTCCTAGCACTATCTACCCCTACGATGCAGGAACGTCCCAACAGTATCATCCACGGACCTTCGGTAGGTTCCAGAGGTGGCGGTGAGGTAGTTGGCAAGAACACCTGAGTCTCCCCAGCCACTTTTTGTTGGGACACCCTCAGATTTCTTTCAGCCTGTTGGGGGTGTGGGAGGTGCATAATTACCCAAACCTGTTAAGATACATCCTAAAGACTATTTGTTTGATATTAAAAATCACTGGCTTGCTTGTGACATACCTGCTTGAGTTCTGCCTCAGCCACCTACTGAGCTGGAGCATGTCAGTGGATCGCTCTTTGAGCTTCAGCATCTTCCTCTATTAAAATGAAGATGATGATAATACACCGCCTACTTTTCAGACTGTTGGGAGGATGAAATGGGGCAACACAGATAAGTGCCTAGAAGATGGCCCCACACAAAGTCAACAAATGGAAACTGTGTATGTGTAGTAGTCAGGACCAGCTAGGCTATGCTGATGTCACAAGTAAACTCTAAGATCTCAACTATTTAACCCAATGTAGGATTATTCTTAGCTCAAGCAAGCAGAATATTATTAAGCCAAATGGGATATGACCAAGATTGTTTATTCATGTGTAATTCAAAGCCTTGTCCTTCACTTTCAGATCTAAGCTCATGTCCTCACAGAAATAGTGGGCAAAGGAGATGCCCCCACCCCAACAACAACAAGATGAAGGCATGTACTGCTGGGAGACCCTGATGGTTCTAGTCAGGAAGCAGCCCTATGCAGGTCACTGAGGCGGCCCAGCTGCGGGAGTGACTCCGGGAGGAAAAGGGAGGCGAACAGGGACCATGAAAACTGATTCAGAAACTCCCCCGAGGAGGAGAAGACGTTGGAGCCATCCCTGTGCCGCCAGCAAGTCACTTCGGCTCCTGAGGAAGCCACTGCTGGAGGAGCTGCCTCCGATTAGATTAAAGTCCTTGGTTGCATCATAGGACTGTGTCCCTCTTTCCCCTCCCCCAGCCCTACTTCAGCGATTCTAATTGCAATTAGAACCTAGTGTCTTAAGAAGCATTTCTAAAACATTTCAGTCACTCCTAACCAACCTAGCAAGGACGTGTCCAGGAGAGGCCAGCTAGAGTAACAGGCGGCTATCCATGGATGCTGTAATACATGACTAGACCTTGCGGGCACAATTCTGCTCACCTGCTGTGTGACTTCATTTGGTGCTCAAGACCACAGTGAGCACTGAGCAGTGGGCAGGTTGTGCAAAAACCAGTTGTGCAACTTGCAGCCCTAGAGTGATAGCGAGTTACACGGAGCTATTTGCTACAGCACAGAGCACGCAGACACGAGTAACATGCAGGGGATCCCGAATGCCTTCAATTTTAGCCAGGGAGCCAGGTACAGAAGCAGATCACTTCATTGTGACAGAACAACTCGGAGAGCAAAAAGATGAGAAGCATTTTGCAACCCCATTGGGAATTCAGGGAAGGCTTTCTGGAAGAGAGGGTGCCTGAGTGTTCTGAAGGTTGAGAAGGGAATTGGCCAACTGAAGAGGAGGGTGAATCATACCCCAGAAGGAGGGAACACAATAAGCAAAGTTGGGAAACAGAAGCACAGCCTGGGGGAGGGATGAGAAGAGTGAACTTCAGTGCTTGGAATGACTGAAATGAAAACCTGAGCCAGAGTGTGGTGGGATGCAGTGAAAGCCTGCAGCGCAGGGGAGGGGAGTTGGACTCGGTCCTGAAGGTCCTAGGCAGCCACAGATGAGTTTTAAGCAACAAAATAACATTGCCAGATTTCTGACTCATGCCATGTGAACATGGCGAGTTAAGAAGACAACTCATCAAATTAGCACTCCCTGTTCCTGCCCCCACCTCAGAAAGAGAGAGGAATTTAAAAAGATGCTGCAATTTTAAGGAAGGAGTATGAGTAATAATGGTAATAATAGCAACGCATAAAGTCTGGTATATTGCTTACTCTTTTAAGTGCTTTATAAAGATCAACTTAGTATAATAACCCAACAGTGTTACTTAGTACTATTACTAGCCTGATTTTACAAATTAGGAAGCTGAGACAGAGAGCTTAGAAAGTCTCTTAAGGTTACAATAACAGTAAATGGCAGAGCTGAGACTTGAACCCAGGAAGCCTGACTTCAGAATCAGGCTTTAAAGTCAATTAAAAAAATCAAGGTTAGGCGAAACCGATTTGGCTCAGTGGATAGAGCGTCGGTCTGCAGACTGAAAGGTCCCAGGTTCGATTCCAGTCAGGGGCATGTACGTTGGTTGCGGGCACATCCCCGGTAGAGGGTGTGCAAGAGGCAGCTGGTTGGTGTTTCTCTCTCATCGACGTTTCTAGCTCTCTATCTCTCTCCCTTCCTCTCTGTAAAAAAAAATAAATATATATATATATATATATATATATATATATATATATATATATATATATAAATCAAGATTAAATACCACAATAGCTGAAACTAAGAAATAATTTGAAAGGATTAACAATCAAACACAAATGAGGGCAAGTGTAGAAAAATAGACTGAATCATGAGGAACTATAAGGGAAGACAGTCTTGGAGATACAGTGAAAAGGTCTTCACATACATACGAGAGAAAAGAGGGTAGAAGCTTTGATGAAAGGTATTGTGTCACAGATTTAAAATGTGTTATGAACCCCAAGTAGGATAAATATGAAGAAATCTGCCTAGCCAGCATGGCTCAGTGGTTGAGCATCGACCTACAAACCAGGAGGTCATGGTTCGATTCCCAGTTCAGGGCACATGCCCGAATTGTGGGCTTGATTTCCCCTTGTGGGGAATGCAGGAGGCAGCCAATCAATGATTCTCTGTCATCATTAATGTCCCTATCTCTCTCTCCTTCTCCTTTTTTCTCTGAAATCAATAAAAATATATATTTAAAAAAAATAAGGTTTGGCATGTCAGAACATTAAAAACAAAAAGAAAGATTTGTCTAGAATCTTTATTCATATAAATATACCCCATGGGGCTAGAGTGACTGAGGTCTGATGTAGACTAAATAAACATAAACTGTTAATGGCCTACTACATCAAGAAAAATATACTACCGTGTTTCCCCGAAAATAAGACATCCTCCGAAAATAAGACCTAGTGCATGGAAAGATAAGACATCCCCTGAAAATAAGACCTAGCGCAACTTTGAGAGAAAAAATTAATATAAGACACTGTCTTATTTTCGGGGAAACGGGGTAGTACATTGGGCACCTACCATATACAAGACAGTGAGAGATTTAAGAAAAATAGCAACTATTTATTGAGCTCTTTCTCAAGCTTGCAATTCAAAGGTGCAAGCACTTGACATTTTTTCTATCACTTTTCTTCACGATAACCTGCCGGGTAGGTACTCCTATCCCCATTCCACACGGGAGGAGTGAGACCTCAGGGTGGGGAGAATTCGGATTGGAATCAGTGTGACTCTAGAACCCAAGCGCCCACCTCAGACACTGTCCCACCTCCCCCATCACCATGGCTGCCATGAACACAGGGCCTTCAAATGGGGTGCACATTCATTTGTGGAATCTGATCTTCCCAGCAGTTCTGTGAGGTGGGTAAGACAGAGATGACAGAATTTCCTCAATGAGAAAGCTGTACCTCGTGGCTCAGCTGGATGCCCCACCCGGCAGGGGAGACGGTCAGGAACGGAGGAAAGGACACAAGGACCCTTTAAGGCCTAACATGGGAAAACTGCTGTTTTTCCACACATTTTTATTATTATACTTACCAGGATTTTATGCTTGGATGATAACTACGGGCTTCTACTGATCACATTCACAGCCCACACTTCCTCTGTGGCAGGTGACAAAGAGAGTAATAATCACCTTCATGAATAATTCTCATTGAGCAAAACTGCCCTAAAATCTGGCTGAAGAGAAATGCCTAAAACAGCCATTTTCAAGGGCTGCTCTACACACGATTTCTCTCCTCTGGCTCAGAGGAAGCAATAGTTAAAACTCATCTCTTACATGGCAAGTCACCCACCTTATTACATTTCATGTTCACCAGATCCATTTTTAAAAGAGTGAAATGACAGTCAGGAAGGTTAGGTGACCTAGCCAAGGTCAACGCCACTAGGAAACAGCAGATCTGGAGTGAGAATCCAGGTTTCCTGCTAGCGAGGCCAGTGTTCTGTCCAACAGTCTGGGACACCTCATCCATGTGGGGCTCTAGAACAACAGTTGCCAACTGGTGGTCCGCGGACCACTGGTGGTCGGTTAGGTCCCAAAGGTTGGCGACGGCCATTCTAGAACCTTTCTATATGTGCATGAAGGCATAAAAGTTAGACAGGCCAATGGCTATAATGAAGCAAAAAAAATAAAGGACATTTCCAGAACTTTGGCTTTGGAAGGGCCATTTAGAGTTATGGAATCTACCCTTTACACAGATGGGTAAACTGAGGAGCAGCCAAAAGTTACACAGCTAGAAGTGGCAGTTCAGGACCAGAACCCAGGTCTGTGGCAACCTCATTGTTTGATCTCACAAAAAGCTACTTGCAAAAGCTACTACGGAGATGACAAAGCAGGATCAGGCCATTCACAAAAGATCAGGCCATTTCCTGTAGTATTTTTCCTTGAGGAACTTAATAGTCTAGATAGGAAAATAGCATGTGCACAGGAAAATAGAATCAACAAAACAAAACATCAGTCAAGGCAGCAGCTACATCAAGAATGTAAAAGGAGGCGAACAGTGGTAGGCCTGGCTGTGTTGGAAAGCTTCCTAGAGATGGGGTGAGAAAGGCGGGACTTTGAAGCATGCACAGGAGCCAACAGCTTTTATGGCATAGGTATGTCACTCCTGCAAAACGTATGAAACTTTTTACTTGGTGGGATGTGAGGCCAAATTGCAAATGAAGGCCAGATCTTGAAGTCTCAGCTCTTCATGGAATCCACGGGTGACAGTGCATGCTTCCTCCGGGATAGTGTAGTGCCAGGGCCAGAAAGCCGGGCGTTGCTCTCCACCTGCAGTGTACAACCACAGCCACAAGCACGGAGGCCTTTGAGCAAAATAAGTCCTCAAAATGGATCTTCTCCAGACAGCCCCACTAACAGTTACGTGCTGTCCGTTTCTTTCCTCTGTCTCCTGGTAGCCTGTGTACTGGCAGACGCCAAGCAGAGGTACCGCTGTTTTTCCTTAAATACAGGAGAAAATGTATAAAGGAGACCATTCTGAGAACCAACCTCTTTCTTTCAGGTTAGGAAGAGGCAGCCTTGTCATCCTAGAGGCCCAAGGCAGTGCCTCACAGAGCACCATCCTCCTCCCAGAACCTCTGTTTCCCCATCTGACGTGAGAGGGTGGAGATGGGGGCATCACCAGAGACCAAATGTTGATGGTCATCTTCACATTTGCTGGGCTGTTCAGACAGTGAGCAGGACGGCAGAGCAGCCCTTCCCTCCGGGCCCGCAGTTCCGAGCATCCCGGAGAGTAGCTTGCAGAGGGGAGCAGCTGGCAACCACTGCTTCTGAAAAGGCCTGGGGTCATCAAGGGATGTCAACAGTCACGTTCGTGCAGGGTCCCGGAGTGAGCACGCCACCCCATTGCTGATGTGACACACCCTTCAGAGTGTCCCCAGATGCTTCTCTCCTCGCCTAGGGATCACCATGGGCCACCTTGGGCTCCCAGGCCTCCCTGACTTCGCGCCTTCTGTCCTGGAGGAGGAGGATGAGTACCTTCGTCCCTAGGTCACCTGGCCAGGAACGGGCAGCACCCCGTGCCCAGGATGTGGGCTTCTATGAGTTGGCAGGGGCATGGAACCCTTGGAGAGTCTGTGTGTCGTGTCCCCACTGCCTGGGGGAGCTGGGAGGTCACCAGGAGCCGGATGTAGTAGCCGCCAAAAACTGCCAGCAGCTGCTGGGCCATTTCCTGGAAGAGGCAGGGAAGCAGAGTGAGGGCCACGCTGCTTGTGCTCGTGGGGAAGCCAAGCGGTCCTCACACCCCTGGCAGGGATGCTCATTGGAAAGAACCCGGCCAGGCCCTTGTCTGGGGCTCTTGGAAGATGCCTGGTCTGGTCTGGTCTGGAACCCCAGCTCTGCAACAATTGACGCTGTGAGGCTCCTGCAGCCTCAGTTTCCTTATCTCTGAAATGGGTAGCCTAACTGCTGACAGGCGATTATAATATGCACAAAAAAACTACGGAACCTCAAGTGTGAGAGAATTTAGCACGAATTTATCCCAGCCAATCACATACACACACACTGTGTGCAGTTTCCAATGTCTATGAGTCTGTAAAATGTATGAGGACAAGGAAACACACTGAAGAAAATCACGCTGGGAAAGAGCTATGGTCACTAGGGGGCGCTATGGGCCCAGGTGAGAGGTTAGAGTCAAGGGCAGGGACTCGGGATGATGAAATGGTGGTCTGGACTAGCCTGGATATTTAGACTCCAATAAAGGGATAGGCAATGTGTTCTACTAGTCTGGATCCTCGGAATGGCCTTCTGGTTCTTGCAGTAAAGTCTAGGACCCGGCCGAAACCAGTTTGACTTAGTGGATAGAGCGTTGTCATGCGAACTCAAGGGTCCTGAGTTTGATTCTGGTCAAGGGCATGTACCTTGGTTGCAGGCACATACACAGTAGGGAGTGTGCAGAAGGCAGCTAATCGATGTTTCTCTCTCATTGATGTTTCTAACGCTCCATCCCTCTCCCTTCCTCTCTGCAAAAAAATCAATAAATATATATTTAAAAAAAAAAACATGAGTGAATGCGGGTGGGCAGGAACAGAATACCCCCTGGCTTTTGCCCTTGGCTTTGCCACATTCTCCCTTGCTCTGTGACCTTGGGCACGTCAGCTGACTTCTTAGAAGCTATTTCATCCACCAGAGAAGAAGAAAATCTAATCCATACCTCAGAAAGCATGCTAAAGAATTTTATGCATGATAAAACAAAAAGCTGTCGAAATGTAAGAGGTCATTATAACGATTTCTCCATCTTTCACAGGCACAGATTTCCTACTGAAATAGCACGCCTGGCCAAGGCTGAGACATGCACATTGATTATATTTTTTTCTCGCTAAGTTATAAGGGCAGCTACTTCACAAACATGTGCACACACACTGAGATTTGATATTCAGAGCAGGAAATTGTATTACTATTGATTTGAAGGAATTTGAGAAGATAAATTTAAAGACCCATCTTATTTAATAGGCTATTTCGCATAAACTCAAACATGCATGCCACAATAGAGTACGTGATACTATTCATCTTTTGTGTACTTTTTTTTTTAAAAAATCCATGGGGCTTGACTGACATGGCTCAGTGGTTGAGTGTCAACCTATGAACCAGGAGGTCCCAGCTTCTATTCCTGATCAGGACACATGCCTGGGTTGTGGGCTTGATCCCAAGTGTGGGGCGTGCAGAAAGCAGCCAATCAATGATTCTCTCTCATCGTTAATGTTTCTATCTTTCTCTTCCTCTCCCTTCCTCTCTGAAATCAATAATATATTTTTTAAATAACTATTTTTTTAAAACTCCATGAGGTTCAAGTAACGAGATTAATATATTTATCTTTTTCTCTTGTAATAGTCCTATGTGCAAACCCCCCACTCCCCTGCATACACCATACCTGAGCTCACTCCTCATCGCATGTTTCCTAGACATTGGGTATATCCTCATAGTGAGAAGAAGGCAGAATGAGCCACAAATATATTACCAGGTTTCTGGTCTGCCAGCACTAGTCAAACCCAGCAGATAGCTTAGCAAGACCAACAGAACTCTGGGGCTGGAGGAACTGGGATTCAACAGAGATGAATATAAGATTTAATTTTTAAAAATATTTTTCTTGTTAATCCTCACTGGAGGGTATTTCTCCGTCGATTTTAAGAGAAAGTGGAAGGAAGGGGGGGAGACAGAGAGAGAAACATCGATGTGAGAGAGAGGCATCGGTTGGTTATTTCCCACACATACCCAACCAGGACTGGGGATGGAGTCTGCAACCAAGATACGTGCCCTAGACTGGAATCAAATGTGGGACCCTTCAGTCTGAGGGCTGACGCTCTATCCCCTGAGCCACACTGGCTAAGATTTAAATGTCTAACTGCAAAAGAAGTAGATAAGATTGATAAAAAGATTTTAAAACGACCCAAATATTCATCAACCAATCATTGTCTCACTAATAGAAAGAGGCTGGTCAACCTTGAAGCTCTGAAAGGTCAGAGCCAACCACACCCTATCTAATTGAGACAATAGTAACTGAGGCAACTTCCCCATCTTATAATCATGTAAATCCTTACTGATATGATAATCCGCTTATTATCTGCCTAAGGGCTATGGGTGTTTCCCAAAGCTGCTTAAGGGAAATGGGTGTATCCCACAGCAGCCTCAAGAAAAGGGATAGCAAGGCCAGAGCCTGGAGAGCCTTCCCACTAGAGGATGACTCCCGCCTGGCCCCCCATTTGTCCCAAAGTAACCTTTTCTAGTCTCTCTCTTCATTTTAGTGTGTGGCCCCCTCCAGAAACCGGTCCCTGAGTGGGCCCTAATCACGCGGGTCATGTTAAGGGTTTCCACAATCAACATGTTCAGGATTAGGATAGGTAACCGATGATCCATCAACACACAACTACACATCCAGTGAAACTGCCAAAAAGAATGTCCAAGATATTAAAAATGGGGGGAAACCCAATTAGTAATAAATAAATCCTATAAACTATTTTCTGAAATGCTGGGGGGGGGGGGTGAAGAAAAAAATATTCAAAACTAGCAGGCTAGAACTGTATGATCGCTACCAACTGAGGAAAGCCATGTTCCTTGGAATTTACAACTCCCACTCGGAGTCTATGCAAATATCCCAAGAGAGAAGGTGGCCCAACCACCCCCCAAGGGTTGAGGGGGGAAGGAGAGACCATTACCTCCGGCTCAGCCTCTGGAACCAGTTGGTGAAGCTCAGTCTGCACAAGTGGCCTCTCTGTGGGACGGGGACTCCTGGGCAGGAGAGGAGCTTCCTCCAGCAGGTTCTCAGGCCCCTCTGCCATCGTCGTGGGGCTCACCCCAGTCTCCAAGACAACGCAGAGTTGACTCAACCTGCTTCTCAGCAAGGGCTGCAAAGGAATCGGAGGGCGCTCGGATGTGTGTCCCAAGTTGGGCGGCACGTGGGAGGCCAAGGCCCTGAGTTGCAAATTACAGAAGATGGATGGGCCTTCTACAGACTCGCACGCTGGGAGAAGGTGGAACTGAGGCACACTGGAGAGACCAGGTCATTCCCCACAAAAGGACGGTCCTTCAGTGCTCCTCAAGCACTTTTCCTTATATTCTCATTTGCTCTCAAAGCAGCCTGGGGAAACTCCCTGAACGTTGCAGATGAGCAAACTGAAGCTCAAAGGCCTTGCCCAAAGCCATAAAGAAGCCAGTGGGCCAGGATCAGGCTAGCCCACAATCCTGACTTCAAGACCACTTATAGGGCCCAGGGAAAGGCTGACTCCAGGGCTCGAAGACAGGAGGGCCGGGTCCCGAACGGGGAGTTACCAACTGGCTCTGTGACCACCAGAGGGTGGTGACAGGACTTCCTCATCTGATCTTATTTATAAATGGTGGGCAGGCACTGTGAACAAGTGAAAGCCGCCTAAGTGCATGGTACTTCCTCTACCAGGATCTTCATTATTATTATTATTAACATTCATTATTATTATTATATTATAAACAAACATATGCTCCCCAGAGGAAATGTGGAAAATGCCAGTAGTTAGAAAAGGAGATTACTCAGTTACAAAGACATCATTCCCTCGGCAAAACCACCCCTGATGTGACAGTGTCCTTCCTCCTAAGTAAGTTCTCCGTAGGCATTTCCCAACATGGAGCCAAGGCGATCTCTACAATCTGGTCTCCTGGTTTATTCTGTCTGTTTGTTTTTCATTTAAGGCATCTTACCTCTTGGCTAGTTTTCATTTCTCGAATATGTTCAGACAAAAACTGCACACAGTTCTCCAGGTCAAAGTAGACAAACCAGAGCTGGGGAAAGAAGAAGCTGTGAGCCCTGGGGCTCGAAGCCAGCCTGACCTTGAACCCTCCGGCCCTGAGATGGTCTTCTGTCTCCCGCCACCTTGCCAGAGGCCTTTGGTGGGAACATGCCATTCTGCTCTCTCCCAGAATCCCAAGCGGGAACAAGTTCTCCTTCGTATAGAAAACTGGCTCTGTGCATACACCTGCTCAAAAGGCTGCAGCCCCACCTCCCACAGACACTAAGCATCTGAGAGACTCCAAACTGCCCTGGACATCACGAATCCATCCAAGGCTACTGCCTTCATCTTCCGGGGTCCTTCGTTCTGAAATCAACATGCAAATGAATGAAGCCCTTCAGAGCTGTCCCCCCCACACTACCCACGGCCAGGTCAGAGGTCATCGACGTGGGTGCTCTGGGGGGAAAGGAGCAGGGGACGAAGACCTCTCACCTCATCGTTACCACCCCTTCCGCCACAACCTCAGTAGTCCCCAGGAAGCCAGATTAAACCTAGCCAGGCAGAAATCCTCCATGTTCACCCATCAGATCATCCTGACAGCTCCAACCTGCCACACCTCACCCACGTTCTGCAAGAATCTGGTAGCCCACGCCTCACACCTCCAACCACTGACCACTTCCTCTGATCCCAGACCTCCCTCCTCCCAGGGACCGATCCATGAGACCCAAGGCCACACCCCTCTTGCCAACTAATCTCTCCCACTGTCTCATCCTCGAGGAACATTTTTTTTAAGTTAATTTCTTTTCTTTTTCCTTATGAAATTTTACAAACAGATACAAAAGTTGAGCAAATGATGTCATTAACTTCCAGCTACTCAGCATCTTGGTTCAACAAGGATCACTTCATAGCTACTCTTGTTTCATCTCCACCCCTACCCACCACTCACCCCAGACACCTCTATCCCCCACTCCACCCCACCCCAATTATTATTTATAGGATGGCCCTAACCGGTTTGGCTCAGTGGACGGAGCCTCGGCTTGCGGACTCAAGGGTCCCAGGTTCGATTCCGGTCAGGGGCAGGTACCTTGGTTGCGGGCACATCCCCAGTAGGTGGTGTGCAGGAGGCAGCTGATTAATGTTTCTCTCTCATTGATGTTTCTAACTCTCAATCCTGCTCCCTTCCTCTCTGTAAAAAAATCAATAAAATATATCTTTTTTAAATATTTGTAGGCGGAACAGGACCCACTGGGTGACCTCATACTAGTCACTTAAGTTCTCCCCGCTGTCCTTAGGGCAAAGAAAACAACCGAGCCACTTGGACAATGCCTTCAGGATCTGACCTGCCTCTCCCGGGGCCTTGCATGTGCTTGGCACAGAGGAGGGGCCCCAGGTTTGCTGACTAAATGCTGACTGTCTCTGAGCTTCCCTTCCGGCTTGCCCCATGGAGGTTCCAGGCTGCTGGGTACCCCCCGGAGAAGAGTCTCCAGGAAGGAACACAGGAGCAGGGAGGAAGAGAAGGGCTGCCTACACTGTCTTAGTAGCAGACTCGGGCAGACACTGCGCAGACTAGGAGAACATGGGGCCACCGCTCCCATCAGCTCAAACGTGGGCTGGCAAGGAGAGGTCTCTCGGAGACACGCACCTGAATCACGCTCTGGCAGCCCTCCACCGTGTCCGTCACGCCCAGCAGCACGCGGTGTCGCAGGAGCGCTCCGTTGGCAGCCGCCAGCCTGAGGTCCGTGTTGGTGTTGGCCTGTAAGACAAAAACACCAGCTGTGGCCAGACCTCCTCACTGCCAGGGAGCCCTCAGGCACCAGAAATGACCACACCCCACCCCACCCCACCCCTAGACACTATGGGACAGTCCTTTTCTTCGAGACACACCACGTCTTCTCTATCAGATGGGATTGTGGAGTCGCTGAGACAATCAATCCAATAGTGTCAGGCAGAGTTGAAGCCCAGCTCTGCTACTTCCGGGCTGTGGGGCCCTGGACTGGGTAAGTCCCTTCCCGGAGTGTTGAGTTCCTCAGCCGTGCAGAACAAAGGAAAAGACTGTCTCTGACTCCTAGGAATGTGGTGAGCCTGAACTGAGTTTGTGTGTGTGAAGCACTTAGGCCAGTGCCTGGGACACAGTCAGGGGCCACAGGTATCTGCAGGAGGAGGGGGGATGAAGGGGGAGAGAGAAGGAAGGTGGGATGGAGGGGGGATGGAGGGAGGATAGAGGAGAGTTGGAAGGGGCTGATGGGGGAAAGAAAGGGTGTGAGGAGCTGGGCATTTATTGTGTCAGTAAAGCACCTACTATGTCTACAAGGCACCTACTTTCTGAAGTATCTGGCACAGTGTCTGACCCTCAGTGGAGCTTGGGGACCCTCTGCAACTCTGTTTCCTTTTCCCAGGCAAACCAATGACATGACAGATTTAGCTGACAAGATAAAGCTAAGCAGGCCGGGGAGAAGGGAGGAGAAGGGTGTCAGGGTCCACAGTGCTGGTTTGGGGAAAAGACCCCCCCTCCCCCCAACTAAGGGCTTAGATGCCATTAGAAAGCAGCTCAGTTAGGACAATGGTTCCCACAAGCTTGGGACCCCCTTAGGAAGCTTTCGGAAAAGTGAGAAGACTCTTTCTGCTGCCATGGGAATGGCTGGCAAAGCTGGCCCCTAGGCACAAGGGCCAGGGAAGCTAACTGCGTGCCTCCCTCGGAGGCCATGTCCCATGAGAGACACTCCCACACGGAAGAACGGTCTCCTGGCAACCTGGACTCAACACGTCCTCTGGGTGAAAAGTCTACTCATCATTCTCCGGCTGGCCAACCTAACACCACTTTACATTTAAGCCTACAGTGCGCTTGTTTTCAAACAGGTTTAAAACACAGTGAATGTTCCAGGAATGCCACTACTATGAAAACCAAGGAATGATTATGTTTTGTTTCGCCTAGAGCCATGGTCGAACACATGCGGCTCTTTGGTCCTTTGAATGTGGCTCTTCCACAAAATTCCATGGCCTGGGCGAGTCTATTTTGAAGAAGTGGCGTTAGAAGAAGTTTAAGTTTTAAAAATTTGGCTCTCCAAAGAAATCTCAATCATTGCACTGTTGATATTTGGCTCCGTTAACTAATGAGTTTGCCGACCATTGGCCTAGTGCAGGGTCTTCAAACTACGGCCCGTGGGCCACATGCGGCCCACAGAGGAGTCTGATCCGGCCTGCCAGGTTTTTTGGGCAGTGAGCGCAGCCGAGGTGTTACAGTAGGAATTAGTAGTTCATATAGTCCGGCCCTACCGCTCTCTGAGGGACCGTGATCTGGCCCCCACTTTAAAAAGTTTGAGGACCCCTGGCCTAGTGTTTGCAAGGGTGCTTCCCCCTTTCAGAAACCTGCCTCACCTGACTCCACCTCTCACTATCTGCATAATTTTGGACAAATTATTCACTGTGTCTCTGCCCCCATCTCCTCATCTCCAAATTGGAGATGCTCACACCCTGTCATAGCAAGGCTTATAACAAGGACAAAATGAGTTCATCCACACAGAACCCTGGGAAGAACAAACACTCGAATCATGTCAGGTAATGATATCATCCCAATGATGATACTGAACTGAGAACCCAGTGTTTTCCACTGTACCACACTGGCCACAACAAATATTTTTAAGACCTTCCCACGTGCCCTAGCAACATGCATTATTCTATATGGGATACACGGCAGGGGCTTACCTGCCTTCCCCACAAACCTTTTGATTTTGAGAAAGGATATTAATACCCCAAACAAGGGGAAGCAGGCAGTATATGCAAAGCGCTACGGCTCTCAAGGATGCTACCTGATGCAGGTCCGCCATTGTAAGAATGACAATGGTCAGGAAGAGGGATATGCATGCTCACGAGTAACAAGGGATCCGAGGAGGAAGAAGTCCTTGAGCTGAGGCAAGAACCGAGGAAGCTGTGTGGCCAAGGACTGGTTACTTAACCTCTCTGAGCCTTTTTCCCCACTGGCCAAAAGACTCAATAACTGTGACAGTTAACACTTACTGAGCACATACTTTATAGCAGGTATGATTATGAGAACTTGGCATCTATTAAGTCATTTAATTCTCTAATCTCAGGGGTGGAGTGGAGGATGCCACAACTGTCCTCTCATTTTACAAGTGAGAGATCTAAGGCCCTGAGAGATTAAGTAATAACTTCCAAGGGGCAGAGGTGTCCTGCCTCCTTGTTCAGGCTGTTGTTGGGCATCGATATCAGGTTCCAAAGACAGAGCACATAGTAGGTGCTCATTAAATGGTAGTCATTACTAGGAAGGCAGGGACCCTGGAGGGATCCCCTGAATGAGCAAACAGTGATAACAGAAGTGTCCCTCTGTACGTAGGCCCCCCCTGCTGCACCTGTGGGTAAGACACCAGGTCTTGTTCACCTCTGTGCCTTGCACCCGGCACATTCTCTGGTATTAGCAGGGGCTTCATACATACCAGCTGAACAAGGACGGAAGGGGGAAAGGAGGCATAGAGCCACCGTAGGCATTCCCTGGCCTGCATTAATTACATCTGCATCCTCGAAGCGCTTGCCAGGTGCCAATGTTCCGCTTGCTCCTGCTAAAGCAGCGTATCCTTTGCTTTTTCCGCCTCCCTGAGAGAAGCTTCTAGCTGCAGGAACAGCCAGCTCGGTTTGCTTCTCATAGGCCAAGCACATGGGCCATGAAAGCTTCCACAGGGCCCCAGGCAGCATTAGTCTGTCAGCCCCATCTGTGCCAAGTCAAAGATCTCTTCGGAACGATGGAAGCCATAAAGTTCCTATGTGTCCCTGTGTGCACAGGCACTAAATGACACTCATCCCCCAAAACCCGACCACGTTTCCCGACACCCCAAACACACCACCCTCTCCTCCTGAGTCAGGTGAGAGCGGAGTGTTTGCTAAAGATCTCAGAGTCCGGCTCTGTGCCAGGTGCTGGGAGAGCCTCCTCGGCACTGGGAAGACGGCAGAGGTGTGGCAGGCAGAATAATGCTCCCCCCAACATGCCTAAGTCCTCCTCCCAGAACCTGTGAGCACGTTCCATTCCATGGCGAAGAGGAATAGAGGTGTAGATGGAAGTATGCTGTTAATTAGCTGGCCTTAAAACAGGCAGATTGTCCCCGATTAGCCAGGTGGTCCAGTGTAATCACAAGGAGCCTTAAGAGCGGACTAGGGCCCAGCTGATGTGGCTCAGTGGTTGAGCATGGACCTATGAAGCAGGGGGTCTCGATTCCATTCCTGGTCAGGGCACATGCCTGGGCTGCAGGCTCGATCCCCAGTGTGGGGCGTGCAGGATTCTCTCTCATCACTGATATTTCCGTTTTCTTTCTCTCCCTTCCTCTCTCTGAAATAAGAAATATCGTTTTAAAATAAACATTTTAAAAGTGAAAGAGGGAGGCAGAAGACTCAGAGTCAAAGAGGCAGAAGACTCAGAGTCAAAGAGGCGGGAAGGACTCCACCTGCCACTGCCGGCTCTGATGATGGAGGAAGGGAACATGAGCCGAGGAACGCAGGCGGCCTTCAGGAAAAGGTGGGGAGTCTCCCTGTCAACCTTCCACACCGAAGAACTGTGAGCTAATAAATCTGGGTTGTTTTAAGTTACTACATTTACGGTGATCTGCCACAGCACCCATGAAATACCAAGAGAGATGGGTCTTAACAGAGAACTTGGCTTGCAATCTCAGTATCCTGGCCTTGAATCCCAGCTCTGCCATTTATTGCCAGCATGAGATTAGCCTTTAGGAGCCTACGGTTCCTCATCTGTAAAATGACTATGGAAGACTCTACCCAGAGAGTTACTGGACAGGTTTACTAGTAATGAGTTAATGTGCGTAAAGCCTTTAACAGACGATCAACCACATAGGAAGTGCCCATGAGTATGTTAAAGAAGCAGAATACATTAGTGAGCCACACATACGCGGGAGGGAGCAATGAGATGGGGAATTAGAGGTCTTGGGCTTTGAACCCCAGCTCCACCACTCACAGTGGGATCGGGCCAAGAGACCTAACTCTGACCACCCACTCACTGCCTAGTAAGTAGCTGCTGGGTTAAATGAGATATGATGTCAAGAGAGTAGACTGCCAACAGAGCACAGAGCCAGCACACACCCAGCTCCCTCAACCCTCGGCCTCAGGGGCCCGGTCCTTGGTAATCCCCTCCTCGCTCAGAGCCCTCCTGAGCATGTGGGGAGGAGGCGAGTGACAGGACTCAGTAACCGCTAAGTGCCACACAAATACTGGCTTTCTGTGCCCTCTCTCACCTCCCAGCCTCTCAAAACACAGCTTGCTGCCATAGAAACAACCCACAGGGATCCGACAGGAAAGACAGGGAGGATTTAATCACACGTGTGGCTTAATTTCTTTGAGTCACTGAGCACATGGGCCGGTGTGAATTTCAAGGTGGCAGCCATTTGCCGAAGCGGGTCAAAGGAAAAACTCTGACTGGGGATCCCCTTGCCCGCACAGCCCTCCAGAGGGGACGTGGCTGGGGTCTGCAGACCTCTCACCTTCCTCTGGTGTCTCTCGAAGATGAGCATGAGAGTCAGCGTCAGGCTCAGCGCGGCCAGGGTCACGAGCAGCACGCCGGCCCAGTGGTTGCCCAGGGCAAACATCTGGCTGGTGGAGTAGATGTTGGCCCACACCACCACATAGAAAACCTGCGGGAAGCCGGGGCAAGAGCAAGGTCAGGAACGCCAGTCCTCGCGCGAGGCAGCTCCACTCGAGGGGACACACTCTGACACAACCTTGGATGCACGGAGCTCACAGGGCCCGTGAGAGACTGATTGGGACCCATGAGAATGAGTCCTTGTTTCTTGATCATAAGTGAAGGTAGGAAAATGGAGTGAGAATAGTTACTCCAAATCCCTGCTTGCGCTGATTTTAAGTAAAACAGAAAAGGACAGGGGGCTTGGGAGGGAGAGAAATTTGAGGCAGAACCCCACAGCGATCCTTCAACAGCTGTGTGGCCTGGACAACTTATAACAACGCTCTGAGCCTCAGTTTCCTCATCTGTAAAATGGGGATGATACTAACTTCACAGGGCTGATACAGGGATCAATAAGATAACTTATGTTAACAGCATAGCACTTATTAGAAAGTTAATGAAAGCCAGTTGCCGTCCCTTTTCCTTCCTAAGAAGCAGGACATAGGGGTTAAGAGTTCTATTTGACCATTTTCCACAGAGGAGCAACAAGTCACAGTGATTAAGAGGGGTTGAACCAGAGTGCCTGGGTTCAAATACTGGCTCCGGCATAGATATGTATGCATATGTGTGTTTGTATATATGTAGGTATACATGTATGCTTATATGTATCTATACACATGTGTATACACCACACATGAGTAGAGCTAAAATGGATCTATCTGTTGAACAAATGGGGAAACCAAGTCCCAGAGAGAAACCTTGACCAAAACCAGGTGCCAAGTCCGGAGCCTCAGTGCTGGGTCTGCAGATCCATCATGCCGGGCTCTGTCCCCAGGAAACCCTGCTCCCATCCTCTGCATGGGGACCTGGTCACACTCCCTGCCACAAATTCCCTTATAACAGATCCAGGTCCAGGGGTGCTGCCCTCTCCCAGCCCCCAAACCCGCACCCACACCAACAGGCTTCACCAGAGGACGCCGAATCCAGCAATGCCACAGGGGCAGCAGCAGGACGGGGTGTCACCCCCCTCCTCACCACAGCGAAGGCCAGTCGCATGGGCCTGGAGTTGTAGATGATATATCTTCTCACTTGGGGCTCCAAGAGGGCGCTCTCAGCCAAGCTCCTGTACTGGTCGGCCGGGACCTGCTTGGCCACCCCACAGAAAGAGATCCGTCAGCCACAGAGAGCCCCCGCCCCCCACCTCCTTCCCGCCAGCAAGCGTGTCATTCCCAGCTCACATGACTATCATGCGGCAGGGGGACCCGGCTCGCTCTGAGCTGGACCAGAGGCAGAATGAGGAGCTCAGAGCTCTGATGGCGACCACAGGACACAACTCCCGGCTCAGGAAAGGTCAGGCATCCCTGGCGAGGTGGGGCGGCTCAAAAGCCAGGAGGACATCCCACAGAGGGATCCCTGCAGCCGAGGCTCGGTACCTCATGGCCGACCGGGATAGCCTCAAGTTTAAGGCACAGGCCTGGGAGTCAGCTGGCCCTGGGTCCAAACCTTGGCCCTGCCACTCATGTGCTGTGTGACCTGGAGAAAGGAACTGCACTTCTCTGAGCCACAGATTCTATAAATCAAGGATAAGAGTGCCCACCTTGTAAGGGTGGTGTGCATCTATAATAATAAAAGGGTAATATGCTAACTAGACTGGACATCTTCCAGACATCCTTCCTGACAAAGCAGGGCCGGAGAGAAGCCAGCCCAGGTCCCGGGTGCCTGCCAGTGGCCAAAGGAAAGAAGCAGCCTAGGTCCCAGGCACTGGAGAGAAGATGAAGCCAGCAGCCAGGGGAAGGAAGGCCTTACTCTTGCACGAATTTTCATGCATTGGGTCTCTAGTATTAAATAAGATGATATAGTATTTATACAATAAGTATATACCAGTATATACTATGTTTATATATATCAGCTGGACATTTTGGGGGGGGCTTTGTTCTGCCTACCACAGTTGGTTTTGTCTTCTTGGACAGATATGTGTATCTAAGTGTATGTGTATGCTGGCCCAGTGCTGGTTAAACGGTGGACAAGTGCTATTATCAGTACTGCAATATCAGTAACTATTAATACAGCCCAAAGTTCTGAAAACTCACACCTTCCTGCCCAAACAATAATGCCGTAGTGCAAAAGACCCCACAAGAATGGACTGCTTAAGAACACAGAATTTGGCCTGGCTGGTGTGGCTCAGCAGTTGAGCACTGACTGATGAACCAAGAGGTCACAGTTCAATTCCCGGTAAGGGCACATGTCCAAGCTGCAGACTCAATCCCCAGTGTGGGGCGTGCAGGAAGCAGCCGATCAATGATTCTCTCTCACCAGTGATGTTTCTACCCTCTCTGCCTCTCCCTTCCTCTCTCTCTGAAATCAATAAAAACATACTTTTTAAAAAAGGAAAACAGAATGTAACCAGGAAAGGTGCTGTGTGGGGACAGTATGAAAACTGTTCGTGGGTGAAGAGAACCCCATCTAAAGATAACTGTTAATAAGAAAAATGTTCTTCTCCACAAAGGCTGGAAGGAAACGTGGGAAGATAAACCAGCTCCTGTGCTGATGTGGGCTTAGTGCTATCAATCTGGGAAATTTCCCTTCAAGGGTGAGGAAATGTTGCTCACACAATAATGCAATTCAGTTTAAAGACGTAAACTCTAAAAGCTGCAGGGTAAACTTCACCGAGTACCTTCCCCATCCATCACTGAGCCTCCCTGGGAAGCGCAGGAAAAGGCTCCCCCACGCTGGGGAAGAAAACAGCAGCTAGGCTACTTAATGACGCCAGCACCAGCGACAATTTCTGAGCATTCACTCTGTAATTGCAGAGACAGGGCAGTGTTCCTCCGGCATTACTTCACTTAGTCATCACAAGAACCCTGTCACAGGGACTAATGTTGCCCTCACGATGCTGACAGTGGCTCAGAGAGGTTAAGTCACCTGTCCCAAGACACACAGGCACTAAGGAAAGCTAGATCTGCATCCCGAGATCTCTATGGATCTGTGATGCCTAGACCGCGAATCACTATGCTTAAAGGTACTGCATTATCAGCTAATGAATCCTATCACGTGTCCTCTCCTAAAATGCTCTTCCCCCCCCCACGTCTGCCCAGCAAACTCCCACTTTTTCCTCAAGACCCCGGATCCCATATCTGCCCCTCTGTGAGTGGTTCTTTAAGAACCACTGCCGCACACCAGGCAGGTTTCTCATTTTCTCCCGTGAAGGCGTCTTCCATGCCTTACACAGTCCTCTCCTGCAGCACGAATATCAGACTGTCGGGTTCATCTCCCTACCGGGAGCTGGGAGCAGTGTGGGCACAGGCACTGGGGCCTATTCACCTCTGCAGTGTTTATTTAGTGCTCAGCAACGTGCCTGGCAGAGTGGGCATCCAAAATGCACATCTGTAAAGTGAAATAATGGGGAAGAGAGGACTGTTCTAACACATCTCCCTTCTCTCCCTTACCATATCAAGGATATGGCACACATTTAACAAATTAGTTTGTGAATTACTAGATGAAAGGATGAAAGGATGGATGGATGGATGGATGGATGGATGGATGGGAGGAAGAGAAAACAGTAAGGATGTAATCAAATCAGCACTCACCTGAATGCCCCAGGTCTGCAGCTGCTGCTCTGCAGCTCCCAGATCGAAGGAGATGGGTGCACAGGTATTGTCAATCCGGAGAACCGTAAGGACCTGGCCATTGCGGAGATCTGAAAGCAGACAGGAGCTTCACCTGGCTGAGCAATCACTACCACTGTGGATGAGCCTGTCACCTCCTCCGGCCATGAGAGCCTCCCCATGGCAAGGAGGGACAGGTGGGTGACCTCAATTCCCTACAGAAGAACCCGAGTTGACAGGAAAGCCACCAGGAGGCAGCACTGGGGGCCGGAGTGTGGAGGCCATTAGGGCACCATGGGGGAGAGCATGCAGGGAAGAACCTCCCCAAAATGAGAGCTGTCCACACAGAATGGGGCGTACTGAGCTCCCCATCACAAAGGATATTTCAACAGAGACAACAATAAACTACACCGAGGAGATGATTCGTAGACATTCATTCAAGCACTGCTCAACTCTTACCGTCCCGGTGGGTACAGAGTCTGAGATAACCAACTGTGGTAGGCAGAACAATAGACCCCACCCCACTCCCCAGAACCTGTGCATGTGTTATGTGCACGGCAGAGGAGGATTGAGGCTGCCGATGGACTTGACGTTGCTAATTAGCTGACTGTAAATTGGGTGACTGCCCTGGATTATCTGGGTGGACCGGATATAACCATAAGGATCCCTAAAAGTGGAAGAGGGAGACAAGAGAGTCAGGAGGGACGTGACTGGAAGAAAGGCACAGAGAGACAGAGCACTGCTGGCTTGGAAGATGGGGGAGGGGTCATGAGCCAAGGAATGTGGGCGGCCTGTAGCAGCTGGGAAAGCCAAGGAACCAGCGTCTGCCTGGAGCCTCCTGAAGGAATGCAGCTCTGCTGAGACGGCATTTCCACTGAGTGAGGCCAAAGTCAGACTTCTAACCCGCAGAACCCTGAGAGGTAAACCTATGCTCTGTAAGCCTCTCTGCCAGTGGTAATTTGTTAAAGCAGCTACAGAAAAAAGCACGTGGACTTACTGGAAACCCCTCCCAGTGTGAAAATCCGAGTGCAACTGCTGGCTCCAAGTGTAACTTAAGTTTTCCCTCAGTATCCACGGGGGCTTGGTTTCCAGGACCCCTCACTGATACCAAAACCCGCAGGTGTTCAGGTGCCTTACATTAAATGGTGTACAGTTGGCCTTCCACATCGCAAACTCCCAACCAGGGATTGAAAACATACAGGCATTCATTGAGAAAAATCAGCCTGTCAGTGGGTCCACACAGTTCAAAACCGTGTGTCCAAGGGTCAACTGCATTTGTTTGTACTCCCACACCAGAAAGGATCGAAGGTGGCTTCATAAAAATAAATTTTAAGAAGATAAAATGATAAAATTAGATTTAAAAATAAGCAAATGAGCGAGCCCTGGCCAGATGGCTCAATTGGTTGGAACCATCATCCCATGCACCAAAAAAGTTACAGGTTCAGTTCCCAGTCAGGGCACATGCCCCAATTCCAGGTTCGATCTCTAGTCAGGGCACATGTAGAGGCAACTGATTAATGCTTCTCTCTCTTTCTCTCTCTCCCTTCTTCTCTCTCTAAAATCAATAAAAACATATCCTAGGGTGAGGATTAAAAAATAATAATATTAATAGCTGAAGCCGGTTTGGCTCAGTGGTAGAGCGTCGGTCTGCGGACTGAAAGGTCCCAGGTTCGATTCCGGTCAAGGGCATGTACATTGGTTGCGGGCTCATCCCCGGTGGGGAGTGTGTAAGAGGCAGCTGGTCGATGTTTCTCTCTCATCGACGTTTCTAGCTCTCTCTCTCTCTCCCTTCCTCTCTGTAAAAAAATCAATATAATATATAAATAATAATAATAATAATAGTAACTCCATGGTTGGTTTGGTTTGGTTCAGTGATTAGAGTGTCAGCCCAAGAACCAAAGTGTCCCAGGTTCGATTCCTGGTCAAGGGCACGTACCTCGGTTGCAGGTTCATCCTGCCCCTAGTTGGGGTGTATGCAGGAGGCAATCAATCGATACATTTCCTTCACATCAATGTTTCTCTCTCCCTCTCCCTCTCTCTCCTTCTCTCCCTCCCTCCTATACTCTACCCACCCTCCTACTCTCTAAAGTCAATAGAAAAATATCCTCAGGGATGAGGATTGAAAATAATAATAATAAGCAAATGAGAAAAACTAGGCAAAAAGACAATAAGGACAGATAGAACAATGAAGTAAAATAAGGATAAAATAGAACAATAAAGTAAAATAAGAATAGCTTCTGGAATTTGAGCCTTTAGTATATACCAGGCTTCAAGTCATGATTTCATTTACTCCTCCAAGGACCCGAAGAGGTGGACACCATTATCATGGAGAAGAAAAGGAGCCTTTAAAAGATGAACAAAGGAAGTTGACCAATGTTACCAGAGGAAATGAAAGTAAGAGAGAGAGAGGAGGAGGAGAAAAAGTAATACACAAAATGCAGGCACACACACTGGATGGGGCCCAGACTAGCTCCCCGTTCCATCACACAGCATGGACTGGGGCGCCCATGGAGGCTTGGATTCCACACTCAGAGAATGGGAACTGCTCCCCAGCAGGCGCCTTGCCACTGAACAAATGTTTGCCCGAGCAGTGCAAACACTCCCCACTGTTCCTCTGTCTGCCTTCCGAACCAGAGGTCCTGGGTTCTTGGCAATCATCTCTTTCATCTGTTCCGTAAAGTGAAAATAGCAATTCCTCCACTTAGAAAGGCTTTTCACACTAGATTAGGGGGAAAGATATGAAAAGCTACCAAAGAAGTGTGTGTGCGCTTGTGTGTGTATGAGTGTGCTTGTGAGTGTTTGGGTGAGGGTATGTGTGTGTGTGTGTGTGTGTGTGTGTGAGCTCGTGTGTATATGTGTGCAAGTGTGTGTGTGTGAGTGTGAGAGCGTGTGTATGTGTGTGAGTGTGTACTTATTTGTGTGTGTTTGTGTGAGTGTGTGCTTGTGTGTTTGTGAGAAAGTGTGTGTGATAGTGTGTGTGTGTCCAAGTGTGTGTGTGTATGTGTGCGAGTGTGTATGTGAGTGTGTAAGTGTTTGGGGGGGGGGGGTTCCTACAAAGGAATAAGAACTGGCTTGCCGAAAATCAGTGGAGTAATATCTTCAAAGTTCTGAAGGAAAATTACTTCATTCGGTTTCATTCCACTGTTGTGTATGGGTAAATTGTTTTCTAATAACAGTGGTAAAATGAGGAACCCTTGTGCCCTCTCGTCCCTTCCCTCAGCAGATACGTGCTTGTCACCAAGTCGGGAGTTCAAACTGCTGCTTTCTTGGAAACATGCAAAATGCTGATTCCGTTCAAAATTAATGCAAATGTTTCTGATAGCTGTAAATGTTTCTCCTTACTAGATAATGTATGTACTAAAGTCACTAGGAATATAGTGCTCTCAAAAAAAGAAGTGAGGACAGCATCTTTCATTGCACTGGAAAGACTATTGGAATCTTTTGGAAGATGTGGCAGGAAACGTACTTTGGAAAATACACAACCAAGATATCTCATGGCATTAACCAAAGAACTTATATGCATATACGCATTACCCATGGCCACAGACAATAAGGTGACGAAGGCCAGGGCGGGTAGGGAATCCAGAGGAGGGGGGAACGGGGACATCTTAATACTCTCAACAATAAAGACTTAAAAAAAAAAAAGATCTCTCATGGATTATTAAAAGAAAAATCTTTTAGATAAATAAAGATCTCTTTGTTTTGTTTTTTTTTGTTTTGTTTTGTTTTGTTTTTAAATATATTTTATTGATTTTGTACAGAGAGGGAGAGAGATAGAGAGTTAGAAACATCGATGAGAGAGAGTCATCAATCAGTTGCCTCTTGCACACCCCCTACTGGGGATATGCCCGCAACCAAGGTACATGCCCTTGACCGGAATCGAACCCGGGTCCCTTCAGTCCCCAAGCCGACGCTCTATCCATTGAGCTAAACCGGTTTCGGCTAAAGATCTCTTTGGATGGCATATAAAGAATGGATAGCAGCCCGGCCGGTTGAGCATCGACCTATGAACCAGATCACAATTTGATTCCCGTCCAGGGCACAGGCCAGGGTTTCAGCCTTGATCCCCACTGGGAGGCGTGCAGGAGGCAGCCGATCAATGATCCTCTCTCATCATTGGTGTTTCTCTCTCCCTCTCTGAAATCAATCAATATATTTATATATTTTTTAATATATTTTATTGATTTTTTACAGAGAGGAAGGGAGAGAGATAGAGAGCTAGAAACGTCGATGAGAGAGAAACATCGACCAGCTGCCTCTTGCACACCCCCTACCGGGGATGTGCCCGCAACCAAGGTACATGCCCTTGACCAGAATCGAACCTGGGACCTTTCAGTCCGCAGACCGACGCTCTATCACTGAGCCAAACCGGTTTTGGCATGAAATCAATCAATATATATTTTTAAATAAATAAAAATAAAGGATGGCTCAAAGAGGCAAGATGGGGATGAGATCAGCTAGGAAACTACAGCAAAAATCCAAGCAGAGCGTCATGGTGGCCTGATCTAAGGAAGCAGTGACAGAGAGAATGGGCAGAGATGACAGACACTGGCCTGGAAACAAATCCCCAAATGCCCACCCTCATCTAAAGGCACTTCTGTGTCCCCCCACTGCCCTCCCTCCACACTCAGGATCGGGGGAGAGTAGCAGCTAGCAGTGGGGGGAAAGGAATTGAGGTCACGGCCTTACCTTGCCCCCAGCCAGGAGGGCTCCCCACCGGCAGGGCACTCCAGCCAGGAGAGGAGGTGGGTAAGGGGCCGGCTGCCCCGCCAGGGCCCATCTGCGGTTCACAGGCCATAGCAGACAACCAGCGGGGTGTCTACTTCCCCTTCTCTGCGCTCTGGTTCATTCTGGAACAGCCAGCTCAGCTTCACTCGCCTTCAGAAAACAGCAAAGAAAGAACTTCAGGCCAGGACCTGAGCAGGCTGGGCTCCTCCCCTTGACTCTGGTCTCTGCTCACACTGAGAACTAAAACCCTTCCAGACCTCAACTGCTGACTGCTGAGAACTTCCCTTCCGGGGGCCGTCTCTAGCTCAGACGCATCACATTGGGGAGTCAGGAAACTCAGGAGCTGCCGGGGCCCCAGTCCCAGGCCTGTGGGATTTCCAATCCCTTACTATGGGCAGCACAGGTACATTCATCATGGGGAGACTTGTTCATATGAAGAATCTTAAAGGGTTTCCCAGAGACATTGCAAAATACAAATGATAAAGAACATCAGGATGGTGGGGGAAATTTTTTTTTAAAGTTATGAGCATGAAGAATAAAAATACCCAGATATTCTGGCAATCAGGGTCCCTAGCAGAGGTTTGGGTTCAAGAACATGATCCCCAAGGTCAGACTAACCAGTGTAAAGGTCAGTTCTAGGATGTACAGGTCAGGTAAACGTGGGTAAGTGGTTTAACCGCAAAGAGCTTCGGCTTCCCTATATTTCATCAGTGGTACCTTCCCCACAGGGTTGCTGCAAAGAATTGATAGGATGCTAGAAATAAAGGATGTTTAATAGCATCACTGTCAAGGTACTGAACTCCCTGAGCCGTCCTCATCTGTCAAATGGGTTCATGGAGGCCTACTTGCCATAACCGCTGTGGGGACAACAGAGAGAAGTACAAGTGTAACACTCAGTACCCTGCACCGATCAGGCCCCTTTCCTCAGAGGCTTTTCTCATTTCACAGGAGAGAAAAATTGAGGGTCAAAGATGGGAAGAGACCTGCCCAGAGAACCTGCTCAAGCTAGAAGCTGTGGAGCCAGCAGGTGAGCCCAGGCCAGCTGGCTCCAGAGTTCAAGCCCATCACTCCCATGCCCCTGAGCCTCAGGACCCAGGTCCGGGTATCTCTGAGACTGCCCCTTACACCACCTGTAAAAAAAAAAAGTGAGAGAGGAGGAGGAGGAGAAGGAGGAGGAGGAGGAGGAGGAGTAGGAGGAGGAGGAGGAGGAGGAGGAAGGAGGAAAGAGGAGGAGGAGGAAGGAAGGAAGGAAGGAAGGAAGGAAGGAAGGAAGGAAGGAAGGAAGGAAGGAAGGAAGGAAAGAAAGAAGGAAGGAAGGAAGGAGAGAGGGAGGATGGGTGGGAGAGAGGAAGAGGGTTGAGGGCGACTGCAAGGTGTGATCTAGCAACAAATTCCAGCCTGCACCTGAGATGTCCACTCTGGGAGGCAGGGACCATTGCCCCTCACCCCGCCCACAGCAGGTGCTCCCAAACACTGTTGAGCATTTACCAGTCAGTCCTATTACCCCTTCCTTCCTTCTTCTTACCTTGTACCCTCAAGAGACATGAAAGCAACAACAACCCAAGGATGTCTGCCCTGCACGTGGCAATCACTGAAGCCCTTCCCTGCCTCGCCTGCTCACCTCCCAGGCCCACCAGGAAAACGCAGTCCTTAGAGCCATCTCCACCGAAGGCTATTTAAAGCGAAGGCTAGCAGGAGCCTGCAGTGCCGCCACTTCCCACCTGTGTGCCCTTGAGCAAGTTACTTAACTTCTCTCTGCCCTCTCTTGGCATGCAAATGCCGATAATAATAGTAACTCAGTTGTTGCGAGGGCTTAAAGAGTCCCTCCAAGTAAACCACTCCAATCAGTGCTGGGCAAAGAGGAATCGCTGAAGGAATATAGCTGTTATTTTTACTCCAGAGATGTTCCCTAAGAAATAGTGCCGGGCACTGTGCTTTCTCTCTATAAAACCAGGGGGAAAAAATTGGTAAGTCCCTAGCAGAAACTGGTTTGGCTCAGTGGATAGAGCGTCGGTCTGCGGACTGAGGGGTCCCAGGTTCGATTCTGGTCAAGGGCATGTACCTTGGTTGCGGGCACATCCCCGGTGGAGGGTGTGCAGGAGGCAGCTGGTCGATGTTTCTAGCTCTCTATTCCTCTCTGTAAAAAAATCAGTAAATATATATATATTTTTTTAAATTGGTAAGTCCCTCTTCAGCCCTCCCCACGGGGGATTCACCATCTGATGGAAGAGACAAACTCTGAGGAAGAGAGAGAAGAATCTATGACCAAACAAAACACTCAGAGGGTGTGGGCAGCAGCACCTCGGGGCGGTGGGAAGGCTGGGCACAGGTGGAGGTGAGGGAGGTACTGCCAAGAAGGGGAGAGGTACAGATCAGATGCAAAGGACAGGACGGATGCTGGCAAGACTGGCCACGGGCAGACATTGACCCTTTACCTACCAGCCTGTGCTGAGCTCAGGATCCTGCCCAGGCCTGATCCGGTCCCATGGGGAGGAAGGGACAAACATGGGGAGGGGGGGAGCTGGGGAGTGAGCGTAGCTCTGGGGCTCCTGCAAATAACTGGCCATCCATCCCCCACCCAGCTTCTCCAAGTTTTCTAAGTTGCCTTTGATGATTCTGCATTTAACCAGAACTTCCAGTTGTCCGTCTTTTTTAGCGAGGTGGCAAGTCCCTGCACAGACAGATGTCCTCAAGTCCTGCTGAACAAAGGTCTCCATTTCTGCAAACACTGAGTGCCCAGCGTCCCCAGGAACCAGACGCCTCGCTGAGATTTGAGAAATCGGGCTGGGGGGGGAAGTAGTGGGGTTGGGAAAGAAAGATCCCAGCTTTTACTAGTCAGGTTTTGTTTTTGTCAAACTGCAAAGTCCCAAGAAACCCCAAGAGGACCTGGATCAGGCTCTGAAGCAAGAAGGCAATAAACTACTGGGGAAAGAGCGAGGACTTTACAGACGTTTTGGGATGAAAAAAAACCTTGAAAAACCATGGGCCCGGGTTCTCCATTTTACAGATGAGAACATTAAGACCCAAAAATGAAAGTGTACTATGCAAAGGTCAGGGAGTCCATCTGGGTCGAGGCCAACGCGGAACCGGGCTCATTCAGCGAATGCGGGGGGTAACCCCCCAGCCAGGCCTTGGCCTTGGCCTTGGGCAGTTGTGGCTGGCCCCCGGCACTGCCCTCGGGTCCTGCTCTGGGCCTGCTGTCTCGGGGTCTCCCCCACACCCCAGAAATCACCCCCACGGGCCACCGCTTCTTGGGATCCGCCCGAGGGCAGCTCCCGCGCCCAGGACGCGGAGGAAGGGGCCCAGGAGCGTCCGGAAGGAGCTGGGGCGCCGCCGCGGTGACCGCAGCCGGGAAGGGGCGCCGGGCGGCCGCGCAGGCCGGGCCGCGGCTGCAATCTGGGCTCCGGCACCGGGGGCGCGCACTCACCCCCCGCCGCCGCCGCCGCCGCCGCCGCCGCCCGGGACGCGGGAGGTCCGGCCGCCGCCCCTCCGCGCCGCCGCCTCCGCCTCCGGCCGCCGCCCGCGCCGCGCAGCCTCCCGGGCCCGCCCCCGCCGCCCGCCGCCCGCGCTCACCCCGCCGGGAGGAGCCGCCCGCGGGGCCCGCCTCGAGGGCGGGAGGGACCCGCAGAACCTACCTGGGAGCGGTCTTCTGTCCGCCCGGGCTCCCCCGGGGCGCCAGGAAGCGCCTCCGCGCTCCCGACCACGTGCAGCGATCCCGGGGCGCAAGGGGGAGGGTGGGGGTGGGATGGCCCTCGGGGACAAGTTCCGACCCCTCTGGGAGGCTCGGAGTGGTCGGTCCCTTGTCTGAGCAGCAACTTACCTCCTCCGAGGTCCAGCCCCCGGCGAACGCAGTCACGAGACGCGGTGGATGAGGCAATGCCGGGGATCAGAACCTTCTCAGGGACCTGTGTTTTTTATAGGGGAATTATATGTGTGCTGTGTTGTTAAAGACCATCGGTGTGGGGACCAGGATACCTGAGCTCTAAGCCACCAGGTCTTAGCTTTTGAGAGCATCCTCGGTAAACGATGTAAGGTCTCTGTGCCTTTGTTTCCTGTAAAAAAAAAAAAAAAAAAAAAAAAAAAAAAAAAAAAACACCTCTATACTGTTTCATGCTTTAATGAGATCAAATCTCTGTGTTGGCAGCTGCCAGAAACGTCTAGCAATTCGCTAGGCTTTGGCTGCCACCCCCAGCACCATCACTCGGGGTTTCAGTGCTAAGGGCCCCCTCCCTCCCCTAGGAAAGCAGGAACTTGTGTATTTTCCCACGGAGCACAGATGGACAGATGCGCGCGGGCACACACACACACACACGTGTGTGTGTGTGTGTGTGTGTGTGTGTGTGTGTGTGTGTGTGTTTATACAAAAGGGAACCTATTCTATTCTGGGAACACTACTTTTTAATTCAACAAAAGTTCTTTGGCATTCACCTCATGCCAGCAGAACACCCCACTCTACCTCTCTTTTTTAAGAGGTGCATAGACTCCCATATACTCTGAGAAGGCCCCTCCTCCCAGAGGACAGGTAGGTGGTTCCCACTCTTGCTCACAGGCTGTGCCCAGATGGTCCCAGTCACAGGGCTCCCAGTCACAGGGCTGCTACATGCCACGGCCTGCATCCTGCAGCTGAGTCAGAACGGGGGTGTATTTTTAATGCAACAGAGACTGCCAGGTTGCTGGGGGCCTCCCAGACCACGGGACTTAGTTGACTGCACACCAGCCAGAGGCACAGGCGGAGTGCTCTGGGGCAGTGAGCAGTGACTGAGGAACTAAGCAGCAGGTACTGCCCAGGGGTCCGAATTCCCCGGGCAAGTGAAACCTGACGTTGGGTGCCTGCTAAGTGCCAGGCATTGTACTGGGCAGCATTGAGAGAGACATTCCAGACCCTTACTTAGTTTGCCAAAATGCAATTCCAGGGGGATGGAAGCAAGAGCCCATGGATGTTGGAGCTTTATAACTGCTGAGCGATATTGGGAGGGATCCTCTGGCCCTGAAGAGGATCAGTTGGAGGAGTAGTGGCTCAGTTGATTGAGTATCCTCTCACACACCAGAAGGTTGCTGGTTCGAGTCCCAGTAAGGGTATATGCCCAGGTTGTGGGCTCCATCCCCGGTATGGGGTGTGCAGGAGGCAGCAATCAATTGATGTTCTGCTCTCCATTGATATTTCTTTCTCCCTCTCTAAAAATCATTAAAAATATTGAGAGGAAAAAAGGGATCCTTTGACACATGGGACCTGATCACCAGCCATCCAAATCCTGCCTCTCCAGCATGGCCTACCTCCTCCGTGAAGCCTGATATCATATTTTCTGCCAGGCTTCTTTCCTGGGCATTCTCACTGCTCGTCCAACTCAAAGACGTGGGCCTTTGGAACCGGCTGACCAGGCTCTGCCACTTACGGGCATGTGAACTTGTACAGGTCTGTTCACCTCTCTGAGCTTCCATTTCTTCACTTGTAAGAGAAGGAAAAGAATACCAGCAAACTGCAGGACCCTATTTTCTAAAGCAAGGCCTTCTGTGTTGGCATTGTCTATCATTGCATTGGAGATCCACGCACAGAAGTGTGTAGAGTTAACAGAAGTCGTAGGATGTCCTCAGGAACATTCCAAGATAAATGGCAGCGATTGGACCTTCTGGCAAGAGCTCCTATCCAAGTGTTTAACTGAATATTCATCAAACAAGTGCTCCAAACCAAATGTTCCGAAGTTGAAATGGATTGTTTCTGGGCAAACTGCAAGGCCATTGAAGCATAGATACTACAGAATAACGCACCCTCCAACAATTCCTGAAACTGTTCCTTAATTGGATTATTACAGCAATGGGAACTTCTCTGAAGCCTTTCGCCACAATCCGGGAGGATGGATTCCACAATTTTATAGTGGATTTAAGCTGTGAATCCTCAAAACATCAGATTAGCACTGATGTTCTCGGATTTGGGAAAACTGCCTATTAACATTATGCTATAGTGGAATTAGGCTTAAATTTGAATTCATGGAGGCATACAAACAAAGCCAAGTCCATAATGTGAAATGTTAATGAAAAGTCTGGAAGGTAAACTGTGAATCTTTATTTCTAACATTGATCCAACTTCCGATATTGGGTCAGTATATTGAGGAGGTTCTAAAAATGGAAACCTACTTAATTTTTAAATTATTAGGTTTACGTCAAAACCAATATTTCACAAATGCACTTTTAAGACATTATAAGGGCCGAAACGGGTTTGGCTCAGTGAATAGAGTGTCAGTCTGTGGACTGAAGGGTCCCAGGTTCGATTCCGATCAAGGACATGTACATTGGTTGTGGGCATATCCCCAGTGGGGGAGGGGGTGTGTGCGTGGGGGGGCATCTGGTCGATGTTTCTCTCTCATTGATGTTTTTAGCTCTCTATCCCTCTCCCTTCCTCTCTCTAAAAAAATCAATATATATATATATATATATTTATTTTTTTTTTTTTAAGACATTATAAGGGTCACTAGTTTAGGCAGTGAATATGGTTTCTTAGCACCATAATGCAAGTAATAGATTATCCAGAGATGTGGACTTGATTGCTGCTACATGGGAATTACATTCACATTTTATATAAAGCAAAACTACATGCCTGTTAATCTTGGAGTATTATCTTTAACATGTTTTCTACAAGACAGGTGATGTTTATGTCCAGGGAAAAAAGTTTTTATGCAAAATCTGCTTCAATATAGTCACATAGAGAAAATTCATTTTATTGTACTAGTGACTCAAATGAACATCACTCTGAAAACTTGCTGATTTAACACTCCAGAAGTTTTTACTAAGGACTGTCTTTATAAAACTGCCACTGCTTCTAATTTATAATTCTGTTTAAAATAAAGGGAATATACTTTCACTCATTTTCCATACTGTGCCAACAGAAGGTCTTGAGTAAATACCCATCTTTATAATCATAAAGTCGCTGAGGTAGTTAGTGTTCAGGACTTGCTAGTAAGTCAGTGACTCTAAGGAGAGTTGCAGTGTTGGAAGTGTTAGAAACCACTCAGTGCAATGTGTAGCCTGAGTCCGTCCAAGATGCCCAATGTTGACATCATGTTATGGATAAATATGCACTGGAAAGTAAGCCAAAGAGCCACAGTATATCTCATACTTTTGTAAACAATATTTTTGTAGATAACTTTTCAGTTTTCCCAAAAGGCTGATACATTAATATTTCAATTACATCCATGTTAATTCTGAGTTTGCAGATGTAACCTAGCCAACTACCATTATGTTTTAGTACTAAGGGATATACATTTCAATAAAGGGATTGAAATGCAAAGAAGAAGAAGATAGAAGAGGGAGGAGGAGGAGGAAGAGAAGAGCAAAACCTTAAGAATTAAATGAGATGATGCTGTGCTTACAAAGTGCTCAGTAAAAGTAAAAGAGTTACTGGTCTTGGGCAGCAAGGCATCATGCTTTTTGCAAGGCCTGACACTATAGCGTGAGGGAGTGGGGGCTCCATGTAGAATGGAGGAAGGTAAATAAAATCCAGGAAAAGGTGAGAACTACCTAGTAAAGTCCGCTGGAACGCAGACTCAGTAAAGCTATCTCTACGGATTCACAAGGCTCTATGTGGTAGGCCCAAGCCTCTCCTCACCCCAAGCCTGCCCTGTACTAATCTTTCACCTCTGAAAACCCTAAACTCCAAGACTGCAGCACATCTCTCAGTTCCTCCCCCATCCCACGCTCTTTTTCACTTCTAGTTCTCAGCGGTTGCCATTCCTCGCCATCTGGAAGGTAACCCCAAACTTCATCCCCACCTCATCACCTGATGACACATTCTTAGGTCTTAAGCTAAAAGGACCCTTCTTCTGGGAGCCCTTTCCTGCCCTGGGCCCAGGCCAGTCCCCCAATCCCCTAGACCCTTGTTTGACAGACAGCCACACCTAGCACATGGCATGCTCATTGTTCAATGTCCCATTTCCCAAAAAGAGAATAAACATATGGGGCATAGAACTGTTTCTGCCCATGCTCATATCTGTCCTCCAGCACCCTCCCCTCATGCACTTGAATTATTGAATCAATAGCTATGAATGAAATCATCAGGGTCTCAACTACGGCTAAATTCAAATAGTCATGTACCCCATAATAACTGCATGTACGAGGGTGGTCCCAAAAGTCTATAATGGAGCCCAGGTGTGTAGTAGGCTATTCCACCTAGCTTTGTGTAAGCGCACACTATGATGCTCGCACAATGAAATCACCTAAGGACAGATTTCTCAGAACGTATCCCCATCATTAGGCTACACGTGGCTATAACCACAAACCCCAGGCAAAGCCACCCTTACTCAGCAGTTGCACCATCTGTCCTGTTGTGTTTATAAGGGTTACAGACCAGTGTTTGGGGGCCATCTGCCAACTCTCTGGCAACCTGGATGAAGTAAGGAATGAAATTCTTCCCAGGCTGGCAGAAACTTCAGGCGTGGGAGCTGACAGGCAAGGGAGAACCTCAGAAGCGCTGGGTGAGTAAATGAAAAGAGATAAAAAATGAGATCTTGTTTTACGGAATGGTTCCGACAGTTAGAGAGTCCCTGACTTTCTAGCTCTTTTGGAAACATATTGCTTAAAATGTTAGCATGGCCTGAACAAACCGAACTAAACTGTACAGTGATTCAGGCTGGGAAGTCAGATAGACCTGGGTTCAGATCTGACCCTTACCACTAATTAGAGCTATTTGAAAACTTTTTTTTCCAAAAGCACGTCCATTTCCAAAAGAATGTTCCATTGCTAATGGCTGTACTAAGTTGATTTCCAAATCCTGAAAGTCACATTATGCTATGAGCGCCCCATGACAAGATACACATGCAAGAACTTGGCACTGAACACACAGCTGTCCTTGTCACAAATGTGCAGGGAGTAAGACAGGTCACGTGCTGTTTGTCAGGAAACTAGGTCAAAACCAGAAGAAACTCTCACCGTAACCGGTTTGGCTCAGTGGATAGAGTGTCGTTGGCCTACGGACTGAAGGGTCCCAGGTTCAATTCTGGTCAAGAGCATGTAACTCGGTTGCGGGCATATCCCCAGTATGTACAAGAGGCAGCTGATTGATGTTTCTCTCTCATCGATGTTTCTAACTATCCTTCTCCTTTCCTCTCTGTAAAAAGTCAATAAAACATATTTTTTAAACAGATATATATAATATATATTATATATATATATATATATATATATATATATATATATATATATGTAAATAAGTATATATATAAAGAATTCCTGTCAGAGGCCAGCAACTCCCCTGAAAAGTCAGAAATCTATTTCTACATTATGTGCAGAAAGGTAAGAGCCACTGGCAGGTACAAAGGAAATAAGATGGGGCAGGATCTGAAGAGGGAGCACTCACATCTGGTTGGGAGAGGGAAAAGGTCAATAAAAAGGTAATCGGCCTGGCCAGCCAGCTGGCTCAGTGGTTGAACACCGACCTGTGAACTAGGTCATGGTTGATTCCTAGTCACGGCACATATCTGGGTTGTAGGCTCAATCCCGTGTGGGGTGTGCAGCACAGTCAGTCAATGATTCTCTCTCTCCCTCTCCCTTTCTCTCTGGGGTAAAAAAAAAACAAAAAAAAAAAACAAAAAAAAAAACCACACACGCACACACACACATATCAATATATGTGTGTGTGTGTGTGTGTGTGTGTGTGTTTGTGTATTTTTTTTTTAAGGTAATCGGGCTAACTAAAGCTAGACTCTTGGGTCTTTTTATCTTTAAAAACTCCATTAGATAATTGTAGACAACCCCATCAAGCTTTCAGACCAGCCAGCCTAGCTTCTCTCCTAATCCTATCTTCAGCTGCTGCCACCTGTTCTCGATTCCCTGCCACTCTTCCCTTTTAGTTCTTTTCTAGTAGAAAAGGGGGAAGGGGAATATTGTCTGTTCCTCCCCAGCCCACCAATCCCCATCAATCATCCACACAAATACTGTGAGCTATGGCATTGAATTCATACTTGACCCAGGAGCTAGTGAGTGCCATTTCAGGTTTTTTTTAAAAGCCATAGAATGGTGGTCGGCAAACTCATTAGTCAACAGAGCCAAATATCAACAGTAAATTGAAATTTGAGTGCCAAATTTTGTAAACTTAAACTTCTTCTAACGCCACTTCTTCAAAATAGACTCGCCCAGGCCGTGGTATTTTGTGGAAGAGCCACACTCAAGGGGCCAAAGTGCCACATGTGGCTCATGAGCTGCAGTTTGCCGACCATGGCCATAGAAGATAGATGTTGACATGATCTGGCAGCTTCCTCTCCCCAACCGCTGGCCTAATATTTCAATAGTGAATGTGCCTCTCCTGCCTAAGACCTGCTTATTCGTAGGGGACGGGGTGGGAATGGGGGAGCAAGACTTGAACTGCCTGCCTGTGCACAAGCTTTTGCAGTCATTTCAGAGCCACTGAAATGATGTGAGATCAGTTGACAGGAGAAAAACACTCTTGAGATCTGCCAGACTGTGCTTGAAGGAGAGAAAATTGAAAAGGTGGGGGAAAAAACAAACCTGGGACATGCGAGACTCATTCAACAGACCCTTCCCACCAAACTTTCCTTGACTTCTGGAACCATCACTCCATCACTGTTCCCACTAATGTGCCAAGAAATGCAAGTTGGCTTCAGAGTGCCTGCTCACCACATTCCAAGGAAAAAGCATCATCAGTTTCTTCTTGCAGCCTTCCAGCAGGTCTATGGACTCCCGTCCAGCTTTGTCACTCCTTTGCTCAAGACTAGAACATTCTCTAACCCCTCTGGGCCTCAGCTTTCCCACCCGTGGAAGTGGGATCACCAGGCAGGGCTGTAGGTTTACAGTGCCGCACACAGAATGACTCCCTCACTAGAAGCATGCAGAGATTGACTGCACAGCCGGACAAGTTGCTTCACCTTTCAGAACCTCAAGGGTTATTTTCCACCCAGAAAGTGGAAGTGGTAAATCTTAGGGAACTTGTAGATGCCACATGTTTCATGCCTTCTTTCAAGAACTTGAGTGGTCTGAGCAGTGGCACCCAGTGGAATGGTCCGTTTCTGTACTTGTAATGGGCAACATTGGGGTATTTTTCTCTCTAGACAGGACATGAAATTGCCCGAGAAGCAATCAATCTAGGGTTTGGGAGATGAAGGATCTGTGGGTGTGGTACATCAAAGGTGTATGATACCCTCACTTCTGAGCATATGCATGGTGGTTAAGCAGATACTAAATCTGCCTGCCAATCCGAATCTTGGCGTAACATGTCAGTGACCTGGTCCTTTAACGTCTCTGCCTCATATCTCATAACATAAAGTTGTTACGAGGATTAGGAAATATAAGTGCAGAAGTGATTCTTTCGTTCTTGCCAAGATGCAGACCAAGAATATTTTCTAAGTATGTGCGGGAATGTGTGTGGCACACGTGCTGATCTAATTTCCTCAGGGAAATTCTGCAAAACGTCTGGGTTAAAGCACACACTGCATCATCAAAAAGGATGGACCAGAGAAGGAAAATGCATGACAAAGTCTTTACTTTAAAATGATTATCAGTACACCAAGAAACAACATGTAACAAGTTTTTGAATTCTATCATCTAGTAATTTGGATTAATACTAAAAGCAGCCCAAACAAATATACTACTACTCATTGTTCTAACCCTCCGCCAGAAAGGACTACTAGTATTTTAAGGCTGGCTGCTGCTTTACACAGGTTACAAACAACTATTTACTACTTTTTCATAGATAAAGCCCCTGACCTTCAAGAAAGCTTAAGGGAAAAATTTAATTTAATCCCTTTCTTTCTTAAAAGAAAAATAAACAAAAACAAACAAACAAAAAGTGTTTCTTACCATGTCTAACAAAGAAACAGTATTGTTATATATATTTATATGTTACTTGAATTAAAAGGCATAGAAAAAGACAAAGTACACTCATTAACTTTCTAAGAAATATGAGGTAAAAAGGTGAAACCTTTGGATAAACTCTACTCTAAGTTTATAGAAAGAAACTAGATTTGCTGTTCTCCCAAAAGCAAAAGGACCTACTATACAGTATACAGAAATAATTTAATGCCTTTTCACAAGATTCTAACTCAAGCTCTGCAAAAGCTTCATATTCCATGGAGGCATATAAAATGCCAACCCATAGAACAGATGATGCTTCCTTTTTCTTCCCTATCCACTTATGCGGTAGTTTTCATGGATTTCTGGCCGGATGTCACAGACAAAGGCCAAGAGGTTGTCCAGGACTTCATCCCTGTTCTGCTGGAAGTAGGTCTGGAGGATGTGCATCTTCTCCTGGGTTTCCTTCTCCATTTCAGTGCTGCAACTGCCGTGGGATCCCAGAGCCTGAGTGGAGGAGTAAGGACACACAGAGAATGTCAGGAACCACATTTGGTAACCCAGTCGCATTAGTGAATGTAAACAATCAGCATCAGTCAATGGAGCCTCCTGGTTGAAGAGCATGCAGGAAGTTGGCATTCGCAGAGTTAATGGGAGCAAAACCTGATGCAATTACTACTTGGTGGTCAACCTTACAACATCTATCAGAAGCAAACTGCACAGCATCTCTGCTGCTAGGAAAGGACCCCAGAGGATGATATAGTCCCATCTCTCGAGTCTAATGTGCAGCCTAACACTGGAATGATCTAAAGGCCCAAGGACTGAAGCCTAGTTGAACAAATGATGGTGTATCTACATCAGAGCATACTCTTCAGCCATTTAAGAGTGACCTGTAAAACCTGGCAGTTTAAGGGGAAAAAGGCAAGATACAGAGTGGTATCCTGTAGCTGGTAAGGAAGTTTCCTCGTGTGATTTTAAATGGGGGACGTAAGTGTTTTTGTGTGTGTGTGTTTCTTAAAAAGCTCTTGGCCCTGGCCACGTAGCTCAGTTGATTAAAGCATATCCGTCCCAATACTCCAAGGTTGAGGGTTGATCCCTGGTCAGGGCATATACACGAATCAACCAAATGCATAAATAAGTGGAACAAATCAATGTTTCTTCTCTCCCTTCCTCTCTCTAAAATCAATATATTAAAAAAAAAAAAAAAAACCTCTAAAAAATAATAAACACAAAGACACAAGGGGGACACAATTTAGGAAGAATATACAGCGTTTCACTATTACTAATGTTTTTTTGTTGTTGTTTTTAATCCTCACTTGAGGATATTTTTCCATTAACTTTATTTTATTTATTTATTTATTTTTTTAAATATATTTTATTGATTTTGTACAGAGAGGAAGGGAGAGAGATAGAGAGTTAGAAACATCAATGAGAGAGTCATTGATCAGCTGCCTCGTGCACATCCCCAGTAGGAACATGCCCTTGACCGGAATCGAACCCGGGACCCTTCAGTCCCCAAGCCGACGCTCTATCCATTGAGCCAAACCGGTTTCGGCTATTTTTCCATTAACTTTAGAGAGAATAGAAGGATGAAGAAGGGGGAGAAAGAAACACCAATGTGAGAGAGACACATCGATTGGTTGCCTCCCTCCCACATGAGCCCTGACCAGAGTTGGGGATCAAGCCTGCAACCAAGGCATGTGCCCCTGACTAGGAATCAAACCCGCAACGCTTCAGATCACGGGCCGACGCTTAACCACTGAGCCAAAGCGAGAGGGCTAATGTTTTTGCTCTTAAGTTTACCAATAGATTCACCGCTATTATGAATACATAACATCTATTCTTTCGAATATAAATATTCTAGAATACATAAGATACTTTTAACAGCAACTCTCTCTGAGGACTACAGGTCTGGGTTGAAGAGAAACTAACTTCTCATTGTTGCCCCGTTTAATTGCTAAAATATCTTACTGTATGGCTATCTTACGCTTCCGTCTCCATTCACAATTTAACAAACATTGATTGCTAACCATTTGTTTTTTATCTTCTATTGCCTTCACAGTATGGCTGGCTTTTGTTATCTGCTGTACCTACGTTATTAGAGAGTGATCTATCAGGTTCCTGAAGACATAACTTTTTTGTGTCTGACCCTTTGTGTCTCCTATTCTCACCTCACTCCATATATTAACAGCTATATCCCTTTCTATCTGTATAAAACAAGGCAGTTTACAAAGCATTCTCTCAGATGTTATCTACTCCTCCATAACCTATGAAGAGGCTATCACTCCCCTTTCTGCAGATGAGGAAACCAAGGCTCAAAGAGGTCAGGGTGAACACACTAAGATTCAGCTCTAGGGCTTTTTACCCTATACTACAACTGTTCATAGTATAGGGATACCTTGAAGCATTTCATAATGGTTAGCTCAGTTGCTACGTCATATTTTTAAAAAGTCCAATACCCCTACTAGGGGGATGAGGAAAAAAGTCCATAACCCCTACTGGAGGAATGTCCATAACCCCTACTGGAGAGAGGGGCCGCCAGCTCTATTCGGTGAATATAAACTATATGCCACGTCCCAGTACTCAAAACCGAAGTTACACTGGAACACTGTGTACAAAACCGATACTGCCTCTAGAAACAATTATGAGATGACTGTCCTAACAAGAGTATTTCTACACTCCTCTGTGGGCAGTCTGACAATTTACAATCTGCCCCAGTTTAAGAGTCAGAAATATTTTAAGTTTTAATAACACTATCATCACCCAATGCAAAGATGAATGAAACTTTTGCTACTTACTGCTATTTGCACCTGCAACTAGCAGAGGCCACTATGTAGAATTTGAGAATGAAGCCCACAAAGCCAAAGGCACAGTGGAGCGATGAAATTAAGAGTCCTCAAACCATTATTTAAACTTCCGGATCAATATCAAGTTAGCCTTTTATCTGGGTTGTTATTGTTTTTTTGTGTGTGTTTGTGTGGGGTTTTTTAAATGTCGAAGTAATGCAACTTATCCAGCCACTGAGTAGGCTGGCTAGAGCTGGCACAAACTCCAAATTACTCTTGCATACACTGTCCCCCCTGCCTGGCCATGAGCACAGTCAGGCAAGGTCTACGGGTATGCTTGGGGTTTTTAATTAATTCCATTTTGTTTAAAATTGTTGAAATTGTCTTCTGTTACCTACATCCAAGAGTCCTAATAGAATTTCTTTTCTCTGTGAAGCCCTTCTCCATCCTTTCCCTTTTCCAGAATTTTCCTTGCTTCCCTTGTACTCTGAGATGTGTTTTTGTACTATGACTGTATACATCTCATGCATGGTCATCTAGCCTCTCGCTGGTACGTGACTTTACACTAACGTGAGGCTCTGGAAGATATGTGTGTCTCTGCTACCACACTCTTCAAGCTGCAGTTCCCGTGACTGGCATTTCACTGAGTCTCCTTGACCACCAGCCCGTAGCTAGGCTCCATGAAGGCAAGGACCATGTCTATTTCTGTTCACAGCTCAGCCCTTGGCATTTGCACAGGACCTGTCACATGTTAACTGCTCAACATACTTATTAAATGAATGAATAAGTGAATACTTGGACTCACTATTAGTTGAAAATTGGTCACCCTAAGAGATTCAGCCTAAGCATCCAATAAAACATTCACCAACCAAAATTTTAAAACCCAACCAGAATGAGAATTAACAAGCTATGCTGGGCACTTTGAGAGCCTGGAGGGAAGGGGAGGAGAGGGAAGTCTAAAGAAAGCAAAGCAGTAATGAAAATAAATGGGGCCCACCGCAGCTTCCTTGGCCTTGAACTCCTTCTCCCTCTGCAGGCGGTACTGTTCAATTTCAGCCTGAGCCTCCTCTTTGGCCTGCTTCAGCCTCCGGTTCTTTCCTGTTTTCAAAAGAAAGAGCTACATCAGGAAGTGGTTAAAAGACAAGAGAAAGAAGCAGAGACTGAGATGGTAAACAAAAAAATGTTTCAAGATACAGTCTCAAGAGACCTGCAGGGGAGAGGGGGAATTCAGGGCTAACTAATAGTACAGGTTCCTCCCTCCTACTGGCTTTATTTAACTAGAAAAACAACTGCCTTCCGTAACTACAGACAGTAAAAAATGATGAAAAAACTTTTTGGAACGTGTAAGAATATTCTCCCAACCTCAACTACTAAGAACCAACATCAAATAGGTGGCATTAGCCATCTAAGGAGCTCTTCCTCTTCCCAAGAAGTAAACACCTAATGATGCTGTTGATTACGATTGGAGCTCTTCTTTAGAAGCTTAGCAAGGAGACTAATATGCTCCCAAGAGACAGCAACCTCTCCTCCCCTGCCCTCCAGGCTCTCAAAACCTAACTAAATGAAACAGATGATGTCACGTTGGAAACTGATGCCCGGGCACAGGATCTAAGCAACGAAAGTGGTACTGGGAAGGCATTCTCCACGGAGAGCACTGGATGTAAGACTGCACAGCATCTGAGAGGTGGGGAGGCACAGGTGGTCTGTGAAAGATTCCGAGTGGGCCGGGGTCGTGCACCTATAACATGAGGCTATAATTATCAAAAAGCTCTTATTGCAGAAGGGCTGAATCGACAAAGAAGAGTCAGTGGAGAGTGTAGGAAAGGGAAGACTTTTATCAGCTATTGCTGGCTGCAAGCAGTTGGGCTGGCTGACGTAAGGGCCTGGTCCTTCGTTCCTCCCACCGCCAGGTGTCTTCTGGTTATCTGAGCTATGCGGTGTTCAGGACTGCAAGCTTTCTGCAAGATATCCGCTAAGCACAGTGAGTTTTTCTCTGCCCTGTTTTATTCTCTTTAACCCTTTCAGTCTGGTTTCTAGAAGGGTCTAGTTTAATACACAGATGGGGAAATTCTCTAGGTTCTAACAAAGCCTGTATAAAAATAGACCCCAAGACCAACCAATAGTTACTGTAATGCTCTGTTCACTAACTTTTCAGATACCCAAACAGGGGGGGGGGGAAAAGGTCCTAATCAAACAATTTGAACATTTATTTAAGAGCAAAAAAGCATCTAAAACTAAGCTTTATTATACATTATTGTATATCAATTGCCCAAATTTTACTCAACTCATGTGAATGAAATGAAATTTAACCTTCCATCTCCTAATTAAGAAATTACTTGGATCTAATGACCCCATGATGGGGCAGTCCGAAACAACCAACAGCTCTCTCTCTGAGCACCCCAAGACTACTCTGCATGTATGTTTATTTCAGTACAGCTTAGGGCCTACTGCTGTCCTCTGCTCAACCAACCTGTATCCAGTGCTCTACATGTTATCCTCAACAGGTGTATTCAAAGCCTTATTTCAGAGAAAAGATCTTTTCCAAACCAACCATCTACAATAACATTTATGCACCAAACATTATGCAGTAGCTCTACATAATTTCACAATACCACTCTCCTGATCACTCCCAACTCCCACGCTCCCTGAATTAATCACTTAATATACTCTCTGCCTATCAGCAAACATCTTCAATGTTCAATTTTGATAGGTTTCTCTGAAAACTAAAAATATTTGAATCAGAAATTATATTTATTTTCAATCTTGCTTTTAGTGAACCTTATATATGGAAGTCAGTGTTATGTTTCATTCCAATGGAATAAACCAAAACACAATTTTTAAAATACATATATATTACTAGCGGCCCAGTGCACGAAATCCATGCACATTAAAAGAGAATTAATAGGGGAAATGTTTTAATATTGCTATTTGCCCTATCCCTATAATATAAGTGTCAGAGATGAAAGAAAATTAAAATGTATATGAAAACCTCCCTCCTGTCAGACTCTGGGGTGCATTGAGGTACCAAGTCAAGTCCCCACCCACTTTGAAATTGCTCAGACCTGGCCGGCCCTACCCCTGTCAAGCCCCGCAGGGCAGTGGGGGGTAGGGAGGGAGGGCAGCCTCAGGTCCCTTGTCCCAGGGGCGTGGCCTCAGTCCCCGGACACACACAGGAGGGTGTGATGACCATTTGCATATTAGCTCTTCAATATATAGGATGGTTCAAAGCAACAATTTCACGAAAATTTGGATTGGACCATTTTACCACATCATGTATTGCCTCTTCCCAATTCCTAACTAGGTAAGTCAATTATAATTACAGATCAAGGCAAGCAATAATTTTCAAATTTTAGTTCTTCTCAATATTCTGTTCCTAATAATCACAAAATTTGAGATTGCCCAGCCAGTGTTGCTCAATGGTTGAGCATCAAACTATGAACCAGGAGATTACGGTTAAGATTCCAGGCCAGTCCTAGACGGCTTGGCTCAATGGATGGAGCCTTGGCCTGTGGACTGAAGGGTCCTGGGTTCAATTCCATTCAGGGTTACATGCCTGGGTTGTGGACCCAATGCCCAGTGGGGGGTTTGCAGGAGGCAACTGATCAATGATTCTCTATCATCATTGATGTTTCTATCTATTCCTCCCTCCCCATTTCTCTCTGAAATCAATAAAAATATATTAAGAATAAGAATACAGCCAAAACCTGTTTGGCTCAGTGGATAGAGCGTTGGCCTGTGGACTGAAAGGTCCCAGGTTCAATTCCGGTCAAGGGCATGTACCTTGGTTGCTGGCACATCCCCAGTAGGAGGTGTGCAAGAGGCAGCTGATCGATGATTCTCTCTCATCAGTGTTTCTAACCCTCTATCCCTCTCTCTTTCTCTCTGTAAAAAAAATCAATAAAATATATATATTTTTAAAAAGAATACAAAAAAAGACCACATGCCCAGGTTTTGTGATCGATTCCTAGTAGGGGGTGTGCAGAAGGCAGCTGATCAATAATTCTTTCATTATTGATGATTCTATCTCTCCCTCTTCCTTCCTCTCTGAAATAAACAAAGAAAACATTTTTAAAAATAAAATAAGGTGAAAAACATGACACACTTCTCCAAGGCACTCAGCATTATTCTTACCATATTCCAAATACTTGTTCCTGCACTTGCCCAAAATCTATAATAATAAAAGCACAATATGCTAATTAGAATGGATGCCGGACAACCTTCTGGACTAAGCAGGAACTGTGAGGGCCAAGGCAAGCTGCTGCGACTGCAAGGGGCGAGCCCCTTGCACGAATTTCATGCATCGGGCCTCTAGTACTCTATATGCTTCCCAACAGATACAACTTGTTACTGATGAGCCATCACATGACTCATTGTGGGATGTCGTTCTGGAAATACTGTATCAAGGACATAATCAGAAATATTCTGTGAAGAACACAGAACTTTCCAGTCACCAGAGCAAGATTGAAAGGCCCATCCCCAGTTCCCTCAAAGAAACGTTCCCTATGAAACATAGAGTATCACATAACCCTAATTGTAAGTTCAAGAGCCGTGTACTTGGATTTAAGAGTGTAAGTCTTATACTAGGAGAAATACCAAAGAATTACTAAAACAACTATTTCTTGGTATTTTATCCTTGCACAAGACCTCTACACATCAGTTATGCTGCTTCCCAGGATATGGTCAAGTCATTTCTCTCTGAGCCTCATTTTCCCCATTTGTAAACTTGGGATAGAAATATCTCTCACTAGATGGGAAACTGAATAGATAAACTAGATACAGTCCCTGATCTCCAGTTTTTTGACTGAGTGACTGAAGACACAGGTTACTGCACCTGGGAAGGACTCCTAGCCTACCTAATCTGAAAGGAGGTCAAGCCAGGGAAGGCTAGCTGCCTCCATTTTGAGATCTGAAGCAAGATTTAGGGTTAGAGAACAAACCGGGGAAACCTCTTGCAAGCAGAGCAAACAGCTATGCAAAGGCTGCAGGGGCATCAAAGAAGTGGCTTAATCGTCTGGAGGAGCATACTATAGTAATATTAGGGGAGAAAGCAAGAGACTGATCCCTAAGTGCCTCCAACATCTAATAAGGCATTTGGGCTTTATTCTGCAGGCACCAACCGTCTGTTGCCTGTCATGGCGGTGGGAAAGGCAGGGGGATGACGAATCGCAGTGAGAACGGACTGCAGGAGAGGAAACTTCTCCCACTCACCAGTCTAGAATACAGACTAGGTCTACCTGTTCAGTTGTTTAGCAACCTCTCATTTCTCAACTCGAGTCCTCTCACCTCGCCTGCGGTTGACCTACCCAACACCGGCTTCCCTCCCTGGGATTCTAAATACCATGATGATGGAAGCCATGGATAGGTACATCCGGCACCGGGCTTGGCACCTATCAGCCCCATTTTTAAAACATTTAAGGACTCAAGGATTTAGCCTGCTTTGGGAGCCTCAGAGAACCCGAAGGCCTGGACTAAGATGGTGGCGGTATGGACCTGGTATGAAGGTGGCGAACGAAAATGTGGCCAAGAGGACTCTTGCTAGACTGAGCAACTGTGCAAACGGTGGCTTCCTTCATCGAGATGGGGCACCGCAGAAGAGCAGGCGGGAGGGGGGAGAGAATGAATTCCGTCTGAACAGCCCATTTTACACGCCTCTAGACACCAAGAAGGACGCCCACCCATTGTTAGGTCTCCGCGCCCGATCAGTTACCCCACGAGGCAACTTCCAGTCGCCCCCCAAGCCTTCCGGAGCCTCGGATCCAGGGCTTCGAGTCGCACAGCTTCCGCGACTGGAACCACCCCTCGGCCCCGCAGTGTTTCGGGCCTCGCCACCCGCCACCTCCCGCGGCCGGGCCGGGCCGGGCCGCCCTCCCGGGCCCCGCGCCCCGCCCGGCCGCCCCATCCCGCCCCGGAACTCACGCTTGCGGGCCTCAGACACCTTCTCGGCAGCCCGCTTCTCGGCCTGCAGCAGCTGCTGGATGCCCTGCGACTGGCTGGCCATGGTGGCGGCGACCCCCGAGAGGAGAGCGGCCTAACTGCTCCCTCGCCCCGCAGGTCAGCTGACCCAACCGCCAGAGATCTGCGCCTGCGCCTGGCGTCCGCGCCCCGGCCCGCCGTCACGTGACCTCCGCGTCGCCGGGTCAGCTGACTGCCCGTGGTGTCCGGTGACTGGGAGGGAGGGGACGGGCGGAGGTGGGGAGAGAGGAGCGTCTGGACTCCGCCCGCGCGGGCTTTGTCTTGGCTTCTTCCGGCCCCACCGTCCGCTCCTCTGTCAATTGTGTCTCTCCCTTAGCTGGTGGGGTCACTGTCGCCGCCATGCCACGTCGTTACCGCCATGTTTCCCTCTCTTTACACTGACCGAGTGTCCACGTTAAGGTCCAGCGAGGAGGGGCCAAGCCAAGTGATTTTATTCTGCTCTGCACACCGCTCTATCCTCCCTCCCCCTTTCTGGAACTTTTCTTTGGGACAGCTATGTTATGGGGGAGATTAGGAAAATGCTTGCCAGGCTCTGGAAGGAGCCTGGACTGGGAAAAGGAAGGGAGACTTGGACTCAAGTCTGCCACTGATCTGCTCTGTGCTTTGGGGAGGACATTTTCCTTTTCTGAACCCGGGTTCAGGAAAGGATTGAACTGTTTTTCCGTTATCTCGTGAATGCCTGCTGTGATCCTAGGGCACTGGTGCGGAGGATACAGCGAGAGCAAGACAAGATGGGGCGCACAGTTTAGGGACAAAAACAAACAAAAACACCAACGATTAAAATTACAAGCTGATAAACACTGAAGGAAAAACGCAGGTTGCTTTAAGAAGGAATAAGGTGGTGGGGGGAGGGGTGGCTCTATCTGTAAAGGCCCCCCAAGGAAGTGGCATTTAAAGTGAAACCAGAAGAATGAGAAGTTAGCCAGAAACCAGAAGAATGAGAAGTTAGCCAGAAAAGAAGTTAGCCAGAAAAGAATGAGAAGTTAGGGGGATAGAGCTGTGTGTGTGTTGGGGGCGGGGACGGGGGAGAGAAGGGGATGGACGACCTAGGGTGATCAGGAGAAGAGGGGCCAAATGCATGGATTGGGGAAGGGGGCAACTTGGTACAGAGCCATCCCTACCAGGAATAGAGACTGGAAGTCAATGGTTGATTTACAATATGAAAGGCAGTTTTAAACACAGCTTACTCCTGACAGCAACTTTAAAGTAGTGTTGTTAATCTTAAATCCCTAGTGAAAGAACTGAAGCTCAGAGAGGTTAAGTAACTTCCCAAAGTCACACTCCTCTTAATTTCCAGGGCTGCAGGTGAATTTCGATACTGGATGAGGCCAGTTTGAATCAAAAGGAAAATAAGTCATTTAAAGAAATGAAGTTTCTGTTCTGTTACACTATCCTTTCCTGATATAGGAACAAGCACTTGACTGGTCGCTGGGACTTTTATGTCTAATCAATGGTTTTTGGGATGACTTGTGTTCTAAGAGAACCTAATTTACTAAATCCATCAATGGAGAGTAATATACACCTCTAAGGATGGGATGAAGATTAAGATAGATAATGATATATGATTTCACTTATGTGTGGAATCTAAAGAACAAAATTAACGAACAAACAAAATTTAAACATTCAGATTTATAGACACCGAGAGTAGATTGATGGTTGTGAGAGGGGAGGGGTTTGAGGAATTAGGTGAAAGGATTAAAAAGTCCACATTGGCAGTTACAAAATAGTCATGGGGTGTAAAGCACAGCATAGGGAATATAGTCAACAATATCATGATAAGTGTGTATGGTGTCAGGTGGGTACTGGAAATATCAGGGAAAAACGCTTTGTAAAGTATATGATTGTCCATGCTGTACACCTGGAACCAATACAAAATAACATTGAAAGTAATCTGAATTGAAAAATAAAAATAAAATATATGCACAAAAGAAATATCACTAATACTATAGTACACTGTCGCAACCCACAGGTTGAGAACTGCTGCTGTAGAGCCTAGGACCATCGGAAAACACAGATATTTACATTACGATTCATTAACAGTAGCAAAATTAGAGTTATGAAGTAGCAACGAAAATAATTTTATTGTTGGGGGTCACCACAACATGAGGAACTGTATTAAAAGGTCCCAGCATTAGAAAGGTTGAGAACCACTGCTTTAAAGGGTGGACGATACAGTACAGTATGTCGATGTACAAAACACCCAAACCTGTAAGAATTTTTATGAGTTTATTTGAATCACACTGATGACCATTGCCAGGAAACAAAATCTCAACAGATTGACAAAATGCTCCAGAAAAATGGCAGTGTTACCACTTATTTTTATATCAGAACCAAAAGGGAAGTCATAAGGGGGTTACATAAAATTTATTGGTGATAATGGAAGTGGGGTATCAGTGGAAGTGGGGTATCCCTTTCCTCACTGAGTGCTGGGGGTCAGGGCCTTACAATAGCTTGAGAAAAATAATTTTCTGAGACTTGCATGGGAGGATTGGTGATTTTTATTTGCATGGAATTACATCCCTGGGTTTCCAAAGCCCCATTTTCCTTAACCCAGTACAACTGAGCTTCAGCAGAGCCAGAGGCAAAGCCAGTGTCCAGAGTATCTGTTCCATGTTGTAATTGAGTCCTGGACAGCATCAGGCTAGTTGCAGTCCATTAGTCCACTCTATGTGGGGTCCAGATGGCTGTGGGCCATGTGGGCGAATGCAGGAGCATGGGAGCTTGAACCAAGAGAGCCAGGAGCCAGGAGAGCAAACTCCTTTGTTTAAGAGATTAAATATGTAAAGCCCTTAACTTAAGCCCTTAAAAATTGTGGAATAGTCCCCAATTTTTAACAATTTGTCCCGCAGCATTTTTTAAAAAGTCCAAAAGATTTAAAAACAATATTTCCAAAAATTGGGACTTTTTTAAAACGCCGTGGGTCCAGGGACAAATTGTTAAAAATTGGAACTATCCCGCCAAAAGCAGGACGTCTGCTCACTCTGCTGGGCTTGGTACACAGCAGGTGCTCAATAAGTGTTCAGTTGCTTACACTGGGGGAAAAAAAATGGCCTGGCACAACACTCTCCAATTACCCCTGGGCAAACCAGGAGCCAGCACCCTACAATGAATTGCAACCTAATTGGGTGAAGCACCCAAGGCAGCCTATTCCCAGGACTTCTTCTCCCATGGGGGTAGAAATCATAGGTTCTATTTTTAAGAGGCCAGTCCAAAGGGTGTTATTATTCTGTCTCCCAGCGCAGCCTGGAAAGAGCCTCTCATAATGATTCAACACCACCCTCCCCTGAGCAATGGTCTGTGGGCCCCATCACTCACTGTTGCCGACACGCTAGCCTGCATGACTGGTGCTGTGGTATATGGAATGCTGAGGGCCTGGGACAGAAAGAAGAAGGAGCTGGGAGAGGTAGAGTGGATACCCAACCATCCAGGGTCACCCCATGCTGGGAGAGGGAGAGGCAGTTTACTTATAGATGGTGGAGCCCGGTGAGCTACCTGTTCCATTCCAAGCAGCCTCCGCATAGCTGAGAGAAGCCCTGCCCTCCCTTAGCGGGCAGCCATTCCCTCTTACCAGGATGAAGAGTCTGGTTTGGGAGGCTGAATGGGCTAGATGGAGGATAGGATCCCATTCCCATAATTCAGAGGGTGCAAGACCAGGACCAGGGGAGTTTTCACAGGCCGGTCTCCCTGGCTTGTAGCCTGGTTAAGCCCTGGACTTGCTGTGTGATCCTGGGAAACCTATTTGGCCTCTCTGATTCTTGAATGGTTTCCTTAAATGGGAAGTGATAGGGTTGCACAACATCATTGCTTTTTTACTGTTGCTTCCAGCAGCCTCTGATCACACAAAGGCAACCCTGGGCAGTCCACGGAGGCAGAGGGTTCCAGTGAGGGACCTTGGAGGCCAAGAGGAGAGGCGCCTTGGGGGACTAAAGGGGAGCCCCCGTGAGAGGAATGACAAGGACCCTGGCCTCAGGCTATCTCATACCTATGCTTCTCCAACACAGCTGCCCTTTAGAATGGGAGAGCTTTGTAAAGGTCAGGACCTACTGACTCAATCTCCTGCAGGGCATGGGGACAGGAACCTGGACTTTCAGAAATTTCCACTCAAGAAAACACTTTCTGTTCCTAATGTAATCGGTTTTTGTAATGGCATCAGCTAATAAAGGGATGCTTATTATAAAATAAAATTAAAAAAAGAAAGAAAGGTAATTCTGAAGCAGCAGACGTTGGAGATCCAACCAAAATCTGAGCCAGCCCAGTGTGCTGCTCACCACTTCCTTCCCAGCAGCTCCCCTGCCCACATTGTTGCACATGTTAATTCCAGGAGGCGGCCTCCACTCCACAGGGAGAGAAGAGCCTTCTGAAGCCAGGCTCTCTGAAAGAAATGGGGCCAGACCTCCGCAGTGCTCAAGGGCAGCGGGCCTGGCCTTCAGCACAGTCAGTGCACACACATCCGTTGCCCTGTGCTTCCAGGCATCATTTTCAGAGCCACAAGTCTAACAAGATCCCGAGCGGAAATATCGCTACCATTTGGTTGGTGACAGTCACAATACTGAGAACAGTGCACTCCTTATTACTGGGGGAAAGCACTGAATGGGGTTTCAAATAACCACAGAACGGCTCACACAGTGAGCAGGAATTCATTCTCCAACTTGGCTCGCTCCTCTCAGACTTGCCTTTGGCACTATTGGTTTCTGAAATTTGCATTCTTCGATGGAGGACGAGTGTGCTGATAGCAGGCAGCTGAGATCCAGTCTGGAAAGGGAGAGAGGGTTCAGAAGCAGCTGGGCGGTGGTTGCCTGGGGGATAAAAAGATGTTGGCTGGAAATGTTTAGTTACAGTGGCAATCTTCAGTGGTTAAATAAAAAAGAAAATGTACTCGTGTGACGGAAGAGCTGAGAGTTATATCTGACTCAATGTCAGAAGGATGCTTTCTCAGGTCTCTGGTTCTGCTTTCCTCTGTGGGGGCTTCCGTCTTGGCCAGGCCCTCTCAGGATGCGCAATCTCAGGAACCAGGGTTGCAACTTCGCTGGCCGGCCTAGGCTGAACTGGGAAACAGAATCTTGAACCTGATTCCAGGTTATCAGCAAAAGCAGCTAATCTTTCCAGGAAAGGATGATGCATGCAAAGAGGAGTTTCGCCAGTTTATCCCAGAATCTCCCAGAGAAGATGGAAGGGTTGTCTGCCCTCTTAGAAATGAAGTTTCCTTCTTGGTTTTAGTTTGGCAAACTGCGGCTCATGAGTCACATGCGGCTCTTTGGCCCCTCTTCCACAAAATACCACGGCCTGTGCGAGTCTATTTTGAAGAAGTGGTGTTAGAAGAAGTTTAAGTTTAAAAAATGTGGCCCTCAAAAGGAATTTCAATCATTGTACTGTTGATATTTGGTTCTGTTGATTAATGAGTTTGCCGACCACTGGTTTAGTTCATTTTCCCAGCTAACTGGCCTCTTGCTTCTGGTCTGTGCCTTAACATGGATACCTAACTGTAATCCAGCCCCTTCCCAGCCCAAAACCCAGTCATGGTCCCCAGTGTGACATTTCAGCTCCTCATCCTGAAATCTTGGGACCTTTATCATTTGGCCCTTGCCTGCTTGTCCAGCTTTGCTGCTGTTGAATCTCCCTCCTTGAATGAGTCTCCTCCTCAAGCGTTATATCATATACTTTAGTCACTCTGAATTATTTGGAATCTCTGAAAAGATTGAGCCTCTTTGATGCTTTGGGATCTTTGCCTATATTCTTGCCTCTTCCTAGAATGTCCTCCTTGTTCTTGTTTGAGAGGAGTCTTTAATGTCACACCTCCATGAAGCCTTCCCTCATCTCCCAACTCCTTTCCCAACTGTGTTAGGATGCCCTCACTCTGTTCTCAAGGTTCTCAGGACTTCCTTTGACTATAACAACTGTTACACTATATTGAAGGCACTTAAAAAAAAATGTATGTTCTCCACTAAACTATGTGATCTCTTAGAGGGCAGAGATTTGGGCTTTTTCCCCCTCTTCTAATCCTCGTGCCTGGCACAGAGCCTGACAAACAATTGGCATACAATATGTGTTTATTGGATGGATAAATGGTTGTTCATTACTTTTTGGACAATTTTGAAAAGCAGAATAATAAACCTTAAAAATCAAATAACATGCTGGGGAGATCAACCCAACTTAGGGCTATACTGGCACACCCATGACTGAGAAACAGCCACAGGCTGACACCCAGTCAGTCCTGAAGTGGGTCCCAATCCTGGTCCTGGTTCAAATAAGAGAGGGACGTACAGGGGGAGTGTCTACGTGGCGAGGCTGCACTCACCAGCCATGAGCCCAGCATCTGGTGCCTGTTGGTCAGCTGAGTGGCGCTCCTGCTGCGGGAGCACAATGACCACCAGGCGGCATCTCCTATGTTGAGCGTCTGCCCCCTGGTGGTCAGTGACATCATAGCAACTGGTTAACCGGTTGCTTAGGCATCTTACCTAATAATAGGCAAATATGTAAATTGACTGTACCTCCACTACGCCACCAGCCAATCAGGAGTGATATGCAAATTAACCAAACAAATATGGTGGTTAATTTGCATACACAGGCAATGTGTGCAGGGGAGGAGCAGAGGGTTCCTGCCCCACCCCTAGTCTCACAGGGCATCTGGGCAGCATGGGAAGGCGGGGCCGGAGCAGAGAGAGGCAGGTCCCAGAGCAGAAAGAGGCAGCTCAGTGGACTAAGGGGAAAGGGGCTGGGCCGAAGTGGAAAGGCGGTGCCAGCAGCCAGAGAAAGGAAAGCTCATTCTAGCAGGAATCCTTGTGCATCGGGCTTCTAGTATATATATATATATATATAAATATATATATATATATATATATATATATATATATATTTAATAATTAAGAGTTAATATATTTATATTACAAACATCTTTTATAAACCAATAAGGAAAATCTTAAACACCTCAAAACATTAGGCTAAAAACATGAACAAAAAAGAATATGCACAAATGGCCAATACATATATAAATTGTCCAACAAAGCCTTACAAATTAAACATGATGCCATTTTATGTTTCAAATCAATAAACATAAAAACTGGCAACACTAGGTTTCAATGAGGTTGTGAGGCAAGGGGCACTTCCATCCACGGCTGGTGGAATATTCCTGAGCTCATTGTGATAATATGTTCTAAAAGTCTCTTAAAGTGCAGGCTTTGTTAACCAACTATTCCACTTCTGCAACTCTCATTCCAGGGCTTTAATCAGCAATACACATCTTCACATGCAACTCCTACTAACTCCTCACTGTTTTCTGATTGACAGCCCTGCCTCGAGGAAAAAACTGACATTAAAGTCACGGGAACTGATCGTGTCTTACCACTAATTTAGGGATCAGAGCAGAAAAGCCTCTAGTTTGGTGGTGGTTTGATGGTTGGCTACCAGCCTGTGGAAAGCCTTTCTGGGATTGCTGTGATTCGTATAGGGTCTAGAAGTTTATCATCTGCTGGGCCAGTTGGAAGATGCTCAGGAGTTACTAGAAAGATCATTTTGGGAAAGGAATTCTGGCTTGGCAACTGGAAAGGGGATGTATTTACTGAACACCTTCTATGTGTCAAGAAGTTACTTCTATGGCCCTAACTGGTTTGGCTCAGTGGATAGAGCGTCCACCTGTGGACGGAAGGGTCCTGGGTTTGATTCCGGTCAAGGGCATATGCCCCCAGTGGGAGGCAGTGTATCAATGACTCCCTCTCATCATTGATGTTTCTATCTCTCTCTCCCCCTTCCTCCCTCTCTGAAATCAATAAAAATATATTTATTTTTGAAAGTTACTGATATGACCTCACTTAGTCTCTTGCTGGGCAGCCACTATTATAACTGATGGAAAATATAGAGTGATGGAAAATATGGAGTGATGGAAAACTCCAAAGCCCAAGAAAATTGTCACTGAATCACAGCAGACTATGCTTTGAGAACTCCGATCTTGGACACGCTGTTGGTTATTTAAGCAAAGGATATTGAGCATAGCTATTCTGGTGGCTCTTCATTAAATTGCTTTGAGTGAACTAATTATACAACGCCCACGTTCAGTAGCCTCATATCTTTCCCTGGTACATAATAACAACCTATCATTCAAACGGGAGGAAAAGAGTCCGATTCTGAGCAGGACAGCGTGAAACAGGCCACAGAATGGATTCTCCCTCAGTGCAATTCCCTCTGGGCAAGTTCTCGATGAGGGTACCTGCACACCTTGTGCTAATTGATTAGGGACAGACTGCCCTATTCTGGCAGCCTGGAACTTCCTCTGAAATGACTCCTTTTTGCACATTCTGTAAAACAACACACAAGTTCCATTGCATTTGACAGAATGACAGAAGAAAATAATGATTGTTTGGCTGATGCCTCCACACCTCCCCCAGAGCCACATGCACTGGATGTTCATGCCTCAGAGGAGCCCTGTGATGTGTGTAGAGAACCTGGACTGAAATCTGGGACTGGGGTCAAGCAGCAAAGATAAGCCCTGGCTGGTGGTTCAGTGGTTAGAGCATGGGCCTTTGGAACAAAAGGTCTTGGGTTCAATTTCTGATCAAGCGCATATACCTTGGTTGCAGGCTCTATCCCTAGCCCCCTGGTCAGGGCACATGCTGGAGGCAACTAGTCAATGTGTCTCTCTCACATCATTGTTTCTCTCTCTCTCTCTCTTTCTCTCTCTCTCTCTCTCTCTCTCTCTCCTCCCCCCCTCCTTTCCTTCTTCCCCCTTCCATTCTCTCTCTAAATATCAATGGAAAAAAACATATGCTAGGGTGAGGATTTTCAAAAAATGGTTAACTGACTTGTGGTTGGCTCAATATTTATTCAGTGGTTCTCAGTCTTGAGTGAGAAGATGCCTTTGAATACTGGAGTTTGGGACAGGCCACTTGAAAGGATTAAAATACTGAAAATGATCCGGTAAAGTAATTATAGTAGATGGCTGCCAAGGTGGGAGAAGATCTTAGAGCATCATTGAAGGAGGCTGTTATCACAGTTTCCCGAATGAACCACCCGTACAACCATGCCCCTACCAAGGAAGCTTCAGTGCTCTGGCCACGCCCCTTAGATATTCCATTCCTGAGCTGTCCAGTACAGCAGCCGCTGGCTACATGTGGCTACTGAGCACTTGATGTGTGGCCATTCGGAATCGAGATGTGCTGTAACTGTGCATTACACACAGGATTTTGAAAATTTAATCTGAAAGAAAGAATGTAAAATAGCTCAAAAATTATTTTTTTCTATTGATTACATGTTGAAATAACATTATGGCTATATTGGGTTAAATAAAGTATATTATTAAAATTCATTTTACTTGTTTCTTTCTACATGTTTTAATATGGCTAGAACATGTAAAATTACGTATGTAGTTAGTTCACATTCTATTTCTACTGGACCAAGCTGCTCTGGAGACCAACTTCTCCCATGTTCCAGGAAATGCTCAGCACCTCTTTGGAGCTGGCTTGATGGTGCCCTTGCTTTTCATCTCCTAACAGAGAAACCAAGAGACGTGGGCCCTGAGCTCTTGCTTGATTCAAGACAGATCCTGACCGAGGAAAAGGGTAGCTTAGTGCACTGCCTGAGAGGGATAGCCATGGATCCATCGTGTAAACCCAGATACAGCTCATTCCAGCCCCGCTCCGGCTTTTCATGATTTCCCCCCCCCCCCCAATTTAGGAGAATCTGTATTGTTTCCGAATCTCCTCACAGAATGAAAGCTTAATCAGTATGTTTGATGCCAACATTCAGATTTCCATGAAGGGAGTGCAGGAAGAGGTGTGGCCTGCTCTGCCCCGTGTCTCCTAACCACTCCACACTCCATCCAGCAGACAGTCTGCAGCACCTTTTCTCAGTCCTAACACAGTTTTTTACAGAGTGATTATGGTTTTGCTCTGCGTGTAGAGACAGTGCAGTGGCTGAGAAATGCTGACTTCATCGGGACAGAGGAAGCACAGAGATCTCTCTCCCCTCCCTCCCCAACCTCCAATGTTACAGCACCAGGGTTCTAAGCAGTGAGTTTAGCACCCTTTTATTCATCGACCACCAGGCCAGGACGGGTCCTCAGAAGCTGTTCCGGCTGGCCTCCACCCCATGAGAGGATTTCCTTTGCACAATTCTTCATAGCATCCATCTGGCCTCTGCTGACCCCTCCCTCTTTGTTATAGGAAACCCCTCCCACTCCCAGAACCCTGATGGCTGGGCTTGTTTTGTTTCAATAGCTCTGACTGTATAAAGTTCATGCTGATTTTGGAAAAAAATGTGGTGCCGTGTCACTCTGAAGTAACCTAAATGAGATCTAGAATTCAAAGAGACATCCCTCCGCCCACAAGGATGAGCTTGAATGCAGTCTGTTCGAGAGCGCCTATTCCTTTAAGATGGGCAGGGGCTGCCTTCCATGTGCCCAGCAAGCTCTCACTTCACAAAGATGCATTGGCAATTACTGAGCCCAGAGCTGTCCTAGGCATTTACAAATCGATTTGTTCCCACATTCCTAGCTATAGAGATAAGCAGCTGAGTAACGATCCCATCCAGGGTGAGGACTGGGAATGCAGGGTGGGCTTTGCATCTGGAGCAGGAACCGGGGCACCAGGCCATGACTGAGAATCGTTGGAGAGCAGAGGCTGTGTGCGCGGTGTCCACAGGCTTCAAATAAACCTCAAACACCCAACGAGTGGGGCAGAGGGAGCACCGACCTGCAGTAAAGCAGACATTGATATGAATTCCAGTTCTTCCCCTTACCAGCTGTGTGACCTCGGAGAAATCACGTTCATCTCTTTGACTCTCTTTCACTTATAAAATGGGAATCATAATATCTACTTTATGAAAGTGTGTAACATCTGGAGCCAGACTGGGATTTATGGGGTTTATTAACTATTCGACTCTCTGGACACTTGTTTGGAACAGATTTGTGGAGGTATGATGGACAAAATGTAAACTTCACATGTCTAAAGTGTAGAATTTTGTATGCAAACATGTGTGAAACCATCACCACAAGCAAGGTAATGGACACATCCATCACTTCTAGAAGTTTCCTCCCGCCCCTCCCAGTTACCCTCATCCCCAGGAATTCCTGGCCTGCTTCGTGTGTTTTCTTGGTTTGGTTTTGGATCGTTTCGATCGCAGTGCCATCAAGCTCACCCATCACTCATGTCTAACATGCCATGAATCTCATCTGATGTGTTTTGTGTATGTCTGACATTGTAGTTTTCATCCCTACAACATCAATTTGGGTGTTTTGTTTTTAAAAATACCTTCCTAGTATCTATTTATTTTTATTTTTTAAAATATATTTTATTGATTTTTTACAGAGAGGAAGGGAGAGGGAAAGAGAGTTAGAAACATCGATGAGAGAGAAACATCGATCAGCTGTCTCCTGCACACCCCCTACTGGGGATGTGCTCGAAGCCAAGGTACATGCTCTTGACCGAAATTGAACCCAGAACCCTTTAGTCCTCAGGCCAATGCTCTATCCACTGAGCCAAAAACGGTTAGGGCCCTAGTATCTATTTAATATGTCTGTTTGTCTTCTACTTTTTAAAACACAAGGAATAGTTATAAAGACTGTCTTAATGTCCAGTTCTGTCATCTAGGTCAGTGGTCGGCAAACTCATTAGTCAGCAGAGCCAAATATCAATAGTACAGTGATTGAAATTTCTTTTGAGAGCCAAATTTTTTAAACTTAAATGTCTTCTAATGCCACTTCTTCAAAATAGACTCACCCAGGCCATGGTATTTTGTGGAAGAGCCACACTCATTTGTATCTAATACAAGGGGCCAAAGACCTGCATGTTGCTCACGAGCCATAGTTTGCTGACCACAGATCTAGGTCACTTCTGGATCAGGTTTGATTCATTTTCCTCTTTATTTTTTCAGCTTTTGCATGCCTAGTCATTTTTTATTAGATGCCAGACATTGTCAATTTTACCATATTGTGTGCTGGACAGTGTTGTATTAAACAAACAAATAAATAAGTAAATTTGAGTAGGGACCATTGTAATTTAGTATACTTATAACCAGAAATAAGAAATTGCACATCACTTTAACTTTGTACGAATTTAGTTCATTCATTTAAACATTTCGTCTGGCCAGGTCCTAGTTAAATATTTTTAAAATATAGATTTGAGCTGTTTTTCTGGGATGCGGTTCAGTTACTTGGAAGCAGTTCGATCTTTCCAAGGCTTTAAGTGCTGTTAAGCACAACCAGAGCAGCATTTAGTCTAGTTAATTTTCTCCACTAATGAGGCAATGCCTTCTTGGTCCTTTAAATGATGAGCCACAAATGATGAGAGTTTTCCACTCCGGCTGTTGAGAGCAGGCTCCATTCCTTCCCAGTCCTGCGTGAACTCTCAGCAGTGTTCCTTCTGCTTCTCTCGGGTGGTTTCCCCCTGCTCTTTGCAGTTTCCTCACATACGTGCACTGGTCAGTGCACTGAATTCTGGTGAGTGATCCTCAGTGGAGCTTCAGAGTTCTCTCCCTGGTCCTCTTTCCTACAAACTCTACCCACCTAGCTTCCTTGGACTCCCAGTTATGCCTCCTCAGCTCAAGGTGTGTGCTGGGTTCTGCCTGGATCCCACCCTCCCACCCCACCCCATCTGCCCTATGAATGGAAAACATTCTACAGGTAGTACGCTGGAGCATGGCCGAGACTCACCTCACTGGTTTCCCATCTCTCAGGGATCACTGTCCTTTGTGGACTGCTATCCAATATCTAGAGAGCTGTTGTTTGTGTGTGTGTGTGTGTGTGTGTGTGTGTGTGTGTGTGTGTTTTCATTTGTTTTAGCAAATAGAGTACATCTGATCTCCAGTTTGGCCAGAAGCAGAAGTCAGGAAAGTTATTTAAATTCTTTACAACCCAATTTCCTCACCTATAAAATGAGAATAATAATAGTACTCAGAGAGCTGTTGCAAGGATTAAATGCATTCATATCTGTATCTAATACACAGTAATTGTTCAATGTGCAGAAGTTACTGCCATCGTTGTTGTTATCATCATCATTATTATTATCATCCAGATCTATGGATGGGTTTCTGAGATCTGTGAAACTCTTGAATTCTCCGTCCATAGCACAGTGCCTGACACTTCGTTGGTATTTAATAGTTGGACCTTTACTCCTCCATCCCAGACCCTTCCACAGATAGCCCTCATCCTCTTCCTCCGGTACAAGCTAAGAATGACCTCTGAGATCGCTGACAGCCATAATTTCTATGCCTCGGAGATCTAATTGATAGTCTCCTCGAGCAAATTAGCATTTGCAGCAAACATATTCCAATTTAGGTTTATTATGCTTCCTAAATGAATGAAACAAGGATATTCTGAGAAGCAAACCAGAGTTTAATTCAGATGAGCCTCGAGGTCAGTCTCAGAGTTAGCTAGAGGAATTCAATGTGGGAAAGAAAGTGCTTATTCCAATCCCTCCCAGGCTAACACTATGGGGAGATGGGATAGAGAACTTGGCTCTTTAAAAAAGGAAATAAATATATTTGGGATATGCACTTGAAAAGAAGGAAACAGTGGCCCAAGCTCCTTTACCCTCCACTCCTGGCCTTCAGACATCTACCCTCAGTGCTGATGTGGTTGGCATCAGATGCGATGGTCATCACTCTTCCAGGACCAGACATCGGGTGGAGTCCTCCTGGAGGCCTGGGGAAAGCAGCTGTTTGAGGCAGGTCACAACGTGTCACGTGAACATGTAGGATGTGCTCCATGGCAGCCTTAGACAAAATCCACATTTTAGTCTTCTTCTAAGACCCATCCTGGTCTACCTGCTTCAGTTATCAGAATTAGAGTTTGACCCTAGATGATTTGGTGCAATGTATAGAGCCCTTAACCAGGAATCGAGCCTGGGACCCTTCAGTCAGTCCATGGACTGATGCTCTATCCACTGAGCCAAATCAGCTAGGGCCAGACTCTACTTTTGATGACTGAAGCAGGTGGGCATCTCCTCACCTGGGAAGCCTTCCATGAACCCTCAGGCTGTGTTTATTGTCAATCACTGAGGAGCTCTGAAAAAGTTCTGTATGGAGAGAAAGTTCTGGAAAGTGGGGCAAGGGGAAGTGGGAGAATATGTATATGTGGTCATATTTGCATGCCCACTTGCTCTCACTCCTTTGGCTTTAATGGAGCTGGGAGGGGAGGGAAGAAGCCTTTGGGGGAATTTTAAATGTTATTAATTTTCATTTCGGTCCTCCCTTTCTAATAACTCCTAAAGACTAAAATCTGCAGTCAGAGTTAAATGCCTGCCTGAGAAATACATCCATTTTAGTGGGCTGTTTTCCACTTTTCAGTTACACTTCAGGAGTTAAAATCAACACAGGGCAAAATAGAAGCAATTAGATAAGCCCCGGTAGAAACCAGGAACATATAATTAAATCCTTATATTTGCAAGTCTAGCTCTCAAGGGAGGAGAAAACACTGATGAGTTTGATATTTATGGAGCTCATTCTTTCATTCAACCATGCATTCACTCATTTATTCACTCCCTCCCTCTGCACTGACAAGATTCTCTTGGTTACAAGTAAAAGAAACACAACTGAAGCTGTCTTAAGTCGGAGAAACAAAATTCATTGGCTCATGTACCTGGAAAAGTCCAAGAGTTACTGCCTCTCTACACTGTGGGCTTACATTGTGTCCCCAAGTCTCTGTATTCCTTCTCCTTTCCTTCTTATCTCCTCCTATTTTTTTCTCTTCTCCCACCTCTCATCTTCCCATCCTTCAGTCAGGCTCTCTCCTTGTGGCAAGTAAAGAGCCTCCAGCAGCCTTAAATAAACATCTTAGCAACTTAGCAACCCAGGGAAGAGAGATTGTTTACCACTGGCAGGAAACCAAAAGGCCCTGGGGGGAACTCTGATCTGCTTGTGTTACATGTCCATGCCTGAAACCAAGTTCTGAGGCTAGAAGTTTGGAATAGTCTGATTAGCTAGGTGGGGGACAAGTGGCAAGGGTGGAGAATGTGTGGGGTCAAGTTCAGCCCACCTAATCGCAGGGAATGTGTACACTGTGCAGGATACTGAAGAGACATAACTGACAGATTTCACCATCTCACCCATCCATCCTTCCTTTCCTCCCTCCCTCATTCCCTGCCACCCTCCACCCATCCATTCATTTATCCATCCACCCATCCATCTATCCATTTTTCTATCCTGTCATTTGTCCATCTAACAAGCAATTTTTAAAGAGCTTTTTCGATGCTTGATACTATACAGGCACTTACCAGGCATGGAGCTAAAGGGCAGGATCAGGGCTTAGCACAAAGCTGGGTAAGTATTTGAGTGAATCAATAGAAGACTCTGAGTCTTATGCCTGGGTCACTAGGACAATGATGATGACCTTGATGGAAAATGAGTATGTGAACAGGAAAGGTGGTTCTGGGTAAATGACTTGTGCTGGGCTGAAAGCTTGAATGTCTCACGTGGCCCCCCATGACTAAATGATACACCACTTCTCCCCTGGCAGCAGGAGAGCCAGGTACCATCAGGCTAGGAGTCTGGGGACTGAGGCAATTGTGCTGAGCCATCCAATGGATACTTTGGAATGAAAGTCAGCAGGGAGATGTGGTGGGATTTCAACGGTGATTCAATATGGCAGGCTGCTTTTGGGAGCCCTGATTAACAGGCAGAATGGAGAGGTTGGGAGTGCTAAAGCCCACCAGCCAGGGCCCTAATAAGCCAGGAGCTCTGTCCCTTGTTCCTCATTCCCTTTCTCTCTCTCAGGGGATGCTCTCAGGGAGGGAAGGATGTTCTGCCTTGCTCTCTTCTTGGCTGCCCTGTCCATCAGCATTTGGATCGTGGCAGGAGGCATTCTGTGAATCCACCAATGATGGGAAATTCTCTGCAAGGGAGAGATGGGCTTTGCTATAAGATCCCCCGCCATTACGCTTGCTACCGCTGACTGGCCCTCTTCCTCTTCCCTGGGGAAACTTGACCCAGGTCAGCTGAGTGAGTGCTGTGTACTGGAACCTGGTCTGTGTGCACAACAAGGAATAAGACATGGTCCCTGGTCTCCAAGAGCTCAGTGGGTGGGACCCACTTGGTTCTGGGTCCTCTGGAATAGGGCCCTGAGACAAGGAGGAGCTTAGCTGAGTGCTCCAATGATTGGCCTCAACTGCCTTGTCACTCAAAGCTGCCCGAGGCTGCTGCTTGGAGGAGAGTCACAGCATATGGAAAATTAAAAGCACATTTCAAAATTGACTGTGTATAGTCAATTGCTGCAGACAGCCATGGATTGCATACTGTAAAGTCAAAGAGACCTGTTCTTAATTAACTTATCTTGCCATATTTTTTTTTAATGTTTTTATTGTGAATTTTTTTTTTTTTTTTTAGAAAGAGAGAGAGAGAGAGAGAGAGAGAGAGAGAGAGAGAGAGAGAGAGAGAGAGAGAGGAAGGGATAGTGACGTAGAAACATCAATGAAGGGAACATCCCTCGGCTGCCTCCTGCACACCTCCTACTCGGGATAGAGCCTGCAACCGGGCATGTGCCCTGACCGCACTGACCAGAAGTGGAACCATGACCTCTTGGTTCCTGGGTTGATGCTCAGCCACTGAGCTACAACCGGTTGGGCTCTCTTACAGTGTGTGGATTTGTTTAATGCAAGCCCATTGCAGGGGGCTCAGCTCTTGTCAGCACAGTGACTCTGCATAGAGCAGGGCATGAGGCCAGGATGCCCTGAAGCAGCCAGCAGAGGATCCGCGAAGCCAACAGTGAGATTTCAGTCTTGGAGTAATTCCCAGGGATCCCCCCACATACACACATTCACCTGTAGTGGGTTGAATCGTGTCTCCCAAAATCCATGTTTCTCTGGAACTTCAGAAGCTAAACTTCTTTGGAATCAGCTTTGTAGCTGTAATTCGTTAAAGATCTAGAGATGAATCATCCTAGGTTTAGGGTGGGCCATGGAAGAAGAGGAAAGGACACCCTTAGGGACTCAGGGAAGGAGCCATGTGAAGACTGGGGTAGAGATTGGAGTGTGGCAGCTAGAAGTCAAGGAACCCCAAGGACTACTGCAGACACCAGAGGCTGGAAGAGGCAGGAAGGGTTCTTCCCCGGAACCTCCAGGGAAAGCATTCTCCTACCGACACAGTGATTTTGGACTTCCAGCCTCCGGAACAGTAAAAGAACATATTTCTGCTGTGTCAGGTTCCCAAATTGGTGGTAATTTGTGATGGCAGCTCTAGGACAGCGATGTTGCCTGGTGTGCCGTAGGTGCAGACAAGACAAGAATTTTATAATTTTTCACTATTTTGTTTACTTAATATTTCATAATAAAGTAATTATAAAATACTTTCTTTGTGTTTATTTGATTCCTATTCAAGAGAATTACTTTATATATAGTCAATATAGGCACAGAGTTAAATTTTTTAACATTTTCTAATGGTGGTGTGCCTCGTGATTTTTTTCATGAAACAAGTGTGCCTTTGCCCAAAAAAGGTTGAAAAACACTGCTCTAGGAAACCAACAGAACCCAAAGCCTCTTAGAAGAGGACTTCAAATGAAGTCACTAACCAAGGACCAGGCGAGTTAGAGCCATGGAAACTGAACTGGCTGTTAGTGGAGGACCTAGGGCTGTTGCTGTGGCAACAGGAGTGAGGAAGACATTTCCAGAGCCAGGCTCATTGCACCTCCTGTGAGGTGCCAGCAGCAGCACCCGCTCCCCAGGCCTGTGTGGCCCCACCTTCAAACAGCTAGGCTCTGACACCCCCAATGCCTTCTCTTCGCTCCCCCAGACTGAGATGGTTTTTGCTCTCACAGGACTCTCTCTGAATTACCTCACTGTTCCCTTGGACCTGTCTAAGGACTCATTAAAACACGTCCCTGTATTAAAGTTTCTCTGTTAAAACACAACAGAATGGCTCCCTGATCCTGGTGTCCCAGTTGGGAGCTCCCCTGTTAGTCTGGATCATACACCAATGATGTGGGCAGAGTCCTGGCCACCCTGCAGTGGACACACGGGCTGAGCAAGAAACAAACCTTTGTGCTGTCGCTCTTTGATGCGGCACAGGTTAGTTGGCCTTGACTAATACATTGACCTCCAGCTGGGCCATGAGGAGAGGATTCTCTCACTGTGCCCTGGGCAGAGAGCTGCACTCAGAGCAGGCTACACACGCTGGTAAATTTGACAAACACCCCAAAGTCTGAGCAGATAATGCTGATCTGAAATTGGGTAAAAGAGAAAAGCCTGGGGTTTTATTTTTATTATGTGAAGTACATAAATCAACAAGGAAAAGACAAACACTCCTGTAGAAAAATGGCCTAAGGTGCATAGAGGAAAATGCTCAATTTCCCCACTAATCAAACAACAAACATTAAAGAACATAATTCCATCATGGAGAGTTGAATGGTGTCCCCTACTTCTCTGAACAAAAGGGGGTATTGAAATCCTAGTCCTCAGTATTTCCCAACCTGATCTTATCTGGAAACTAGAGGCCAGGTGCATGAATTTGTGCATGGGAGGAGGGGGTCCCTCAGGGTGGCCTGTGGAGATCGGGCCCCAGGTCCCTACCCTAGCCTTGCAGCCTTGCAGCCCTATTTGCACCTGTCTTAGCCTGGCGCTGCACACTCACCTGCTCCATCATCCCGCCACAGTCCTGCTTTAGTTGGGGCCCATTGCCACCCTCTGCCCCCAATGTTCCTCACCGCGCCCCCCTGGTAGTCAGCACATGTCATAGCGAGTGGTCAAATTCCCAGTCAAACAATCACCTGAGGGGACAATTTGCATATAAGACTTTTATTCTATAACACAGGGTCACTGCAGGTGTAGTTAGTTAAGAGGAGGTCATTCAGGAGTAGGATGGGTCCCTAATCTAATATGGCTGGTATCCTTATGATAAGATGGCCATGTAAAGACAAGAGACATAGGGAGAAAGCCTGTGGTGATGAGGGCAGAGGTTGGAGTTACACAGTGCAAGGCCAGGAACACCAAAGACTGCCAGCAAATCACCAGGAGCTAGACAGGGGAGGGAGGGCTTTCCTACAGATATCAGAGGAAGTGTGGTCCCGCTGACACGTTGATTTTGGCCATTAGCCTCCAGAACTGTGAGACAAAACATTTCCATTATTTTCAGTTACAGTTTGTGGATGCATCGTTGTTGTTTTTTTGTAAGAACAGCCCTAGGAATCTAATAAGCCATTTTTCACTTTTCACATTGGAAAAGAATAAATTACCCAGGGTTTAATAGCATGTTCATGAGGGGTGGGTCATAGGCACTCCTATACACTACTGATGGAAGGCTATACTTGCACAGTTTTTTGTTGGGTGAATTGGCAAAAAATATCGATGACAGCCTTAAAAAAGTGATATAATTTTATTGATGGAAGGAGCCTTGACTTAGGGTGGTGAACACACAACACAGTGTACAGATGATGTGTTGTGGAATTGTGCACCTGAAACCTGTATAATTTTTTCACCAGTGTCACCCCAATAAATTCAATAAAAAAGGAAAAATCAACAACAACAAAAACATGTTAAATCTCTGGTAAAAAGGAGCACTATAACTATATCTTTCAAGTTCTCAGTTCTAATAGAACATGTGCACCTAAATCACAAACTCAGAGGATATAATAAATATTTGTCTTATTTCCACTCACTTGGTATTTTTCTACCATGGAAATATTTTTTATGGAAGTTTATGTTCCTTAGATTATTTTATTTTATTTTCTCTGTAACTTTTTCTGGATATTTTTATTTTTTTGATACAGAGCAACTAACATTAGACACAGTGTTTTAAGTATATTTGTTATGGATTTGTATTAGACAATGTTAATGCTTTGTACTTTAAAAAATACATTTCTTATATTTTTAAGACCAAGGAAAAGAATATACCCTTGTTCCAGCAGTTATATTCCTATAAGGTTGTTTTTTTTCCTGATAATAGGGAAAGGTAAAAATAATCTGTGTACAATAATAAAGGGTTACTTACATATTATGACATATTATATGCAGTCATTAACCTGTTAACTGAGTGGGACCTATAAATACGTCAAACGTAAACAATATCGGGAACGGGTAGGACGTATGAATACGTCCTGGAAATATATGTTGTGCCCTGAGAGGGACGGTATATATTTTTTGTAATCTTTATAATTGTTTGTAAAATTTATAATTTTTTAATTCGATGTTTCCATTTCTTTGTTGGTATTCTTTTCTATTTTTTTTTATAATTTTGTATTTTCCTTTGTGCTTTATATATAAATAAATGAAAAATATATATATATTATTTACTTTAATTAAGTATAAATAAATAAAAAATAATAATATGAAATTACGTCCTCCGGGCGTGACTTACTGACATGTCCTAGTGAAAGAGTATGTGCCCATTACAGATTGCGTAATTAAAAAGGGAACTCCCCGGTTAACAGGTTAAGAGTGATAATGTAGCCCTAGCCGGTTTGACTCAGTGGATAGAGTGTCGGCCTGTGTACTGAAGGGTCCCAGGTTTAATTCTGGTCAAGGCCATGTACCTCGGTTGCAGGCTCCATCCCTGGCCCTGGTTGGGGTACAAGCGGGAGGCATCTAATCTATGAGTCTCTCTCACATCAATGTTTCTCTCTCTATATCTCTCCCCCTCCTTTCCACTCTCTCTAAAAATCAATAAAAAAATATCCTCTTATGAGGATTAACAACAACAACAACTTATTTTCTGATGTGAAACTCCCCAACTCCCACCTCCACAGCAAAGAGTCAGGGCTTGGTTAGGCGACCTCCAGGACCTTCCCCAGTGGCCTGGTGGTGGGTGGGAGTATGGAAGGCTCTAGGGCAGAGGCAACCCCCATAAAATGGGACCGGCAACAGAAAGATTCCCCAGGAGCCCAATGAGAGCGTGTAGGTGAGGGAGCCTCTGGCCATAAATCCTGCTGAGGCCTCAGAGGCCAGCATGAGGCATAGTCAGAGCTGCCCAAACACTGTTAGCTTAACTGGGCCTGAGCCGCATCGTATCTGGGTCCTGGTGTGTAGAAAGCCGGCCAAGAAATAAAGCAAACAATAATAGCAAACAAAGAATGAGAAGTTACACGAGCAGATGTTAGCTTAGAAAGCCCCACAGGGCTGACTCCTGAGGGCTGTAAAACTTGGAGGCCTAGTACAGCCACTCTGGAAAGCAGTCTAGCAGCTCTTCGAAAGGTTAAACATGGAGTTACCCCATCACCCAGAAGTTCTGCTCCTAAGAGAAATGAAAACATGTGTCCACATAAAAACCTGCACATGAGTGTTCAAAGCCGCATTATTCACAATAGCCAAAAGCTAGAAACATCTCAAATGCATGTCAACTGGTACATGGGTACACAAATGGTAGTACATCCATACAATGGAATATTATCCAGCTATAAAGAGGAATAGACTACTAATACATGATGTAACATGGAGGAAACTTGAAAATATCATGCCAAGAGAAGGAAGCCAGTCACAAAAGGCCAAATATTGTATGCTTCCACTTAAGTGGAATGTTCAAAATAAGCAACTTTCTAGAGACAGAAAGTAGACTGGTGGTTTTCTAGGACTCCAAGGGATAGTGGATCAGAGGGTGGATGGTTAAAGGATATGGACTTCTTTTGGGGATGATTGAATATGTCCTAAAATTGATCATGGTAATGATTTCACAGTTCTGTGAATACATGGAAAACCACCGAATGGTTAACTTTAAGTGAACTGTCTGGTAGATGGATAATACCTCAATAAAGCTGTTATAAAAAAGAAAAAGAATAAAGCCTCTAAGGCAGGCTTTCCCTAACCCATGTTTTCAGTTCATTCTTCAGGCAAGTGTGAAGATAGCTCCCATTTATTAGGGACATCCACTATACCAAGCAAGGGCATTAACCATGGCACAGAGCTGGAGGACCAGAGACACATAGTCTAGTCACTCCTTTCACCCCAGCCAACAGCCAGCCAACCAGCAAACATGTGAGTAAAGCCATCATAGAAGATCCAGTTGCCCAAAGACCCTCCACGTCACCATCCTATATAATAAAAGGATAATATGCAAATAGATCAAATGGCAGAATAACAAGAACACCTGTGGCCCCATGCCCCACCTGGCCCCACCCCCAATAGGGCCCCCTCAACCTGATTGGGGGCGGGGCCAGCCAGCAAACTGCCCACAGCTCTCCTTGCCCCACCCCATATCTCCCCACCCCAGCCGGCCCCATGAGTGCACAAATTCATGCACCAGGCCTCTAGTTCCTAAATAAAAGAGCCCAGCAGAGGCCAGTCAGGCTGGGCCAGACCAGAAGATCTGCCCAGCTGACTCACAGAAGTGTGAGCTAAGTAAATGACTGACAGTTGTTAAAGGCATTGAGTTTTGGAGGGTTTGTTATGCAGCAGAAACTAACTGGGACATTTTGGGTATAAATGTGTCATGGCTCCTCCAGGGAATATTTTAAGCTATAGAAATGCTGGGTCGTACATTTGGCATGTCTTTAAGTCTGCTAGATATTGCCAAGGAGTTCCCCACAGTGGTTCTGCCAATTTACACTCCCACTAGCCCTGTGGGCAGGTTCCTTTTGCACCACAATCTTGCCAATACTTGGTAATGTCAGGTATTTTTATATTTGCCTATCTGATAGGTGCCAAATGGTGTCTTGGTTTAATCTGTAATTCCCTGAGCACAAGCCAGGCAGCTTACCTTTTCTGAAGTTTATGGTTGAATGGAGTCTCTACAAAGAAACAACCACCTTGAGCAGGCTTTCCATTTCTCCACCTTCTTTGTGTGGCCAATTCCCACTCATTCTTTAAGATGCAGGAAGAAGTTAGGCTTTGCCCTAGCGGTTTTGCCCAATGGATAGGGCATCAGCCTGCAGACTGAAGGGTCCCAAGTGCAATTCTAGCCAAGGGCACATGCCTGGGTTGTTGGCTCTACCCCCAGTAGAGGGCATGCAGGAGGCAGCCAATCAATGATTCTCTCTCATCATTGATGTTTCTATCTCTTTCTCCCTCTCCCTTTCTCTCTAAAACAATAAAATATATATATTTTTAAAAAGTGGTCACTGTTGAAGAAGAAGAAGAAGAAGAAGAAGAAGAAGAAGAAGAAGAAGAAGAAGAAGAAGGAGAAGAAGAAGAAGAAGAAGAAGAAGAAGAAGAAGAAGAAGAAGAAGAAGAAGAAGAAGAAGAAGAAGAAGAAGAAATGATGGTAGGCTTTAATCCCAGAGTGCCTTCTCCATCTCTTATACCTGCCTGCTCCTTTAAGAAGCAGCTTAGGCACTAACTCCTTCAGCCACCCTTTCCTGACTACCAACCCCCAAGATGGGCTAGGTGCCCCTTCCGCTCCCTTCACCTTCCTCTATCTGATCACCCTTGGCCACAGTCAGGCCTTTCTGGCCCATTATCTGTAAGGAAAGAGGAATGACCTTGGCTTTTTCCCTACAAGCAAGAATAGTGGCACAGCCTCCACGTGACCAGTAGAGGCCCCCACAGTCTTCCCGGGCCACTCTGCCCAACCTCCTCCCAGTTCAGTAAGAACTCATTTCCTCCAGCTCCAACGTCAGAACATTGTGATCCTGAGTTGTAACTGCAGTACCCTTTTGGCCACAGCGGCTTTTAATTAGGCATAAAAAAGCCCTGGAACCCATAGTGCTCCCTTGTAATGTTGTGTCCCAAAAATTACTGCCATCTGGTTAAATGAGAGAAGGGCCATTCAACTGACTTGTTAGGCATATTTCAGTGGGGTTGGATGGCATCATGACCATTGTGACTGTTATTGTTATTTACAGAGCAAGGAGGGGACGCATGTCCATCTGGAAGAATATTGGTGGGACAAACTACCCATCAGAGGTAGAGGAAGAAGTATCTAACATCCTCCCAGATCCATAGATTCCATTCTTAACCCTGGTAACCTGGTAACCATATTTGGAGAGAAGGTCTTTAAAGAGTTAATTAAGTTGCAATAAGATCTTTAGAGTGAGCCCTAACCCAATATGATTTTTTGTCTTTGGAAGAAAAGGAAATTTGCATACAGAGATGGAAGAAAAACCATGTGAAGACACAGGGAGAAGATAGCCAAGCAGAGAGGCCTCTGAAGAAATCAACCCTGCTGAAACCTTCCAGCCTTCAGAAGTGTGAGAAAAGAAATTTCAGTTCTTCAATCCACCCGGTCTGTGGTCCCGATATGGCAGCCTGAGCAAACTAATGCACATCCTGCATGCCAGATGAGCACTCGGCATTTGGTCCTTACTGGAGTCACTTGCTCAAGGTCTTACCAGCTAGCAAGTGGCAGAACCAGGATTTGAACCCTGGTCCCTCTGACTCCGATGCTTGCCACGCATTGCCAAGCTGCATTACATGGAGATGAGGAGAAAAGGCAGCCCTGGATCTGTGTGAATTTTGAAAATCCCTTCCTAGGGGTTGGTAAACAGCCTAGGGTTTGGTACATGGTGGAGGCTCAGACATATTTTTAGCAAGTCCTGTCATTTATTATACTTTTGAAAGAGTGCCATCCTCACTGAGGATTCTTTATGGAGCACAAGTGCTTCTATAAATCTTGGAGAGCTGTTAGAGAAGATGCCTGATGTTCCAACAGGAAAAATCAGAACCCGCACCTGCAAATGGATGGCTCTGTTGCTCTGAGAATACTGTCAAAATGACTTAGCCCAGCGCTCCATGTCTGTCATGCTTTGCCCCTGCCTGCCTCTTCTCCAGCTAAGTCTCTGGCCACATACCTGCTGAATCCAACAATGCAGACTTGCCTTGCTGTTCCCTGAACAATCCGTACTCTTCCTGCCTCCATGTCTTTGCTCACGCTGTTCCCTTTGTCTAGACTGTCCTTCTCCACCTGGTGACCCCCTACTCATCCTTCAAGTGTCACCCTCCAAAGGTCCCCTCTTTCAGGAAGCTTTTATGACCTCCCCTGAAAGAATCAGGGGCTTCCTCTTATGGGCACTTGTTATACTTTATCTTCTACGTGACAGACACCCTACAGTGATCCCTGCAAGGAGTCACATCCTTGTACAATCCCCTCCCCTTCAGTTTGGGCAGAACCAGTGACTGGCTTCTAACCAACAGTGTATGGCAAAGGTGACAGACTGACACTTCCTTGATTAGGTTCCCTTATATGGCTAAGATGCTGGGATGGTCCTCCTAAGAATGCATTGTATTATAAAAGACTCCATTCTAACAGACTGCAGAGTGAGGCTCCCACGCTGGCTTTGAAAAAGCCAGCTCTCACATGTGGGCTACATGGCATAAAACTGTGAGCAGTTTCTAGGATCAGAGAGAGAGGCATCCAGCCAATAGTCAGCAAAAAGGCTGGGTAAATGCTTTCAGTCACTGTCTCACAGCAGATGAACTCTGCTGCCAACTGAATGAACTTAAAAATGGATCCTTCCCCAGTCAAGCCTTCAAATGAGAACACCGCCCTGCCAACACCTTGATTGTAGTCTTGTGAGATATTGAGCACAGGAACCAACTAGACCAGGCCAGGACTCTTTTTTTTTTTTTTTTTTAATACATTTTATTGATTTTTTTACAGAGAAGAAGGGAGAGGGATAGTTAGAAACATCAATGAGACAGAAGCATCCATCAGCTGCCTCGTGCACACCCCCTACTGGGGATGTGCCCGCAACCAAGGTACATGCCCTTGACTGGAATCGAACCTGGGACCCTTCAGTCCACAGGCCAATGCTCTATCCACTAAGCCAAACCGGCCAGGGCCAGGCCGAGACTCTTGACCCATGGAAACTATGAGATGATAAATATGCGTTGTTTAAACCATCTGGTTTATAGTAATTTGCTACATAGCGATAGCTAATCTCTCTGTTACAACATATAGCCAGTATTATTCTTCATGTGATATTCCCAACTAGTGGAATAATTCCCAACATGAGAACAAGGACTAGGTTCCACTCTTTCAGTCCCTACACAAGGTCTGGCATAAAGTAGGCGCTTGACATATGGTATGTTTTTTTGAATGACTAAATAAATGTGATCTTTAAGGTTCTACCTGACTTTAAAACACACACACACACACACACTCTAATTCTAGGATGTTGAAATTTCATTTACTGTTACCTTCATGAAAGGTCAATGAAAATATCACATTTCCAAGGAATAAAGAAGAATGCAGAGAGCAAGCATTCTTCTGTAACAGTTATAGATTCTTTGACACAATTTGCCAAGCAGTTGGGCACACTGGGCCCTGTAAATGTAATAACAATGTCTGCCGAATGTCTTTGAAAATGGTCAAAGTCAAGGGCAAAATCCCAAAACCCGCTGGAAGGCAGCGAGGACCATTAGCTGCTACTTGAAAGCCAGAGGCAAAGAGACATTATGAGCCTCAAACCAGTTAGAGGAAGAGTCATCAGTCAACCGTGGAGCCAGGGACAGAATTCAAAATCACAGTTTTCCCAGAACCCCCAGAAAATGCTTCGTGCCTCCCCTCACCTTTGTTCTTCCCTCCTCTCCCCTCCTCCTCCTCTGCCATAGAAACAAACACACAGGTCTTAGAGCCAGAAAGGCCTGCATATCCCTGCCTGCAAGGCCCGCGCCGCCCAGGTGAAAAGACTGAGGCTCGGAGGTAGGACTTGGCCCGCAGATCCAGACGGTCCAGACTACAGCATTCTTATTCAGCATCCCCCAAAGACTGAAGTTAAAAATAAAAATGAAACAAAGCAAAAAGCTTCCTTGAGGATCAGTGAGCAAATGAGGCAATTAACCAGAAATCCAGGCACCTCGCAATTAAAACAAAACGTTTTACAGGGTCTAGACAGATAAGCAAAGCTAAGGAGTCATTTCCACAGAGCAATCCTTACAGCGGCCCAGAGCGGCCCTGCTCCCGGGCACTGCGCTCCGTGCCTTACACGCATTACCTTCATCTTCATTAGCCTTCCAACCATCCCGTGTTTATAGCCCTTTTTACAGTGCTTTTTTTTTTTTAATGAATGAAGAAACTGAGGTGCAGAGAGGTGACAAAATTCTTCCAGGGTTACATAACCATGAATTATTTAACCAAGTCTGTCTGTGGTCACTCTGCCGTGATGCCCAAAGGAGTGGGGAGTGAGGCTCAGAGAAGGGGATGCCAGCCGGGGTGCCTTGGCTGGGACCCTCACGTCAGAGCTCAGGATGCTCCCATCCGGCCACATCTGACGTGCACACGACACAACAGCCTGACTATCAGCTCCAGGAGGGCAGGGACTGTGGTGAATGCCCAAAGCATCGCCCTGGCAGGACGAAGGAGGAGCTAAGTGCGAATGATGAATGACCAAAGGGAGTGGATGCCTGAATGGATGTCCCAGCTAACCATGCTGATGTGTGCACGGCAAGGGTATCTTCGCTGGGAGCTCCTCTAATCTGGTGTGTGTGTGTGTGTGTGTGTGTGTGTGTGTGTGTGTGTGTGGATGTCCCGGTGTAACCAGTAAATAATCCCCTGATTAGTGAAGCTCTTCCAGACTTCCTCTCAATCCGATTACAGCACAGCCTGATAAGGTCACGTCCATTGCCCTGTCTCTTTCCAGCCTACAAATTGGCTCCCTGATATTTATTATTGCAATTGGTATAGTTTGCTTTTCCCCCAAAGCTGTGTGAGAGAAGTCGGCTTCAATCCCATCCGTCTTCATACAAGATGCAACGGGAGTGTGTGGTGGGTTAGTAATGTGTGTGGCTAACAGTATAGCCTTTGGGGGAACTATCTCACAGCCCAGACACTGTTTCCTCATCTGTAATACCTGTTTCACCGGATGGTTGTGAGGATTATAAGAGTCTATGTCTATGAAGCACTTAGCTCTCTGTAAGTTTTCCTTTACTCTATTAATGAGAGCCTGAGACAGGCACCACAGGCTCCAGGTGGGACTGGGCACCAGACAGTGACATCCTCTGGCTCTTGATTGCCCTATCTGTAACACAGTGGGAGAGAGAGGGAACTAGGATTTGTTCAACAAATAGTCACTGAGCACACACTAGGTGGTCTTCCGAGGGCAGTGGGCTGGCAAATCATGGCTTGCAAGCCACATGCGGCTCTTTGGCCCCTTGAGTGTGGCTCTTCCACAAAATACCACGGCCTGGGCGAGTCTATTATAAAGAAGTGGCATTAGAAGAAGTTTAAGTTTTAAAAATTTGGCTCTCAAAAGAAACTTCAATGGTTGTACTGTTGATATTTGGCTCTGTTGACTAATGAGTTTGCCGACCACTGTCCTAGGGGAGAGCACCAGAGAGAGACTTAAAGGAGCGGTGGCCCTGTTCTGGAGGGCCTCCCGAGTGTGAGGAACCGTGACCAGTATCGATGCCAAGCTCTGCGGGAGTGCCTGGTCCAGGCCAGGCTGCGTGATACACACGTTGCGTACATGAGCTTAATCAATATTCATAATCCTGCTGAGGACAATGCCACTGTCCCCATTTTATAGGCGGGGGCACTCAGGTGCAACAGTGCCCCACGACTTGCTCAAGGTCACCCAGGCAGTGAATATCAGAGATGGAATTTGAACCTGGAGATCAACTCTGTGCTCGAATGCCCTTCTGGCACGAACCTGACATGATTCCCCGTGACCAGAAACAGACGCGAGATGACACCGAGGCCGAGATAAATGCCTGTATCTCCCCTCTTCTCCTGATGCTTTTGTGATTTCTCTTTTTCTTGCCTCTCTCTTATCTCCCCGCGTGTTCATCAATATTGACTGCATTATCTACCAGTCACAGAGGCGAACATTTCCATTTTCTCTGCTGATACCATCCCACTGACACTGCAGGGAAGAGACAGGCTGTGGTCCGGAGCAGAAGTGATAACTCCAGTTGCTAACCTCCTTTCTCTAGGGATCAGAGCTGGAAACGTTCCCCATGACACCCTCCGTCAGATAGCTCAGAGCCTCCTCCCTGCTCTGGCCCTTGATTGCCCGGTCAGGCTTGGCTCAGTGGACAGAGAGTTGGCCTGGAGATCAAAGGGTCCCAGGTTCTGTTGCAGTCAAGGGCATGTACCTTGGTTGCAGGCTCCTCCCCAGCTCAGGCCCTGGTGGGGCTCGTGCAGAAGGCAACCCGTTGATGTGTTTCTCTCACATCGATGTTTCTCTTTTTCCTTCTCTCTTTCACTCTCCCTAAAAGTCACCGGAGAAATATCCCTGGCTCATTTCTCCCCACCACAAAATGCCCACTTGCCAACCAGGAATAGTTAGTGGGTGGCTACTTTTTAACCTCAGACATTTCCAGCCCAACTTTCAAGAAAATGTGGTTTTTATGCCATTCCCTCTGGGCCTTTTTTAGCATCACTGAAGCAAACATGTAGGAGGCTGCACAGCATAGTGGCTGAGAAAGAACTCTGGAGCCAGACTGCCAGGGTTCAAGCCCAACTCTTTGATGAACTACTGTAACCTTGGCCATAGCTATGCCCCCACATCTCAGTTTCCTGGCTCTTTCCAGGATGATGATTGATGATGATGATGATGGTGGTGGTGGTAGTGGTGGTGGTGGTGGTATCTCTCTTTATAGACTAGTTGGGAGGATGGAATGAGTTAAAATACAAGTGTTTAAAACTGTGTCTGGCAGTCAATAAACATTACCGATACTTTTTTATATGTCCCCTAGGAAATACATCTCAAATTAAATTAACCTCTATTGCCTTCTAAAGATATGTTCCAGTAGATAAGAGGGAGGGGAGAAGCTCTTTTAAGCAAGGAATAGCAAAAGCTTTTTTAAAGATTGCCATAAAAAAGAAACAAATGAACAACTTTATAGCACTCCGCAATGAGTGTGTGTGTGTGTGTGTGGGGGGGGGGGGGACGAGGTGGGGGAGGGGAGCGGTAGTCATAGCTCTCTTTCATTTACCGCACAGGACGTGGCATTTGCAGCTGCCCGCTATCCGGGGAAGATGGGAGGCTTAAAAAGTTCATTTTACAGACGAGAAGGGAAGCCCTTTGCCGAGGGTCATTCAGCTAGATAAGGGACGTCCTGAAAGCGGAATCGTAGTTTTCTGCCTGCTATCCAGGGTGCAACTCCATATGCTGTTTCTTCATTAAAAACAAACACATAATAAACGAACGATCACTGCACATCCAGCTCAACACAGAACACTTCTGAGTTGAGTCCGATTCACTCTTCTTCCCTCTCTCTGTCTTTTAGGGCGTTCAGGTTTATCCAGGAACATTCACAGGAGGAGGGCATTGGCTTGCCAGAGTTGGGGGACAATAATGAACTATTCAAAGTGGCAAAGGGAGGGAAGCCTGCAGCATGCAGGGGAGAGTAACATTTTCCTTCTGAAGAGGCAGTATGCAGCCAAGGCCAGGCCTGCTCTTGTCCTCGGGGCCAGATGGAGGCAGTGCAGCACTCAGAAGCCCAGGCCTCTTGGATTTCCAAGAGCTTATTTCTGAGGTTTGAGCACAGTTAGGATTCCTGAGGTTTGAGCACAGTTACACGCTGCCTCGCCTCGAGGGGACACGCTGCAAACTGATCTGAAGGTGGCTATGCAAGATGGATGGAAGAAACCCCTCGTTCTTTTTCCATGCTCTCTCACTGTCTACCCTCCCAGATTGGCCTCGGCACCCCAGATGGTCTCTGAGGTTTGCAGAGGAATGCCTTTCCTTTTCGGCTAAGACCTGTGTGCAAGGTAGTTCCTGCTGCCTAAAGCAAAATACCTTCTTGCAAACATCTTTGGCACAGAGATAAAAATGTTGGGAATGGGGATATTTGCTTCCTGGGATGCATTTATCAAGCCAATCACAGTAATTATAATTAGAACACAAACGAAGGGAAAGCTAAGCCTGAAATACACTTGCAGTAAACCTGAGCAGCATACAATTAAGCCCTGCTGAGTGGCGTTTTGAGGCAAGCCATTAATATATTTTGGGGGTGGGGAGCTTGATTTTTTTTCTTAAATATCTTTTGCTGGCTGCATCAAAGACTTCAACAACGGGTTTGAAGGAGGAAGAAGGATGCACATTATTAACTGCTAAACTTAGAGCTGTAGGACAGATGTTCAAAGGTAGCTTAATGGGCTATTTAAGACAACTTGTCAAATATGCCCACTGGGCATTCATTTAATCCGGGTCTGTTTTAGGGCAAGAAGAGAATTGAGGATTTGGGGAGACTAGTATACTTTCAATTCCTAGCCTCAGTTTTGGGAAGCGCTAAGCTAACAGTGTTGGAAATTCTTCCACGGCTTTTCATTATACAAAATAGCAAGTTCCAGCCCGGCTGGTGTGGTCTAGTGGTTAAGCATTGACCCAAGAAGCAGGAGGTTAAGGTTCGATTCCCAGTCAAGGCACATGCCCAGGTTGTGGACTTGATCCCCAGTGGGGTCATGCAGGAGGTAGCCAATCAATGATTCTCTCTCATTGATGTTTTTATCTTTCTCTCTCCCTCTCCCTTCCTCTCCCTGAAAAAAAAAAAATTAAAAAAAATAAAGTAAAACTAAGTGATGCCATCTCTTTGATTGATAAAGTCCTTACCGTTTTCTCCTCCCCTAAACCTGGGATCTCTCAGGCGTTATAATACTTATCATATATGGCCTCCCTCCTCTGCTGGACTGTGACCTCCTTGAGGTCAGAGGTTACATCTTTTTAATTGGGATCTCCAGCATCCAGCACATGATCCAGCACAGAATCCTGATGCTTGGAAAATGTTGAAGAGTATATGAATGAGGGAAAGAACGAATGTTTCATCCTTCTGGGTTCAACTCAAACCCACTTTTTTTTCCAGTGACACCCCATCATTCCCTTCCCCACATAGAAGTCAGATGCTTCTGCAATGGGAATTCCAGAACATTTCTAGGGAAAATGCAATGGGAATTCCAGGACATTTCTAGGGAAAATATAGCTTTCCATAGGAAAATAGCTTAGGAGAGGCAATTCAGGTTGGAGGAGATGTGTGAGAGGTACGTGTATGTGTGTGTGTGTGTGTGGGGGGGGTAGGGGTGGGGAGAGGGTTTGCTGGCTCCTTAGAAAGTTACCTTTGAGTAAAAGCACAGGCTTTCACTTAGATTGCACTTAGGGGAGCGGGGTGGGAGGTGAGAAGCGATATGACACATATTTTGTCTCGGAATGGAAAAGCACAGAATACTTTTCTGCAATCCATTTCATGCATATTTAAATTTTTTGAGATGATTGCAGATTTACATGCAGTTGTAAGAAATAATACACAGACATCCCATCACCCTTCACCCCGTTTCCCCCGATGCTGACAAGATCACAGCCTGAACATTGATATTGATACAATCTGCCCACCTTACTCAGACTTCATCAGTTTTGTACCCATGCATTTGTGTATGCGAGTGCGCGTGTGCGCCGTGCACACTTTGCATTTCTGAAAGCGGCTTTCTTGCCTCCTGGAGACTGGGCAGTGGTCCAGTCTGGTCCATCCCTGCAGAGGAGGTGGCTCCCACAGTGCGTGCTTGCATATGTCTTTGGAGGAACGTAGTAGGTTCCAACTACCGTCCACATAAACACTTGAACTTGCATGTCAGTGTGTGCAAGAAGGGAGCGCAACGTTTCAAGGTAGAAAACGGAGCCTGAAGCATTTGGTATTGGAGAGGCAAAAAGTTGGCTATTTTCCGCCACCATGGTGCATTAGCTGGTTGGCTAATTGCTGCAAAGCCACCCTGATGCACATGCTCCCATCGCGGAAGAGCGGTTTTGAGGTTCCCTCCTCACTCCCTCCGGAAAATTGGAAGTGGGGGGGGGAGGGGGGTCCTAGTGCCCCGGGAGCTCCGCCCACCCCCACCCCCACTGTCACCCCTCTCTTCCCCGGGGCCGGACTGTTTCACCCCGTTTCCAGGCAACCGCCAGGCGCGAGGTGGGACGTCATTTCCTGAAAAGCCCGCGGGGAGAGGGGGGGCGGGGAGGAGGGGCCCGGGGGCGGGGCCAAGGCCCGGCCGGCGACGGCGACGGCGGCGTCGGAACTCGCTGGAAGCTCGGCCCGGCGGCTCAACAGTTCCCAAAGTGCGGGCTCGCGGCCGCGCGGCTCCGTCTGTGCCGGGCGGTGCAGGGGCGCGGGGGTCCCCGGGCTGCCGCTTCCCGGGGCTGCCCCCGGACATGCCCCGCTTCCCCCGCCGGACGCCCGCGCGGCCCCACCGGCTGCGATCCGAATCCGGGGCTCTGGGACTAGAGCACCTCCATCCCAACTTATGCTTTTGGGGTCCCCCAGCCCGAGAGAGAGGAGCGGGCGGCCTGGCTGGGGGAGCCCCGGGCCTGGTGTGACGGGGCGGCCAGCTCTGCCGCGCCCCCCACTCCAAGCCATCTCCGTGCCCTGCAGAATGTGACGGCTCTCTCCGCGTCCTCCCCACCACCCCGGACTCCAGCCGCAGCCTCCGCGACCTCCCTCCCGCTCCAGCCGCCGGCCCGTGCCGCCCAGGATCCATCCCGGCGCCGTGCCCGCCTGGCCCGGACACCCGCCGCCGTCTCTGCACCTCGCCGCCGTCTCTGCACCCCGCCGACTCCAGTTTGGCGACCCCCCTCCGTCTTCGCGCGCCTGGGACTCTAGAGATCTTCTCGATCGCCCCCCTCCCAGGATTCAGACACTGCTTCCGCACCCCCAAGCCCGACTCCAGTCGTCCTCGTGCCCCCTCCACGCCGCCCCCAAACCCAGACGCCAGCCGCGACCTCCGTGCTCCCCGGATCCCGAGTTGCAGCCGCGGCCCCAACGCGCGCCCCGCGTCCAGTCCGCCCGGCCCCCGGCGGGGAGATGAACGCGCAGCTGGACGGCCTGTCGGTGAGCTCGTCCTCCACCGGCTCGCTGGGCTCGGCGGCCCGGGCGGGCGGCGGCGGGGGGCCCGCGGGGCTGCGGCTGCTGTCCGGCAACGTGCGCCAGCTGCACCAGGCGCTCCGGGCGCTGCTGAGCGAGGCGGAGCGGGAGCAGTTCACGCACTGCCTCAACGCCTACCACGCGCGCCGCAACGTCTTCGACCTGGTGAGCACCCTGCGCGTGCTGCTGGACAGCCCGGGCAAGCGGCGCCTGCTGCCCATGCTGCGCCTGGTCATCCCGCGCTCCGACCAGCTGCTCTTCGACCGGTACACGGCCGAGGGCCTCTACCTGCCCGCCGCCGCCGCCGCCCCCTACCGGCAGCCCGCGTGGGGCGGCCCCGACGGCGGCGCGGGGCCCGGGGAGGTGCGCCTGGTGAGCCTCAGGCGCGCCAAGGCCCACGAGGGCTTGGGCTTCAGCATCCGCGGGGGCTCCGAGCACGGCGTGGGCATCTATGTGTCGCTGGTGGAGCCGGGCTCTCTGGCGGAGAAGGAAGGACTGAAGGTCGGAGACCAGATTCTGCGTGTCAACGACAAGTCCCTGACCCGGGTGACCCACGCCGAGGCAGTCAAGGTAGGGGTTCTGTTTTTTTTTGGGGGGGGGGGATGAGTTCAGGAGCAGCTACTGCTAGTGGCAGTAGCTCCCGTGCTGTGTGTCCTTAGGCAACTCACTTGATCTTGCTGGGCTTCGTTTTTTTTCTTAAAAATATTTTAGGAACATCTAGTTTATTGAGCAAATATGTGCCAGGCACTGGGATGTAGGGATGGGCAAAGCAGATCTAGACCCTGCCTTTCCTTGGGCATAAAGGCTTTGTGAGTGGGAGGCAGACCTTAGCCAACATTTGGGTAAATGGATGATCACAAAGTGGGAAGAGTTGGGGATTCTTAGGAGCATTGAAAGGTATGGTCTCCACTGGCATCGTTAGTGGTCCGTGGGTGTCTTCTGCTTCTGCTGTTATTCTCATTATTCTGTAGGCTTTTGCCCCTAAAAGAAAGTTTTGTCAGCTCCAGGTAGCCACCAGAGGCTGTGCTGGTGACCCTGAAGAACTCCGGCCCAACCCTGCCCTTTATGGACCAGGGTGTGTATTCCGGGCCAAGTCATCTGTCCTCTCAGAGCCTCTAGTCCTCCACTTGGGAAATGGGGCATCAGGACCAGATAAGAGCCCCTAACCTGGTTGGGAAAGAGGCCCCTGCCTGAATGTCAAAGATATATCCCCCGCTCTCTTGAGAGTAATTGTACTTTTTGTTAATTGAGAAATATAACCTTAGGACCACAAGCTCCTAGGGATCTAACCATGCTGTTCAAAGGAATGTGTGTGTGTGTGTTTGCTAATCTCATTCCTAGGGCTTTTGAAAACCAGTTGGAGTATGAGATGGATAGTGTTGGTCTTGTGTGAATTCAAGGATGCCTTGCATACACACCACACACACACACACACACACACACACACACACGGACACACCTTTGTGTGCAAGAAGTGAAGAGTTTTGGGGAAAAGCAACAGTGACACTCTCTGTTTCTGCAAAGACAGTGCTTCTCAGGGGTGAGGGGGCCTGTGACCCAGCTTCTCACCCCCCTGCTCCTCACCCCTGCCTCTGGTCCTCCTCAGCGCTGGTGTTTTGAACTCCAGCGGAGGGCCTGCTGGCTGCTGGGAACCGCTTAGGCAGCAGAGGTAAAGGGCTGCTGCTTGTGTGCCGTTCACCTGGGACATGACCATCTCATCGCTGACCTTGACCTTCCCTTAGTTGCTTCCCAGTCCATCTGCCCCCTCAGGGAGGCCCCTGAGGATTTGGAATCTTATTTGCTGCTTCTGGCAAAAGGCTGATCAGCTTGTGTTTTGGGGGGTGTGGGCGCAGTAGACAAAGCTCCTTGTGGATTTCCATGCACCTGTCTTCCTCTCCGCCGCCTCCCCCCCACATCAATCTTCTCCCTTTAGCTGACATTCCATATATTTATAAAGAAATAGCCCATTAGCCTTTGGCCCTAAATGATCTGGAGTTCCCAGATGATAAATTGATCCTTGAAAGATACTTGGCCCAGACGGGCATTCATAAATGTGGATCCAGTTTTAGCGGCAATTAAAGAGAGACCCGAGTAACTTAATCGTCAGGAGGTGATAGAGTCCGGGAAGGCCTCAGGTAACCTGGCCATGAAAAACACAGACTCTCCCTTTAACTCTCCCCCGGGCTCGGCCATGCCTGTAAGGCTGAGCCGCTTGGCTGGGAGTCTCGGCCCGGCCCTCCTGCGTTTCACCGGTGACACTCTGCACCTTCCGTCGGAGCCTTCGCGAGCTGTACCCCAACGTGTTCTCCTTCCTAGCAGCGGCAGGCCTTAGCTCATGTATTTATTCTGCTTGCTTCCAGAGTAAAACCTAAGCTGTCCACGCCATAGTTTCTGAAGCCCCAGAACTACTTCTCGCCAGAGGGAGAGGTTGGTGGGAGCAGAAATGCCCTTGGGTGGGGGCCTGTGGGAGCTCCGTCCCCGTTGCTTCTCCTGGGAGGCACCTGCTCAGGCGGGAGGAGCTCCTGTCTCAGGAGAGCCCCCCTTCCAGCCAGTGCAGACTCATCACCTGCCCGGAATGTACCCCATTTGGACCCTCTAGGAGCAACAGGCAAACAGGTGCTGCTCTGTGTCACCTTAACTCCAGGGAGAAAGGGGACAGACTTTCCGTGGGTGGAATTTAAACCGGAGGAGGCGGGACCTGTCTCGGGGCCTCCTGGAGCGCCTGCCTCCACCTGAGGCTGCGGGATGGGCAGGCAGTTTCAGGGACCAGCTCAGAAGAACACCCGAACAATGTATAAGCATAGCACATCATCCCATGGCACACCTTAAATAATGCACAGTTTTTATTTTTCTATTATACCCAATAAAGCTGAGGGAAAAGCAAAATAAACAAACAAACAAGCAGTCAGCCCTCCACGACATTAAGGGTATCCAGCCCCCTAAGGAAGCCGGAAGAGGCCTGGCTTCCCTACGAGGTACAGGCTGCCCTGCACCAGGACTTCTCCCAGCCCCCGTGTCAGCTGCTGCAGGAGGGCACCCGGTCAGAGTTTATGGTGAAGGCACAATCCTCTTCACCAGGCTTCAGGCTCCCCTCACAGGCCACCGGGTTTTCTGCTTTTATCTTTTTTTATGCTCAGGACACCACATCACACTTCGTATAAGATGTGTTTCCTTTTTTTTCTTCCATTTTATTTTATTTACTTACAGTCGTCCTTCTGTGTCCATGGGAGATTGATTCTAGGACTTCCCACAGATACCGAAATCTGAGGATGCTAAGTCCCTTAGTCAATCTTTTAATTTAAAAAAAAAAATTTAAGTATAGCTGGCATACAATGTTATATTAGTTTCTTTTTTGTTTTTAAATATATCTTATTGATTTTTTACAGAGAGGAAGGGAGAGGGGTAGTTAGAAACATTGATGAGAGAGAAACATTGATCAGCTGCCTCCTGCGCACCCCCTACTGGGGATATGTCCGCAATCAAGGTACATGCCCTTGACCGGAATCTAACTTGGGACCCTTGAGTCCGCAGGCCGATGCTCTATCCACTGAGCCAAACCGGTTTCGGCTACAATGTTATATTAGTTTCGTTTCAGGTGTACAGTATAGTGATTCAACATTTTTTATACCTTACAATGTGATCACCCCACTAATTCTAGTAATCATCTAGCAAACGTATTACAATATTATTGACTGTATTCCCCCTCACTTTTTTCATCCCCTCTCCACCCCTCCACCTCTGGTAACCTTTCTATGAGTCTCTTTTCTTTGAGTTTTGTATCTGAGGACCCGGAAGACTGACTGCTTGTTTGTTTGTTTGTTTGTTTGTTTTGCTTTTCCCTCACCTTTATTGGTATAATGGAAAAATAAAAACAGTGCATATTTAAGTTCTACAATGTGATGATTTGATATACCTATGCATTGTAAAGTGATTATCATAATCAAGCTAATTTACATATCCATCACCTTACATAGTTACTTTATTTTTGTGCTAAGAACACTTAGCATGTACTCTATTCAGCAAATGTCCGAGTATACAATGATAGCATTGTTAACTATTGGCATTAGTTTACTGTGCATTAGAATCTCCTTATAACTAAAAGTTTGTACCTTTGTCCAACATCTCTCCATTCCCCCCACCCCTGGCCCCCATCTCTACTTCCATGAGTTTGACTCTTTTAGATTCCACATATATGTGAGCTCACACAGTATTTGTCTTCCTCTCTCTGGCTTTTTTAACTCAGCCTAATTGTCCTCCAGGTTCATCTATGTTGTCATCAATGACAGAATGACCTTCCTTTTTATGGCTGAATAATATTCCATATGTGTGTGTGTGTGTGTGTATGTATACACACACACACACACACACAAACACATATATATGCCACAGTCACTTTCTCCATTCCATTCATCTGTCAATAGACACTTAGGTTATTTCCACATTTTAGCTATTAAGGAGATGTGTTTTCCATCTTAAAATCTTTGTTTTTCTTCTGCTGGTAGAAAGAGGGGGGCGGAAAGATCCTCTGAGCTTCCCAAAGCAGAGATGAATCGTGTATGTGTAATAAAAAGGAAATTGAATTTTAGGAATCAAGTTACTTAAGAGTTTATGAGTCAGAGAAGCTCACCTCCTCCCAGTGAGCAGAGGAGACTGAGCGCTCGCAGTGTTTTCCACTTCCCTCTCTGCAAGGCAAGCCTCCATTGTCATCCCGTGTCCTGTCCCGTGGGGCTCCCATCCCTCTCTTAAAGCCTGTTTGCTACATCAGCAGTGACAGGTGTAGATAAGGCAAGCCAGTTACTATTTGCAATTATGTTGAAACGTTTGGATTTTGAAAAATCTATCTCGAATGAACAGGAGCCAAGCTAATAACAATAAAAAAGGAGACCTTTCAGAGGTCTTCAGCCAAAAAATGCTTGACAAATTGGCCAAGGAGTCTGCGGACCGGGGATGATGCATTGGACTCTGCGGCACACTTGCTGTGTGACCTTGGCCCAGCCCCCAACCCTCTCTGTGCCCTACGGTGGGTGGGCCAGGGGTGATTTGCTCAGACCGTCGGTGATTTGCTCAAGGCATTTAGAACGTTCCCGGCGATGTTTTCTTGTTCTCTTGGGATTGCTTTCGTTTAAGGCAGAGTAAAGAGAGTTGGCGAAGGATTGGAAGATGAGAATCTTGGCGCTGTGCTTTATCCTGCTTTATCAGGAAATTGATGGGTTACACGCTGTACCGAGGAGGACTTGACTGCGGTCCCTCGACCCAAGAACACCAACCCCGATGCCATTCCAGATTAAAGGGGGAGATGATAACAGGATTATGCTTGCAGCAGGATTAGTGCTCTGCCCGGGAAGCACTCAAAAAATCAAATTCACTTACCCCCTTGCTCTCTGAGGCCTTGATTCTGCAGGTAGCAGGGAGCAGAAAGCGGGGAGGGACGGGTGTACGTCTGAGTGTGTCTCCTCTGGATAAAAATTAAATGGCTTCCTTACAGTCTCTGCATCCCCCCTCCCCTCCCCGGGAGCATCCAAGGAGCATATTAGAATTTGAAACGTTCCCAGAAGTTCAAAACAGCGGCCGGCCCTTTTGCTTAATTAGAGTTATCATCACACCCTCCCTTCTTGTGCATAGTAACCCGGGAAGAATCTGTCTGTATTAATATGTCATTGTGTGTGTGTGTGGCCCAGCATGTTCTAAATGACACATTAGTCATCTTCCCATCGCACACGGTTAGCGGAAGCTATTAGACGTTATTAGCCACTTGCAACGCTGGGTCTGAGACGCACCTCTCCCCCCGAGTCGTTCCCGCATTCCGATCCGCAGCTGGGTTAATAGGCTCATGGGTATTCGAGGACTCTCCTCACTCTGTCTGGGGTCCCTCGGGTGCTGCCAGCAGTGACAGGCTGAAAGCTCACTATTAATAACTCCTTTCTTGAGTAGATGCTGGGTGCTGCATCCAGAGGGTGACACAGTCCATCGAGACAAGACCATTCATTTCGTCTTGTCTGTTTGGCCCTCGCTCTGATCCTTAGGGTTTTAGAAAACGCCGGTGCCCGTGTCGTACAAAAATCCTTCTCTCATTGTTTTATTTACCGTTCAAGTCAAAGAAGCGTCTTTGCAGGGTGGGAGAGAATGCTTTTATTTATTAAGGAATGCTATTTTTGTAGCAGAAGATCCCCGCCTCCTGGCTTTAAGACGGTCATGAAAGAGATAATCCTTTTCCGTCGCCACCCCCACCCCTTCTTCCAGCAAACCCGGCGTTTTTTTTTTGTTTATTACCTGCCGTGGCGTCGTCATGTGGATGGAGCTGCAAGGATAAGCGTGATCCTTTAACCCCCGGCCAATTGGATTCTGTGTATCGCTGCTTCCCACCTCCGCCTGCCTGCAGCCACACAGCACACAGCCTGCACGCACCCGTCAAGTGCATGCATCCCTTCACACGCCTGTTTGTTCATGCTCACGGCACATGCGCGTCTCCTCCGAGTCACAGTCCCCCCTCTGACAAGCAGGCGTCCGCAGGGGTGGACTCTCCACCTGGCTTTCCTACAAGGCTCTGTGATGATCCGGGAGGCCACTGCCCAGGTACCCCCAGGCTGGTGCCCGGCAAGGATCAGACGCTCTGATGAGGAGCAATAGCACTTAATGGCTGGAGGTAGCTGGAGACTGAAATGCATATATTTCAAACGGATCCTTTTTTTTTATTCTCTCTCCCCCTACTCCCCACCCAAGCAAGAGGCTGATATTAACCCGGAGCCCTCACAGACTTCTAAGTGCCCTGCAGGGTTGGGGCTGCATTTTAGATTCCTGTGCTACTGACAGTCCCTTTTTATGTTTATAGCACAGCAGGTGGAAAGGGTGCACGGAGCAGCAGCCAGACTCTCCATTTGTTTCCCCTGCCCCCCTGGGGCCAGCTGCAGGACGTGGCACCTTGAGGCCAGTGCAATCATTTTCAAACTTGGCTTTACTGCAACTCCTCCGGGAAGCGGGGAGGCTGACGTGAGTGCGTGCCTACCACGTGCCAGCTGCTTCCTCCCTCCCAGCAGAGGCAGGGAGGCGAGGAGGCCGTGCTCACGGAGGAAAAATGGACTAGCCCAGGTCCCCCCGTTGGGGTTAGGAAGTAGGTGGCCCTTCTGCCTCACCTACCTCCTGAGGGAACCAGCCCCAGACTCTGTAGCCAGCCTCCTGGAGACAATGACACCCCCTGCAGGAAGCAGGCTGGCATCACTGCTAGTGCCTGGCATATCAGGGCCTTTTAAGAAGCACCCAAAGGCTTCATTTTTACCAAGTGGGGAGTCTGATGCCCCCATGTCAAGGGAACGCGGCATGTGTTAACCCTTTGTCCATTCAGCTCTGGGCAGCACTTAGCACAGCCAGGCCTGAGGCTGGAAGTCAGAGATGGACGGTACAGGCCTCTGTCCTCAGGGAACCACGTGGGGGGGATGAGGGGAGTGAGGTGAGGTGTAGGGGGAGGTCATGGATCTACCTATGGCCACAGGTCATTAGTGGTTTAAGTGTTATGCTATCTGCAAACCTCCACAGCCCTGCTTCCCTCTTCAAAGCAGCACCCCTCACTACCCCCTAACCTGCTTCAGTTTCCTTCAGTGCCCTTGTCTAGGACACTTCCGTTCGCTATGTTTATCACCTGCCTTCCCCGCTACGAGGAAGCTCCAAGAACAGAATCTGGTCTGCATTGCTCGGCGACACACCCAGTGCCCCCGCAGTGCCTGGCACATAGTCAGTGCTCTGACAACGAGATAAATACTGGCCGAATGAATGGCATGGCCTCGCTCCCTGGGGCAGGGCCGGTGAGCTCAGGGTGCCGTGGCTCCTGAGTGTGCCGTCCGAGGAAAGTCCGTGTGCTGCAGCAGAGCAGGTGCTGGGTAGGGAAATGGAGAAAGACATGGGATCCAGTATATGCTTCGCCATGAAGCTGGCTCTATGTGTGTGTGTGTGTGTGACACGAATCTCTGAGCTCAGTCTCTGGAGCTGTGAAATGGGCGAAGCCCCTGCCCAGCTGCCTCCTTCCCGGGATGGCTGTGATCAAATGACATGACAGGTGTGAAAACTTTGGTAAATAGGAAGCCCTCTGCTCCTACAGTTGGCCCTTGAACAGCCCGTTTTGAACGGAGCAGGTCCACTTATACATGGATTTTTTTTTTCTTCTTCTTCTTTTTTCAATTGGCCCACACAGTTCAAACTCGCATTGTTCTAGGATCAGCCGGTGGCTGGGAATCCGAGTATGCAGAAGGCCTATCTACGTTACTGCACGGGCATCCCTGTTTCTAACCCCTGCGATGTTCGGGGATCAGCTGTGGTTTAGCGAAAGGCCTTTAAAAAAAAAAAAAAAGTGTGATCTGTGTCCTGGTTTTTCACCCTCTGCGGTTCATGTGTCATTTTGCTCTTAATATCAAAACCGCATTTCCAGAAGTGGGTTGTTTACCAGCCTGACGGTGCCTGTGATTCCGAAATAGAATCATTTATGCATTCTGAAGCAATCAATGAGCCCGTTTGGGGTGAGGTGTACCTTCTGGCTTTTTGATTTTAAATGCAACCACCACCACAACAACACGGCTGAGGTTTCAAGAAACCGCAGCATTTCAGGCGAAGGCCAAGGCCCCGCTAAGCACGCGTGTGTTTAAAAACTGCTTTAGTCTCCACCGAGAATGCATAAATGGGCTTCCCCCCACTTCTTTTCCAGCCCCCGCCCCCTAGCCTCCTTCCCCCTTTGAGGATGTGTGCTCCGTCTGCCGAATTAGCTCTGGCTTTGCTTCGGCTGGCAGCCAGCTTTGTAGCTGAGCTGCCTCCCCACCTGAGTTTTCCTAATATCGGCATCCTCCCAACTCTGAATGCGGAGCAAATGTTTCGGCTTCTGGCTTCCGTAGACAAGCCTCTAGGTGTGAAGTGAGGGCTAGAGGGGAGGAACACAGTGCCCTGACATCAGAGGCCTGGGTCTTGGGGCCTTAGAAGGAGTGATTCACCACGGCAGCTTCACTGGAAGGTAACAAGACCCCAGGCAAGCCTCAACCACACTGAGGGCTGGGAGGCACTGCCTTCCCTTTGCGTCGCTCGCTCCCCCTTCCCCGTGCATCCGCTTAGCCTTGGCCAGAGACGCAGACCCAGCCTGCCCTCACCCTCAGCTGCTTCTGGAGCATGCGTCCAGAGGTGCACGGTCAGCTGATACATTGGAAAACCAAGGGAAGGGAGGTCTGCACCCAAGAGGTTAGAGATGGATCTGGGTTCGTCTGAGAGTGTGCTTGGCTGTGACCTTGGGCAGCTCCCTTTGCCTCTCTGTGGCTCAGACTCTCCATCCCTGAGCCCACCTTGCCGTCCTCACAAACGGTCCTTGTCACCGTTGCACATCCAGGGCTGAAAAACCATGGCCACGGCGGTCCCGCTGCAGGCATTTGTAATGAAAAACATTATCGACTGCGTTCGCTCGGCTTTGAAACTCTTCTGTTGTGTCTGCTTAGCTGGAAAAAGAAATCGTGCTATTCGGGGGGCGGGGGGGGGGGGGGGGCGGATACTGGGACTGAGAGCGGTTTGAATTGCAGAGTCATTTACTAAAAGGTAGTTAATATTCCCGTATAGACAGAGTTTCTTTAAAAATGTCTCCTACCTGCATTTTAGTCTCTGCATTTTCATTTCACAGCAGCGATCAAGCCCAGTGGCGGGATGTGTCCCAACTATGTGTGTCCCGACCGCCCTTAAAAATGTGGGAGGCAAGACAGGCGCGAGGCCCAGAGGTCAGCATGTGGCGGCGCTGTCCCGGACGGACCCGCTGCATTCCCAGCCTTGTTTCCAGCATTCTTCTCTGATGGGCTGGCTTCCCGGGGGCCCTGCCGAGGAGGGCGAGGAGGAGGCTGTTTCCAGAACCCATCAAAGCAATTAATGCAGGTGGAGGTGGTGATTTGACAACATGGGCACCTGCACTTTAAAAAGCCCGGTCACTTGTTTGGACCGAATCTGAAATGGTATGTGAGGATTCAATAAGAGGTTTCTGGTAAAGAGGAGAAAAGCGGTCCAGCTTTCAGAAACTACCCTCCTGTGGAGGGAGGGAAGCTTCTCTAAGTCCCTGATGAGGAGGTTTGTCCTCCGCATTTCTGTCCTCCTGGCCCCGAGGGAGGGGGAGGTGTCCTCTGTTGTGTCTGGACCCAATGTGACTTTTGCCCTTTTCTCCATCTCCCTCCTTTTGCAAGATCCTCCTCTTTCTTCTCAGGGGTTCCCAGACCGTTCCCAGATTTCTCCCAACTCTCCTGAACCCTCTCCCACTTCCAAGGGTCCCCCCAGTCCTCTGCTGGGGAAGGCCAGGATGCTCAGATGGCCCTCAAATTCCTTCTCACACCAAGTGTCTGTATCTTCGCCCATCTCCTATCCGTACGGTCTCTGAACAGGATCTGGGCCTCCGTTTAGTGTTTTTATTTGTTTATTTTTTCATTCTGATTTTCAACTCTGCCCAGTATTAGGAACCTTTATTTGCCCTGGAAGTCCTGGCACATGGCTGACCCCCCGGTGGCACCTCTCCTCTCGGCCTCCAACCGTGACATCTCCCAAGTTAGTAACCTTGACCTGCTCTTCTCCACGGCCCCCTGCTGGGGATGTGGCCAGATTAGAGCCTCCAGGCTTGACCTCCCCAGCACATCTCAGACCACACTTCCCTGTTCTCCACCATCGCCACTGTGAACTGGGGGCCTGCGGGCAGAGGCTGAGCCTCACCCTTAACCACACTTGGCCAGGCAAGCAGGGCACCCTCCCCGGAGACAAGGCTTCATTTCTCCCCACCTGTGCATCCTCCCAGCAGACCTCCCCTCTAACCCATTGATGGGGGCAGCCGGGAGCCTTCTCTGCACCCCCTCAGCCGGCCTCACCCCTGTCATGACACGGATAGTGTACGTCTTTGTATTTTCTTGGGTTGCTCCTTGGATGATGATAACCTTGCTATTGGCTTACAGCGAGGCAGACACTGTTTTCGGTATTCTCTATGTATAAATGCGTTTAAACTTCACCACAGCCGGACCAGGTTTGAGGTAGGCACCGTTTTCACCGCTTCATTTTGCAAAATTGCAAAGAGCTTGTCACTTGCCTCTTGTCACAAAAATGGAAAGTGGCGGAGGTTTCGTTGACTCGAGGGAATGTGCCCATCACCCAAACACCAAGAGAGAGGTGACACCCCACGATGCTAGAGCCTGGGCCCCGCAACCAGACACTCTGGGTTCAAAGCTTTGCTCTCCCACTTTGCACCTGTGGCCCCTTGCACATGCTTCCTCACTATGATGCAGAGCACACTAAGAAATCGGGGTGCCACCCGGGAGGGTCATCGTGGGCCACCGGGAGCTCTGCCCACCGAGTCTTCACCACAGCCCCGGGAGAGGCAGAGGAAACAGGGCACGGGGAAGGGGCGGTGACAGCCCCCAGCACACAGGCGGGAGGTGGCAGGATTGGATTGGAACCCAGGCCTTCCTGCCTCTGCAGCGTGCGCTCCTGGCCCCGGCTCTCAGCTGCCTCTCCCCGAGGAGCTGGGTGTGCAGCCTGCACCGTGCTGGCCAGAGCCAGGGTTCAGTGGATGCACGTGTCTTCCTTGATTTTTTTTCCTTATGGAAATGGTTTTGCAGCCTTTTGATGAGAAGAGCCACTAGGAACCCAGTCAGCCTGGACCACAGCCCACCCCCTCCCCTTATGCATTTTATTGACTAGACGTTGGATGCAGAGGTGGCACTGGGCACGCTTTGCCTTTTTTCCTTTTTCCTCTCTTCTCTCTGTCACCGTGCCCTGACCTTTGTCAGGAGTTTATTTCATATGTCGTCTGTGGAAAGTCGCTAAATGGAGAACTGTGACCTCCACTCCACCCCTATCAGGGGAGACCCGCACTTAGGCAGTCACGCCGTTGACTGGTGGAGTCTCTAAATCTGTCCGCGCTGTCTGCCGGGGCGACAGGATGAGAACAGGGTCTCCCGGGCCTCGTGTAAAAGGCTGGTGGTTGTCAACCCATCACAGACTGGGCAAATAAAGGGCCAATTTTTTATGGTTCATAGGAACCATGAGGAGTAGAGGAGTCAGCCTGGACTTTTAAGATAAAGTGTGTGTGTGTGTGTGTGTGTGTGTGTGTGTGTGTGTGTTTTAATGACCTCGATATATGAGTTCAATTTAGAAAATTTAGAAACCCCAGGAAAAAAAAAGCAAAGGAAGAAAAACGAAAATCATCGATCATCTCCACCCAGGAATAATCACGGTTGGACAATTTGACTCCTGCCTTTTACTAGTGAGTCCCGTGTCCCTGTGAGTGTAAATGGGCATTGGGAATATTCTCGGCCATTCTGAACTTAGATACGGAGCTTGCTTCTCTCACCAAACAGCACATCCTGGCTGTTTTCCCACCTTCATAAATGTTTCTAGACCATGACTTTCAGTGATTGCACAGTATGTCATTGCAAAGAGGTACACTGTTCCTTTAACTAATTTCGTCTTCCTGAGCTGTTTGTTGTTTTTGGCGTTATCCTTATTGCTGCTTTAAACATCCTTGCACATGAATCTTTAAGCCCATCTCTAATCATTCCTTGGGCTGTCTCTCTACAGTGGCGCTGGCTCGGGGGATAGACGGGTTTTTACGGCTCTGGTAGCTGTGCCAAATGGCTCTTGGGGAAGAGTTGTTGTTTTTACAGTCCCTCCTACCAGCATCAGCGGAGGATGAGGTGCCTCATTTTTCCCAGCCTTGGCAACTCCGGATATTATATTTCTTTTCCATTTTTTGCCAATCTGATAGACAAAAAAGTATCCTATTTGAATTTGCATAATTTAAATAGGAAAGTAGGACTCCTGAGCATGTTTGTTTGTATAGCTGTATATTCGTGCATGCAGTGTAGAAAAATCTATAGCATATATCATATTATATGTTGAATACACCATTATAACATGTACAATAATGTACATAATATCTATAACATATTCATTTATTTTTGGTATATAACATTTAAAAAATATGTCTTTATTTTTTAGAGAGAGAGGAAAGGAGAGGGAGAGAAGATAGAAACGCCAGGGATCGATCCTGCAACCCAGGCTTATGCCCTGACTGGGAATAGAACCAGCAACCCCTTGGTACATGTGACATTGCTCAATCCACTGAGCCACGCTGGCTGGGCAGGTATATAAGTTATTGATGTCCTACACCCATTTAATCATGTTTTTCTTTTCCATGTCATCAAGTCTATCAGTCTTTTTAGAGATGGTTGATTTGCCCTGGCCAGTTTGCTAAGTGGTTAGAGCATCGGCCCACGGACCAAAGGGTCACAGATTCTATTTCCAGTCAAGGGCACATACCTTGGTTGCAGGTTCCCCAGCCCTGGTTGGGCAAAATCGAGAGGCAACCAATCTGTGTCTCTCTCACGTGGACGTGTCTTTCTCTCATGGCAATGTTTCCCTCTCACTCTCTCTCCTCCCTCCTTCCTACTGTCTCTAAAAATCAATGGGGAAAATATCCTCGGGTGAGGATTTAAAAAAAAAAAAAAAAAGATGGCTGATTCATCTACCTTGAATTTGGATTCTTCAGTCTGAGGGTGAGTTAAATTGGAAGTCTATCCTCTTGTTAACTGAGAATGTACAGGAATTGATGAGGGACGGAAATGTAGTCAGCGAGGAGAGACAGCCCATCCGTGTATCCACTCGTGGACTGAGAAAGTGATATTGATGTGAACGGATTTTCCTGATGGATGGTTGCGCTGTAGACATTGATTCTAGCAACAAAACACTCCATCGCAAACCCACCGAGGCTCACCTTGAACCATCATATTTATGACTCCTCGGATCCTGTTAGTTTTTCCCCAGAGAAAGAAAGAAAAGGGTAAAGAGACGAAATTTAGAAGAACATTTGTAAAAGGACTTACTTAAATTATAAGAGACTGAAAGCCAAGCCTAGTGGGTAATTGAAGAATTGCATTAAAAAGGAATCAATATCTTTCTGGAATTTACTTTGTCCTCATTTCGTGAGTAGCTTTGCCAAAGGATGGTCGCTCTGTCACGATCTTGCAAATTTCTCTTGGCATCATCCCCAAGGACAACAATTTTCCTCTCTTCGATCCTCCGTGTTTTTCCTTTTAGCACAGCCTTGACTCCGGAAGACATTTAGGAGCAAAGATGCTGGAGAGCAGAGATTTGAAATGTCAGGTCCCTGTTCCTGCCTCGGGGATCCTGGCGTTGCCAGCGTGAGCAGACGTTTCCTCCTGCATCTTCACGCGGAGCCTCTGGAGAAGGTCAAACTCATGGAGGAAAGAGGGTGGAGGGAATGAACAGTTGATTTCTTAAGAAAATAATCTACTTTGTGAGGCCCAAATTAAGCAGCAAACTTAAGCAGCGTTAACGAAAACTGAAAAGGGGGAAAGGAGATACTGCTATTCCCGCCTCCCTAGCAGGTTGTCCTTTTCCTGCCATCTCCTCTGGCCTCATCCTCAGGGGTTCCATCGCCTGCTTCCGTTCCTCTCTGCTTCGTACATAGGGTGTTGTGTTGGCTCATGATCCTCTGTGGGACTGCATGGGGCCTTGGTTGGGCTTACACCGCCGCTCTGCAGCCTAGTTGATATTCCCTGGGGGTTAGCAGCCCACGGAGGCTAGGTGGCCACAGAGAGCCGTACTTTGGTATATACAGCGAGTTCTTACCACACCACTACCTGCTTGGGCCAGCATTCCAGAAGAATGGAGACTAACAAGTCGTGGACTTTTGTTTAAGGGGATGTTTATAAATGACGTGTGTTCTTAGGCCAACGTTAGCAGCAGGAAAGGATTTCTGGGGAGTGGAGGGTGAGAGGTAGAAGGAGAACGCAGAGTTGTTGCCCGAGCGTCTGTGAAAAGGATCTCTGCCTCCAGCTCCTCGTGCAAGGTGTCTAATCCATGAGATGCACGTCGGCATTCATTCATCTGCTTGGTAATTGTCTTATTGAGCATCTCCCTTGTGATTGGTGTGACTTAACACCCACTTTAAACTCTATAGGTTCTATTGACCTATTGTTAATATGTACAACTAACTTATGTTTAAATGGAACTGTGAGCGTCCTAGCAACCAAGGCAAAAAGGGAAATCAGTACATGATTAGATTCTACTAGAGAACCCCACTGGTACTTCAGGAGAGGTAAAATTCCTCATTGGCATTCAGTGGAAGGCCGTGAATTTCAGGAGGAAGCCTTATTTCAATTGCATTTCTTCATCGTCTCTCATTCTGTGTGGAATCATGCATGACCTCCTATCTTTCATATTTATCGCTACCCCTGTAGCCAAATCAGAAAAATGCCCTGCCTTCTCTGTCCATTGGGGAAGATGTACAATAAATAAAAATAATCACTTGTGTAAGTATGTTGAGATGTGTTCTTTCAGGGTCAGGGAGCAGCACATGCAAACAGCTTAGAGCACTTGATACTGTACGGAAGCCGGGGACAGTGGCAGGAGGCGAGGCTGGCCAGGCAGCAGGGTGAGCTGTGTGGGCTTCAGATGCACTGCAAGGAGTTTGCGTTTTACATCAGAAGCAGTGGGAAACTTTGGGGGCAGGGAAGGGACACTTGCATTTTAGAAGGACTCTCTGGCTGCCCTGAAGAGACTGATTTTGGAGGCGGTTGCAGTCCGTGGTCCCTCTAAAAAGGTTATTAACACAGATAAAAATGTGTTATCTGTGCAGAGGGAAGGAGCTCTGAAGGCAGAGGGCTAATTAGGGCTTTACTGTCTCATGATATTAAAATATGCTGCCGCCGAGGCAGAGTCCACATCACCAATTTCTGTCCTCCCTCTAGGTGATGAAGTTGATTAGCTAAAGAACATATATGCACTAGAGGCCCGATGCACGAAATTCGTGCAAGAGTAGGCCTTCTTTTCCCCCACACCCCCCATCCCGGCTGCCAGCACCGGCTTCGTCTGGAAGGACGTCTGGTCTAATTAGCATATTATGCTTTTATTATTATAGATATCCCATAGATATGGACAATAGTGTGGTGGGAAAGGCACACATTTGTGAGAGTCCGAGATTCAAATCCAAGCCCTGCCTCTGATCATCCTCTCTGTGACCTACAATCTCCATCCTTTCCCGTGTGATGAAAAGAATAAACCATGTGCCCATCACTGCGATGTTGCTATTACCAGTAACATTAACCATTACTTACCGGGTAACTACTATGTGCCAAGCCCAGTGTAAGATGCTTTATGTATATCACTGAATCAGGCCTTCTTTTTTTTTTTTTTTTTTGTCTGCATGCAATTCCATAAGGATAGGCATTAATAGCACCATTTAACAGGTGAGGAAGCTGAGGCTCAGGTGACTTAGTACCGTATCTAAAGTCTCATAGCCGGGAAGAGATGGAACTTCATTTGAACGGCTTTCTAGTGAATATATTTCCCGCTGAAAAGCACTAAGGGGGTCCTCACCCTAAGACACCTTTGTATTTTGGTGCTTTGCAGTACTTGAGTCCCCAGATGAAGTCAGAAGATAGAGCCAAGATTTGCCTAAACTGGGATATTTCTGGTGCCTGTGGAAGGAGGCCCGAGGGAGGGTGGATACCTGCACCAGAGTGACTCTGCTCTGCGAAAAGACTATTGGAAAGCCCCCATTCAGTCCTATCCACAGCTTCTAGAGATAGGGGAATTACCACCTTCTGTAGTCCCAGGTGGCACAGTGCTGCCCCCTGCAGGTGGTTGTAGGAACCACAACAGGGAGAGGCCTGATTGCATATGAACACACACTGCTCACTGCCTCAGGAATTCCACCTTTCTCTAATCTGGAGCAGCGATTTTTAAAACATGCAATACCTGACTGTCTAGTCAGGAGCACTGACCTCTTTTTCCCTAGATAGTCAATTAAAAATATGACAACAGCCAACACAATAGCTGTCCAGTGTGGATGAATCAAAATCATACCTATTTTTTTTTTGTCAGATTGGCAAAAGTATAGATATATTTTTTTGTGTGCCACACAATTTTAGTAATTGGTTTATGTATGCCATGAGATGATAAAGGTTGGAAGTTGCTGATACAGAGAATTAGAGGCACATGTGATCCAAGATGCAGGTAATAATATATTATCATAGCATTGTTTGTGCTGGCAAAACACACACAAAACAACAACAACAACGAGAAACAACCTAAATGGTGTCCAGCAACGGGAGAGTGAGAATTCAGTGGTGGTTCATGTGTGCCAGGGGTTGCGAGGTAATGCAGAAAGAAATGCTCTTAATGTCATTGAACTGGTGAGGAAAGAGCCTCAAAATGCATTTTTTTTTTTTTTTTTTTTAAGCTGGGAAAACCAGAAAAGGTGATTCACCTATTGATGGTGTGACACCTAGATTGCTATCTTCTTCTTGGCCTTTGCATTTTAATCGCAGAGACAGGCATGGAGAGGTTGGGCAATTTGTTCTGCGTCACACTGCCAGCGAACAGCAGAGCCAGGACTGAGGCCCCGGGTGTCTGGACCCCCAAGCCCCAGCGAGGCCAGGTGGGATCAGCGAGAGGGGGCGCGTGCTGTTCTTGCCTCTCTTCCCGATCACTAACCTGGATCTCAGAGCCGCTCCCCATCCTGAGGGGGAGCATCTCTGCCCTGACATAAGCCGGATGACTCACCCTGGGTGTCCTCACTCGGGGCTTTTCCAGGACACGTCCTCTGCACACGTCCCTCAGAATAACAGTCTGGCAATCTCACAGCCTGGGGCTCCTCCGAGTGCTCGCACCGGGTGCATGCTTTTTGGACGTATGCACATCCGTGTGTTAACACACGTCCTCTAGTGCCCTTACACCATGGCCCTCTCCAGCCCATTTGTCAGGCCTCTGCTCAGCGGAGTCACGTCAGGCTGGTCTGTGATGTTGGGGTTTCAGAGTTAGCCCTGAAGAGCCGAGGGAGGCAGATTTGCCTCCTGAGAGCATTAATCCAAGTAGCAAGTTGTTACGTTTGAAGACATTCGCGTATAATTTACATTTCGCAATCATAACACGCTGCCTGAATCGTCATCTGGTGACGGGGAGTGTCTCAGCCGTGCCATCTGCCGGGTCAGGTGGAGATGTTTTTGCTCCGACCTAGGGGGATGCCCGCAAGCCCCTAGGTCGAGTTTCACCACGAAACACATGATAAAAGGCACGAGAGCACCGCGCTCTGCTGACCCTCCTCCTGCCGTGGATCCTCCAGAGCTTATGTTTTCTCTCTTTAGCCACAGCTCATTGAATTCTCAAGTGAGAGGCACCGTGCTAGTAGGGCGCCTCTACTAAAGAGAGAGAGAGAGGGATTGTGGCCTTCATCCTACAGCGGAGAAGCAGAAAGGTGGGGCAGCTTGTGTGAGGGGCACAGCTAACGGGCCGTGGGTTCCGGGGCCTGGCTGGTTCTGGAGGTTGCCACAGCGCGAGGGGGCACGGGTGACCGAGAGTCACCAGCCTGCACCGGCGGAGCCGTAAGGTGGGTGGTTTACCAGCCGTAGGCAGCTGCTTACGAAGGCAGGGCCCTTAGCAGAGTCCCATTGCAGGGGGTGTCTCTCCCGCCTTCAGGTCCCTATGGGAACCTCCATACTGATGTGGTGCTGCCACACCTGCCCTTCTGGTGGGTTCTTCAACCCTCTCGGCCCCTCCCAACTGGTAAGGGAGCCTCAGAGCCCCCGGGTTCAGGATCTGGTTGAAAGACCGTGCAGCCACCCAGGTACCACAGTCTGGGGGCTCACTCCCTAAACGTGGAACCCAGACTTCTCCCGGGTGCAGCCCTCAGGCCTGGAGTCTGTCCCTGTATGTGCCCCCGATCTCTTGGCTACCATGACCCGTGGCCACCACGCGCATCTGTGCTGCCTTTTCTTCTAAGTGCAGCCACGGACCAGACGATAGTGGAGTTGAACTTGGGGCAGCACCTCAGCCTTTGGTGAGTCCAGCCTGCTCAGGGACGGTTAACAAAAACGAGTCCCAAAGAGAGGAGGCTGTGGCTGTAGGTCACCCTGCAAGGCCGTGGTGCCACGGGGGCCTGCCTGCGTGACGTCGCTGTGTCTCAGCCAGAGTTCTTTCTGGAGGCCCTGCTGTCTGAGGCCCAGGCTCGCCGGTCCTCCTGGGACATGGATGGCATGGTGCCCCAGGCGGTGACTGAGGACTGCACGACCCCCAGGTGGCCTGAGCCTCGGGGACACAGGGGCCATGATGGGTGGGGAAGGCTGGGGAAGGGGGATGATCTGGGGAGAATGCATCAGCCAGCTCTTTTTGGGAATTAGCTCCTTCATTTAGTGCCACCCTTTAAGATAAGCAAGCAGTTGTTTGTGCACCTGGAGATGAGAGGGGAATAGGAAGGATAAGCCCACTTCTTAGACCATCCCCAGCTCCTCGCATGACACCACGTTTTAGAGGGAATGGAGCCCCCTCCCGCAGGGTTCTCTGGGCCTGTCCCAGGAGCCTCATTTTCTCCAGTTTCACCAGAAACATAAAGAAGGTGGCGATGGATGTTGATATTCTTGCTCTTCAAGACCCACCCTCACCCTTCCACAGCCTAGAGCAGAGGCTCCGGAACGGTCCAAGTTGGAGTGACCATCGGATTTTCGGGTCCCAGAGGCTTGGGGTGCAGAGGGGAAGGGATCGGCTCAGGGATGGGCTCCTGTGTCCTTGGCTGAGCCCCTCCGCGCCGTACCCTCTCTGTCCTTCCCATTTCGGGTTTCCAGGGTCCCCTCCCGTAAACTGCCGGGGGTGGGCCGCCTGTGGGAGCCTCGGTGACCGCCCAGGCCCTCTCCGGCACCAGCTGCCGGTGGCATTCTCATCCCAGGCATTAACCTCCTCTCGTTCTCAAGGTCATCGCCTGACTATTTATAAAACTGACCAGGAGAACTCCACTATTGCCAGCGATCCAGAATACAAATTATGCTCTACGCGTTGGCTTCGTTCTCTCACCCACCTTCTTTTTTTTTTTTTTAACTCCTTGGACAAAGCTTTTCTTTTCTTTTTTAAAAATATATTTTATTGATTTTTTTTTTTTTTTTTACAGAGAGGAAGGGAGAGGGATAGATAGCTAGAAACATCGATGAGAGAGAATCATTGATCAGCTGCCTCTTGCACACCCCCTACTGGGGATGTGCCTGAAGCCAAGGTACATGCCCTTGACCGGAATCGAACCTGGGACCTTTCAGTCCACAGGCCGATGCTCTATCCACTGAGCCAAACCGGTTTCGGCAGGACAAAGCTTTTCTATACCCAGTTTCTCTTCCAATGCAGACAGGCCAGGGAAGAGAGGGGGGTGGGCTGTGCCTCTTGCTGAGCTCCTACTGTGTGCACAGCCTCTGGACCTCCCCCACGCGGTCTTGTTTAATCCACACACCCCCGAGAAGCGGGTGTTGTCCTCCTTTCACGTGTGCTGCTTTGAGAGAGGGAGCGACTGGCACCAGGACTCTATGCTGACAAGTGACAGAAGCCATCTCCTCCTGTTCTGCCGGAATCCGTGTTCTCTCCACCTGCACGCCTCTAATTCTAGCGCAGCCTTCCAGGTTAGGCACGTAAGGGGGCTGCGGGGTGATGCCTGTGGATCTTGGAGTTACTTTCAGGATCCTCTACGTACTTTCTCCCCCCATCAGGTCAACCAGGCTTTTATGAGCACCTACTGTGTGCCTGGAGAAGCTTTGTTCTCTCCTGGCCTGGTACACAACACAGTAGGCCCTCCGTCAGCCCTCATCGAATGCATGATGGGGCTCAGACTCTGCCCAGGTAAGAAGCCCGTGGGAACCGCACCGAGCGATCAGCAGTGCCCTCCCGGAGGAGGGAGCGGTGGGCGGGGAAGAGGGGCAGGAAGTCGGTGTGGGGGGCTCGGTGGCCTCGGAGGTTTCTCCTGAGACCCACCTCCCCCTGTGCTCCAGCAGGAGCCCACCTGGCCTCGCGCTTTCTCCATGCTGCCTCTCAAACCTGAAGGGTTTTCATTTTCCCAGCCGTTCCGTCTGGGCGTCCGGGGAATGCTCAAAGAGCACTGTGAGTCTCCCCCTGCTCATCTCCTCAGAGATCCTCTGGCAAAGGCAGAATTTTCCCTCTCTGTATCCCTCTCCCGGGGACTAGCATTTAGCCGTGGGAGCGAGGTACCCGGCGCCTCCCTGCTCACTCCAGGATGTTAGCGTGTCCTTGGGCAGGTCCCGGGCAGCCAGGGCCCCACTGCCCTTGAAAGCTCTGCCCTTGGCTGCATCTGGCCGCCAAGAGCATCGGGGAGTCAGGAGAATAGCACATGCACTGGATTCGGGCAAGCGGGGAGGACCAGACAGCAAAGTACTGCCCTCCCCTTTGAGACATAGTGTTGCTTTCTGTAAGCAATGTACCCGCGTTCCGGAGCAGCTGGAAAATACTGAGAGACGGGAAGAACGGAATTACAGTTACCCGTAACCCGGCCCCAGAGAGCGGCATGGGGCTTCTGTCACATCACTCCTCCGTTTGGTTTTCCCCAAGGGGTTTTTCCTTTACCAGAACTGAGATCGCTCTGTGAGGCATTACAACGTTGAACGGAGTCCCCTATCCTTGGCATTACCAAGTTTTGTAAGGATTTTAAAATCTGGCTTGAGCGGCAGCGTGAACTGGCACGTGTATAGGGACCATAATTTACTCAAACGCTCCCCAGTTCCGGGGGTGTTTGCTGTTTATCCCGGTGCCGAATGCCCTTTTCTGGGGGAAAACCTGCTTCATTGCAGCCACAGGTTTTACGAGGAAGCAGCATGGCCGATCCCAGCTGTCAGGGATCTGCAGGGTCTGGCTCCCCTCTCCTTGCGGCTGGCCCGTCTGCAGACTGGAACACACAGAATGAAGGTGCACTCTACACTCACCATTAGTTGCTGTGGGTAGGAGCTCCTTACTAGCCGTGTGGACAGACGATGTCCCTCTGTTTACTCACCAGAATAATGGGGCCCCGGGCCCCACAACACTGGATTCCGGGGGGAGTTCAGGAGACGAGGCATGCCCGGGGCAGACCGCCTGACACGCACAGGCCCTTTGTAAAGGTCCCGCTGTCGCCATTGTCAGTATGTTTACCTCTTTCCTGTCTTGCCTGGTATTTTATCGGGGTCGCTGAGACCACCCCGAGTTCTGTGACACTAGAAGGGCTCACAGGTTCAACGTACAGCTGTCCTCGGGGCGGAGATTTGTCCTCGGCAAGGACACACAGCGACACGAGCGCAGGGAGCTGGGGCGAGGCAGAGGCTGCAGGAGACCCGGCACCAGCTGGCACCAGCTTGCGAGTCCTCCCCCTGGGCCTCCCACAGGGCGAGCTTCCTGCCCCCAGCACGGAACTGTGCTCCAGGGAAGAAGTGCTGTCTGCCAGGGAGACTCAGCGCCAAGGGTTTGGGTTTTGTTTTGTTTTTTAATCCTCACCCCAGCATATTTTTTCCCATTGATTTCTGGAGAAAGTGGAAGGGAGGGGGAGAGACACAGAGAGAGAGAGAAACATGGGTGAGAGAGAGACATACATTGATTGGTTGCCTCCACACACACCGGGACCTGGGCCGAGGATAAAGCTGCAACCGAGGTATTGAACCCGGGATCCTTCAGTCCACGGGCCGACACTCTATCCACGGAGCCAGAGCGGCTGGGGCAGTGCCGCGGGTTTTTATTGGGGGCCGTCTGCCTGTACCCGCATTCCAGATCGGCGGGAGGAAAGCAAGGGGTCGGCAGGAGCCGCATGGTTTACGCAGGTAGGCCGCGCACAGCGAGCCCTTGTGGGGTAGGGAACCGAGGGAACACTCCAAATGCACGTTCCCAGGCGTTGGACGTGCAGGCTCAGGCCTGCTCTGTGATGCTGAGGCCACCTCTCTTGTGTTTGGACGCCTTCAAGATGAGGGTGGGACAGAGGCCCTGGTTTCCCCAGGACAGAACCCAGGGCTAGGAAAGGAAAGGCATTTAGGGGACCGGCCACCTCCTCTGTGAATGGGTCCCGGGAGGAAGCAAGTGCTGGGTAACGGGAGGGTGTCCCTCACCGCCCCTCCTGCTAACGCTGCACCCCTCTCCCTCCAGGCGCTCAAGGGCTCCAAGAAGCTGGTGATGTCGGTGTACTCGGCGGGCCGCATCCCCGGGGGCTATGTCACCAACCACATCTACACCTGGGTGGACCCGCAGGGCCGCAGCGTCTCCCCACCCTCCAGCCTGCCCCGGCCCCCTGGCGGCTCCCTGAGGCCCCGCGAGGGCGACCGGAGGAGCACCCTGCAGCTGCTGCAAGGCGGGGACGAGAAGAAGGTGAGCTGCCCGTCCTGGCCCCCCGCAGACCGACCTGAGGGAGGAGGGGCTGTGAGGGAGCTGGTCCCTGAGACCTGTCTTCTTGCTAAGCCCAGCCCAGGGAAGCCTTTCGGAGGCTGGAAGGAGGGGTTGGTCCTGTTGGGGTTCTGTTCGTTCTCTGTGACCTGTGCAGGATGTGTTACAATGCAGACCAAGGTGCTGCTGCAGCAAAGAGCCTGTGATGTAATAAGACCGGGTATCTCTCCTGTCACCATGAAACAGAGGGGACCTTGCAGGCTGGAGGGCAGCGCTGTTCCATGTCTTATTCTGGGACCCGATTCCCTCCACCACTGTCCTCTAGGGCAAAGCTCAGAGCTTCCCTCTAAACTAGAAGTGACCTAACTTCTCAGCAGTTCTGACCCAGCTGCTTAGCCATGCTTGCTGCCAGGACTTCATGCCCTAGAGTCATGGGCCTAGAGCAGTGGTCGGCAAACTGCGGCTCGCGAGCCACAGGTTGAGAACCGCTGCTGTTCTGTGCCCTGGTGGTGCCGCGCACAGCACAGGCTCTCAGTAAGTATCGAGTGAATGAATGAATGAAGATGAACACACCTTGGCAACTGGCCAGCGCATGCTAGAAGCTCAGTAAACATTTGCTGGGTTTGAATTATAAGTCCTGTTTGATTAAACCCACGTGTACACTGTTCTTTGCAGAGTTAACCAGTTAACAGCCACACTGTTTTGGATTTAATTTAGAAAGGTCCACTGCTTGTGTCTCTAGATGCTGATGGCATACACATGGTGAACAGAGGCTATAACTTGGTGGTTCTCATGACCCCCTCCTTGGGCGCCGTTAATTTGCTAGAGAACACTCAGAACTCCGGAAAAACAGTTTGCTTACCTTTTAGCAGTTTGTTGTAAAAGGACTGGATAAAGGCTGCAGATGAACATCCAGGTGGAAGAGCTGTGGGGAGGGACGCAGAGCTCCTGTGCTCTCTCCAGATGTGCCTCTCTCTCCAGATGTGCCTCTCCCTCCAGATGTGCCTCTCCCTCCAGATGTGCCTCTCCCTCCAGATGTGCCTCTCCCTCCAGATGTGCTTCTCCCTCCAGATGCGCCTCTCTCCCTTTTCCTTCACATGTTCACCAGCCCCAAGTTCCCTGCACCCTTGCCATTGGGACTCTGTGGAGGTTCCTCACACAGGCAGGATCCGTTAGCTCCCCTTCAGCCCCTCTCCCTCTCTGGAGAAGGGGGGTGGGAGGTGAAAATTCCAAACTCCTCACCATGGTTTGGTCTTTCTGGTGACCAGGCCCCAGGCAGGCGCCATCCAGGGACCCACCCAGAGTCACCTCTTTAGAACAAAAGGTGCTCCTACTGCTCTCGGCACTTAGGGATTACACGGGTCTCAGGAGCTCAGTGCTGGGAATGGGGTTGAAGACCAACTATATGTATTTCTTGTTATAAATCCCAATATCACATCTGGTTTTAGAACTTCCCGACCATGTGGCCTTGAAAGAGTCACTTAACCTTGGCTGAGCCACTTAGGGTTCCCGCTCCTGGGTTAGGGGATGGTCACCGCAGCCATGGGGGACTGTCTCAAGGATCACTAGTCCTGTATGTAAGCACAGAGCACAGTGTCTGGGATATAGTCATTAATTCCAGTGACAACCATCACTTATCGAGTGCCAACTGGGCGCTAGGTACCTTTCATATATTTTTGCCCCCAGATGCTTATTGACATCATCTCCTGAGGTTGCTCCTATTGCTTCCTGGGCAGAGTCGGGGTTCTAGGCCAGGCAGGAAGGGGGATGGCAGTGCCTGCTCCTTGTGGGTTCTGTGGAGGGTTTCACTGATGGGGAAACTGAAGGTCAGAGAAGTGAGGGGCCTTGCGCAGAAATAAAGGGCAGAAGCAGGATTTGAACTCGGGCCTTCAGGGGTCAGTGTGGTGCTCCGCATAAATGCCCGGCCTCTGCGAACTCTTGGCTGTGACCGTGGCCACATCCTTTCATCCCCCAGCCTCAGTTTTCTCATCTGGAAAATGGGGATGGTAAGAATAAAGCCGCAGAGGAGGAGAGGGGATGAAATGAGGTAATTAATGCATGTGAAGTGCCTGGGATTTGGGAAATACATCTAGTCACCAGCTAGTCCAGTGAGTTATTACCACCACGTTCCTATTATTTGGGGGCGTGGTGGTCTTTTTGGGGAGCCAGGCTGCCTCCCCTGACTGTCCTTTCCCATCTGTGAATCCTGTTTCCTACCGAACGCCAGCTGAATTTCCCGCAAGTGATTGAGGCCGATTGCTGTGTGGTTGATGGGACCATTATTACAGTTCTGTAATAAAGACTCCGTTTTATTCCGCGCGAAGGATTTATTGGGAGGTGGCGGCGAGACGGGAGGTTTGTTTTCATCCTTAGTATTCAGAGGGCGGCCGCAGACGACTCCTGCCATCTGTGTGCTCCTGGGCTCTCTGGGCTCTCTCCCCAGAATCTGTGAGCCCTGGAGCTGGAGGGACCAGGTGGGAGTGGGGCTGTGGGGGGGACAGGAGAACAGACCCCAGGTCACCCAGCGAGCAGGGCTGAGTTCAGCTGGTTCCAGGCCTAAAGGCACAGTATGGAAGACGGGGTTCGTTCTACCTGGCAAAGTGTGTGTGTGGGGGGGTGTGTGTTCCAGGTGGGGACCGCCCGCTCATCCTCAGCCCGCCTCGCTGTTCTGAGTCCTGCCCCTGCACCCCCTCTCCTGTGGGACCTCCAGAAAAGGGCCCTCTCTCCTGTTTCCTCCCCAGCGGTCTTTCTAAAACCCCAGACTGAGCCTCTCCCCGCTGTGTGAGGCCCGGGCATGGCCTCACTCATCGCCCCGCACACAAGCTAGTCTTGTTCCTCCCTCTCCCTCCGGCCTCGCTCCATACCAACAGAATCCTGCGGTGGCCCCAGGGGCTGTGCACCATCCAGATTCCAGCTTCGGAGCCTCTGCCCTCCCCTTGCCCGGGCCCTCTCAGCCTTTGGGATCCCAAGGCCCTATTTCCAGGGGGCTCCCCCTCCCATCTCATCGGAGACCTCCCTGACCACCCCACTCCCCAGTCAGGGCCACTGTCCCTTCTCTGCACCCACACGGTCCCCGAGCCACCCACCGCTCTCTGGCCACACTGGTTACTGGTCCCGCTGCCCCTCTAGACTGAGACCCTTGTGAGCAGGACTGTCTGGGGCACGTGTGGGTCCCCTGGCCCACACTGGCTCTGGGCGCCCCCTGTGTTTGTAGAATTAAGAGCTACTGAAGCAGCACCCCTGTGCTATGTTAGATGGATGGCAGGGGCGGAAGGCCCTGGGGAGGCAGGAGACCCTAGGGTGCCGGCGGGTTGTGGCACCCAAGCCTGGACTTGGCCTTGATCCCGAGGAGGGAGCTGGGAGATGAGGGAGACCCAGGCCCCGAGCAGGCCCTCCCTGGTGGAAGGATGCGGTTAAGGGCAGCCAGTGGAGGCAGAGAGAGTCCATGGCTGGCGGTGGGAAGAAGGAGTGGCACCTGGAGGGCTGAGGAACCCTAGGACCAGCATCAGGGCATCCCTAGCTGTCATCTCCCTCAGAGCCTCCCCCAGGGGAGGGGGGTTTCCCCAGGTCCCTCAGCAAGTTGGAGGCAGAGCTGGGGCAGAAACTGCCACGTCCCCGGGGATCTTGCAGACCTGAGTCCACGTGCCCCTCAGGGACTGGGAGTGACTGCAGCCTGCTGCCCCCCAAAGTTCATGGCCCTCAACGCTGTGTCCTGTCCCTCCTGCAGGTGAACCTGGTGCTGGGGGACGGCCGGTCCCTGGGCCTCACCATCCGCGGGGGAGCGGAGTACGGCCTCGGCATCTACGTCACCGGCGTGGACCCCGGCTCTGAAGCCGAAAGCAGCGGGCTCAAGGTGAGGGGCCCCGACTCCCACCGGAGGGGATGGGGTGCTGGGCTGCAGGCCTGGGGGAGGGAGGGACCACCTGAGCCACGCGGGGAGCTCTCGGAGGCTGATTGCGGTCAGACTTGCAGCAGCGCCGTCAGCATCCACCTTAGGGACTGGCCCCCGGCTGCATGGCTCTCATTCACCGGGCAGAGCCAGCGGCAGGAGCTCTGTCCCCTCCCACACCCCGAGTTCCCCAATGTCCTCGGCACAGGGTGCCTCCCACACGGTGCTGGGCACCTGGCCAGCCGGGCTCTTTGTGGCTGCTGTTTTGCAAACACTGCTGACGGACTGCGGTGGCCCTGGCTTCAGCGTTTATTTTGGGGCGGGGAGAGGAGAGAAAGCCGAGAGCTGGGCTGGGGTTGTACTGGGGCAGCTTCGGGGCTGGCTTTTGATCCAGGGCCGTGGTCGGCAAACTGAGGCTCGTGAGCCACAGGCGACTCTTTGGCCCCTTGAGTGTGGCTCTTCCACAAAATACCATGGCCCGGGCGAGTCTATTTTGAAGGAGTGGTGTTAGAAAAAGTTTAAAGTTTAAAAAATTTGGCTCTCAAAAGAAATGTCAATCGTTGTACTGTTGATACCTGGCTCTGGGGACTAATGAGTTTGCTGACCACTGATCCGGGGCAACCAGCAGTTGTTGAAATAATAGTATTAATTCACGTCTTAAAGAGGGCTCACTGTGTGCCCAGCATTCGTAATTGACTTCACAGGTGTCATCTGCTGAACCTTCACGCTATCCTATGGGGTAGGTCCTTCTTACCCACATTTTCCAGCTGGGTAAACTGAGGCATGGAAAGGTTAAGCAGGCTTACTCCAGGTCGCACAGTCAGTGGGGCCCAGACAGTCTTGATTCCATGTGAGGCCGTGGAGCACAGCCTGAGATGAGACTGTGTCTCTATAACAAAGGGCCTGGATGCCCCATAATGGGGCGGGGCGGGTGGAGGGGAACCTGATCCTCTACACCACATGTGTCAAACACAAGGCCCGCGGGCCAAATCCAGCCCGCCAGGCCTTGCAATGTGGACCGCACCGCGCTGTCATCACTGCACTCCGCTGTCAGTTTATGACATTGTCAGTTTATGACTGTTCAGTAAACCATTTGGCCCGCGATTTAGGCTGGATTTTAGATTTTGGCCCCTTCTCTGATTGAGTTCGACACCCCTACTTTACACAGAGGAGAGGAAAGGTCATGGCAGGTCAGAGCGGTGTTCAGGGGCTCCTCTGGAGCCATGCTGTGGGGTCCGGCGGGAGTGGTGGACAGACAGGCCTCTATCGGGTCCGCTTCTCTTAGGAAATACCGTGTAGCGGGCAGAGTTCAGTGTTTGGAGCCAGGAAGACTGGACTCAAACCCCAGATTGTGCTTTTGCTTTAGTAGCTGACCTTGGAGAACCCCTTCACCTCTCCGGGTTTCCCGTCCTTTTCCCGGGGAATCATAAAAAATGACACGTCTTTCTCAGGATTATTGAACTCACAGTAACGTTAGTATTAACAGAGGTTAAATATTGAATGTCTAAGTTATGAACTGAATATCTGTGTCCCCCAAATTCATGTGTGTCAATGCTAACCCCCCAGTTTGGTAGTGCGAGGAGGTGGGGCCTCTGGGAGGTGCTTAGGTCCCGAGGGTGGAGCCTCATGAATGGGATTCGTGCCCTTAAAAAAAAGGACCCCGAGAGTGCTCTAGCCCTCTCTCACTAAGAGGACATCAGGAGCAGTTGGTGGTCTGCAACCTGGGAGAGACTTCTCACCAGAACCCGGCCAGGTGGCACCTCATCTCGGACTTGCAGCCTCCAGGGGAGGAGAGAGGGAATGAATGTTGCTTCTGAGCCACCCGGTTGCTTTGTTACACAGCTGGGACTGACTGAGACAAACCGTCCTTTGCCAAGTGCTTTAAGCCTCCCAGCACCCCTGTTAAACGCCTTCTTTCGCTGGCCCATTGCACAGGCACAGCCTCTGAGACAGTTTGCACAGCTAGTGAGAGGGAAAGCCAGGATTCGCCTTTGGGAATCAGGGTCCTGGTTCTTTTTTTTTTTTTTTTTTTTTTTAAATATATTTTATTGATTTTATACAGAGAGGAAGGGAGAGAGATAGAGAGTTAGAAACATCGATGAGAGAGTCATCGATCAGCTGCCTCTTGCACACCCCCTACTGGGGATATGCCCGCAACCAAGGTACATGCCCTTGACCGGAATCGAACCTGGGACCCTTCAGTCCCCAAGCCGACGCTCTATCCATTGAGCCAAACCGGTCCTGGCAGGGTCCTGGTTCTGAACTGTGCTCGGAACCAGGCCAGCGGGCGGGTAGTAGGTGCTCCACAGAGGCTGGCTGGTTCTAGATGGTTCTGAAATGCCCGGGTCTGGGCGCTTGCTGTGCTCTGGGCCAGTTAAGATGGTACCTTGTTGGGTCTCCCAGAGGAAACAGCCTCGTGATAATCTGTATGCAGAATGTGTTCAATAAGTGTGTTATTTTGAAATAACTTTAGATGTACTGAAAAGTTGCAAAGACAGTTCCCCTTTTCCTTCATCTAGCTTCCCCTGATATTAGCATCTTGTATAAGTAGGGTGCATTTGCCAAGACTGAGAAGCTGACGTTAGTAATGCTATACTGCTAAACCCACTCCTACGTCATATTCAGAGTTCACAATTTCCCCACTTTTGTTCTAGAATACAGTCTCACCCAGCACACCACGATGCATTTAGCCTGTATGCAGTTTTATTTCCATTTATTTCCCCCCAAATTACAGAGAGAGAGAAAGAGAGAGAGAGAGAGAGAGAGAGAGAGAGAGAGAGAGAGTGTTTGAAGGTAGTTTCAAAACACAGAGTAAAGATTTTTTTCCCTTTAATGAGTGAGAAAATTGGGAGGAAGAACAGTGGGGGCAGAGGGAAGAGATGAAGCCGGAGTGAGACTCTTTCCAGAACACTTGGCGATGCGGATTGCACACCCAGCCACAGGCGGGACACAGCGGGCTCCGAGCTTCCCGGCAGCCACCGCAAAGAGGGCAGCAGGGGAGACACATCTGTAAGAGAGAACAAATTGGCTGTGCTTGAGAAGCCTGGTTATTCCTCTTCCTGAGGCAGGAGAGTGGTTCCCCCCGGGCCCCTCCGAGGGGGGATGCTGAGTGATGGCAGAGCAGTGTCCTCAGTGACAGGGGACACACGAATGGGCCCGAACTGTGTGGGTGATGGATGGAACCCTTCTGATGGAGCTCTTGGTAAGAAAGAGGGGGAGGGAGTGTGCAGAGAAGGACCCACTGGCTCTGGTCTCAGGGGACCATGCCGGCCCAAGGACGCCCGTGGCCTATTGCTAACACGTGTGTGGAATACGTACCTATACCTCTCCCACCACGTCAGCAGCGGTGATCTTGCCATGAAGAGGTTATGGGTGACTCTCCCTCTTCTTCTTCTTTTTAAAAATATTTTTATTGATTTTTTACAGAGAGGAAGGGAGAGGGATAGAGAGTTAGAAACATCGATGAGAGACATTGATCAGCTGCCTCCTGCCCCCCCACACTGGGGATGTGCCCGCAACCAAGGTACATGCCCTTGACCGGAATTGAACCCGCGACCTTTCAATCCGCAGGCCGACGCTCTATCCACTGAGCCAAACCAGTTTCGGCAACGCTCCCTCTTCTTTATGTCCATTCGCAGTGTCTGAACGGAGTATTGCTTGTATCATCGTGCGAACAGCTTCTGTAGGTGATTTCCGTTTTGAAACACGGCAGAGGAAAGTATTCCGTTCAAGTGTTCTGGCCATGCCAGTTGCCTCTCCGTTGCAGGCTACCGAAGGCTTTATTCATTTGCTCTTAAAACGCCCGCCTTCAGTGGAGGATTTCCATCTCCAGCGGCCACCACGGGAAAGCACTCTGCGTCCCCTGCCGCTCTTTTACTTTGCCCTCCACGGCCCCCGGGACAGCGGGCGCCTGCCTACACCCACTCGGCATCCAGGACCCATGAGGTTGCCTTTATTGCCAGTGCGTTTTCAGTGGAATTAGGCACATTGAGGTGGAAGAAAGGAGCTTGGCCGTGTGGGCGGTGGAGCCAAGAACAGGCTTTATTTGTAAACAAGGCTCCTTGCCGCTGCTCAGAGCTTTCCCGGGGAGCAAGGGCTGCCTTCGGCCTGGCTCCCAGGGCCCGCTTAGCTCCTCAGGGCCGCCTGGGGCCCGGGAAAGGGCAGGACCCTCCTGGGAAGGAAAGCTCCTCGGAGGGGTGCAGGCACCTCCCAGCGTGTGCCCTGTGCACAGCCCTGGAACTCAGAGCTCTCCTGCCCTCTCTCCAGGCAGGGGCGGGCTCCCCTCCCTCACTCACTCCTTCAGCCTCTCTTGTTCCCCTGCACCTTCCCCTACAGCGTCAATCCCCTCCAAAGAATGGGCCATAAAACCTTGTTTGTTCCTTTAAGGACAGCCAAATCGACTAGCATTTAAGAAGAATAACGATGAGAGCAGTTGCTCTTTATTAACCAGCTGTTATGGACCCAGTGCTGTGCCAAACGCTTTAGATACACTCTTATTTATTCCTCCCAGTAGCCCCATGGCGGGCATTAATAGCACCGTTTAATGGAGGAGGAGGTGAGGCTCAGAGAGAGGCAGTCACTTGCTCAGGATCCAGGGCCTAGCCCTGAGTTCTGCAAACTGCGGCTCGAGAGCCACATGCGGCTCTTGGGCCCCTTGAGTGTGCTCTTCCACAAAATACCATGGCCTGGGCACATCTGTTTTGAAGAAGTGGCGTTAGGAAAAGTTTAAGTTTAAAAAATGTGGCTCTCAAAAGGAATTTCCATCGTTGTACTGTTGGTATTTGGCTCTGTTGACTAATGAGTTTGCCGACCACTGGCCTCGCCCTTCAGGCCCTGTAAAGGCCACATGCTTTCTTCTGTCACCTCCTCAGTACCCTCAATTTGACCAAGTCTCAAGAGACTGCAGAGAGAGGAAATAAAGGACATTTCGTCCTGAAAATCAGCAAGCAAGCTTCGGAAGCCCAGCGTGGCCCTCCCAGGTCCTGCCTGGCCCCACAACCTGCACCCCTGAGGCCATCCCAGGGTGGGAGGCCCATTTGGTTTCTGCTGGTATCAGTGTGGACTCCTCTACATACAAGGAAAAATAGGAATGTAGGTACATACACAGGCAGAGACAGAAATAGAGGTGTGTGTACCCGTGAGCTACTACATATACATATAGTTCCTCTGGGAGGGAAGCAGCCCAAGGCTGTTCCTTTGGGTTCCTCGCTGGCACGCCAGCCCCGGCCCCACAGAGCCGGCTCCGGGGGAGCCGTGGCCCAGCAGCCCCTGATTGCCTTGGGGACTTGGAAATCCCCTGGCTCTTTAAGCAAGAGGTGGGTAATGACTGTCATGTTATTGAGCTCCAGCTCAGAAGACAGGCTGTCTCTCCCAGAGGTGCAGGGGGCAACTTGGGCTCCTGGGGAGGGGCCACGAGCCCTGAACCTCAGAAACTGCATCTTGCTTCCCTTCCCAGCGACCGTGGAGCAGGGGCTGTGCTGCAGGTAGATTCCAAACTCTCGACCACTAATGTTTATAATAATAACTAGAGACCTGGTGCATGACATTTGTGCACTGGGGTAGGGGTGGGGAGGAGGAGGGCAGAGGGGTCCCTCAGCCCAGCCTGCGCCTTCTCACAGTCCAGGATCCCTTGGGGGATATCCATCTGCCAGCTGCAGTTGGACATCCCCCAGGGGGTCCTTAGCACTGCCTTGGAGGTGGGAGAAGCTCCCGCCACTGCAGCTGCACAGGCCAGCTGTGAGCCCAGCTTCTGTCTGAGTGGTGCTCCCCTGTAGGAGCACACTGACCACCAGGGGGCAGCTTCTGTTTCTGCCCCCTGGTGGTCAGTGCATGTCATAGTGACTGGTTGTTCTGCTGTTCAATCAATTTGCATATTAGGGTTTTATTATATATATATATATATATGTATATATATGTATATATATGTATATATATGTATATATATGTGTGTGTGTGTGTGTGTGTGTGTATAAGCTTAAGTGACCATTACGACCGGATGACAGCTATGATGTGCACTAACCATCAGGGGGCAGACGTTCAGTGCAGGAGCTGCCCCTGGTGGTCAGTGTGCTCCCACAGCCAACCTCTGTGGCCTGCCAACTTCCCGCAGTCCCTCCCCCAGGCCGGCTGACCCCCATTGGCCTCCCGATCAGCCTGCCCCAATCAGCCCTGATCGCCAGCCAGGCTGAGGGATTCCACTTATGCATGAACTCGTGTACAGGACCTCTAGTAATAATAACAATGATGATGTCAGGACACAATGAGCTATGTATGTAAAATCCAGTGCCTGGCATATGATAAGCACCCCAAAATGGCAGCCCTAATTGTGGGAGTGTGGGTGCTGATGGATAAGCCTGGCGGGTAAAGGCCTTTGAAAGTCTCAGGTAGCTGATGAGTCCGCACAGAGGGCGAACAGCCTTCCCAAGGAGCTGGGAGCTGACTTCCCTCCCGAGAAACCCGCACATGCTGGGTGACTGTGTTAGGCTCTCTCCCCTGGCTGAGCCGCCTTCTCCATCCTTCCTCCGTTGCTGTCTTGGCTGCATTTGTGAACTGGCCTCGGAATGGGAGCTGAATCAATTGTAGACCTTCAATTTGCTGAGTCCTACTGCCTGTCTTTTAAAGCTCCCCACTCCCTTCCTTGGTCATAATTGCTCCCAGGTAGGCTCCTGCCCAAGAGAGGCCCACGTCGGACTTCTGACCTCCAGAACTGTGGGATAATAAGTCTGTGTTCTTTGAAGCCATTGCGTTTGTGGTTTTTGTCACAGCAGCTATAGGAAACCGATACGGTACCAAACTGTCGCCCCACCTGCCAAGCATAGTGCTGACCCTTAGGGGGTACTTGGTTCTCATCTAGAAGGTCCAACGTATTTACTCATTTGCCCAATCTTAGAGAGAAAAGTCGTTTCAGAATTGCCTCATGCTTTCCTCTGTGGAAAACGAACCTGCTAGGTTGAGGTTCTGATTTGTTGGCAGTTCATTTTGTCTTTAAACTGAGGGCTTAGAGTCAAAGAGTATTGTGTTGGGTTAGTTGTTTCTTTCCCTCTTCGGCTCGGTTCTGTTACTTATTCGCAATAAGTCCCGTAGTTTCCACTGGCGTTCAGTAGGGCTCCCCCCTACTGATTTACTCTCGCTTTGAGAAATTAAAACATCAAAATTATACAAAAAAAGGTATACTCACAGTATCCCTTCTCCCCAACACCCCTCCTATTCCCTCCTCCCACTCCTTGCAGGTAACTGAATAAACTAGTTTTTGGTTTATTCCTGTTTCTTTTTTGAAAAAGCAATTAGGTACATGCATTCTTTCTCCTTTCGCTTACGAAAGGCAGCATGCTATAGGTATTATCTTGCACCTTAATTTTTAAAATGGAATATCCTGGAAATCACTTCACGTCGGTGCACGGAAGCCTTTATTCTTCTTTGCGGCTGCTTGGTGCCACATGTGTGGCTCTGCCTGACTCGATGCAGCCTCTCTCCTCTGTTTTAGGTTGTTTGCGGTACTTGGCAGGTTTCATACCTGACGTGGAAGAGAAGGTGCTCGAGGCACAGAGAGGTTAAGGGACTTACCCAAGGTCACACAGAGAGCAAGTTGGCAGAGTCTGGGTTTGGACCCAGAGGGCAGACTCCTCGGTCTGTGCTCACAGCCACACACCAGATGGCCTCACGCTTCGCCTGCATAACAGTATAACAGTTGGTGGCCTTGCTCCTGAGTTTTGAGGGAAAGAAGTCTTAGTGGTAAACTTATTTTCCCTGGGTCTCCGGGAGAAAGAGGGGACCCTCCCCTGAGTGGGGCCACTCCCAAGCCTGCGAGCACTTTCCCCATCACCTCAGGCCCAGAGGAAGTGCGTGCCTGCTGCTGGCGGTTGGCCCGCTTCAGGGGAGACCGGTGTCCTGTCCTTGCTCCTGTCCCCGCACGCTCCCCTCAGAGCCTCCCGGACCGGAGCCTGTCACTCGACGGGCTGCGGATGATGGAGGAGTCTTGGCTCTACCTTGAAATGAAGGGCATTCCCATGGTCCGCCCTCCGCTCCTCCACCGCTGGTGATAAATAGGAGGCAGCGGTGACAAATAAAATCAAGCCACCTTTATTCGTTTATCCTTCCCTGTCCTCCCCATCGGCGCCCGATGGCAGGCTGAGCAATATTGGACACTCCATCACTCTCCCACCTGTCTCTCCTCCCTCCGGAGGGTTGTGTCTTGATGAGTTCTGGGCGGCGAGAGTTTTCCTTGGCTAATTATCCGGAGGGTCTGGGCTTTGGCCCCAGGCCCGTCCCCGTGCTTTGTGGGCCTCGGTCTCCGCATCTGCAGGGCTGGTGGTCGCAGCCTCTTTGCCTCTTTACTTTTTTGCCTTATTAACCTACGTCATCTAACTCAAAGCTGGCTACGATCGGTAAGAAAAGTAACGTTTCAATGAATCAATGCATAGAGCTCTTAGGTTTTTTTAGGTGGGGGAGTGCAAGGGGCAGGGGAGTCAGATCAAGACCATTAAACATGCCAAATCCAAGTTCACAAACCAAAGGAGAAGGGGAAGCAAGTGGAAGTGAGTGGAGTGGAGGGAGGGCGATCTCTCCTGTCCCTTCACCAGTTACTAAATCCTCCTGCGGGCTGGGCACGTGCTGGGATGAGGGCAGCTGGCCGGGGTGGGAGGAAGAATGTAGAAAGCTGGGCTTGGTGCTGGCTCCTTATTCACTGCCTTTGTGACCTTGAGCAAATCAGTTGACATCCCAGCCTGTCGCCTCCATTGGGAAGGGAAGCGAAGGACAAACTATTGAAAGCCTCTCTGTACTGAGTGGTCCCCTTTGATTCTCACAAAAAGTATGGGTGGTGCCATACCCACTTTACAGATGGGAACACTGAGTCTCGGACTGTACCTGAGAGGGTCACATGGCTCCTCTGTTTGTTGGCCTGGTTTCAGACGTAGGGGCATGTTTCCATTGCTCCTAGGGATGGGGCTTCATAGCCTGCTGGCCCCACGGGGCTGCTGTGAGCAGCAGGGGACACCAGGTTTATTTGAAACTGCTCTGTGGACTCCCAATGACAGTGAGCAAGCAGGCAGACAGCTGTGCTGACAAGGTCCCTGGACCTAGGGAAGCTCCCCAACAAGTAGAGAATTTGAGAGAGAACTGGACACAGAGAAATGGGAGTCTCAGACCAACCCCGATGCTTTCGAGGGCTGTGTGGGGACCCCAAGGCCAGCCCCATCCAGAGCTTCAGGTGTAAAACAGGCCCTGGAGGAAGAAGAAAGACAAGAGAGGATGGAGAGAGATGAGGAAGACGGGCTCACTTGCCCCTATTCAGGTAGGGTTCCTGAGTACGATTCCTATTTCACACCTGTTCCCCAGGTGGATCACACGTGAGCTGCCTCTCACAAACCTGTATGTATGTATGTATGTATGTATGTATTTGGGGGAGGGGGAGATGGGCTCAGGTATTCGGACCAGGGCAGGCTCCCAGGGCAGGGCTGTTTCGGACGAGGCTAGGCTCTTGGGCTAGGCTCCATCTTTTGGGCGAGGCTCTGCCCTCCTGGAATGGGCCGGGCTGTTGGCGACTCAAATCTGTGTTTATTGAACAGGCCTGAGGGGGACTTGCACACCAAAACCTGTGCCTTCTCAGATACTGATGCGCAGGATGAGTCAGGCGTGAGTGGTGTGCCGGGCATTCAGGGACCTCATGTATGGGGACAGGTGCCGGCTCAGGGACAAGAGGTGAAGTTTGGTTACCATAGTGCAGACGCAGCCCCCACCCCAGAAACCACTGGCCCCGTGGTGACTGACACGGCTCGCCAGGCTGAGCTAGTGAAAATACAGGACGCCCGTTGACATCTGATTCCAGATAAACACCGAGTACATGTCTGTAGCAGACGTGTGTGCCATGCGGTATTGGGACACTTCCCCCGCCCCCGCCAGCCTCGCCGTGCAGGGCCAGGGGCATGCTCATGGCATGGAGTTGCCCTTTCCTTTGCCCCGAGCCCCCTCCCGGCCCAGCCCTGCAGGGAGAGGCTGGCATATACTAAATCCCATCTCGGAGGCTGCTTTTCAAATTAAACTGGGATGAAGTCACGTGTGCGGGGAAGATTAAAATGGATCCCCTTTGCTTAGCAAAGGCCAAAGCTGTTGAGAGGGATCCTTAGGACAACAGCACTTGAGCTGATGAAAAGTGTGGCCTGGGCTTCGGCTGGGGGAGCAGCTGGACAGAGGGGAGCGGGGGCCTCTGCTCCTCAGGAGGGGAGGAGGGAAGGCGAGGACCCACGGCCATGCCCTGAGTGCAAGTGGGCCCAGCAGGGTGCGCGGTTCCTCAGTCACTTTCACCTCAGCTCTGCTGCTTGGCGTTGAGAAAACCACAGGCCGGGAGGGGCTGCCGAGGCGCGGTGGGGGTTGGGGGCAAAACCCCTTCCTTCCTTCATGCAGAAGCACTTCCTGAGCACCTGCCCTGTGCCACGCCCTGTCCAAGGAGTCCGCCAGGGGCTGCCCAAGTGCTCGGGGGCCCAGGTTCTCACTGGAGGGAGCGCAGGGAGGCAGAAAGCAAGAAAACTGTGATCCTGTTGGTGGCCAGGAAACAGGTGCCGATGACTAGGACATTGGAGGACAGCCCTGGGCTAGCCCCGCTTTTTACACCCAAGGAAACGGAGGCACAAAAGCCACTTGGGGATTTGCTTGAGCTCACACGGCATGGAGGGAGCATAGTCAGCTCTCGGCAGTGGGGCAGCCATGGAAGTATGCCTTCAGGCCTCTCACTTCATCCTGCCCCAGTCCCACCCCGCCCCGGCCCCTGAGGGGGCTGCTGTCTTCTAGATGAGGGGACCCTTGGGAAGCTGGTGGTAAACTCAAACCCTCAGATCCTTGCTAGGCTAAGAGAAGGTGGCCCTTTCTAGTGATAGGAGCCTGGCCTCAGGATCCCGATTGGAAGGCTGTCTCCATTGACTGAGTATCCCTCAGGCATCCGCACAGCCTCTCTGGGCCTCGATGACCTCCTCCTCGGCAGGCTGGCCGGCAGGAGAACTGGGATCAGGGCTCTGATGCCCCCCCCGCAAGGGTCCGTGTCCTGCAGACAGCCTGGGTGACTGTGTGGTGTTGTGCTGTGGTCCTGGCAGGTCGGGGACCAGATTCTGGAGGTGAACGGGCGGAGCTTTCTCAGCATCCTGCACGACGAGGCGGTCCGGCTGCTCAAGTCCTCCCAGCACCTCATCCTGACGGTGAAGGACGTGGGGAGGCTGCCCCACGCCCGCACCACCGTGGACGAGACCAAGTGGATCGCCAGTTCCCGGATCGGGGACCCCGCCTCGGCCAGCTCAGCAGGGTCAGGTCCCACTGCGCACGCTGGGCCCCAGGACCCCAGGCCCGTTCTGTTGTATTCCCTCCCCCGCCCCGGCACCACGTCCTGGTCTATAGGGACCGCACCGGCTCTCAGCTTGTGCCCCTTTCATTTTTGTGCGTGACCTTGGGTGTGGCCCTTCTCCTGTGCTGGCCCCATTTCCCAGGGAAAGCTGAGCCGCACCACGCAGCTCTCTTGTTCTTCCTTAGCCCCTGGCCGGTCACTTAGTTTATTTTGGGGCCCTTGGTTGTTTGTCTGAAAGTGAGTCTGGCACCCTGCCCCTCTCCCGGGTCCGGGAGAACCCCAGGAGTTACCCGGGTGAAAGGGTCCCAAAGGAGACGTCTTTCTGATGGCTGAGCAGTTCCCTATCGGAACGTGTCACCTCTGGATTCCATCCAAGCCTCAGCCTGGGTGGTGCCCCTCCCAGGCCAAGCACACCCAGAGCATCTCACTCTCCCTTCTCTCCCCCTCTCCCTTTTTATCTACACAGTACTATAATTTTTTAAATTAGTTAAAAACATTAAAAAAAAAAAAAAAAAAAAAAAAAGTCCGAGGTTTCCCTTAAAAAAAAAAAGAAAAAAAGATTTCTGGCTGCTTCTTAAAAATCCAGAATTCTGGCCACTTGATCCCTTCTCTCTCTCTCTCTTTTTTTTTTTTTTCCTTTACGAAAACGTGTGGGAGCTGAGTTGCAGCTGAGTGGCGTCTCCAATGCTCTGGTTAAACCCCACCCCCCCTCCTAGGACTGGCCTGACCCTGAGGTCACGGGTCAGTTGCCCCTTATTCTCTCCTCTCCTGCCCGGACTGTGGGTGCCAGAAATCCACCTTGCCTGGTTTTAGAATTGCTGTCCACGTGGCTTGACTGGGAGGCTGGGAACCGCCCATCTGCCCAGGGGTTCGTGTGCCATTGAGTAGCCCCAGCGAGGGGAGGCCACAGTTCTCTCAAAGCTCTGCTCCCCCCGCTGCAGGCCAGCCCTTTCCTTGCCTGTGCCCGTCTGAACCGCACAGCCGGGCGGCTGACCATGCTTGTCTTTCTCCGCAGGTTTCCCGGGGACCCCACCACAGAAGGAGCAGACAAGGTAGGGTGCGCTCTGTCCCCAGGCGTCCTTGGCTTCGTCTTAGCTCTGGACCCGATGTGTGTGCCAACGACTCACACACCTGAGCTCATTCATTGGGCAGTCTGTCTGTCCATCCTCCATCCCACACATGCCTGTGAGTGCCTCCAGGATGTGGGCACCCCCAGACACCATCCATGACATGGGGGTTTACAGCCATGAACAGAACAGATCAGGTCCCTGCCCTCCAGGAGGTCACCCCCAGGGGAGGAGACACGCGTAAAACCCAAAACAAACTTCGCCCATATCTAATCATAGGAGATGCTCACTGCCATCAAGACAAGGTGCTGGGTGTGAGGAGAGAATGACAGATGGGACACCTGATTTAGACAGAGAAAGGCTGACTGAAGTAGGGACGGGCGATATTTAGGCTGCGAGCGTAATGTCAGATAGAAGTGAGTGAGAGCCAAGTCGGGGGCAGGAGGGGGGCAGGGCTGACCTAGTCAGAGGCCACAGCCTGTGCCAGAGCCCCCGGCAGGCAGAGGGCATGGCTTGTTGAAGGAAGGGAGAGCCTGGAGTGCAGTGAGCCAAGGGGAGTGGGGACAGGATGACCGCAGGTGGGGCGGCCAGGTCACACAGGGCTTGGCGTCTCACCTAAAATGATGGGATGCCGTTGAAGGGCTTAAGCAGGAGCAAAATGAGGAGATCCGTGTTTTTACAAGGTCATTTCAGCTGCCGTGTGTGGTGACCGGGAGAGGCAGAGGGGAGACGGGTGGCATCCTGGATGCTGATGATGGTAGAGACAGTGGGAGGGCTGGAGTGTGTGTGTGTGCCGTCAAAGTGTAGTTTGAAAATAGTTACTATTACCCCCAATTTAATAAGGGAGAGATTGAGAGCTAGAGGAGTAAGTGGGAACCCTAATAATATTGCTTCCCTCTGAATGGTCCCGGGGACCTGATCCTACATGTACAAGTGCCAGGTGAGGCATGAAACTGCCACTGCAGGAGGCCACATGCACTCAGCATGTGTCGATAACATGTCCTGTGGGTTAGTTGGGGTGGGGAGGGGTGATGGAGGGAGGACGCAGGGGACAAGACATGGAGGGACCGGCCTCATCCCCCGGCAGGGTGGTCGCCGGCCTGGCCTGGCCCCTGGCTCAGGGCAGCTCCGCCTTCCTGTCTTCCAGCTGGGGTTTTACAAGGGGCCGGCCGGCTCCCAGGTGACCCTGAGCAGCCTGGGCAACCAGACGCGCGTGCTGCTGGAGGAGCAGGCGCGGCACCTGCTGAACGAGCAGGAGCGCGCCACCATGGCCTACTACCTGGAGGAGTACCGCGGCGGCAGCGTGTCCGTGGAGGCCCTCGTCATGGCCCTGTTCGAGCTGCTCAACACCCACGCCAAGGTGGCCGCACCCTCCCGGGGCTCTGCGCCCTCCCCTGCCTCCCGGGCCCCCCCCCCCTCCCCGCCTCTACCAAGAACCCACAGGGACGCAGGCCCAACGGAACCCTGGGCAGAGACCAGGGACCGAGGTGGTCCCCTGCCCGGGAAGCCCAGACTCCTGCGGAGACAGTCAGTGAAAGCCGCCCGTGGCCAGGGCCCTGACTAACACAGCGGCTTTTAATGCACGTTTGGATTCATCTGGATTGCTTTCAAAAAGCAGTGCTGGGCCCTGGCCCATGTCCTAAGTGGTTAGAGTGGTTAGAGCGGTGGCCTGCACACCGAAGGGTCACAGGTTTAATTCACAGTCAAGGGCATGTACCTGGGTTGTGGATTCCCACCCTGTTTGGCCCCCTCTCCCTGTTCTGGGCATGAGCCGGGGCAACCAATCAATGTGTTCGTGTTCTCCCTCTCCCTCTCCCTCTCCCTCTCCCTCTCCCTCTCCCTCTCCCTCCCCTTCCCCCTCTCCCTCTCCCTCCCTCTCCCCCTCCCCCCTCCCTCTCCCTCCCCCTCTCCCTCCCTCCCCCTCTCCCTCCCCTTCCCCCTCTCCCTCTCCCTCTTTTTACTGTCTCTGAAAAAGCAATGGGAAAAATACCCCTGGGTGAGGATTTAAGAAAAAAGCTAGCTTGGGCCCCACCCCGGCCTGGCTCCCTCTGCATGCACATCTGTGGGTGGGCGTGGGCACAGTCAGTTCTTACCAGCCTGGCGCCTGCCATGCTGCCGGCTTTGAGAACCCGCTCGGTGGAAGTCTGAGGTCCCAGGGCTGCAGGGAGGCAGAAGTGAGGAGCCCAGTGGGAGTGGGTGCGTTTGGGAAGACCTCCCAGAGGCAGTGCAGTTCGGAGAGGAGTGGGGGGAGGGGTGCCCGGTGTGTGCAGGTGGCTGCAGTCACGCACGCTAAGGTGCCAGGGAGGAGGAGCCAGAGGAGGCTGGCCCAGCACCAGGCTGAGGTGTTTGGACTGTCTCCTGAGGGCAGTGGGGAGCCACTGAGGGTTGAGGAGGGGAGGCCTGTGGTCCAGGTTGCATGCAGGTCATTCGGGGTAGCAGGAGCCATCCCACCTGCTGGTGGGGCTCCCTGCTGAGTGCCCTCCCCCCCTTGTCCCTGCCTCCAGTTCTCACTCCTCTCCGAGGTGAGAGGCACCATTTCCCCCCAAGACCTGGACCGCTTTGACCACCTGGTGCTGAGGCGGGAGATCGAGTCCATGAAGGCGCGGCAGCCCCCCGGCCCTGGGCCCGGCGACACCTACTCCATGGTCTCCTACAGCGACACAGGCTCGTCCACCGGCAGCCACGGCACCTCCACCACCGTCAGCTCGGCCAGGGTGAGCGTCCCCGCCCCACCCCTGTGGCCAGAGGGAAAGTAAAGATACAGTCAGCCCTCCGTATCCGTGCGTTTCCCATCCGTGGACTCATCCGGCCTTGGATGGAAAATAATTTGGAAAAAGAAATCCTAAGAACCCCAGATGCAAAACTTGACCCTAAGGGATGCCTAGGCGGACTCTGTCGTAAGCCTGTATGCAATACTGTCCCTTTCTTATAAGGGACCAGAGCATCCAAGGATCTGGTATCCACGTGGGGTCCTGCAACCAGTCCCTCCATGGATACGGAGGGGCGACTGTACTGGCTTTGGAGTGAGACCCATCAGGTTCAAATCCCAGCACCACCACTTTCCAGCTCCCTGCCTGCCTTTCTGAGCCTCAGTTTCCTTACCTGTAAAAACCTCTTCATATCGAGGGCCTGCTATGTGCCAAGCACAGGCCTGGCTCATGGGGCTCACAGTCTGGGGGGGTTGGGCCGGAGGAGAAAGAAAAGACCAAAGGTAATGAGACAGGTAGGGAAAATGATAATCCGAGGGAGGCTCCGTGAGACACTGAGGGGGGCACTCACAGCAGAGGTGTGATTTGGGTTTTCCCCAAGACACGCCCTGTTGTCATGAAGCCCCACACCCAGCCTGGTTTTCTCCTACACTCTCCATCCTTCTCACCCCCAAGACCACGTGGTCCATCTCAGGGCATGTTCTGCCGCCAGGATGCTCAGAGGCAAATTCATCCCAGGAGGCCTAGCGAGGAAGGGGCAGAGGCAGTGGATTGCTGTCCACTGCAGGGAACATCCAGTCGTTGCGGTCCCTGTCGGGGTGAGCGGGAGAGCCAGGAGGGAGGTTGGGAGATCTGACTGGCTCCATACTCCCCTTTCCTGTCTGGGTCATTCCTCACCACTCTCCGTGGAAAGGGAGGGGACGGGTGAGTTGCCTAAACATATTGTTCCCGGACGACGAAATGGCAGCTCTTGCAGGTGGAGTCTCTCAGTTAGATGTGGGTCGTTGTCCGGCTAAAGGAGCTGGAGGTCTGAGGACGCAATGATGGGCAGGGCTGCGGGCACAGGTGGTGAGTGGGCACAGAGGGGCCTGCAGCCACCGGGAAGCAGCCTGCAGTGGGCATGCCTTCCCTTGCAGATCCCAGCTCCCAGCTCAGCCTGGCTTTTTTTTTTTTTTTTTTTTAGCTCTGGGTGAACTTCTACTCCTCTGCCTCCTACCCCTACCACTAAGTCACCTTTATCCCCAGGGGCCCTTATCCCTTCCTGGGGTGACCCCAGGATTGCTGTGCTTTCCCATAGGCTGTGGATGTGGCTTCTGGAGAGGCGATATCACGCTTTGGGATGGGCAGGTTACTCTGGGGCAGGGAGGAGCCGTCCCCGCCTGTGTACACTCTCTGGTGTGCCCTGATGGTGTCCAGGTGAGGCTTCAGGGTACCGAGCCACTGCTCTAAAACCCGAGGCCGGGGGATTGCAGGCTCCAATTCTGGGGTGCTGGGGTTGGGAGTGTTCTAGCCTGGGGGGCAGCAGATCTAGGGTTAGCCTTGGTTTCTCTGGGCCTCAGTTTCCCATGTGTCAAATGGTCTGACGCTGACGCTGGTGCTGGCCACAGTAGCCGAGGCCCTGAGGGCAGATTAGGCTTCGGGACTCGGAGGACCCAGGTGACTATTTTCCCCGGGAAGGGCTTTGGGCTAGGGTCCCAGCCCCAGCTCAGCACTGGCTGGCAGTGACCTTGTCCCAGCCCAGAAGAGTCCTGCCCTTGGCCAGTCTAAGCCACAGGTATGGCCGATCACCCTGCCCTGGTGAGAGACCCTGCAGATTGGGGCACCCCGGTAAAGGCAGACTTCAGAAAGGCCATGGGATGACTTTGAGCGGGAAGCCCTGGGGGGACGGATGGAAGGGATCCCCAAGCTTCTGAGATGTGAGTAGCTATGGAAGTCTGTGACCCACCAGGTAGCACATGCATGTCAGATTAGGACTTACCAAGGCCAGAGTGAGCTCTCAGAGATGGACTCTTCTTTATTTATTTAGTTATTTATTTTTTAATTGAGCTTAGAGAGAGAAAGGTAGAGGGAGGGAGAGATAGAAATATAGATGAGAGAGACATTGGCTGCCTCCTGCACGCCCCCTACTGGGGATCAAGCCTGCCACCTGGGCACCTGCCCTGACCAGAATGGAGCTGGTGACCTCTTGGTTCATAGGTCAATGCTGAACCACTGAGCCACACTACCAGGTTCAGAGATGGATTCTAAAGGAAGATTGGCCAGACAGGAGAGGCACCATGGAAAGGTCACTTCCCCCCTCTCAGTGCCTCAGTTTCTCTCCTTGCATTGAAGCTGCTTCCCCAGCTGATGGAGGGTGCAATGATGAGCACCTCCCTGCTAGAGCCAGCACCCCAGAGACGCTGCTCACAGCCGGGAAGGTGAAGCCTCAATTCTTTCCGCCCTTTCCCAACCTGGCTGGGAAGAACCCCCTGAGGATTTGCACCCAGGGCCTTGCAGACACCTGGAGGCTTCTGGGAAGTGCTGGGCTGGGGATCTGCCACACCCTCTCTAATCTGCATCCCACCCAGGGGCCCTCCACATGCACAGCCAGGGCTCCTTTTCTCAGACTCTGAGCTTTCCTGCTGTACAGGCTTCGGTCTCCTGGAAATCCAGGTTTCCTCTGATCAAGTCTTCTGCACAGGATCCTCTTCGGGGCTCTCCTTCTCATTAGCAGGTGTGACCTTGAACAAGTCACTCCCTTTCTCGAGCCTCCGTTTTTTTCTATCTGCCAAATGGGAATGATGACCCCAGCGCCACCTGCTGGAAAGTCCCAGGATTGCCCCAAGGTGAATGACCATCTCCTGAAGGTCCTTCTGGAGGACAAGTATCATTTCTGCAGAGCAGGGAGGTTTCCTTCAAGCAGGCAGTTAGAATGAATGTAGGAACAGGGCCTTTTCTTCCCCATCCTTCCATGATCTCTGTCCAGAGCCTTCAAAGTAAAAAAGGAGAATTGTGTTTATTTTGCCTGTGTGTGTGTGTGCATGCCTGCACGGGTTTGGGGGTTTTTCTGTGCCCACCCCACCCCTAATATTTATTTCATGTATTTTTCTTTTTGCCTTTTGCCCATCTTTTCTCCCCAGGAGCGGCTGCTGTGGCTTATAGACCTGATGGAGGTACCGTCCATTCGGCTGGGTGGGGCTTTGGGAGTCCCTTAGCCAGGGCAGAGGTAGAGGGGCTATGGCCCTTCCCACCTGTCACCCCCTATGTCTGCACTCAGCCCTGAGGGCTCTGGGGTTCTTCTTGGCACTCACTCTCTCTCCCCAGGTTTTCTCAGGCTGTGCCATCCCTTGCTGTGTGACCTTGGGAAGTGGTTTCACCTCTCTGGGCTCAGCTTTAGGATATGTCAAATGAGGTGGTAATTCCTGTGCTGTGCAGCTGTGGGGAGGCCTCTTGGCCTTTCATATGTCAGACACTCTGTCGTCCTGGATGTTCTCCTTCCCACTCTACACGCCTGGCTGCCTCCTGTGGGTTCTTTGGCCTTTAGTTCACCTGCCACCTCTTCTGAGTAGACTTCCCTGATTCTCTCCAGACTTCCAGCCTCTGGCTCCTCCAGCACCCTGGACTTCCCTTTGTCATGGCTCTTGTCTCATTATATTCTAACTAGAGGCCCAGTGCATGGATTCGTGCACATTGAAAGTAAATTAATTAGAAGGTGGCCGGCAGGGCAGGACTGGGCAAGATGGGTCAGATACGCCCTGGAGCCAACCTTCCATGGTCCCTCCTGGCCCAGCTGCACCTGGGGCAGTTCCAGGGCTCAAAAGGTGTCTGCAGAGTGCGTGGGGTCCCTCTGGCAGGTGAGGCCCCTCGGTCTGACCTGCGAGGATCGGGCCAAAACTGGCAGTCACACATCCTCCACAGGTCCCAGAGTGCAAGAGGGCACTCTGCAAAGTGCTGTCGCTCAGCAGCTCCTTGAGCGTCCGTCCCCTGGTGGTCTTTGCACATCATGGCTACCGAACAGTCGGTGGTTGTTGGTCAGCTGGTTGGTGGTCACTTAGGCTTTTATACATATAGGTAATCTGTACCAGCATGGCTGTTACCCACCTTGACCTTGGGCTGCTTGAAGATGGCGTTTAGGGATACAGTCTTTCTTGGGGCCTTCCTTAATAATAGTAGCTGGCATTTGTCAAGAGTTCTCCACTGGCATCATGCTTTCCAATCATATCTTCTTTGGCCCTCCCAGTAACTAGTGGACACTGCTACAATCTCCATTTGACAGAGAAGCTCCGAGAGCGATAGAGTCAGGATTCATGATGACTCAGCGTTGCTCAGCCCGTGAGTGGTAGAGTCAGGATTCACCTCTGGCCTCTGGCCTCGCAGCTGCTGCTGTTAACCCCTGTGGCCTGGCTGTGATGCCTCCCTGGAGGAGCCCACCGGCTTCTTGTTAACATTATCCATCTGTCTGTCTGTCAGTCTGTCTGTCTGTCTCTCCTCCCTACCTCCTCCTCTTCCTCTGTTCTGCTAACAGTGCTGACTGAGTGCTGGCTGTGTGCTGTACACAGTTCTTCGGTGCTGAAATACAGTACAAACAACAAAGAAATCCTTTCCACAGTGCAATTTGGGGTCACGCTGGGGGGTAAGCGAGGTAACAACTGAAATGCACAGTCCAAGTGGTAAAGGTGCTAAGGGGAGAAACAGGCAGGGAGGGGGTTTGGGACGGGGTTGGGTGATCAGGAAGGGACACCTGAGATCCAACGGGGAAGGGGTGGGGGAGATATCCGTGCCCATCGCCCCCTGCTGGGAAGAGCACTTCGAACAGAGGGAACAGCGTGTGCTCCCTGAGGCAGGAGCGGGCCTGGAGTGTCCGAGCAGAGTCCAGGGGGCCGCAAGGCTGGAGCAGGGTGCGTGCAGAGAAGGGCCGGGGCAGATCGTCCTGAGGACTGGACGTTGACTTTGGCTCTGAGACGGGAGCCACTGGCAGACACGTGGAGGCTGATGTGGTTTGGCTTGGCTTGAACAGATGCCTCTGATGGCGGAGAATCTACGAGGGTGGGTTTGTTCCAAGAACAGGTTCAGTCCCGGGAAGGGCCTGGGAGGTTGTGCAGCCCGAGCTCTGCAGGCACAGCTCTCTCTGCTGCCTGGCTAGTCCTGGCCTTGGTGTCTCCTGGGAACCCCCTCCTTCCACACGGCAGGGCTCTGACTGGGCACCTCCTGCTGCCTGTGTGTGGAGCCACAGGACAGAAACGCCTCCTCCTGGAAGACCTCCTGCAGGAGTGCAGAGTGCCAGCCCCTTCCTGGGTGTCAGGAGCCTCACAGCCCCTTTGCTCTGTCCCTGCCATACAGTGTGCCCTTTATTCATTGTCAAGGCCTCAGTCTCCCCATCTGTGTGACCAAGGCAGGCACCCCCACCCCAAGGCTCCTCTACCTCAGATTCCTCTCTCTGTTGGGAGATGCTGAGAAACACTTGAGGGGAGGCACAGAGAGGAATGGCAACTCTGTATTCCCACCACAGCTGTGCATTCGGGCGAGGGCTGCAGCATTACTGGAGACTGAGGCTGAAAAATAATGCATACTCACCACTGCGTAAGTGCCAGGCCCCGGTCTGCAGGAATGCCATGTATGAGTGAGCTTTGGCTGACGCGATGCCGAGTAACAAACAACCCTCCAATCTGGACGAAAATGTAAGGCCCAAGTCCCTGACCTCATGGAGCTCGCATTAACACCTCATTTATATGCCTGTCAGGTGCTTCAGCCTCTTCCAGAGTCTGTCTCCCCAGGGAAGCAGGGAGAGGTGGTGGTGGGCAGACAGGGACCACCTCTTTCTCCTATCTGTGTCCCCAGCACCAGCCCGGCGCCTGGCACAGAGTGGGAGCCCAGGAAATGTGGAGCAGGCACTGAAATGAGACCGCACTCCTGGCCACTCAGCATTCTCTTCTAACATTCCGGCCTCCTAGACATGCCTCCCTTGTCATAGGAAAATGTCCTTCGCCTGGCACTGGGACAGGCAGGGCGGCAGGCGACTGGCTCTCGGTGACCCAGATGCCCCAGACGGTTGCCCCGAATGGAGCCAGTTTCCATTCTGCTGCCCGCCGATCAATCCCAGGTCAGCCGTGGCTGCTCTGCAGCCTTTTCCCTCAGCCGCACACAGTCGATCAATGGGAGCCAGAGGCAGCCCTCCCCCATCGACAGATTGTGTCTATTCCCCGTGTTTATTGGGAGCTTCTGCTGCCTCCGAACAATACCGTTCTTCTCCCATCATGAAGTCGGCCCGCAGAGCCGAGCGCAAGGATGGCGGCCTGCCCAGCAGCTCCATGTTCTTCATCTCGTGCCGGCAGGCCGGGCGGAGGCCTCCGGGGCACCGGGTCTGCAATCCCACACGGGACTCTCCTGACCAGCAGCCGCGTCCTGTGGGCAGGTGGCGTCAGCTTTGGGAGCCTCCGTTTCCACCTGTGAATTCTCAGCTGAAGGCCCGGCTCCCTGTGGGTTGTCCTGAGGAGTCGGCAAGATCAGGGGTGGACTTGCAGGCATGCAGTTCGTAGAAGCTGGTTTTATTGACACTCTACACTGTAGGGGTGTCGAACTCAATCAGAGAAGGGGCCAAAATCTAAAATCCAGCCTAAATCACGGGCCGAATGGTTTACTGAACAGTCATAAACTGACAATGTCATAAACTGACAGCGGAGTGCAGTGATGACAGCGCGGTGCGGTCCACATTGCAAGGCCTGGCGGGCTGGATTTGGCCCGCGGGCCTTGTGTTTGACACATGTGCTCTACAGGCTGGCAAAGGGCACTGCAGAGGAAAAGGGTTATAGAGGTCACGGCCAGCCTGGCACACGTGGAGCAGATGCCATTGGGAGGGGGCGGCACAGCTGGGACTTGCACCAGCCTTAACCACAGCCCCCTTTCCCCTGGGTTTGAGAGGTTTTCCCTCAGCCTGGAAGGGGCTCCCTGGGCCTGCCTGAGGATGGGGGGGAGGGGGAGAGGTGAGCCCTGCCTCTAAAGGCCTTCCTGCCCTTCTCCCCCTGCAGGAAGGCGAGAAGGGGTGCAGGGGTGGCTGTCAGCCTTTTGCTGCGTCAGCCTCTTTGCTCATGGCCTCCATGCCCCTCCTCATCCAGGCTAAAGGAGGGTGGGGAAGCTCAGGCCTGTCTCAGACCCGGGGAGAGCAGAATAAGCCCATCTGTTCACTCACTCAGTCAGCAGGCTTCTGTGAGCGCTTCCTGCATGCTGGACTCGGAGCCACACCGCACCATAGCTGTGAGCAAGACACCCCGCCTGCCCTCCTGAAGCTTAGCAAGTCCCTGAGGAGGCGGCCTCAAATCACGTACAGAATTCACACTCCGATAAGTGGTGGAAGGTGGTGTGAGAGCCTGGGGTGGGGGCCCTGACCGACGTGGCGCCTCATGGGTCGACCGCTGAGCCCCACCCACGGGGCTCTTTTTTCTCCTATTCCCACCCCTCCCTCTCTGGTTCCCTGGGACCTTGAGACGCCTTTGTGACTTAGCGCTCCTCAGCGTTTCCACCC